>NC_083277.1:60477970-61112839 GCF_963506605.1 Zootoca vivipara | reverse complement strand
TGCAGATTAGGGAAGACAGCATCATGTCTGGTCGAGGTAAGAAGCTATAACCAGTTCTGAGCTTTTAAGAGCAAGGGTGGAGGTGTCTATAATGCTATGTAAATATATAGCACTGGTATATAGAGCACATTTATTTATTTAGCAGTGGCAGTTTGAGGAACCAATAAAACATCTACTTCTTTGTCAAAGGCTATACAGTATTACGGTTTGTTATTGACACTGTGTGGCATTACTGCTGGGAGCTGTTGTATGTACAGTATTTGTAATTGACTGGTGTGCCTGTGCAGATTTCAGGCTGTTGCCTTGAAAGGGCTGGTTTTTAAAAACCTGTTAAATCTCCAACCCTGAAGTAAAAAAAACTTTAATATGATATAGCAAACACACAAGAGTTCTGTGGAACTGTAGTGTGAGCTTTCATGGATGTTATCAGATGCCTACTCACTAGAATGATAACTGTACTGCTCTGGAAACAATGAAATAGTCCTCAAGTCTCAAATTGTGGTTAATGAAATTTACTGCCTCTTTGTCCCTGCTCTGTACATGCATTGAGCAGCTATAGGCTTAATAGGTAACTGATGTGCTGTCAGACTCAAAAATAAGTAAGTTATACATAAGTAAGTCTGGTATAAATTTACCTTTATATTTCTAATTATAACAAACCCCTCACTATACTTGGTGTCATGTTATGTAACTTACCAACTTCCAACACACTTGGTTCTTTTTCTTTTGCAAGCTGATTTGTAGACAATTATGCAGTGACCCAAAACTAGGAACTAATGCTCAGTAAATACTTTTTAAAAATTTATCAGCTCATCTTTTGGGGTTCGGAGTGCAAAGTCCCATTCTGAAACTATAGAAGGGGGGCAGTTCCCTTAATTTCTGTTGGAGAAATAAATTCACCTGCTCCATGTGCAGCTCCAAGTTCTAAGCCACGACTTCAGTTTCCCAGTCTTCAGCTTATTTACTTCTGCAAGTCCTTAATGGAGGAACTGCTTCCCTTTCTGGCAATGGGAAGGCATGTGGATGGGAATGAGTGGAGAACTGTTTCCTTAGCGTGGACTGCTGTTAGCACTACTGCAGCAGTAGTTTTTGTGCCATAAACCACAAATATTTATTTTTAAATGAACTACCTTTGCCCCTCAATATTTCGGGACGGAGACAGGGTGGAGTAGACCCCACGATAAATAAGTGGGTTGCTGGTATTCTGCCTCTCAGCAGATCCACCCCCTCCCCCAAAAAGTCCAAGTCTGTGCTAGTGATATTTTGTAGCTTAACTAAATGTAATTTCTTCAATGTAAACTTCCACTCTGCTATATTGTGACCACTTTACTATTTCACTGCATGTTGTTGTTTTTTAAATTGTTAGGTAGGACACCTGTATATATGCGATTTCCACAAGAACTTCATTCAGAGTGTTCGAAACAAAAGAAAGAGGAAGACCAGTGATGATGGGGGAGACTCTCCAGAGCATGAGATTGATGTCCCAGAGGTACGTAGCATAATTAAATTGGAGATTGTTGCAATTTCTGTTGGACCCTGATTGTATGCTCATTCATCTTGGTCAATCTCGTGGGGGACAGTTTTCAGCCTGAGGGTTGCAGTTTCTCATGGACAACCTTCTGTAGGCCACATGCCAGTGGTGGGTGGGGCCAAGGCAGTAATGGATGGTGCAATAAGTGTAATTCCAAGGTTTCTGCAGCCACACCCCACACCTCCCTCTCTATCTTCCATCCAAGCAAGCAAAAGGCACACTTCAAGGATACATTCCAGTCAGTTAAAAGCATTTTATGAGGGGGCAGAGCCACAATGTAGCCTGGGGATAGAGTATGGAGTGGGAAGGGTTGTGGTCTGGAAATAATCCCAAAAGACCTGAAGGGCCACATTTGACCACCAGATGTGAGGGTCCTCACTTCTCATCTACAGGTTGAAGGCTACATAGTAAATAAGTAAGATTATAATGCCTGTGCCTTCACCTCCAACAGCCTCTTATCGTTTAGGAAAATTAATTTTCGGAAATTTAATTTGTAAGAACAGGTTGCTTTTGGAGAAAATAGAACTCTTGTAGGCTACACACAACTAATCTGCTTTCCTGCAAAAAATTAGTGTATTTTTGTACTACTCTATAAAGAATCTCTCCATCACATTTTACTATTATATCCCCATCTGTGGTGATTCTAACTCATCTGGTCAGCTATCTTAGGAAAGACCTGTGTGTCAGGAGTTGTTCTGGCCTGGATACTGTCACCAGGTCTGCTCCTAGAATGGAACTGAGGGGTAGGGCAAGACAGCCAGAACTGACATGGGTCAAAAGTGGCTACTCTTTTCGACAGTGCTAATCAGCGTAGACAGAACTATGCAACTGCATTATAAGGACTGTGACTTGTGCTTGAGCTTGCTTCTCCCTTTCCCTTGTGTGTCATGCATTTTTAGACTATGAGCCTGAGGGTAAGGACCATCTTGGTACTGATTTTTTAAAGTCACTCAGAGCCTTTTGGGCAGGATATAAGGTAGAGTATAAAAGGCTTAAATCCTTTATAATAAAGTCCCTGTGTCTCTGCGTCCAGTCCCTGTGTCCGTGCTACTGCGCATGTGCCCCACGGACACAGGGATTGGACACAGAGACTTGGAGGGCAGAGACTGGCCCCATCTCCGCCTCCTCCCGCTGTCCCGAGTGGCGACGGCCTCCTCCACCTCCCTTCTCCTAAGGAGAAGGAAGAGGCCTCTGCCACCGCCTCCCGCAGCACGCCTCAGGTAAGCGCGCCGCCCCTCGCTCTCCTGCCTCCTCCCGCTGTCCCAAGTGGCGACGGCCTCCTCCACCTCCCTTCTCCTTAGGAGAAGGAACAGGCCTCTGCCGCCGCCTCCCGCAGCGCGCCTCAGGAAAGCGCGCCACCCCCTCGCTCTCTCGCCTCGCCGCCCCACGTCACTCTGCCACAGCAGGGAGGTGGAGGAGGCCATCGCCACTCGGGACAGCGGGAGGAGGCGGAGGAGGGGCCGGTGGGCCTCAGGCGCTCGATGGAGGCGACGCCTGCGCAGTCCCAGGGCTTCCCCTCCGTTTCCACCTGGCTAGTGCCCGTTTACTGAACGGGTTGAATGACACTAGTAAATGATAAATAAGCAAGTGACAAGCCTGCTCTTTGTGACATAGATTTTCATAAGTTATGATGCTTTTTGTACTTCTCAAATTATGATTGAAACACAAGTAATTAAAAATGTAACTTCTTCAAGGGGCTATATTTTATTTAGTTACTGTAGTTAGTTATAAAAACATTTTTATACTGTTTCATAAAAATATACCACAGCGTTTTACAGGAGTATAAAAAACATAAAACCAGACAATAAATAATAAAAAGTTTAAAGCAAGTTAAAAGCAAAAGGAATTAAAACAAAATCAGTGGCTCATCTTGGGGGACACACTCTTAATTGCCTGCATAAGCCTGGTGGAATAGAAAAGTTTCCAACAGGCATTTAAAAGTTGGCACAGAAGGCATTCACCTGTACATAGCAGCATATCAATAAAAGAAGTGCTAGGGATTGTTTGAACATCAAGTTGTATTAACTTTGGATGAAAGTTAAATAAGGATATAGGGTTGCATTCAGAATTCCCCTCAGTGAGTTGAAGGGCTCCTGCAGGAGGCGGAGATTTTTACCAATTTTACGCTACCACCACCCATATTTACTGCAGGTGAGAAGGGTAACTGGTGGAATTTTATCTCCCTCCCTCCAGCAGCCTATGAGCCAAGTTAGAAACCAAGGCTTACGCTGAGTCAGACTATTGGTCCACCTAATTTAGCATTGTCCATGCTGACTTATAGTGGTTCTCGCTCCCAGAACAATCTGGTGATACTGGAGATGAAACACATGATTGTCTGTGTGCGAAGCATGTGCTCTACCACTGACCTTTGGCTTGCCCTCTCAGAGGAACTCTGGATCCAAGCCTTAATCTTTTAAGAGGGCAAATAAGAATAGTCTAATGTGACCCTGCTGTATCACCAAAGAAATGACTGGGATAGTGTATTCTCATCGCTGCACCAATATGGTGGCTACAATCCAGAGAGCGCATACAAAATGGAGAGACCATTCTGTTGAAAGTACAGGGAAGTGAGGTACTTGCAGAGCTGTTGGTGTCCCACTATTTATATGCTAGTTACCTGTTTTGTGTATCTTGAACAGGAATTCCTTGCCTTAAAACAGGTGATGTTTCTTACAGGTTTCTTCTTAGAGTAGATGCATATTTTTAAAAAAGACTATGCCTTTTAATTGTCAGTCATGCCATCTTTTTTGCAGGTTGACTTGTTTCAACTTCAGGTAAACACACTGCGTCGTTATAAAAGGCATTACAAGTTGCAAACCAGACCTGGCCTGAATAAAGCTCAGCTGGCAGAAGTAAGTTGGCTAGCAAGCTTCTGTGCTTTCATTATATGAACCTTGCTTACCCACCACAACCAAACCTATTTATTTTTATAGTAATGCTGACTTATAATTGTAGCTACTTATTGCAGTTACACATTGTTAGTACAGTGGTACCTTGGGTTACAGACGCTTCAGGTTACCAATGCTTCAGGTTACAGACTCTGCTAACCCAGAAATAGTACCTTGGGTTAAGAACTTTGCTTCATGATGAAAGCAGAAATCGCACGACGACGACGTGGCAGCAGTGGGAGGCGCCATTAGCTAAAGTGTTACCTCAGGTTAAGAACAGATCCAGGTTAAGCACGGACCTCCAGAACGAATTAAGTTCTTAACCCGAGGTACCACTGTATAGCACCACTGCCTTCAACCGTATACTTAACGCTTCTCAAAGGGTAAAATGTGAAAGGACCTGGAATGCTTCAGTTGATAAATTAAGCTGAATTTCTTCTCTTATTGTTCAAGGTTTTTTTTTAAAAAAAAACACATCACCAAATAATCTCTTGTTTACATATGTTGCATCAGTCACATGTCATATTAATCCATAGTTTAATTTAATATGAAAGAGTAGCATGCTTGTGCACAGCATATTGCTCAAGTCCCTGTGATGCTCCCCCACTGCTCCTTGCTTTCCTGAACAAAGGGAAGAGTCTAGAGGCTGGCCTGCCATTACATATGAACCAGAGTTTGTTTGTTTTACTAACAAAATATGATGGCAAGTTGAGGTTTGTTCTTAATTTACTTTTGCCTGTGTCTGTGTCTTTTGCCTGGCACAGGAGCATTGACAGTTAACAAACTGAGGATTTGATTCAGTACTTGGAAGTGTTGACCAATACCTAAATTACAGATCCAGAAGAAACTTGCGGGAATTGTGGGCAAAAGCACATGTTCGTTTAAGGAAATTATGCTTTTCTTCCAGGCCATGCTTTTTTCACCAATGCTATCATTATTGTTAATAAAATTGTATACCACCCTTCATCTGAAGATCACATGACAGTTCACAACATCAAAATACAAAATGAGAACCCAAAATACATAGTACAAACAAAAACAAACCAATACCCTCCTCACAAACACCAGGCTGTCAACCAGGCTAGAAGTTTTGTATGATTTATCAACTAACATCTATAATTGTTCAAGTGGGCAATCTCTGTTTTATATTGTACATCATTATGTTTCTTAGGGGCTTCTGCAAGGTGGTGTTATGTGTACTATAGATTCATTTTCTGCTTTGCATATCATAGGAAATATCAAGTTGTTTCTCCCTAGCGTTCCATGAAATATTAAGATGAAATTTCAAGCACATTCAACATGCAATAGACCTTGAAGAGCCAGCTGTGATTAAACCACAGCCAAGGGATAGGGAGCCTGTGGTCCAGATGAAGTCCAGGTGTTGGACTACAACCCCACGATCCCTGACTATTGTCCTGGCTGATGGGAGTTGGGAGTTGAACAACATCTGGATGAATGCATGTTCTCCATCCCTGCCACAGACCATGTGCTAGCTCCATTTTACAAAACTTTCTCATTTTCTTGTCCTTTCAGACTGTCAGCCGTCACTTCAGGAACATCCCAGTGAATGAGAAAGAGACACTTGCATACTTCATATACATGGTAAAGAGTAACAAGAGTAGGTTGGATCAGAAGTCAGAAAGTAGCAAACTTGAATGAAGATCAGGCAGGTTTTGGACACAATCATATGTGAATTTGAAGAAGCATCGGGTGCATTATGAATACAAAAAAGTTAACGTTTTTGTAAATTAAAGTGCAAACTAGAAATTATACAGAAAACTTTTGGTCCAGAATATTAGAATACATGAATATATGTGATGATTCCAGAATTTTCAAAGCCTAATACATACTTGACTGAAGGGATGAAGATCAGAGAAAAAAATCAAGAAGTCAAATATAATGCCTGTCCACAGGATTAAAATTAATCTCTTGATTATAAGTTACATGTGATATGAGTTCAGCATTCTTGAACTGGATCATACCATATCCATATAGGGCTCTAGGACTTACTTGGTCCAGGTCAGGCATGGCGCTGGAATTTTGATTCAAAAATCTTGATCTGGGGTTCCTGTTTTTAAGTGTGGTCACCACTTGTATTCAATACAGGATACACTTGTATGGGTGCTAGAAGTTTTTAAACCTCACCTTTTTGTATGTATATGGTCTTGATAGAATACTAAAACTGTCCAACTCTGCTTATTTGCTACTAGAACCTCTATTTTGTGAATTCACAAAAGTTAAAATGTTAAATGTTAAGGTGTTTGGTTTTTTTAAAGCATTTAATTGAGAGCTATTAGAATTTAGACATGCTATCCAGTGCTCTTGCAAAGTTCAATGCACAAATTTTATTCTGTTTTTTCACCATACTAAAAATTGTTTTATTTAAGTTACTGTGGGCCATTGATCAATATTTAAAGCACCAGATTAACAGCACAATTTTATATATATCTACTCAGAAGTAAGCCCCATTGAGTTCCACTGGTCTACTTCCAGAAAAACGAGTGTAGGAGTGCAGCCCAGGTCTGTAACCAAATATTCAGTTATAGGCCTAATCTGATCTTGGTTAGGCAGATATCCATTAGGCCTATCTGATGCTTTGACATTTGAATGCACACAATGCAAAATAGCAGTTATGATGTCTGTAGACATGAATATGAGCTGATGTTAGCAGTGACCTCTGCTCACTCTAATTTTTGGAAATGAGAATTAGTGCCAATCCACTTCTTTCTCCTACATGTAGCCACCTGAAATGTGCAGTGACAAAGTTACCATTGTTTAAATTTCATGTTGCTGTTCACCTTTTATCCAATCCAGAATTCCTTATGCACTGCACATGCGTACAGCTTCCTCATTTTCTTCAGTGGAGGAGGCAACACCATGGTCTAAAATAAGTCAACAACTTGTGGCCTGCTAGCTTTGGCTTGCAGGTGCCTAACTTCTTATGTCCTGGCCAACAACATATACAGATTATTGACCTCTTGTTGGACTGCTTAACATGAATGGTGAACTGTATTTTGCTTGGTAAGTTACAAGTTACTCTTGCCTGGTCTAAAGTAAGACTTTACCGAAGGTCAGAGTTGTAACACTCTGTTTCTTGTAGTTTTCGTATTTTTTTCACATTCAACTTGGAGACTATAAGCATCATATCAGCCCTGTGCTGCTCTGGTCCTTGACTTTGTTTTAGAAAAGCACAGATTTAAGCACCTCTGAAATCCATCAGTCTTGTATCCAAGTAAGAGGTGAGTGTATGATGCAAGATGCCGAAAATCTACTCCAAAGATAATTTCTCAAATGATAAGGTGATAGGTAAGCATTCAAGAGTATTTTGGCATCCTAATAGTAGATCTCCCCCCTACCCCAAACTCATGTTATGATTAACTGTGTGGAAAGATACTGCTTATTCAGGCTTACATTTATTTGTTGTGCAATGCAGCCGTATCTTCTTAAATACTTTTCAATCTGACAAAGCGCATGAAAAACTAAAATTGGTCTCAAAGATGCAACACTCATTTGCAATGGTTTGTTTGTTTATGTTGCAAGTAGATGCTCAAGAAACAATAAGTATGCATCACAAATACACATTCTCTCAATTAATTGGATACCACCATTAAATGTGGTTATTTTCAGGCAGCTTCAGCAAAGGGTATGTCAATTTACCATGTATTTCCAACACATACACCAAGTGCCACTTCTCTTTTCACTGGGAAAAGTGAATTGAACTGGCCACCAGAACACAATCTTTATAAGCAGAAGCTTGAGGACATAGTTTTTTATTTATCTTCAGAATATTCATGTTTGCAGTTAGAGGAATTTTGCCATGGTCATCAAAAAGACACACACTGTATGCCTCACTTCTAGACCAAAAATGTACATTTTTTTAGTGTTAGGTCTCATTTTTTGTAAATAAATAACTGCAGGGTTTCAGCAGCCAGCTTCAAAATGACTATGGAAAAATGCAGGTGCTACCCCTTTAGGCATGGCTTTGGAAATCAAATCAAGGAAATCATTCCCCCAAATAAATTAATTGATGTAAAATGTAATTGTTATTCATTATACAAGCAGATCAGCAGTTGCTGATATCATAATTGTTGAGTCCTGTTGTAGTTTAGAGACATATCTATATGCCTTATTTTCAGCTAGACCAACAAGGGTTGAACAAATGTCATGGCAGACAAAATAAGACATTTTCATGGTTTGTCATGCTAGAAAGGAATCCAGCTCACAGCAATATCTATATTCAGGGAGAAGCCTGTGATTCTTGAACATCTAGTGTAGAATCACCAAAACTGCCATAATGCAGTTGCTTAATGTAATGGCAGATTATGCTGCATGCCATTTAAGGAAATTATCCAATTCCTTGTGGTTTTAATAAAACCTTCATCAGCATTTTTGAGCTTCAAAGGATGTGAAGGATATTCTAAAATTAATAGAATATGTGAGAACTTAGTCACATTGACATGTTCGTTCGTACAAACTGGTGGGTTGCATTTTATCTTGATTCTTGTCAACTATATAGTTTACATGGGGTTTAAGCTAGTCAGCTACGAATGTGGCTTGGGTGTGACAGTTCACACGTTTAAGATTAGGTGTGGGGGATTATATTGCTGACCACAGCTATACTGAATGAAACTTAACTCCAAGGAAGAAGATATGTTTGAAACCTTCAAACTCATTCAAGAACCCACTTAAAGCTAGCAGAAGGGCCATCATTGTTTTAATGGGCTTTGCATCAGAGCCAAAGAACTTAATGTGGCACATCTTCTCTAATGAAGTTAACCATCAAATATGGTGGTCCTCGGTGCATTAGTTGTTGTAGTTGTAGTAGTGCAAGGATTTTTGTTCATCCCTTGAATTGAATGAAGGAAAGAGCAAAGTGATGGGGAATGTGCAATGACAATTATAGCACTGGAATGACACTTTTATGAATACATTGTGCAGTTGATTAAATAGTCAGAAACTAAATCAAGCAAGTCCAGGTGTGTTTCTGCCATATAAATGTTGCATATCAAACTCCTGCATTAAATTTCAGATTTTGTCTTGCAAGGCATATCATGAAATACAATTCAAAAGTAAGTCCTGCAGTTGTTCTTGCAGAACTCCTGAGTCTTAGATTCATAGACTAATTCAATCAAACATTTTTCCCCCTACAACCTGAAATATTTTATCAGTAAATGTATCTGTGTAAACGTCAGCAAAGCCAAAGTAGCTCATGGCAAGGATATTTTTTCAGATTTTCGAAAGCAGACTTGAAAAGCCGTGAGCAAGATATATCCCAGAAATGCAGCAATTGGTGACTTGTCTTGAGAGAGAACTTACTAAAACAGTATTTTGAATTTTGTGATAACTATATATTAGCCAAATGCATTTTTTGTGGGGGGTGGGTGGGTTTGGGAGCCTTGCACTTTACCTCATGTTGATAAATTCTAATGTAAATAAGATGGAACTCCTTGGCATATTAGAAAAAAGCATTTTGATAAAGTTGTTAAGACTTAAAAGGCGGACTGTTGTATTCAGTGCACTAGTGTCACTTCGCCCTGTGTGTTGAGATGAGGGACAGGTGAATCTTCAGGACAGCTATTCTAAAAGAAGTATCTCAGTACTGGAACAATTGATTAAAGGGTCCTGCTATAATGAAGCAGAACATCAGTGTTCCCTCACTTGTAATATCCCACATGCTCAGTTGTGAATCTAAGGGTGTGCTTGGATTTGTTTGTTTCTTAAAAGTTTGATAGTGGTGCAGGATAATTCTTGCTCTTCTGTAGAATTTACCTATTCTCATTTATTAATACCTTAGATGTTGAATTTCAAATGTTTCTGGAGGGGAAGGGGCTCATGCCTTAAACTCAGAATTTCAATGAAATGCTTAGCAATAGTTTTTCCCTGCTGGTTGTTTTTGAGGTGTTTTTTTTTAAAAAAAAACAATTTTCAAACATGAGCTTATGGAGTTCGCCTTTTATTACGTTGCCTTCATCCCTCCTTTCTTGTCCTGATGCGCACTAGAAAAGCATGACAACTTACCTGCTAATCTGTGTTTTCACCCCTTTGACATATAACAGGCTTACTGGAGGAAAACAACTTCCCATCGCCATCATTCATTCTGGTGGGCCTTCAGTGTCTTGTTCTGATCTTTATGTCAAATGTTTTAGGCAAGCTTTCATTGTGAAATAATAACTGTGTACTCTTAAAGTGACTTACAGTGAAACTGTAGAGTTCTTTTCTCTAAGATGTATAGTGTATCCTTCCTTCCACTGTAAGTTAAAACTCTGTGCTGTTGGACAAAGATGTCAATGCCGGAGGTGCATTTTTAATAAATGATCAGTTTTGCTGGTTGCAGTTTTCCTTGTAAATGTACTCACTTATATGTGTTCATACTATGTTTGCTGAAATATTCAAATGATGGGCATAGGAAGACACTTGCATCACCCATGCGGGAAGAAAAAGCAAAAAACCTTTTCTCAACTTCAGACATCTTGTACTTGACCTGGTCATACCCAGTTGCTTACCAGTATTCCATATTTTGAAAACTGAAAGCTTGGAAGCAAATAATATTAGGTACCTCATGGTGCCTGCCAACTGACTTACAATTTCAAGTGCAAGCAAATACCATGGACAGGCTGAAGAGCAGTTGTCTGGTGGTGCAAAGGGGAAAAGGTGGCTTCCCTCAGTGACAAATAGCAAATGGCGTAGTGGATAGAGTGTTGTGACTAAGACTGAGGAGATCAGTGTTCAAGGCCCAACCAGCCAAGAAGCTCACTTTGTGAATAAGGATAAGTCGCTCTTTCAGCCTATATGGTTCTATGGACTACTAATACATAGACTACATAGACTACTAATATGTTCCAGGATAAAGCTGCCTTAGTACATATAGATTTTCACTGCATCATCTGAAATCTATGTTGAAATTTGAGTTTAGTCTTATGACAGGCAAAATAGCAAATTGTTTATGTGGACAAGTTTGAACAGGAAGCACTGCTTGAAAATCTTGTCACAACTATATAGTCAGAATAGGTCACATTCCAGTTGCAGGAATGCATTGAACGTTATAGAGAACACAGAGCTCTGTTTTTAAAATAAATACATAAATAAAGTATAGTCCTTGTAACTTGTCACATTTTTAAATTATACTCGGTGTTCCAAACCACTTCTACTCTTTTTGGGCTATTGCTGCTGTTATGTTAGTAATCAGCCATTTTAACTACCCTTTGAGAAATTGTTACAAAGAAGAGCCTTCAAGAGCTCACTTAAAGCTGGCAGAAGGGGTGCCAAGGATAAAGCACACCAAGGATAGTTCAAGTGTGTGCTGTTGTGCTTCCACTATATAAATGGATCGTTTTCTGAAAGCTTTACATTATAATGCTCATAACTTGGTTCTTGGGATTCTTGGAGCAAAGCCTGGGCATGTAGCTTTCAAGCCACCGATCTCTGAACTGAGTGATTTCTGCATCAGTGTTCTACACTAGCGAGTACTGGACTGGACTGTGTTCATTCTGTGTACTTCCCTCCTGTATGCTTTTTCACCATATGAGGGCAGTATCATCTAAGCAAGCACAGCTGGTTTTGCAGCCTTATAACCTTGGCAGTGTTTGTGACCCTCCCCTTCCCTCTCAGCCGCAGGTCTGCGTTTTGCTGATTGGGTAAGGAACATTTTCCACAGCTGTTAACAGGGACTGCAGCCATTTTCCTGTCACAAATGGGACTCTTTCCATAGAAGTGCTTGTCAGATACCGGAAGTAGGATTGTGCAGTATTAAGAGATATGAATATCATAAAAAAATCTGGCTTTTTTAAAAATGGCCTGGTTGAGAATGAAATGCACTAGGCACATTGGATTGGATCCCTGAAGGAGTTGTTTCTCCACCCTTTCCATAACGTTTGATAAAAGCCAGGCTTTGATTTTTCTCAGCATCCCTGTTTTAAAGGGCAGATAGCAGGATAGTGGAGAACATGAATGGAGATTTAATGGTTGAGGGTTTGTTTTATAGGCAATCTGTTATCAAACAGGCTTGAGTCTATAGTAATAGCTGAGGCTTATATTTTATATTTACCCATTGTACATAAGAAGGGATAAGTAATTAGTTTTTCTAAGGCTACTAATTCAAGACTTGGAGTTGAGTTTACATCTCCATTGCTTTTGGAGACAGGTTTAGATCTTCCCAGGCTATTATAAAGCCTTCCACCACCCTGCCCCCCTCCCAGCTTTTCTTAAACTTGTTTTTAAAGCTGCTTTCTAGCATGTATTTTAATTAGTTTCCTACAGCTTCGGTTTCTATAGCAGCACAAATGAGGGTGCACTAAAAGGAACAGGAGGAATGAACCTAGAAAATGGATTAAACTTTGAGGAATGTTATCATATAGGTACACCCCAGAGAAGAGGCACATGCCATTGTCTCTCAAGACAGATGTCCTCAGCTAGGCTTTCCTATAAGCACAGGAAGATAGGAAGGCTGTCTACCCTACTCCCAACAGCTGTTTATTAGTTGATTTTTTTATAAAAAAAAAATGAGGTTAGTGCAGAAAAGGGTCTCTGTGTGATTTCTCTAAGGTTAAGGTTCCATTAACAAGAAAATCAGCAAGGCATCAATCTCAGGCACTGTGTAGCTAGCCTCCCCAGCTGCCTGCAGCTTAGTCAAAAACCAGGGAAACAGCACGGAAGGCCACAGAGCACTACAGACATCTTTTTAATGAAAAAAGAATCACACATCCTACTGCAAGGATATGGTGATCTCAATCATGTACTCACTAAATGGATAAAGAAATTCTAAAATGCCTTGTGAATGAGACAGAAAGAAAGAAGCTTATTTCAAATGACATAATAGTTTTTAACAGGGGTGTACCCAGGATCAAAACTGGGGGGGGGGCAAGGTGGTGGAGAAGGCGCACAGGGACCACAGGGACACGCCAGCCTGGGCGGAGGCAGGCGGCGCGCCCTCACCTTTGCAGCCCGCTCGGCATTCCCAGCTCCTCTCCTGGGCGCGCGGGGGAAAGAAACAAAAGCAGCCTCGCTTGCCATCAGCCCATCCTCCTCGCTTGCTCTCGGGCGGCTTAAGAAGGGTGGGTGGTTGGCTGGCTGGCGCGCCCGGCCAAGCGGGTCCTTTTCAGTGCCAGAATGGCTCCCCAGAGACGCGGGCGAAGGCGGCCTTTTAGCAGCTGAGGGAAAAGCCCCCGTGAGGCAGCGCGCTGCTCCGGCGGCCTCTCCAACTCTTGAGTTTCCTCATTCCCCCTCGCCTTGTGGGCTTCCCAGCCGCCTCACGCCAGAGGAGATGTTTTGTTTTGGAGGGTGGGGGGGTAGAAGGGGAGGGAAAAGAGGGGAGCTAATTTTGTTTCATTTCATCACTTTATAACCATTTAATATATATTTTTTGCTTCTAGGGGGGGCGCTGCCCCCCCGCCCCTCACTGGGTACGCCCATGGTTTTTAACCTTAAGCTTTCAAAAATCATAGAGCCATGGATTTGAGCTGGATGCCTCCTATATATTGTACAGAAGCAGCACTGATTAAACCCAAACAATTCCTTCTTGCTATTGCTTTAATGATAACATTAAATGATTTCCATCATTTCGGATATATCTGCTTTGTCAAATACTGATTACTTTGTGAAGAATAACCAGATTCCACAGTGATGGCACATTTTGAATGGACCACTTGTGATATGGCTTTCTGTGCTCCTTGTTGCCATTTGTGAGCTCAGCCAAGCTCAATGTCAATTTGCTGTGGTTACCTACAGTATTGTGGGACATGTCTGTGTTAGCATTAAGCAGAGTTAGGTAGACCTTAGTGAAACTAAAAATGTATTGGTGCGCTGGTCAGCCTGGGCTCAATCAGGATCACTTATCTTGCATGAAGAGCCTTAGGAGTGTGCGTAGGAAATCCATCAATTAACTCCTTCCATCAGTAGCATCAAAACCCAACCAACAGCACTGGTAGGCCTAAACCTTTTTCTACACCGTTTGCAATCAACCAATCGATGCTGCCTTGGAAAGTACTTAGGTTTGACTTAATAAAGCCTTAATAAAGAACAATGTGGTGTCTCACTTGTGTTTTATCGAGGAAGGATTTGCCCTACTGGGTATTCTCCCATCAGTTCATCAATTCACAGCAGTTTTGGCTGCCAAGAAAGGAGTTACATGACTAGGTTGGAGATTCCAGTAGACCCATATGTGGGAAAGGCTAGGGGCAGGCAATGCAAAGAAGACATTGCAGTTATTTTATTTGAAAGCTGGCCCAAGGTCCTGAGAGACTGGAAGGATGGGTGAGGATCAAAGGCCTCACTGGCTGTAAATCTTTCACCTGCAACTGTTACTTACTGGGGCTTTTGGCCATTATTTTGAGGTCGGGCCCAGGTCAGGATTTCTCCTGTCTCTTTAGTCCCCAAACTCTGAAACTTCCTCTTATCTTTGACGCCATCTTGACATAAAAAACAAATTATGGCCCAATTACCCTCCCTGAAGGAGCCATCTAAAGGGCTGGGGGGACGGGACCTTAAATGACAAGAACTGTCAGGAGTTTCCTTAAGAAAATGTAAGCAAAGTTACAGGGAGGAAAATATGCCACAGCTTCAAACCACCTTGGCACACAATTGCCCATCTACATGTACAAAATCTCCCTTTTGGCAAGCTGTCTGCCTCACAGGCTTAATGCCTCTAATCCAGAAGGCCAGTCCCTTCATTCCACTGATCTTAGAAGTTCAAGCATGATGACTGGTTGAAACCTTTCCCTTTCTTGATAGAGAAACCCATTGTCCACCAATTCCCCCCCCCCATGGACTAAGGAAAATGAGCCTGGGGGCCCTTCCCAAAGTGGTCATCCTAAAGGCTGCTTTCCCCATGCATGCACTTCATTGGTTTCAATGAGGGTTTGTACAGGACCTTGGTCACAGAGCACATGCCCTGCATGCAAAAATTCCTGATCCCTGGCATTTTCATTTAAAAGGCTCAGGTAGCAAGTGATGTAAAAGGCTTCTGCCCCAGACTAAGGAGAGCTGCCTTTTGTTGTAGGGAGGAGGAGTTGACAATGCTGAGCTTGACGAACAAATAGCTGAGCTCGGTGTAGCTTCCTATGAACATCACTTTTTAAAAAAATGCTATGTGAGCGAAAAATTCTCTATGATGATAAACACGTGGTGGCTAATTTCTCTTGATGCTATAGTAAGCAAGTGATGAACACATGTATAAACCAGCTCAAAGCCTTATTCCCATGTCATGATGCTGAACATGAAGTCCCTTAGCCTCTGGGAATATGTTCATAGAGACTTTGGGAGTAATTACTACTGTGTCGTCCTGTCTTATTTTCCATTTCCTGTTGCAGAGGAATAAAGGAGGATTTTGTTACTCTGAAGTATCCTTCCTGTCATTAAGTGTCGGTGCTAGCATTTTATGTGCTAGCAGTAACAAAGATCGTAGTATGTTGTAAGCAAAGACTTATCCAGGGGAGCATGACTGCTTCGATCACACCAGGTACAGAACTTCTTGAGCACCACAGCAGGCACTGCAACTCTGACATCGAATGGAAGGTGAGAGGCAGGAGGCTGTGCTGGGTTTTGGCATGGCACAGGGCGCCATTGAAATCTGAGACGCCAAGGTCTGCCACTGGTTGTAATCCACACATTTCTGAGATATAGAGAGAGGGGGAGAGGGAGGGAGAGAGAGAAATGAATGTGCAAATAAATATAGGCAAGTGTCATTGTGAAGGGGAGGGGAAAGATTATTGGGAGGCATATTTCTAGCAAAGTTGAAAAGTCTAAGCTTGGATATATAAACATTCAAGTGAGCAGTGCATTGTGTGTGTGTCCTTAAAACAGCATTCTGAAAGGTTGCTTTATGGTTAAGTCATAATAGTGATGCTTTGTGTTAAACTTTTTTTTTGTATCTGATAAAAGAAAAGTGTGTATTAGCCATGTGGAATGTAGCCCACAGATGGCCATCCTCCAAATATTCCTGGACCATATAATATGTGACCGGGGCTAATGGGAGTTTGAGTGCAACAGCTGGAGGATCACAGGTTCACAGCCACCAAAGGCAGTGGCAAAGAAACACAGTAAGTTAAAAGAGAGACCAAAAAAGGGCAAATAACAATGCGTGTGAATAAATAAATGTGAATGGAACAAATAAACAAGACAAATGCACTTTTTACAAGTTGATAGAACATCAATTAATGTTTCAATAAGCAGTGGAGTAGTGACTTAATGTAATGTAGTACCTGCACACGCAGCCCCTTAAAAAACAAACCACCAGGATAATTTATTGAACATGTGTTGCTGTTTTGCCTCAAATCTGTGCTTGTGTACAAATCTGAGTGTTTAACAGTAAACACACATATCCACAGCTGCTCCATTTCAGGAAGTATACACAAAGCTACACAAAGGGGAACATGGGCAGATTCTAATGCACGTGATACTGCAGTGTGCACAAGGTTAGGGAGAGACCAGTAGTGCTACAATTTATGTGATCAAATGTTCAACTTGTGCACAAATCTGAGGGTTTAACCGTGTGTGTGTGTCCACATGGCGTTCCATTATCGGAAGCATACACAACTGTCATGAAAGGTGTGAAAGAGAAAACTAAAGTAGGGAGTGTGGGAAGGGGAGCTGGAAAGAAGCAGCCAAATTCAACCAAATAAAAATAATATGATACAAAGCATCCACTTCCAATGCAGTTTGAACCCAGCTCTCCTTTTTCTGCAAATCTGGGGAAAAACTAAATTTGGCAGGGTGTATGTGAGAGAGGGGGTAGTGAAATTGCAATTGAAAAAGTGATGTGTAGACAACACCACATAAATGGAGGCACAGTCAGATTCTAATCCACACTAAACGATGATGTGGAGAAGTCCTGTGATGTTGACACCAGTCAAGCTTCTGCAGAAGGAGAATGTTCCAAAGTCAAGATGTGCCACCTCAGAAAAGGCCCTCACCTTTGTGTGAGCATAACATACTTCAGGAACTGATGATCCTAGGGAAAGGGCCTCAACTCAAGGTCTTGATCCTCAAAGGCAAACCTATGTCTAATGCATGATTGTACTCCAGCTGGATCAATTTTGCTAAGCTATCCTTATCCAGATGATGGACAAGCCTAAAACTGGCAAAAGGTATTCCATGCCACAGAGGCCACTTCAGCCTCCTTTAGGCTGAAGCAGCTGCTGGATCAGGCCAATGGCCCATCTAGTCCAACATCCTGTTCCCACAGTAGCCAACCCGGTGCCTGTGGGAAGCCTGTAAATTGGACATAAGCACAACAGCAATCTATCCAATTGTGATTCCCAATCATTGGTATTCAGAGGCATGGTGCCTCTGGCTACAGAGGTTGTTGTTGTTGTTTAGTTGTTTAGTCTTGTCCGACTCTTTGTGACCCCGTGGACCAGAGCATGCCAGGCACTCCAGTCTTCCACTGCCTCCCGCAGTTTGGGCAAACTCATGTAGGTGGCTACAGAGGTAGAACATAGCGATTGTTGGCTATGGCTATAGCTCCAGTGACAGAGCTGGATCAAGGAGAATCCCCAGAATGGGCACCTGCTCTTTGAAGAACGGAAAGGTTGATTTCCTAGACCTGAGAATCAGCACTGCCATCTTGTTTCATAAACAGTTTCTCTGATCTAAAGGTCTCCATCCAAGCTGTATTACCTGTATGTTGTGCTGATGGAGCTAAGAGAATAACGTGTTTTTAAAAAATATTTCCAGTGTGTGGGGGTTTTTGTTTTTTGTTTTAAATGTATACATGCTCCTAGAGCCTGACTTCTCAGCATTTGCCATCCCTAAGATTATAATTTGTTTCTGATGGTTGGAAGTCATGCCCCAATAAAACTGACTCTTACATCTTATTGAGGGGGGGGGGCAGTTGCTGTTGTTATTATCATCTACCGCTATTCCCCACTTCCTTCCATAGGAGTCCAGGGCAGGAATCCTTGCAACATTTTTAGTTACCAAAGATTAAATCTTACGTTATGTTTTCCTGTGTATCCTTTTCCCAGTTAAAATGAGTAACTTTCATTTTCAAGATCAAGGAATATTGTTTACTGATCACAACTTTCAGATTCATGCTAGAGATTGGATGTGCAATTCTCCAGGCCAGGGCAAGGGGGACCTTTGGCTCTCCAGATTTTCCTGGACTCCAACTGCCATCACCCTTGTCCACTTGCCATGTTGGCTGGGACTGATGCATACCTGCCAAGCTGCTGTCAGAGAAATAAGGGACCGGGCCCAAAATAGCAGACCGGAAGTAGCGCTGCCGCCCTTTTGGAACTGGGCGGAGCATGCTCAGAAGTGACTTTTGATGCTGCTTTGCCCAGTTCCAAAATGGCCGCTGCGCCAGAATAAACCGGGGGAAAACAAAAAAATCCGTTTTTTCAGCTAGGAACAGCTGGGAAAACGGGGATTTCCCAGGGAAAACGGGAGACTTGGCAGCTATGGACTGATGGGAATTGGGAGTCCAACATCTGAAGAGCCTCAGGTTCCCCACCACCTGCTTTGGTTCTCCTGTATTTTCTGATAATTTTCCTCTCTTTTACTATCTCCTCGGAGTCTTTTTTAAAGAGTTTTTTTTCATTAAAATACATAAATATGCAGGGGTGTTTTTTCAATAATAATAATAATAATAATAATAATAATAATAATATTTTTATTTATACCCCGCCCATCTGGCTGGGTTTCCCCAGCCACTCTGGGCGGCTTCCAACAGAAAAATAAAACACAGTAATCTATTAAACATTAAAAGCCTCCCTGAACAGGGCTGCCTTCTGTACCACTTCATATTTTAAAGAAAAAAATCTCAAGGCAACTGACATTAAAGCATCAAATTAAACAATTCAGACTAAGCCATTACAGAAGGAAGTCAAATATTAAGTATATATTCAAAGGAGCATAATTAACCAGAAACTACCATTACCTTTAAATAAAACAGTACAAAGGTCAACTACAGAATGCACATTTAATGCAGCAAAAAGTATCTTAAACATTTCAAAAGAAAACATTAATAATGGAAGTCAAATATAAAATGCACATTTAAAAGAGCACAAGTAGTAAGAAAATAAAATATAAGCATAGAACGTATCTGCTGCTGTTGCTGCCAATGGTGGTTCATGGTGGGTGGTGGCTGTGGAAGCTCAGGCTCCATGACCTGGGTCTGCATTAAGAGACAGTCAAGATGGTCTCTGGCCGCCTCAACAGCCTTTTGTAGCTGGAGTCAGTCCTGCCCTTCCAGGCAGGTGGAAAAGGCCTGCAAGGCAGGGAGCAGCTCTTCCAGGACTCACAGCCCAGATGGTCTCCACACACTTTCCACCTTTCACAGGAGACCCTCGGAGAGAAGACCCGCCTTGTCAGCTTTTGGTTCTGATCTGTAGATTCCCATGAGGCAGCTGAATACTGACATCCAGTCAACGCCCAACAGTTTCATGCAAGAGATAGTTGGCTGCAACTTTTCCCCTGTGGCATTGCAGTGGGCATGGCCTTGCTACCCGCTTTCCAGCCATATAGCTAAGATAGGCACAGTAGCAGCTATAACTTTCCTTCTGCTCCCCCCCCCAATCCAATTTTTGTACAGCTATGCACACAAACTTACCCAGGGGGGAAATGAAGCAATAATACTTTGCTGCCTTTGAAGCACTTCCCCTAGACTTTCACCGAACTCCCGCTTCTCAGCTTGTGGAAATGTTTGTAGGTACCTCTCATTAACTTTAACGGGGCCTGTGATTCTCAGGACGCAAGTGAGGGGTCTCAGTGTTAACAGTGCCCTCACACGTCTCCTGAAGGCCTCTTGTGGACTCCTCTGTGCGGAAAGCCCTTGGACTAGGCCAGGCAGCGCTGAATCTCCCAGCGCCGTGTTGAATTTTTCTGGCCTGGGTGAGACAATGGCCGCTCTATCCTTCCAAACTAAGCCAGGGAAGAAAAAGCAGCAAGAAGCAAAGGCTGGCTCTCTGTGTAGAGTCGACCATCTTCAGGCAGGGCCTGGCCACCCAACAGAGGGGCGTACGCTTTCTCAGGCACCCAAAAAGCCGTTCCCCATTCCATTTCAGTTTTGCTTCCATGTGCCTTCCCCACTCCTGTTTTTCTTTCTAGTTTCCCAGCCCGCCCGATCCCCCCCCCTTTTGTCAGATTGGTATTTTATTTGGCTCCATGCTGTCTACGGGGCTGTCCTGTTTAACCCCTTCCTTGCCGCTTCCGAGATAAGAATTGGCTCCTTTGAAATCAGATAAACAGTCTCATAAATACCAAGAAAGAAACAACATTGCAGCTTTCTGAAGGAAACTGTGTGTGCTTGGGGGGGGGCAGGGGGGAGGGAGAGAGAGACAAGATAATTTGCCAAAAGGCCGAACACGTAAGTGCGGAGATGTCATTGAGTGGGCGATTCCCTGCAGGGCTAGCTGCTTACCTTGTCACCGTACATGCTGTCGGTACAGCAACCGTGAGTGATTAGTCGTGCTTTGGGCACACTAGATGGGAGATTCCCAGTTTCTGTTCAAAAATATTGATGAAGTTTCTAGCTTTCAGGGTTTGAAAGAAATGCTTGACAATAGATGGTTGTAGTGGTAAAAAAAAAGGTAAAGGACCTCTGGACGGTTAAGTCCAGTCAAAGGTGACTATGGGGTGCTGTGCTCATCTCGCTTCAGACCGAGGGAGCTGGCGTTTGTCCACAGACAGCTATCTGGGTCATGTGGCTAGGATGACTAAACCACTTCTGGTGCAACAAAACACCATGACTGAAGCCAGAGCGCATGAAAACACTGTTTACCTTCCCGCTGCAGTGGTGCCTATTTATCTACTTGCACTGGCATGCTAGGTTGGCAGGAGCTGGGACAGAGCAATGGGCAAGCCCAAGAGACTCAGTGGTTTAGACCACAGTGCCACCCGCATCCCAGGTGGCTGTAGTGCACCATCTTAGGGAATAAGATGATGTTCCTTCATCACAGGGTCGATGCACTGGAAGTTCCTAAGTCAAATTTTGGTTTAGCCGCCTGGTCTTAAGGAAGATGCTGCGTTTCAGCTCACCCATCTATAATAGGAGGATAATTGCCCTGGCCTACCTTACAAGGTGGTCAGAACCGCTGGCAATGTATGTTTAGTATCTCAGGCATTATGGGGATAACTATATAAACACAAGGTAGCAGCATTGGATGTTCTGAAACCTTAAAAATCAGAAGGCATGTGAAAAAGAAGCAATGAGGCACAAAGCTATTGGTCCTACATGTGGTGAAGCCACGGGGTGCTTTCCTTGGGACACTTGCCTGGCACCCACATTGCTGCATTTTTCGCATCAGGTCAAGACCTTTTTGCTATCCTTTTAACATTTTTATTTTTAAGTTGCTGCACTATCGTGGGTGGTTTTAGTGTATAAATTTGATGGCTGTTCTGATTTTGTGCTGTGTATGGTATTTTGTTTTGCTGCTTTGGTTTTTATGAGCTTTGTCTCTTAAACTTATTGTGGGATGGGGAGAGAGAGAGGGAGAGGGAGAGCTTTTTTCTTTTAAAAATGGGTACTCTCATTTTGACTCAAGAAAACCACAATTTTATAGTTCAAATTGAGAAAAAATCAATACAGGAAATGGACAAAAGTATGAAGATTCACAAAATGTTAGGGGTACGCATACCCCTGTGTCCCCCCAGAAAAAAGGTGTGTGTGTGTGTGTGTGTGTGTGTAATGTTTTGTTCTTGTGCTTTTATTTATTTCTGTTTTGTTACTGCCACCTAGACAATTTATCTTATGAGGAATCTCATAAACATAAATAATATGTATCACAGGAGAGCAGCAACACTCACATTGTGGATAAATGTTTCCACCAAGACAGGTCAGGAACATGTTGTAGAACAGGCATTCCCAAACTTCGGCCCTCCAGATGTTTTGGACTACAATTCCCATCATCCCTGACCATTGGTCCTGTTAGCTAGGGATCATGGGAGTTGTAGGCCAAAACATCTGGAGGGCTGCAGTTTGGAGATGCCTGTTGTAGAATAATAAAACGCTGCATGCATGTCCATGTGTATCAATGCCCTCTATCCAAGAGGAAGATTTCTGGCCAGCAGAAAGGTTTCCTTTAGTGATCACACTATTCAAGCTCTCTTTGTGCCTCTGTGCATGCAGAGCAAAAGGGGAGGATATGGCATGCGGTCCAGGGAGATACAAAAATCCAGAATACAGTGTAGCGTGACAATGTTTTTCGTTGCTTTTGTTTGCTCATTCGTTTTGCCCTCCTGCCATCTTTGAATTGGCATGGAATACCTAAACCAAGAAAGGGGGGGGGGGAGCCAAGTCCACAGAGAGAGGAGATTGGGTGGATGGAGGGGGGAGGGGGAACCCTCTCAGATTTCTCAACGGATAATTAAGCAACAAGGAGGTGGAGAGGGTAGCTAAGATTTTGAAAAATGCCTTGACAAGAGCTAATGTTGTACAGGGAGAAGTGTAGACATGATATAAGGCAAGGGTTAGCCTCTGGGATCAAAGAGGCACACCTAATACTCCTATGCCCCTTTCCTGGGTTGCGTAATGGAGACAGGGAGGTCATTTTTCTTTCCTGTCCAGCAAAAAACTTCAACTGGGACTTTAAACAGTGCATCTGAAACCTCCAATGCAACATTCACTGTTGTATTCAATTAAAGCAGAAAGTTCAGGGGTCTTCCCAATCCAGCAGTGGTTTTTGGTTACTATTTATATTCTATCAAATCACACAGCGCACCTTATGCTTTCTATTCAGGCACATTTTGAATGACTGAGACAAATAGCAAAGGAACAGAAATCATTCACAAGAACTCGGCTTATAGGATGTATCTGTAGCTTATGCCGCTTATGTATGTTTACCATGTTTGGAAAGAAGCAATGGCTCCTGTTTGGACACTTTTGCCGCCAGGACTGGAGGGAGATTTGCCGACAATGCATTCTCATCATCATCTGTAACGTTTGCAGAACGCTTTCTAGTGTTCAAAGCACTTCAAATACATTATTATCTTTTGGGGATCTTTACAACCTTCCCCTGCCCCAGAATGTCAGTATTATTTTTCCCTGTATTACAGAGCGGGGACTGGGGCTAACTAAGGACACAGGGGTCTTTTTTGTTTTGTAGCTCAGTCACTTACGCCACAGCAGCTCTTGCCACTAGAGAGGGAAAAAACAGCTGGAAAATGTCAGGAAATAGCACCTCTTCCTAGCCATAGGGTGGGGGGTGGGCTTCTGGCAAAGCACGGTACTTTGCACAGTACCAGAAAGCAGCCCAAGGTGTCTTCCCCAGTGTAAATAAACTGAGTATAATATTTGTGAAAACTGCGCAACTTTTTCTTCTTCTCCTCTTTGGTTCAGTTGTGACTATTCATTATTTATATGCACATAGATCCATGAAGGTGTGGTCTAGGAGTGACATCCACACTAGGGGAAATGCCAGTGGAATGCTGGCAGACACCCAGCAACTGGGTTTAGAGTACAGAACACACACACACACACACACACACACACACACACACACACACACACACACACAATATATATATTTCTCCTTTCAAGTATTTCCCATGATTATTTCCTCTACCCGTTTCTCTCTTCTTAGGTTGATACCTTAAATCCGAAGGCTGGAAATGTTTTGATTCCATCAGCCGCCATGCCCTGTGGTAGGGATTGTGGGAATTGTAGTCCAAGAGCACCTGGAGGGATGCAGGTTCCCCATCCCTAATGTAAATTGTGTACTGATGTAAAAAGGTAAAGGTATCCCTGACCGTTAGGTCCAGTCACAGACGACTCTGGGGTTGCGGAGCTCATCTCGCTTTACTGGCTGAGGGAGTCAGCGTTTGTCCATAGACAGCTTCCGGGTCATGTGGTCAGCATGACTAACACTAAGCCGCTTCTGGCGAACCAGAGCAGCTGTAGCGGTACCTATTTATCTACTTGTACTTTGACGTGCTTTCGAACTGCTAGGTGGGCAGGAGCTGGGACCGAGCAATGGGAGCTCACCCCGTCGTGCGGATTCGAACCACCGACCTTCTTATTGGCAAGCCCTAGGCTCAGTGGTTTAGACCACAGCACCACCCGCGTCCATGTGTAGTGGTGGACACCACACTGGGTGGTTTCAAAAGAGGAGAGAAATTCAGGAAGGATAAGGCTATCCGTGGCTACTAGGCATGATGACTGTATTCTACCTCCACTGTTGGAGACAGTATCTCTCTGAATACTACCTGCTAAGAATCACATGTGGGGAGAGTACTATTGCGCTTAGACCTTGCTGGTTGGCCACTGTGAAAACGATGCTGGACTAGAGAGGCCATTGGACTGGTCCAAGTGGGCTGCTGTTACATGATTCCTGGATACTCAGGATAGTTTGCAGTTTCCACCTGATGTCTAATAGGATACTTAAGGCCCTGTTCAGGTAGCGTGTAGATGACCTTCGAGCAACATACAGAAGGTTATATGTCGGTTGTGGCAGAATCTCCATGGGATTGGCACCAGGTTTCTTGACTGCATCGATTTATTCTACCTTCTCAATCTCCTGGGCTCACACCTCAGCTAGGCCCCTCTTTACATTGGAGGGTTTTCCTTCCCTGCTGTTGCTGTCATGAAATTAAAGCCTCAGTAATCCATGTTATAGGAATGAAGCCAGTGAGTATGGGAAAGAATGGGGGTCGTTTTCATGAATCCTGTTACCAGAAGTATTTCCACCAGTAGGGCCAGTATGTTAACAGCATCCTCTGTCATCTACGTAATCAACACAGCAAGAGAAAGCAGCTTGGGTTGCATTCCATTATGATTAACATGGTATGTTATGAATATGTGGCTTATTATGTAGCTTGCAAATCCCCTTTCCTCTAAGCAAGCCTGCTATAGGTTTTACTGGTAATCCTGCCTGGATAAAGGAACCTAGGTGGTTGAAATAAACATCTCTTACTCCAAGTAGCATCCCCAAGGTCAGAAGCTGAAAGAATCCAACACTTGGAGAAGGAATCATCTAATCACTTAAGGGCCTTGATACTGCGTGCACTTATCAGTCCATCGCTGGGTGCCTCTAGTCCAGGCATGTCAAACATGCGGCCCTCCAGATGTTTTGGACTACAATTCCCATCTTCCCCAACCACTGGTCCTGCTAGCTAGGGATCATGGGAGTTGTAGGCCAAAACATCTGGAGGGCCGCAGGTTTGACATGCCTGCTCTAGTCTCTCTTCTTGTATTGATAGAGAACTCACTTGATTTGATCATCATCATCAGAGGCCCTTCTCTCTCTGTGCCCTACAAGGAGTAGTCCAGAGGGTGACAACAGGAGAACAGACCTTTTGGCTGGCCGCTGCCCATTCAAGGAATGCTCTTCTCAGTGAAGCTCACCTGGAACCAATAGTGATGCATTTTCAGCTCCATTCATTTGGGTGCTAATTTTTCTTTGACACTAGGGGCTAATAATTGTCATTTATAATGATTGCCATTTGTTTCCACACCTGGGCTTTAATAAAAATTTTAGTTCCCTCCCTCTTTTGTTTTGCCTTCCATTCGCTGGAAATGTCCATGTGTAAGAGACTCTATAATAAGAGACAGAAAGTCAAGAGCAGTTTGACCTGTTCCATCTCTCTTTCTCTAAGTGCAAAGCAGACCTCTCCGTGTCTACATAGAATTAAGTCCTATTAAATTCAATCATGGTGCTTACAAAATGGGCACAAGTAGGGCTGAGGAAAATCCTCTTCTTGGGAGAATACTTAATGAAGAATGCTGTCCTTCAGGTACATTAGTTTGTTGTGCAAATCAAGAAAAATATTTTTTGGCAGATTTATCAGAATTGTGTATGTATATTTGTGAGTGTGCGTGTGCATGCACATATATACAAAAAGGAGCGGGAGAGAGAAATAAAGAAGAGGTGCAGCTGTGCTGTCTTTTGCCCCTATGGCAAAATCTGTAGACCCTGCACTGGGCAATATGTAATAGTACAGTAACTTTGAAATGTGGTGTAACAGCTGTGCTTTCCTTGGAGATCCCCCTGCTCAATCTGCTAAGTGGGGGCTTTGGACATCTTCCCCAAAGGCTTACTTTAATGGCACCACTTGGCAGAAAAAGAGTAGCACACTCAATCTCATACAATATGGGTCAAGATTCTGTTTTCCCATGTTTGAATTAGGTTTAGTTATTGCAACATTTGCCTCTCCCTATAAGATCAGCCTCTTAGCTTACCAGAAAAGTCAAGACAGTGCATGGGACTTGGTATGAGGAGGAAAGGAGAGGAGCTTTTCTCTAAGTGTCAAGGTTTATGCCCACTAATTTGCAGTCCAAGGAGTACAATGAACGACTCCAGCACCCTACACTGTGTGCTCTAACATGTTTATTGCTATCAAAGCTTTCCCAGGAGGTCTAGTAGGAATAGCATAGCACTGGAGATCTTGTTGAAACATGGATGTTTGTGTGTGGAGGGGTTAAAACTATAGCCCCCCCAGGCTCTCTCTCTTTTTTTTAAGCAAGTCTCCAGCCCTTGTAGAATCAGAAAGAGGTTAAATCTGCATTAACTCTTGGGCCAGTGTGTTTTTGAGACTGCCTGTTTCTATCTTTCAGTGCAAATGAGGGACATTTGAGAAAGCAGGGCTAGGCAATTAGTCAAAGGCATTCCCAAGTGACACACCCAATGAATGAACTTCCTGATTCATACTGAAGCTTCCTTCCTTGGTGGAGAAGTGATTGCCGCCCCATGAAGAACTATTCAGAACTCCAGGCTTTTAGAATAGCAGTAGCAGCAAACGTGGTAGAATGGAGCTCCCCTTTTGACGCCACTGTTTCTGCTGCTTACCTCGATGGGGCTGCCTGGGTGGAGGCACCTGGAACCACCAAAAGAGTCTATCTGGTGCTCTCAAAACCCAAACCTCATCCCCACCCAGCCTCGTCCCTGCCCCAACTAGGTAAGCAGCAGCAACACTGGTTTCCTGAGTGTGGATCTGCCCCACTGCAGGTGTTGTGTCCACCTAAAAACAAAAAGGCAGCCACAAAGACCGTTGTCCATTATCTAATTCAGGTCTAATTTCATACCCTTTTCCACATGTTATTTTCTTCCCCTGAGTTTGTAAACATTGTTTTTACAATGTTTACATTTAAACAACATTGGTTTTCAGTGTCCTGCCTGTACCAATGCAGATAAAGGCCATCATCAGCTTATCCCTGTTGGACAGGGCTAGAGGTTATGCTAGACCTGCAAAATAGCAAAGTTTTATACAGTATACCCTTTCTTCTGAGGAAAAGGGGGCAATAACCACAGTGTAATCAAGTGCTGTTGTCCAGTTTTGCCATGTTTTTGTTTTGCTTTTGATTTTAAATTAAGGGAAATGTGAAGTAGCTGAGGGCGGTGGGAGTGAGAATTGGAGGGTTTCAACTACAGGGAGAAGAAATCACCAGGACAGCAGGTCTACCCACTGAGAAACAACAGTAAAGTAGACCTGTTAGAAAAGTTTTTCAGACCAAGTCTACCCAATTTGGTAGACTTGGGCTCTAAAATGGTAGACCTGTTCTCTGATGCTAGTTCTGAATGTCTGTCAAAATCTGTGAGTGCACAATAGTCCAGATGCAACAGTTCTTGTAGGCAGGGGGTGAAATTCTTTCTCATTAGGATCTTTATGTTTTTGTTCTTTCTTCTAAGCCTTGAAGAGCAGGGGAGAAGAGACAAGCAACTATGCTGTGTTGACCTTTATTTTGAAATTAACAATAAATATTTCCTTTTGATTTGCCACATTAGCACTAATGGAGTTGTCACCAAGAAGGGGGGGGGTGTAGAATGAAGTGGGACAGATTAAATCTTTGGGCCCTTCTTCCACATAACAGCTGTGCCTCTGCATCCATATTGGGCACCTGCATTTCAATTAAAACACAAACACTGTTAAATAATGGTTACACTCCACAAATGCTATGGAGAAATTATGTATACCAAGTCAGCACACTGAGGTGTCTCAATGTGTATACTAAACACACTATACATATATATCTAAGAGGGGGCAGCTTTTAAATCCCATTTATTTCAATGGCAGATACATGCTTAAACTCTTCCTCTTTTTATTTTTTAAAGAGGACTTAACATTGCTTAAACTTGGTATCAGCAACGATTTTCAATAAACTAACTTTCACCATTTCTGACACTGTAGGGGAGTGACAGCTGAGAATAGGGGGAGGACGATGTAAATGTTGGTATCCCGTTACTTGTAAAACTGAAAAGCTTATAAACATTTTTAACAGCAATTAATTCCACCAGGAATGTGAAGCACACCCTTAAATCTCCAACTAAACTCTCTTCCGACGTCCCATTGATTTCAGATGGAAACATTCAAATCCGTGCTTAACTCTCCTACTGAATTTGGTAAGAGGCCAAAACCTTCTCACGTTGGTTGAATCTGTCTCATGTTTACATGTTCTGGTGATTTCGAATAAATTCTTCCAAATCAAGGTGCTTAGCATCAAGGCACAACTGTCTAGAATCCATGCACTAACATTTAATGGGGCTGTGAATCATGGTCTGTGTCTGTCTGCCTAGTGCTAAGACTTTTATTTATTTATTTTTTAAAATCTCTGTTGGGTCTGCAAGCTCTCAAGCAACTACCACAACTATAAACATTTTTTTCTCTGTAGTATTAAATCATATATGTTTATGACACAGCACCAGCAACTAACAATATCAATAAATATAGAGCTTTCTCAAAATACGATGTATATTTAAAATAATTTCATGTTATTTCTGTTCATGTATAAATATGATTGACACCCTATTTATTTGAATGCCCACCCTGTGCTATATCTCTCCTAGGCAGAGGGTGGTTGACAGTAGTCAGTCACCTAGGGACTCCACAGATACAAACAAGACTCTAGACAGAAATGTTAAGTCTTTATAAAAAATATAAATATAAACCAGTAGGGCTCAACAGGCTTTAATTTGGGCTGGATCATATCCCCACTATTTATTTTCCTGTTGCTAATCAAGTTCTGTTCTTGCAAATTTCATACTTCCTCCCTCACTGCTGTTTTCCCATAAGCACAAACAGGAAAATAAGTTTCCAAACTCAAGCAGAGAGGATTTTGCACTCCATTTCAGCTTCATTAGACAAGGAATCCGTCTGACTTTGGGGGGTGATGGCCTTAAGGAAAGCAAAATCTTCATAAAGCTTTTCTTTATTATTATTATTATTATTATTATTATTATTATTATTATTATTATTATTTAAATCCGCATAAATATTTGGCAAGGCAAACCTGTTCTCTTCGCAAGTGGTCATACAGATTTGAGGTAGAAAACCCGGTACAGGAAATGTATAAAATGCACCCATTTAGGTAGTTTAAATACATCCAAACAAAAAGATGAAATGGAATCAACGACGTTGGGAGAGGAGAGACATGGTCAGAGGAGGGGGAGCCCTTGTGTTTATTTACATCGAAACAAATAATGACACTAGGCACAACACACAAGCCTGCCACAGGGAAGCATCTTCACGAACCACTGGTTTCAACACGGGGTCACCATGTGCTGAACTCTCTCCGCTGAAACCAGGCGACCTTTTAATGGTGCTTAATTGTATTCCCCTCCCCCGCAAGTGCAGGAGGAACCAATTCCCCAAACTTGGGGGGGGTGCAGGGAATGAGTGAAGTGGTGGTGGGAGGAAGGTATGGAAAGCTCATGCACGTCTGTAGGGGAGAGTGTCTCTAGAGTGCATCGACCACGGTCAATATCGGGTTCCAGGCCAGGCAGGCGACAGTGCATTTACAACAGGAGAAGATTGGGGCTCCTGTTCTTTCGCTTCGCACCTTTCTTTCTGAACTGGATTCTCTCTTAACTGGGGAGCAGAGGGGATGAAAGTAGAGGAAATGTAAACTTAGGGCACAGAGACAGAAGAAAGCAGCCGGGTTACAGCCAAAGCGAGCCTCCTTCCATTTCTGCAACCAGCACCTGAAAGTTTTGGCTCTGTCTAGAATTGCAGGCTGCTGTGATCTTCAGTGTGGCTTATTGATTCATGTGCTTTCATGGGCGTAGCAAGGGTTTTTTGGGGGAGGGCAGGCCTTTTGTTAGGGGGGGAAGAACCTCAGTTTGCTATGTATTTTTATTGATTTTTATTAATGGAGGGGCAGCTGCCCCCGCCGCCCCCCTTGGCTACACCCACGGGTGGTTTATTGAAGGAGCTTCATGGACTCCGATGGGGAGGGGGGTGGCGGTTTTGGAATAAGCCTCTTGAGGACAGCATAGCTGGCCCCACTGAAATCCGAGGGGTGGGTCCAGCCCAAGCCAAGAGTTTAGAGTTAAGAACAGGGGTTCTTAATGTGGGCTGGATCGTGTCCAAAGGTGGGATTCAACTCCTCCAGCTCTTATCTGCATCCTTCCATCCTTGCCAGGAAGTAATCCCATTCCCAGCTGTGGGATTTACTCCCGAGCAAATCCATTTATGTGCTCAGGTTTCTGGCTACCGTCCTGCTAGGGCGCTATGGCGGGGGAATCCTATAGATTTTGAAAAGGAAGCAAAGGCTCCGATCCGCACGCTGGCATGCAGAAAGAAATTTGCTGCCCCAAGAGTGGCCTGGCGTTAATAGAGTGGTGTACTTCGAAGTAGCTTTCCTCGTGTTCGATGGGATCCTCGCTATGACAAGGATGTTTCGGGCTGCAGCTTAAATTGTGATGAAATCGGATTAACAACTTCTCTTCTCCTCCTCCCCCCTCCCCCCTTCAGCAATGGCTTGACAGCAAATCCCACCGAGGGCTGCAATGGAAGTCACTCTCAAGTCAAGATCGGCTGGCGGGCCTCCCACCTTCTTTTGTGCAACACAATATCCCTTTCAGGTCCGCACACAAATCCCGCGTGCTATAGCTATATATAATATATACATCTACATCTGTGGCACCCTGGTTCCATGAGACATTCAAAAGCGACATTAGACGACGCGATATCCCGCGCGAGTTTCCGGCAAGGCTTCTTCCTGCCTGACTTCCGACGGCACAGACAGTCCATCTTTTGACGTCCAGGTCCTCACCGCCGGGCTTTCACGCCAGCGAGTTACTGGCTTCTGGGAAGGGGAAGTTTTCCGTTCTCAGGCATGTGGGACCCTCCCGTCGACCCCCGTTCCCCCTTCTACAGCCTCCACATTGCACATTATCCTCGTTCTCACTGAGGCGGCCGCCGGATCCCCCCTCCAAGGCTGCAAAGGGGAGGGCGGATCAGCAGACGGAAAAAAACAAAAAAAAAGCGGGTCGCGGACGATTTCTCTCTCTCTCTCTCTCCTTTGGGGTGCACGAGGGGTGGGGCAGAGACCAACCAGGGAGAACAGGGTCCCCCATCCTGGGCGGGCGCGCACTCCTCCTCCCAGCCACCTTGGTGGCGTCGGTTCTCTGGAAACCGTTCCTGGTTTCATTCATTGATTCAGTTCCAGCGCCCAGACCTGCTGAGGCCAGCCAGTCCTGCCCTTAAGCCGTTTTTCTCCGTGGCCTAAAGCGTGAGAATAGCCCTCGGTCTGCTGCAAGGGGGAGAGGGGAGGGGAGGAAAGAGAAAAACACAAAAACCAGGAGGGAATGAATCTCCATTACGCTTTAATCAGCATCATCAACAGAAGAAAAGAAAGCAGGGAAATGTAGAGGGGAGCCATCCTAAACTTGTTACTCTTGAGAAAGTACGCTTGAGGAGGGCGCCTGGACTGCCTTCTCTAGGTCCTAAAAAAGGCCCAACGCAGCCCCTGCGAAGCGCGCTTAACGGTCCTCGCAAGCGACGCCAGCTCCTGCCTCTGCAAAGAAAATCGACGGAGGGGCTTGCAAAACGCTTGGTCTTGTTGGGGTCGTGCCTAAGGCAGAGGAGAGAACAAGGGAAGGGGAAGGGGAAGGGAGGAAGGGAACGGAGGAAGGAAGGAAGGCGTTTGCATGGCGAGCCCTTCTGCCGTCCACGAGGCCACTGTTTGTAAATTTTGCCCGGAAGGCTGTAAAGAAGACCCCGGAGTTGTTCATCTGTTTATGAGTATTAGATAATCAGGCGGAAGGCCATAAATTTCATTCTCTATTTGCAGCCCTTTTATAAATATAGGAGGCTGCGTTTTGGTAAATACGTCGGAGCCCTCTACTAAATTACGCCAGTTATGAGTCTTTTAATTGCCGACGCCGCTCCGCGAAAAAAAACCGGGCAACGGGACCGAATAAATAAATCGCGGGGTTTATACAGGCTCTTGAATAGTATAAACTTTGCAGATGCTAATTTATTTACCCTTGGGAAGTATTTGCAACTCGGTCATTCAGTTATTATTTATTTTCAAATCCGGCTCCTCCTCTATCTCCCGTCAACGAGAGTGAACGCAAAGGAATAAAGATGAATGAAATACTTTTTCCTTTTCCTTTATTCCCCTTTTGTTTTATTTCCCCACACACACACTGATTAAGCGCCTTCTTTTAACCATGGAGAGGGGAATCCACACCGGGACGGGGAATGGAGGAAATTGAGATTGAGAATTATATTGCAATACAAATTTTGAATAATGATGGTGGTGGTGGCGGCAGCTGAGATCGAATTCGATTAATGTTTCTATGGCCTGATACTTTTCTGTATTGAAACAGTATCGAAAACTGATCGACCAAACGCCGTCATTGAGAGAGGGAGAAGAAGCGCAGAGCCTCTTTAAAAGCAGGAGCAGTAAAACGGCTCACCGTCAATTTCCCCCCTCCTCCATTTTTACACTTCCAGAAAAGAGTGGGTTGAAATGGCCTGAATACATTTATGAAGAGCAAGAGAGAAATCTATTAGTATGCAAAATAAATAAAGGGAAGCCTCAGGACAGCCGAAACACCTTCGCTCCAGTTCAATTTCAGAGGGTTTCTCTTTTTGGAGGGGGGGGGCGAGATTTGGGTGGATTGTATTCTACTGGCGGCAGGAACTTGTGGTCTGCCGAACAGCCCCCCTCCCCAGCCCTTGCTGGTCTATTTTATTGGGGAGAAGCTTCCATTAAAATAAAAAGGGGGGGAGACCACTACAGTACTGTTGAGGGATCTCTTCCAGGGCTTATTTTGGAGCGGTCCCAATTAACCTCGTGTGTGTGTGTGTGTGTGTGTGTGTGTGTGTATTCCTTGCGCCTTGGCTTTGCCCGGAGGTTTTTTTTTTTTTTTCGGGAAGCAATTGCAGCCAAAAACGGCGAAGATACGGGATTATTATTCCCTCCTCCTTCCTTCCAGATTGTGTAGGCCTACAATTCTTGCTGCTCGCCCTACCCCACCCCAAAACCCACATCCAAATGACCTTAATAGTTCTAAACAACTCTGGCAATTCGATGGCGCATTTTAAAATCCCGCCAGAAAGGGGAACAGGAGAGGAGATGAGGAAATGAAGTCGATTGTTGCCTCGGCGCCTTTCGTCGCTCCTGGAGGATTTTGAAACAATCTCTTGCGTTATGCCGCCTTCTTGAGCCCCAGAACAAAACAAAACAAAACCTATGCAAACTAGCGAAAGAGGCGCCAAAAAAAGGACCAGTATCAACGGAACGTCCCTAGAGACGGACTGGGCCAAAAGAGTTACATGCCATTTTAAAAAGGGATGTGGGGTGTTTAAGTAGCGGCGCAATATTTGACAGGCTCCACTGCGTCTTCCCTATCTTTCCAGGGGTGTGGGGCAGATTCAACATTCTCCCACCGGGTTGTTTTTTTTAAAACTATTTGTTGCAGTCCGATCTTCCAGAAAGGATGCGGTTCCAGGCCTGGGGGTGGGGGGGGGGGGGAGAAAAGAAAAGTAAAGTTGGCCATTTCATTTCGGCCGCCCTTTCCAAAATTATTGGGACTTTTCTACCTCCAGATCCTACCCGTGTCTATTCGGAAACAAGCGCCGCTGAGTTAAATTGAACTTCCAAGGAAGCTTGCATAGAATTTGCAGCTGTCTTCGATGGCCAACTTGCGGAGTGAAGAGAAGGGGCTTTGAGCCGTTGACTACTGAACGCACTTTTACTCATAGAGTACACCCATTGAAGCTAATTGGCTTCAGTTAGTTATGACCATCAATTTCAGTGAGTCTGCTCTGAGTAAATGTTAGTCGCCGGCAACCCTGGGTAACACCTTAAGAGGAGAGCACCGCTTTTGCAATCAGGAAGAAGCTCCTGCGACTCCGGCCACAACCAGCCTGCAAATAACTTTGGGTTGCCTCCATGTCTTTACGCAGCAGCTTAACAATAGGGTAGCGAATAGAAATCAAAAGGAAAACTTGTGGATCAGAACAAGCGGTGCCTGCTGTTGCACCTCCTGTCCAAGATGCCTGTCTGCCTGCCTGCCAGCCAGCCAGCCATGCCCGTTCACAGGGAACGCCATTTCCCTCCCGCTTCTGCCTCAACAGTCTGCTGAGGGCTTTCCCTCCCTATTTCCCCCTTGAAAATGTTAGTACTGTACTGTACTTCTGAAAACCTTCCTATGGTGTAATGCTGTTAGAGCAGAAACCAGACTGCTATCAGAAGCCTTGTGTTGAATCTTGCAGAAAATCCAGTTCCAATGAGTCATTTGCCCTTGCAGAATACACATTGTGCAACCACTGTCACCATTATTATACTCTTGTGAGAGGTAACACTAGTACTGTATGTCAGTGCGTGCCTGCTGTTGCTTGCGCAACAATGTAATTTTCTTGCGCGCGGATGGCGTTTCAGATGCATTCACGCCGGAAGAACAAAATTGCTATTCTAGGAGAACATTCCTCGGACAGCACAACAGACGAGTCACTTCTAACTTTCCAGAAAGCGCAGTTCCAAACACTTTTCTCGCAGCAAGGCATGTTTATAAATAAACCTGCTGCACCCGGGGTTAATCTGACCTAAAAGAAGCGTCGCTTTGCTACGTGAGGAAGATGGCTGCGGGCGATCTCGCTCGCGATCAGAACCTCAAGCAGCGGACTTCGCCATTCTTTTCCTTCTAGGTCTGCTTCCTTTAACCATAGTAATTAATATATATATATTCGGGGTGTAAAGAAAGGCGGCGCAACACATTGGATGGCTCGTTTATCCAAGGTCGGATTCCGATTCTCCCTCCGGCAAAGAACGTTCCGTGCAGGAGAGTCGTTCTCAAGAAGGAAGGGCGCGTCTTGCAGAATGTAGAACTGGGGACAACGCTTGCAAGAAATGACCGCCCTCACTCAGCTCAGCCTGGCTCTGTCCTCCATCGTCTCACATCCACGTTAAAGGGAAATCAAACCAAGAGAACGAATGACTCACGTGCAGCGCGAGCCCACGCTTGTCTAACTCAGAAGTATGTACAAGTGCACGCTTCCAAAGACGCGTGAAGGATGGATGGAGGCCTAAGGCTGCCATCCTAAATCACGCAATGTCGGGGATTGCGCGACAGGGGGCCGAGAGCAGATCGTTAGCAAAGCCGAAAGGCTTGGCCTAGGCCAGAGTCAAGTTTAAAAGGGGCGCTTGCAGGGCGGACGCAAGGGAACATTTGTTACAGACGGTTACTTATTATACATGAACATAGCTCAGGGATCCCTAGGAGCAATTCCCCCGTGGTCTTGAAACAGGGGAGCGAGAGATTCCCCTTCCCCTGCCTAGAGAGCTGATCAGTTAACGCATGAAGATCGGAAGGCATGCAATGCAGTGAAATAATCGACCTTCTTTCCCCGAGAGATTGAGATCTCCACGCCAGTTGGCACATTAGGAAGGGGGTCGGAGGGAGGCTCCAGAGTTCCACATTACTTCTCCTGAAATATTGCCTGCCACAGTGTCCCATTCTGCGTTCATTCCTTGCTCCATCTAAAATGTCATGCAATGCATTCCATGCAACAGAGTTCGCACGCAAAGCATCAGTTGGGGGGGGCGCAAATCCACCGACCCAGGTCTCCAACTTGGACTGCCGAACGCTTTTGCCCACACAGTCTTTATGGCCCTGATTCAGACACGACCGGCAGGATGAGTCCACCAAGAGATGCGGTGGGGATGGGAAGCTTTGTTTTGTGGGACAAAGGGCTTCAGATTGGGTGGGTATTAAACCCGCAGATTGCTGCAGCCCTTCTTTGAAGGCTTGTTGCTTAGTCTAGAAGAAACCCTCACTCCACACACACCAGTGCAGAAGGGCTTGTTTAGATCCAAAGGCCAGAGGCCTAGGCTTTCCTTGGCACCCCTCTAGATCCTAGTCGCTGGGGAGCCAGAGCAAGAATGAGCTGTTTTGCTCTCCTGCTCGGCTTGAGGAAGCTTTCCAGGGGCATCTGGTGAGAAACAGGGGTGCTGGACAAGAGAGGCCTTGGGTCGGATTCGGCAGGGCTCTTCTTGCGTTCTTCTGATTTAATAATCGAGGCTTAAGTAGGCTACTCAGGCCACTAAATGTCACCTCTAATCTTTCCATCTCCCAAACCCACCGCACAGCAAATGCAGCTTTTCCCAACTTGCCACCCTAATATCCACTCCACTCTACTTAAAGGTGGGAGTCAGTGGGCTTGATATCCAACAAAATACTGGACCATCTTAAACACACACATAGAAAAAGCAAGCTCACTTCTCCCTTGATCCAGGCGGGAATCATTTTAAAAAACCAAGCAGAGATTTGCCAATGATTACGTGGGGCTCTATAGCCTGCCAACCTAATTCTACACACAGGAGTGGTGGGGCTCCTTCCATACCCCTCTGCGATGTCCAGGCCTCTGCTCTAGTTACCCCCCACGGAGGAAATCAGCCTAAGAGAAAAACAGATCGTTGTTTGGGGTAGCTATTCTTTAACTGGAGCACCATTACTTCACATGAGCCTCTTACCTGAAGTTTAATGTGAGACAGGCCCGGGGACGAAGACCTAGAATTGGGGAAGGGGCGCGTGTTCTGGGGCAGAGAGGTCCACTCTCCGGAAGCGGAAGCCAGTGATCAGGCTCGCTCAGGTGGTCAGACCTGGCCAAGAAGAGAGCCTCTCCAATGTGCCTTTTCTTCCCCTCCGCTATGGGACGGCAGCGCTCCAGGGTGAAGGAGTAGGGGTTGCAATTCCCTGGAATTGAGCAGAGTCTCTTCCCCACCCATACAGCCCCCGCGCCTCTAAGTTTCGGCCATGGCTACGCTCCGTGCAGCTGCCCTAAAGCCGGTGCAGAAACAAAGGTATTGTTTCCACCCCTTATAGGGAGCCGCCACTCATCCCGCTACGTCTGGAACCAGGAGGCTCACTTTTCTGCCCCGCTCCTCCCGTTCGACGGGAGAACGCCTCTGAGCGCGCGCAGAGCGCCTTCGCGCGGGCCCTTACCGGCTGCTCGCGCTTCCTCTTGGCATCGCGGGGCTCGGCCTTCTTGAGCTCGGCCTTGAAGCCCTCTGCGGCCGGCCCGTCCTTGGCCAGCACCTCCATGAGGTAGGCGATGTAGCTGGTGGCCAGGCGCAGCGTCTTGATCTTGGAGAGCTTCGTGTCGGCCGGCACGTTGGGGATGCACTCGCGGAGCTCGGCGAAGGCGCTGTTTAGGCTCTCGGTGCGGCGGCGCTCCTTGCGAGGCGCTCCGGGCGCCGACGACGAAGACGCACCCCGACGGCGCGCTGCGCTCAGCCGCCCGCCCAACTCCGACGGGCTGCCGCCGTACGACGAGGCGGGCGAAGCCGACGAGCCCAGCCCGGCGGCCGCTGCAGCCGCTGCCGCAGCTGCCGCGCACACCAACTCTGGAGGAGGCGGCGGCGGGGGGGAGAGGTCGGAGGCTGCGCTGAGCAGCCAGCCCTGCGCGAAGGGCCGCTCGGCCGGCGGGAAACATCGGCCGGGGGCCGGCGGCGGCGGCGCGGGCGGCCCGAAGAGGAACGGCTCGTGGTGCGGGTGGTGGGGATGGAGCAGCGCGCCGTGGTGCGGGTGGTGGTGGGGATGGGGGTGGCCCTGATAGCCCCCCACCACGTTCATGGCGACGGCGGCGCCCCCGGGTCTCCGGCGCTACGAAGAAGCCATGGAAGGCTCGGCCCCGAGGGGCGCCCACGCTGCGGGCGCGCCGTCCAAGTTGCGTGGTCCAGCGGCGCGCTCCCTCCCTGCTGCGCTCGCCTCAGCCCTCCTGCTCTGCTGCCAGCAACTCGGCCGGCCTTTATGCAGCGGTGGGCTCTTTGATGTCACGCTACGGTGAAGGGGAGGAGAGAGAGAGACGCACGCACAAGCACACAAGCAAGCAAGGAAGCGAACCCGGGACGGAGTGGTTTTGCCCCTGAGCAAGGAGGCTGGCTCAGTCAGTCCCGTTCCCCACCACCACCACCACGCCCAAGACCCAAGACCCAAGAGGCGTCGGCCTCGACCATATTCGTGGTGCATAGAAACAGTATTGCAGTTTTGGGTTATTTATGGCATTCCCAGCCCACTTTTTCCTCCAAGGAGCTTACAAGCTGGTCTGCGTGGTTCTCCCCGCTCCCACAACCACCATGTCCCCAAGGTCACCCGGTGAGCTTCATGGCCCAGTGGGCATTTGAACCTCGGCCTCCCACGCCCTATGGTCTGTCCCCTTCAGTTCAGTGGCACACCTAAGAAGAGACTTGCTGGATTCGGCCAAAGGCCCATCCAGTCCAGCTTTCTCAGTGGTCAACTGCCCAGCGCTCTCTTCACCCAAAGGGGTGTTGTTATTTCTTCCGAGTGCCACCATCAAGCACACGGAGCCAGGGTTTGCGAGCACAACCACATTCGCCCTCCCAGCCCTCGCGTATTTACTTGGAAGAAAATCCCGTGGAAGGTAGCGCGACTTCCTTCTGAGAAAACAGGCATGGGATCGGGACTGGCAACAGGCCCCGGTTCTAAGGCAGGTTCCTGCTTCCTGAAGCTCTATTTACCGTTGGACGGGCTCGGGAAAGAAAACTTTCCGCTCCTTATAAACACTACAAGAGTTTCCTTGGAAGTCCAGTCCCGGCTGATTTCCCTGGACTTTGCTTCCGAGGAACTGCATTCAAGATCGCTTTGATCCGGATCGGCTGAGAACGACGGCAAGATATAGCCAGAACCAGGGTGCTCTAGGACCACCCGCGGAGTCGGAGCCCTGGCAGACCAGCTGCACCCACCACCAAGCACTTTGCTTTGGAAAGGAGATTAGATTTTGAGGACCGATGAATGAATAAGGCTCCCTGAGTGCCTGTCTTTGACATGTGGTCCGTCCGATCCAAAGCGTATCTGCAGTGCAGCCCTAGTCTACCCAGAAGCTACTCCAAGTGGTTGTGGCCTTGCAGCCTTACTCAGGAGTAATCCCCATAGAGCTCAGTGGGACTCGCCTCCTTCTAAGGAGGCTTCCTAAAATGTCAGCGTTAAGGCTATGCCAAGGTCACACGCGCCCCTGAGAAATAGTCCAGCATATAAGTTTGTTGTCCAGCGGTTGTATGTTGTGTTGCTGTAAGCCACCCCCAGTGTCCACGAATGTATGCGTGTACTAAGTGCATAGGTAGAATTCCATCACTACCTACCAGCAGCGATGTGCTTGATAGAGGCCCGCAGATCTTCGTGTTTCGCAAGCACCTTAGTTGGGAATCCGCACTCCCATTGACTTCTGTCGCCCGAAGTTCAAGCGTTATTTATAAACCGCTTGCTCTTATATTTACCGGCCAAGCAAGGAGGGATTTAGGTCACGATCTGGCAGAAAGATCTCTTCCAACAGCTTCCGTGGTTCCGTTTGGAGCTTTCGCAGGAGAACATCCACCCTGGATAATTCGAAAACATAGACAAGGGGAAGCCGGGTCCTCTGTAAGGTTCCTCGAGCAAAACCCGCAGGGTTCCAGGAGTGCCACTGCCAACGTGGCCCCGCGGCCGTGGGTGCTCGGGTGCCATGCAGCGTGCATGGCCCTGGCACTGAAATTTGTAGGTGTCCGGGCCCCTTCGTGGGGAATTTTATGGGTACTCGGGCACCCAGGGCCCAGGAAATTGGCACTTGTGCAGGGTTCAATGGAGTTTGCTTACACAGGTGTCGGACTACAGCCAGCAATGGAATGAATAGGAGTAAAAAGCACGTTTAGGATAGAGGTAAAGGTGAGAGTGGGAGATCTCTGGACCCTCTGGATCACAGTTCTCCTTGTGGTTAATATTGTATGAGCGATCCGCTTCCCCACTAGGGAGAAACACGCATCTATATGAGTTTTGGAACTATGTGCGCGTTTCATGTTTTTCTATGTAAGTAACCCACAAGGCTCCATGCTTTTTCTCGGGGGCAACCTCGGCCTTTCCGTGATCCGGAGCTAGGGACGACAGCGAAGACTGCTTCGGCCTGGTCTTCACCTGACTAGCCGGCGCCATCCCAAAGGCTCGGAGGGAGCCCAGTTGGGGCGTGGGCACACTCCAGCCTCAGTCAATTCCAACGGGACTGAGTCAAACCTGCTTACACTTGAGTCGACCTATGTAATGTAAGGCTGCGATCTTAAACCTCGTGAACATATTGCATTGCTTAGGATCGCTTTGCGTAATATACCGCTTCTGTTAACATACCCATAGCTGCTAAGTAATAATGACATTGAAAGCTCAGTATGGTTTGAGGAAGAAACAAATAACATCATTTTAGGCTTGCGGGCGGCGCAGCTGTGCGCTTCCCTTCCCTTCCATTTTATTTTATTTTCATTCTGAACAGTCTGGAACGGAAGAAATAAGTGGATAGCTTGTCTGAATTTCTCTTGTGTGTAAGCTAAATTCCGTGCGTATGGTGTGCCCCTTCTCTGCGTTTTTAATTCTTTTCTCTCCATATTCGTGAGAATGAAGTCACAGGAATGACTGGAGGAAACCACAAAATGGGACCTTATCAGTTCAACCACGGAGGCCGAAAACTTTTGCACGCGCTGTTTTATTTCTTCCCCCTGTCTCCCGTGTTTTAAAAACGGGAATACCAAAGAAACTGGGGATCTTTGTTTGTCTGGTTCAGCATTAAAGGAGCCTTAGAGGAACCTTCGGAACTTTGCCTTCTGAGGTAATATGATGAGAAGCCTTTTAAATATCACAGTAAGGTGTCTAGGAGGTTGTTGCTGCTGCCTTGACTTCCCATTAAAGCCTTTGTTTCTAGATGACCAAGACACTGAAGAACCGAGGAATTGCCTTTAGGGACCAGAACAGGTCCTTCTGTCTCCAACAGGGGCCGGTCAGACAATTCTAGCTTCTAGGCCAGGAGTGTTGTTGGACACAGCGACTGAGGCTCACAAAAGTGGCTTGAAGGCATTATCCTGTCACTTGTCTCCAGAAGCATAGGGTTTCCCACATATAACCTGCTTCTATACAATATGGTTCATCACTCAACCACCACCCGTGGTGTGATCCAAATATGGCTAAACTGTGGCCCACTCAATGTTTTTGTTTTAATTAAAGTTTTTCTTGGGTTACAAAAGCACATACATCCTCATCAATTTTCAGATCCTAAACTCCTTTCTACAGATCAGTTATATTCAATGTGAGACTTTGATGTTGTTGGCCCTCTCAATGTTGTTGGAGTCTAACTCTCCTCAGCACCAGACAGCATGGCCAAAGGAGGGAGTGGGCATGGTGAGGAGTGGGCAGCACAATGGGCCATGTGGCTCCTGAGGCGACCGCACCCGTGATGACACAGATCCACCCTCCCTCTCCCACCCTCAAGAGATTCTGGGCTGCCTTCAGAGCTGGCATCTTCTGCTGGAATTTGGGGGTGGGGTGGCGACAGGGGGGGATCCAATAAGAAGTGTATGTGCTGGTTTATATAGGTGAACCCTCCTTGTTCCCCATCAGCCTGGTCCCTTTTAGCCAGACACATGACTCAGTGAAGCCACAGTCCTCCCCTGTGGCCCAGTTCAGCATCTGGAATGAGTCAAGGCACACTCTTCTTGTGCCCAATAATCCTTTTTTAGGCCTAACCTATAGTCCAGTGATGGCAAACCTATGACACGCATGTCAGACGTGACACGCAGAGCCCTCACTGCTGGCACGCGCCCCATCGGCCCATTCGCACTGTTGTTGTTGTTGTTGTTGTTGTTGTTGTTGTTGTTGTTGCCCCATTTGTTCTCCTGCTCCTCCTACAGCTTGTCTCCGCTACAGCTTGTCTCCACTGTTAAAACAACTGTTGTTGTTGTTGTTGTTGTTGTTGTTGTTGTTGTTGTTGTTGTTAACCTTTCTGTGCTGTTTTTTTTCTGGCGCTTTGGCAGACTATGATTGGGTGTAACAGCGTTCGTTTTTTAACCCGTTCTGTGCTGGGTTTTTTGGCGCTTTGGCAGACTATGTCAGTGCTGCTTGTTAGTTCCAGTGAAGGTATTATTCGTCATTTATTTCTGTTCTCTTCCCCCCCCCCCAAAGCACAGCAGCTTTGGGGCATCCCCCCCAAAAGCAAAGCAACTCAAAAAAAACCTCCAAAACTTTAGTCAGCAGCTCCCCCCAAAAAGCTCAACAACTCTGGACACTTTGTGATAAATGAGGAGTTTTTGGTTTGGTTTGGTTAAATAAATAGTTTTTGGTTTATTAAATACAGTTGCATATTACAATTATACATTTTTGTTATTTAAACTATAAATATTGCGAAATTATGGTTTTTTTCTCGAAGTGACACCCCACCCGAGTTATGCTCGGTTTTTTTGGCGAATTTTGACACACCAAGCTCAAAAGTTTTGCCCATCACTGCTATAGTCCCTCTTTTAAAGCCATCTAACTGCAATCCTGTGTCTGTCTACTCAGAGGCAAGCCCCATTGTGTTTAATTAAACCTACTTCTCATTAAGTGTGCATAGGATTGCATCCTAAACCAATGGCCATGCCCAACGGCTTTTAGTGTTGTTGGCTCTACTACCTCCAGTATTAGAGGAAGGAGGCCGGGCATCCCAAGAGGGAGAGTGCTGTGGTGCTCATCTCCTGTTCCTAGTCTTCCCAGAGGCATCTGGTGGGAAGGACTCTTTTTATGTCCTTATCACATCTTGCGGCAGTGAATAGTGAATTTAACAAGCTGGATGATAGCAACGTTGACGGCAATGAAGAATAAGATATTATTCACCACACACACACTGGATCCAGCCTCAGAACCTTCGTTTGGTGTGATGACGAGGAAATGTAACAGTGCCTTTGAACATAGGCAGTATGCTGAGAAGCCAGCCCAATGGTCCTCAGATTTTCCAGGAGGCAGACCCGGATCGGAGCACATTCGAGAAGGAAGGTTTCCCCCACGAAGACGGTCCATTATTTTAGGAGCTCTCTCCAGAAGCCACCATTCCCTCCACACCTTCAGAGCGCAATGGGCTTCGCCAACTCTTTTCTACAGGAAAGCCCTGAAGCCCGGCCGAGGCCAAAGAACTGCCTTGTGTCCCTCCAGCTCCTCTATCAGTCGAGCCAGGAAGTACAAAAAGAAGCAGCATGTGCTACTGGACGGGGCGGGGGATTTGCGGGACCTGCAGCCAAAGTGAAAGGAGCTGCGAGACCAGGGTCCGCCAGGCAAAGCTACGCGCAGCCCGGGGAGGGGTGGCTGGAAGGGTCGCTGTGGTTGAGAAGGAGCCCCAGAGAGAGGGGCCTCACCTCCACCTCTAGGGCGCTTCCCACTGAGATGGCGAGGCGCTGACACAACTCTGGGTGCTCGAGATTCGCCCAGAAGTCAGTGAAAGTGTCTACGCACGGAAGTGGTACCACTTGGGCGCAAATGCCTGGGCCCAGTATAGCTGAATGAGCAGGAAGACAGCAGCCGGGCTGGTTTATCGCCTTTGCAGTAAGGATGACGGTATAAACATTACCTGTCTGAAGAAGAGCCCCCTCCCACAAGACCACGAGAAGCAAGCAAAGTAATAGGCGCACATTGTTATTTAAAGAGGGGCCCGCTCTCTTTAGCTCTGAATCTAAAATTATTTAGTACAGCCACTGGGTAGCTGGAAACAGAAGACCGATCCTGGAGCAGAAGATCTCCCATATCAGCACACCCAGCCGTGGTTATATTAATCTAGATCAGTTTTCATCTGAAAGGCTGAAGCCCTGCGCACATTGATTTGGGAAATAAGTCCTATTGAATTGGGGTTCGGGGGCTTACTTTGGAGTAGACACGCCTAGGATCCGCTGCAAGTGTTTAGACGCACTGAGCTATGAGCCAGGCGAATCTCACCTCAGTAGCCAGGGTTCCGATCTTCCTGACGGCATGGCTTTTAAAAACAATCCGGACAGTGAATAAGAAGCGCTTTGAGCACTCTGCGTCCCCAAGCAAAATGCAAAGTATTGTCGCTCTTATCGGTTCTGCGAAACCAAGCGCTGTGCCTGGCTTGGAACAAGCCTTCAAGCGTTAATAACACCAACATTTAAACATTGTGACATCTCCAATGTTAATGATGTTTACTCGGAAGTGTGTCCTGTAAACTGAACGGAGTTCATTTCCTCCCAGTTACGGGCCTGCTCCAGAACACAGCTGGACACCTCGATCCTGAAGGGCCTTCACTGGGATTTACGTCCTAATAAATATCTTGGACTAATTTCAAAATGGGTGGTCCTTCATACAATGACTTGTAGATCATCTTGATCTTTTGGGAAAGCGTCTAGACAAAGCAGGCTGGCATCCAATGAAGTTCAGTCCTATGGTACCCCCCTAGAATCTAAAGCAGAGTCAATGCTCTTAGGATCGCGCTGCTCTTTGATTAGTTCAGGATTGCAGCGTGACCATGTTTGCGCACAAACAGGGGACTTTAGGTGTGGCGCGCGTATGTCTATGGCAAACACGCTTCCCTAGTATAATAGTATCCCAGCATATTTATTTAACCGGTATGGTTAAATAACCCATTAATGCATTTCCGATTTCAAATGTACAATTGAACTGGATCTGTCTCCCGCGACTAGACGTATTTAGGAAGGACTTGCTGGAAGCGTTTATGTATCTAAACGGCACGGTCCAACCAAAGTTAAGGAGACTGATTTCAGTAAAAAAAGAAAAGAAAAGACTTGGGTTTCAACTCTCCCACTTAAATTAGTGAGATTTAAAGGCGTTCAACTTCAGTAGGATAGGGCTTATTCTTTACTGACCCATTTCAGCTGAAGAATAAACAGGCTTTGAACGTAGAAACACAGCATTTTTTAAATGTAGAAAGACACACTGCACCTGTCGTTTTCCTCGTCAGTTTCACCTGAATTAAGACACAAATTGTTATTATTACGTGCGTAAGAAACTAAGAAAAGCCCTACTGGGATGGGCAGACTAAAAGACCTATCTAAGCCTCTGATCCTGTTCTGGCTTTGGCTAACCAGATAGCTCCGGGAAGCCCCGAGCATTGTGGCAACGACTGTCTCCCCACACGTGTCCGTGAGCGACTGGTAATCGTTCTGCTTCCGAGAATGGAGTGACTATCTCGCCATCGTGGCCAGCAGTGATTCACTTTCATAACGGGATGGCTCCATTGAATGATGAACTATCTGGGACTTACCTGTAAGGCGGCTTAGAAACGAATCTCTGGATCCAGAACCAAGTGAAGTTGGCAAATTGTCTTGCTCTAAGGTTACGCTCCTCTGCGCCCAAGTAAGTTCCATAGAATACAGCGGGACTTAACTCTTAAGTGCGCATCGGATTGACAGTTAGGGACTGGTTGGAAGTTAGTCCCACTAGAATAATATCCACCGGGGCGGGGGCAGCCGGACTCTCAAACACTTTTCAACTGCGGGTATTCCTCGTGCATTATTATAATATATAACCCAAATAATAAGTGTTCCTGTTTACCCCCCCCCCCCACCTCGCAAAAAGCACAATACCGTCGCCTCTACATCCAAGAGCTTCGGCGCCTACTTGGTGGCCACGCCGGCTTCGATGGGATCCGGATCGGAATTCTCGCCTTGCAATGTTGCCCTCCTCCCTTCCCCACTGAAATCGGCCGGTGGTTGTTTCAATCTCTCCGGTTGTCCCGAGGAGCTTCGGAGGTCGGAGACCGAATGGTCTCAGCCAGTCATTCAGAGTGACTTCTGCAAAAATTGACGCGGCGCGTTAGAAGAATTGGGTAGCAAGCGAAGGCTGCGATCTGGAGGACGCTTACCCGGGAGTAAACCTCACTGAGCACAGCGGGACTTGCTTCTGAGTAAATTAATGATGATGATGACGACGACGATGATAAAAGTAATGCACCTGATTGCTCTGTACATGACATTTCTAGGATAGATGCGGCAAAGCGCTCCGGGACAAGAGAGATCTCCCTTAGACTGGCAAGGCATTCCCGTTTAGTATCCAGAAGGGAATTCCGGTTCGCAGGAACCGCAAAGAGATATTGAATAAATTCCTCGTTTCCTGCCAGGATGTTTTGGGTTCCCCAAACTCCTGTGGAATTTGCAGGAGGCAAAACAGCCTGCGCTGAGTGCCGTTTAACTTTATAGCAATTACGTTTGCTCTAGGCGCAGAATGCCCGTCATTTGTTTCCTTCATGTAAAATCAAATAAACGAGGAGACTGACCGCCTACTTTTTTGTCTTTAAAAATTAGGCATGTCTAACTCCATCAGCCCGATCCACAGCCCAGTTAAATCGAAATTATCGAATCGCAGTACTCGGATTCGAAATATAGACCTCAACGACACATAGTTGAATTTATTTCCACGTAAGCGTGCCGATAAAAGCAACCTAAATATATAACGTTGAAATAATGTCAGTAAAATGAATGGAATATGCTTCCGTGTATCTATGTAGCTTTGTATATGTTTAGAAACTGGACGTGTGTATAGCCCTTTACTTGGGTTGAACTTGGCCGGTATCGTTTGTAGTTTGTACCACTGCATTAGCTGCCTACTGTGGCTAATTTGCCTGTTGTAAATCCTATTCGAGCAATGGGGATTTACTTCCAGGTTGCCATGTCTAGGCCTGGGGTACTAGCTTCTCGTAAGCGATTGCATTAAAAAATAACTTTGCAAATAATGGACGGTGTACTGGAAAACAATATAAGTTGTTTTGTTTTGTATATGTTTTTTGTGATGGGCAAACATTGTGCACCGCTCTAGTGTGCATGTGCGCTCTATAGCTGCTGAGATTTTTTTAAAAAAAATCTCGTATAAAAACAAATCAGAATCACAAAGAATGCGGAGAAAAAACGGCGTTTTAGAAGGATCTATTTCCAGAACTGTGTGTTGTGTGAGAGAGAGACAGAGAGTATGAGGAAAGACAGGTTTATTTTTAATATGTCAATTTTAAAGATGTACTTACATTTATTAAATATATTGCTCTTATGAACATTGACGACTGTTTTTATTATGTAGAATTACATGCCAGCTACCCCATTTCTGAAGAGACCAAAAAGGGCCGAAGCGCCACTTTTTGCGGAGGACAGACAATTGTGAGCCCAGGAGACAATGGCTGCGGGTGTCGCGTCTACATTTCTGGCTAAGAAGAGTTGTGCTGGTTGCTAAAGGGTGTGGGCGTTGCAGAACCAGCGCGACCCGTGCCAAAAAGTGCGGTTCTCTCTCCAAAGTGTTGCACACTGGTTTGTTTGGTTTTTTAAGTGCTTTGGGTTTCGTTCTTTCTTTTCAACTTTTGAAACAGAAATAGCCCCCAAAGGGGAGGGGGGACCCCGCGAGGTTGCCTGTAACACGCACCCACCCCGCCCTTATTAAATCTCTTGAGCAGCGAGGTATGTTAACGATTAAATCGTTTTCAAAGGTTTAATCTTGCCGTTTAGGGTGGAAATGTTTTCAAGGTTGTTTCTCAGGCGCCTTATATTAATCATCCAACCTAACAGTCCATTAATGTCCATTTACATTTTGGAGATGACAAATTTTATGTGACTTATTTCAATCACAGCTCCGCCAGAAGTCTCCAGCGGATTCGGTAGCCACTTAGAAGGTCGGGAGAGCTGCCCTCCTTATTTGTTACCAAAGGCGTTTAAAAGCCACTAAGACTCGGCTCTAAACCTCCCTCTACAGCTGATCGGGAACAATCGGATTTTCCCTGTCGCAAAGGCCATTAAGCTGCGGAAAGAACAGCGTGCGACGCTACGGCTTGGCATCTCTCTCTCTCTCTCTCTCTCTCTCTTCTCTCTCTCTTCTCTCTCTCTCTCTCTCTCTCTCTCTCTCTCTCTCTCTCTCTCCTCTCTCTCTCTCTCTCTCTCTCATCTCTCCTCTCTCTCTCTCTTCTCTCTCTCTCTCTCTCCAGCCTAGCCTTTGACTAAAGAAAAGAGGCGCAAGAATCAGGTTTGTATTATAGGACTTTCCTCCCCGCCCCTCTAGCGCACTCCCTTTGCCTTTGTTCTCTCAGCCGTGCTAAACCCTCCCCACCCCACCGCACCCCATTACGACCCCTTAAACCAACGAGGTGGAAAACATTTGTTATTCATTACTTGCCCATTTCCATTTGGTAACTGGGGTGGAGTGGGGTGGGGAGGAATTTAACCGAAGAAGGGTGAATATTCCGCTTTCTTCTGCATTAAATAATATAAATAAATTTGCTTTTATCATCCGGTCACTTTTAAGTCCCATTGATTTCATCTGGTGAAAGGGAACCCAAGGTTTAACTCTTCTCACCAAAACCAGCGGGACGTGAACGCGCTTCCCTTTGGCTGGATCCTGACGTCCATGATCGTCCTGCTTGATTATTAAATATCTGATCGGTCTCCTGTACGCGCCGGGCATCGATCCGACGGGGCGGAACGGGGAGATCAATTTCTAGCCTGCTCTCGACGTTGGGCGCCGCCCGCCGCTTTGGATATGTCGAGAGGTCCCTCCAAAACTTTTCCTAGTCAGGGTGGCATATGCTCTTTATTAAGGTCTGCATTTAAGGATTGTCACGGTTAACCTGCCGCCATCCGAAGGAGGCTTTTTCTTTTTCCAAGGGGGAGGCACGTTTCTCATTAGAGTTTCCCAGGGGAGCGAGAGAGAGACCCACGTCTGGCGATCTGGGCTCTCCCTCCTCCTCGCCAAGCTGCTGCTCCCCTCCTCGAGACGAGGGTGAGGACTTCCATCAAATAATACAGTAACGCTCTGAACGGGTTTAGGGAAGAGGCCGAGCGCCCGGGCAAAGCTCTGCAGTGCGCGCTGCCACACAACGGGGGCTCCTTCTTCATCTATTGGCAGTCAGGTAGGTAGGAGAAGGCAGCTGGTGTGTCCACCCCCCCACGCCTTTTCCATTCACAGAGAAAAGGAGCGAAAGCGAGCGTTTGCAGAGCGCCAGTTAACACGGGTCACACACACATACACGATTTCTGCATCCAGAGGTTCTTAAGCAGAGGTTGGATGGCCCGCCTGTCATGGATGCTTTAGCTGAGATTTCTGCATTGCAGGAGGTTGGGCTAGATGACCCTCGGGTTCCCTTCCAGCTCTACGATTCTATGATTATGATTATTTCTCAATATATTCAGTTTAGGAACACAGGAAGTGGCTATAGGAAGAGTCACCAGACCATAGCTCGGGATTGTCCTACACCAGGCATCCCCAAACTTCGGCCCTCCAGATGTTTAGGACTACAATTCCCATCATCCCTGACCACTGGTCCTGTTAGCTAGGGATCATGGGAGTTGTAGGCCAAAACATCCGGAGGGCCGCAGTTTGGGGGTGCCTGGTCTACATTGTCTCCAAGATTTCAGCCTTGATACAAGATTGAGTTACTTATCGCCGCCCCCGCCCCCCCGCCGGAAAGGATGCCGATCCTACGAGAAAAAGTTGCCTGCCGTGGCTTCACATGTAACGTAAGCGCCCAGCGTTTACTGGGAATCAAGTTCCGCAGATGTCCCCGGGTCTTCCTTCCGAGTCAACGCGCTTCGCCTTGCAGCTCTGCATCCGGATTCCATTCCCTAGGAGGCATTCCCTCTTAAAACAGGGAAGAAAAAGCCCCTTTTGAAATCTCTGGGATTTCTGACTTTTCCAAGTAAGGCCTGCAGTACCCCACCCCCACCCCTGTAGTCGCTTTCCCCCCCTCCCTACGAACTCAGCGGGGTTACTTCGAGGAGAGGCGTCTAGTATTGCACGGTAAAGGTGTTGCTTTCGGATCCAATGTACGAAAAGGCCCCTTTCCCCCTCCCTCTCGCCCTTTTGGGGGCGAGTCCCCCCCCCACCGCGATGCCACCCTCCTGGTGCCACCCCCTGCAAACCGACCGGGAGTTTCCCCGCATCGCTCCGTTTGTTTCCCCGCAAATGGTCAGCCGCTGGCTCTGGAGGGAACGAATCAGGTCCAGTTATCTAATCGTAATCGTTGGCCCCAGACCAAGAAAGCTACAGTGAGTCTGTGCCTAAGGAATCTCATTGATAAGAAAAACACAGCGTGTTGCCGGGAAGGGGGAGGCCCGATGAGGGGGGGCATTTTTTGAGCTGGGGGAAGGTTATATAATACGTCACCGCTTTAACCTCCAAACTGAGCCACAGCAGCTCTTGAGTCAGAGAGAAGACAGTCTTCAAAGGGTCTGGGGCATAGCTGCCAAGTTATCCCTTTTTTTCAGGGATTTTCCATTATGCTGAATAGGCTTCCTCGCGAGAAAAGGGAAAACTTGGCAGCTATGGTCTGGGGTCCCACATTTCTTTCCAGGTGCTTCATATCCAGGTGGTTCATATCCCTTTAAAACAGTTACTCTTACCGTTTAACTCATGAGGATGATTGCTGTTAACGTTTCCTGCTGCTTTCCAGCCCTGCTTTACTGACGCTGTATTCTTGTTTTTTTTTAATGTTCTGATTGTCCTAAATATATTTCTCATAGATTTGGAAGGCACCTTAGAGGTCAATTATACCGTGCTCTTTTTTTAAAAAATCAATTATTTTTTAATTGATTTTAATATCACCAGTCAACCATATAACAAAACAGATAACATAAATAAAAGAAAACATTTCTATCCAATCCTGATCCTGAAGCCGAGGCTCCAGTACTTTGGCCACCTCATGAGAAGAGAAGACTCCCTGGAAAAGACCCTGATGTTGGAAAGATTGAGGGCACTAGGAGAAGGGGGCCACAGAGGACGAGATGGTTGGACAGTGTTCTTGAAGCTACAAGAGTGCCTGGCGTGCAATGGTCCATGGGGTCACGAAGAGTCGGACACGACTAAATGACTAAACAACAACAAATTATGACTTCCGATTTCCCCATCATGGGTTCCAAGTTTTCTTTATCAACTGCATATTATTTATTATCTAACTTAAGTTTATCCGAAATATCTTAATTTACATAACTTTGCAGGAGTCATTCAAAGCATGCCAAAAATTCCATATGATTACAATGTTCTTTTAAATATAATTTGTATTTATCCCATCCTCTATTGAACCTTTGATCAGATTGATTCCTAATTTTCCCGGTCATTTTTGCCAGTTCTACATAATCCAATAATTTCGCCTGCCATTTCATTTTCGTTGGTATATTCTCTCCCTTCCGAACTTTGGCTATTAGTGTTCTTGCAGCTGGTATGCGTCTGTTCCACCTGTATCAGTTCATAAAGTCCCAGCTGGGTCCACTGGGTCTTCTGCTTGTTCCATTGAATTTTATGACTCATTTCTGTTGAAATTTATAAGATACAGTGAATAGTATACTTTATTTTGCAAGTGTGCAGCCGGTTACATCTCGTGTGGTTATATGGAACACGGGAAGGCAGCTTTTATATTGAACAGCAGCATTCATTTGTTTATTTAACAACATTTATATGTTACTCCCCTCACCTAAATTTTTCTGGGTGCCTTACAATAAAAAAAAAGTATAATGATGATTTATGTACAAAAGAAGTCATAAAACAAATATAAGTGAGATATAAAGCACATAAATTGATTAAACAAAGTAATAAAGTTATAACAGGGTTGAAAATACCATAATAAAGGAGAGATGGAAAGGGCTGTAGCAAGACAGGAAACTGCCTTATTCTGAGCCAGACCTTTGTTCCATCAAGCTCAGTATTGTCTACACAGACTGGCAGTGATTCTCCAGAATTTCAGACAGAAGTCTTCCCTGCAGAGACCATGGCTAGAACCTGGGATCTTATGTAGATGTCTGTCACTGGGTAGAGATTTGTGTCACACACTCCACAGTTCGATAGGTGGCATTTGTGCCTTCTCCCTGGGCTTTCACCCTTGGCGGGGGCCAGTTTCACCAATCCCTAGGTACGCCTCTGCTTGGTGGTGCAGGAAAGTTGCTCTGCACATGGTCAGAATCACTTTTTTTATTACTTGCCATGTTCCAGGCAGCAGTGAGCCCTACACTGAATACAAGCTGAGAAGAGACCTCGGAAGAGTGCTGCATAACCCTCTGTACTTCGGATGAGTCTCATAGAGTTAATTGTGGCTTACTACCTTGTACGTTTGCAGAAATTTGATGCCCTGGAGTTCTCTGGAGTCTATTTCCAAACTTAGTACATAGGAGGAAGTGCAATTATCCACATGCCTGCAACAGATAAATGCTAACACTGGGATCATCTGCACAAACTGCACATACATATTCAAAATATATTATACACAAATGCACATATCTGGAAATGTTAATCTGTATATGTTTTATTTACTTTTTCTATATCGTATAGATAAAAGGAACACCATCAGCTCAAGCATCACCACTGCAAACATTTTGTCGAAGTGTTGTTTTGTGCATGAATCAGTCATAGGTGAGACTGATTTTTAGGTTAGTTTGGTTGAACATCTGTTCTGGGACAACTGATGGAAAACATTATTAAACATAAAATTAACATATATGCAATATTCAAATAATCTATATTAACATTGATGGTATATCAGAAAAAAACAAGTCTTGCTAAAGAGGAATCAGCATGGCTTCTCCAAAGGTAAGTCCTGCCTCAACAATCTTTTAGACTTCTTTGAGAGTGTTCAGAAGCATGCGGACAGAGGTTACAGTTCCCAGCAATTGTAACATGCTCATTGGGTAAGGAAGAAAGTCATAGCTGTCAAGTTCTCCCTTTTTTAAGGGAAATTCCCTTATGCTGAATAGGCTTCCTTGCGAGAAAAGGGAAAACTTGACAGCTATGAAGAAAGTAGACATGCAAACCTGCCTCTTTAGGAAGGTGAGAGGTGGTGGAAGAACTCAGAATTGATTCTGTGACATCTGGTACTGCAAGCACACAGAGGCAGTGGAGACTGGTCCCTGTGGGGTTTTGTGGGGTGGAAGGTAGGGAGACCAACAGGAGGTAGAGTCAGAATCAATGGCTGGTGGAGCCACAGGCAATGACAGGCAGAGGCAACTAATTCTGGTTTGGTCCCCATCACAGCACAGGCTGAGGAGGAGGAGGAGGAGGAGGAGGAGGAGGAGGAGGAGGAGGAGGAGGAGGAGGTTGACAAGTAGTGCTACCCTCTGGACTGGTTGTAAGTAAGAGGCAAGTAGGAGGCCGGCCAAGAGGAGACCGTGCCCCATTCATTCTAATGGATCAGCCTCCACTGATCAGAGACAAGGCTCTATGCTGCTTTCTAGGATCAGAGCCAACATGTCACTGAAGACTAATTGCTGGGAAGCAACAGCAGAGGAAGGCCATTCTGCTGATGTCCTGCTCGTGGGCTTCCCAAAGGCATGTGGTTGCACACAGGAGGCTAGATTAGTTAGGCTTTTGGTCTGATCCAGTAAAGGCTCTTCTTCCGTTCTTTAGTTGAACACACTGGCAATAGGTGGGTATACCCGCATTCTTATATTACCATTGCTACTAATAAAAGTCCTCATTCATTTTACTAATTTATAAAATTGTATTTATCCTTATATCTTATGGTCTCAGAATTCCAAGCTGTTATGACTTAACCATGGCCCCATTCAGTGACCTTGGAGGCTATCACCTGAATAAATACAGAGGGAAAGCCATGTTTCCCAACTTACACTTAGCAACAAAGGCAGACTTTTTTTTTTTTGGTCCAACACCTTCTAAATTCAGCCAGCCGGCTTGCTTTTCTTAGCACCTTTCAAGCTCCTTTGGAAAAGTCTATCCTTGCAAATTTATGGGGTAGAGAACTCTTAGGAGGGCTCTCTCTTCAGACACCTGCTTTCTGTCCAAATCCTTCTAAGGAGAGTTTCATGTGTCTTCTCAGTACAGCGTTGGCCTGGGTCAATCATGCAAAGACATCATTTGATTTCTTTGCACTTGAGGACTGTACACATGGTGACTGGGAGCTGACTTTGTGCACTGCCTTCAATGCAAACATGGCATTTCAGTGTTATGCATCGAATATCCAAATTCTTTCTGTGACACAGGATTGCGCTGGCTCATTTGTACTTGCACATTACCACTTGATCCTTGTGGAATAGACAAACAGCATTAATTTACACAGAGCCTGGGCTGCTTTATATGAGGCTTTTTGTACAGTAATTATACTCACATGTATGGACTTCACCTGCAGATGAGTTTCATACTTTAGCCTACCTGATTCCTAGGAAAACCACAACATGGAATACAATCCGTATCTGGAGAGCTGTAGGAGGCTTAAAGCAAGTAACCAATGTGCCTATGCCATTACCAGGCATAGCAGTCAACTCCTGGGGGAGTGGGGACTTTGGCCCCACAAGTAAAATATTTTAGGGGCCAAGGCCCTCCCAAAGTTACTGGACATTGCCATTCGAATGGTGTGCGTGGACAGGACTGCATCATGTAATCCATTGTGTCGAGTGGGGCTTACCTCCCACCCATATTTAATTCAAGTTGGTACCCCTAATGGATATGGTAAAGATTGCTCCCAGCAGTGAAGTGGTTTTTTTTATTGCTGATTAAGTTGCAGGTCGTACACCTAGGAGAAGCATGCTCCAACACCCCGACCCATATCTTGCTTTTGCCTCTTCATTTCCCATTTAGGTAAAGGTAAAGGGACCCCTGACCATTAGGTCCAGTCGTGACCGACTCTGGGGTTGCGCGCTCATCTCACATTATTGGCCGAGGGAGCCGGCGTATAGCTTCCAGGTCATGTGGCCAGCATGACAAAGCCGCTTCCGTTTACCTTCCCGCTGTAGCGGTTCCTATTTATCTACTTGGATTTTGACGTGCTTTCGAACAAGGTTGGCAGGAGCTGGGACCGAGCAACGGGAGCCCACCCCGCCACAGGGATTCGAACCGCCGACCTTCTGATCAGCAAGCCCTAGGCTCAGTGGTTTAACCACAGCACCACCTGGGTCCCATTTACTACATTCAAAAGAGAGCCACTCCGTCACACAAAGGAACGCAGAGGCGGGGGTGGTGACCCTTAAGCGGCTAGAGAGTTTGGTTCTGAGTGAAGCAACACCCAGACCTAAATCTCACGCGCAACAGAAAAACTCGAAGAGCCCCTGGGCAGATTGCGCAATCGAGCCGACCGCCCAAAGCGAAAGGAAAGCGCAGGAGCCCATAGACATCCTCGCACCTTGTCGAGGTCGCTTTTGATTGGCCTTGAGGGAGAAACTCCATTCCCACCTTGACCAATCGCCGGCTCCAGCGCCGAGACCGGGCTTTCCCCTCCCTTCTTCGCCTTCTCCTTTTCCTTCTCAGCAGCGCCTCTCGTGGCCGGTAGCGGTGGGACACTGTTGGCTGCCTCTGCCGAGAGCTGTAAGCGGAGTGACCCGAAGGGAGGGATTGCTGGTGCTTTTGCGCCGGAGGCGGCATTCTTGGGCGGCGTTTACGGCGTCTCCGTAGCTGCTGCTGCTGTCCGACGGAACGTCCGCCCTGGCCCGCCCTGCGACCTTGACGCCACCGCCAATCCCTTCTCCGGACACCGTTATCTAAATAGGGCCGTAAATCAGGCACTTGTCTGATCGCGCGCCATTGCAGGGGCTCCATAAAAAAAAGCGGGCTCTGCGGCGGCGATGTTTACATTGCAGCCACGTAAACTATTTCCCCTGTCTTTTGTATTAGCGTCTCACTGCAACATCCCGTAAATCACGGGCCTTCAGCGTGAGGAATGGCTTAAAGGTCTTACATATTTTTGGAGGCATAAATAATGTCAAATTGGTTTCCATTATGCTGCCAGCTCGGGGAAGAGGAGGCCCTGACTTACGGGAAGATTGCCCCTAGCGCTTCCTATGAAAAGACACATGGTCATAGAACTGTAGAGTAGGAAGGGGGACCACGAAGGGCATCCAGTCCAACCCCTTGCAATGCAAGAATCTTTTTGTCCAGCGTGGGATTTGAACCCACGACCGTGAGGGTAAGCGTCTCATGCTCTACCCACTGAGCAGGAGTGCAATGCCAGCAACGGGCACCCTCAACCAATACAGTTTCAGGCATGGTTGGTAGGATGCCAAGGCTCTTCTTGAAGTTTCACCTCTTGAAGTTGCTTATTATGGAGCTCAGCCCTGAGCCCTGCAATCCTGATGAAATGCTTTTATAATAGTCACTCAGTCAGGCACTAGACCAGGGGTCCCCAAACTAAGGCCCGGGGGCCGGATGCGGCCCAATCACCTTTTCAATCCGGCCCATGGACGGTCCTGGAATCAGCATTTTTTACATGAGTAGAATGTGTCCTTTTATTTAAAATGCATCTCTGGGTTATTTGTGGGGCATAGGAATTCGTTCATATTTTTCTTCAAAATATAGTCCGGCCCCCCACAAGGTCTGAGGGACAGTGGACCAGCCCCCTGCTGAAAAAGTTTGCTGACCCCTGCGCTAGACTCTAGAACTGGTATAGGTGCCTTTTAGTAGCCTACTGTAATGTGTGGCCTGAAATGGGCTATGGAGAGTGTCTGCTCCTCACTGCTTGAATGCCAAACTGGTATTTGTGCAAGAAAATAACAGCCACTTTGGTTACCTTAGAGGTGAATAAACCGCATCCTGTTCTGTTTTGATGGTTTTGAAGAGACAAGGTGGGGCTGAGGATGTGTGGGTTTTGTTACAGGCGGATCAAGTGGGCGGATCCAGAGTTGGCTCTTCTACTGCTGGATCTGTCTAGATCTTGGATTGACATAAAGGGTCTCTGTTCAAAAGCCATTCCAACAGAAGAACCCTGGTGTGGATGTTAGTGCAGGACTATGTGTGTGTTTGTGTAGAATACACTTGCATATGTACACACAAGCACACACACAAATGCACACAAACTAGAGATCTGAATCTGAGTGGACAGTCATATTTCAATAGTGGCACAATAGTAGGTATACCTGTGTGGTTTCTTAACAGCCTGATAAGTTCCTAGCTTGAAGAGTGTTCTGTAACATTACCTCTGGGTGTGTTTTTTCCCCTACATTTGTTTTAAAGTGAAATTAAAAAGATATGCATCTCTAGAATGGCTGGTGGTCTAAAGGAGTTCATTCAGTCACTCAGAAATAAAGTTTGCCTTTGCCAGTTACTACTACAAATCCTGCAACTTGGACATTAGTCTGGAATGTGTCTCTGAAAAACCACGATCTGACACACATTACAGTCATGACAGTACAGTACAAATAGACATCACAATAAGGCAGTTAACACGACACTGTTATCTGTCACTCTCCCCTGTTTCTTTTTGTCTGTCAGACTCTAGCAGCACAAGTGTCCCAAACCTAGTTGCTTTGGTAAAATAAAAGCCAATAAGGTCATCTTGATTAAATATCAAAAGCCAGGGTGTTTCTTCTCCCCCCCCTGCCCCCAGATATCTGAAAGTAAAGAAAAGAAAAGAAAATATGTTAGTGGGTGGATAGCTCAGAGTTTTAAACGGAGAATGCAGACTCAGCTCTACTGTTGAGGGTCTTCAGGAGTTTTGATCTAGTAGGGCTCCGTAGCAGTCATGAGAGATGGAGGACAAAGATCTGGTTGATGAGCACCAGAGCAAAGAGCGCCACCACAGGCACGCTCATATTTCACACAAGGCTTAGCAAGGTTAGGAACAAAACATCACCTCTCAATGGCTAGAAGGAAGATCACAGCTCAGAGACCCCTTCACTTTTACAAGAGACCTCTGGACCCTTTTCTGACCACTGGGAGTTTCTGTTGAGATGTGTGTAACAGGTCCAGAGAGGTTTTTTCCCCCTGGGGTGGGGATGTCTGGATTGTGCCTGGGGGAGAGAGAATTGAATTCCGCTGATTAGGGATGTCCAGATGCAATTTTACATACATATGTATATATATATTATGTAAATTGTTTTAATGCAATTAACACCAGGTCTAGTTTGGCATTGGCCAGGTCAGAGATAATGTGAGTAGACTCTAGTTTGGCTGGATGCCATGAGGAGGGGCTACAATCATGGCGTTGACTCTTGGTGGCAGGGTCCCTTAACAGTTCAGGGTCCTGACAACTTTAGCCCTAATAACCTCTGGCTGTGGCAGAAGGACTTCACACAACTGAAGGGAGGGAGGGGAATCTCTCTCCTATTTCCCATGTGGTCCTGCTTTCATTTCAGGATTATTCATTCTTATTTTAACCAGATTTAATATAGCACTTGATTGTAAATAGAATCTCTTGAGCAGTTTACAAAAAATAAAATAAAATTAACTTTAAGACAGAATTTAAAACTTTTTTAAAAAAAATGCAAAGAATGTATAAGAATATATAAAAAGCTTTTAAAAAGATTAAAACACATAGTGGTGTCTTCATGTCTGAATAGGCTTGCCTGAACAGAAGTGTTCTTACCAACCCAGCCAATGCTGAAGAGTGCAGTGTTTCTGAGTAGACCTGGTTAGGATTGCAGTTTATGTTCGGTGGATTAATTTTAATAAGTCTACTCTGAGTAAAACTTAATTGAGTAGCACCCATGGACTTTTAAAAACATAAGAGGTGAGAAAGGTCTTCATGAGGCATAAAAAAATAACCCACTCCTATCATGGGCATCAAGTGAGCATCTTTAAGGAGAGCATTTCCGAGACACCACCACTGAGAAGGCTATGTATTTATGGGTTTTAGTACTTAAAGCCAATTCACATACAACTATTTTATACTGTCTGTTGTTAGATGTTTGCATTTAACTGTCTGGATTACACTGAGCAGTAGCACATATCAAGTACAGTGGTACCTTGGTTTACAACCATAATCTGTTCTGGAGGTCCGTTTGTAAACCAAAACAGGTTGTAACCCAAGGCTCACTTTCGCCAATGGGGCCTCCAAAAAAAAATTGTTCATAATAATAATAATAAAGGGTTGTAATCCAAAAAAAGTTGCAAACCGGGACACACACTTCCGGGTTTGATGTGTTTGTAATCCAAAATGTATGCAAACCAAGACATATGTAAACCAAGGTACCACTGTATATCATTTGAATCATTCATCACAAACCTCTCTCTTTTTTTGCACTTTGCTACTGATTGCAAGAAAAAAGTAAATGTGGAAATAAGAAAAGAAAAGAAATCCATGCATAGTAAGTTTGAGGAAGTGGAAAGATGAAAATCTAAAACTGGTACCACTAGTTGCTTGCTCATGAAACCCTGACTGTTGTGAGGCAAGAAACAGAATTATTTTTAAAAATTAAAATAAAAGTGGGTCCATTGTTAAGACTGGAGTTAAAGATGGGTCCCAGATCCAGAAAGATTAATGACCATTGATTCAAATGAGCACTTCATCAAATGCAAGGTTCAATCCAGTTTTTTGCAAGTGGAGAGGAACAGCCAGCCAGGAAATGATTTCCCTAGGAAATGGGGAAAGTATAATAATTTAGGGTGACAGATCAAAATTTTAAAATAACATGCTATGAAAGGAAGGGTAGTGGTCTTTAATGGAACTACCTAAATCATAGAATCATAGAATTGTAGTTGGAAGGGGCCATGAGAGTCATCTTGTCCCCCTACAATGCAGGAATCTTTTACCCAACCTGGGGCTCAAACCCATGAGTGTGAGATTAAGAGTCTCATGCTCTACCAGCTGAGCTTGGAAATAAGCATTTGGTCTGAAAAAAGGGTACATTCCTGTGAAATAAGGATTGCTTAGAATGTGCATATTGATTCACTGGGTGCTTCCATGTGGCAATCTTTTGCAGACTCTGTGCTCCATGCGCGTGTAAGGTTTTGTTTTTGTTTTTGTTTTGCAGCATCCGTGTGTTTTAATCAAAATGCCATCCCATATCCCTACCACCACCATTTAATCTGAATGTATAGCTTATGTTGGATTTTCTGCAGAAACAGTAAATTTGGAATAAATAGGAAAATAACATGGGGTGACATTTGGATGAACATGACATTATATGGGTACTATACAAAAAAGGCATGCATGATCAACACAGTCCACAGTAAACTGCCCAATAATCCTGTGTGGAAAATCCTGGTTGAAATATAAATTGCTAGGGATTGCCTCTCTCAATTCAGGATGGATCTGTTGCCCTTAGGATAATTCTGAAGAGAAGTCATTGGCAGAAGCCCATCTTGTCTTCCATTGACTTCATGCACAGTTGAGTCTTTGTACTGCAGTTCTATTATTATTATTATTATTATTATTTCTGGCTGTTAAAATCATGGGCATTTTAATGAAAACGGTAAAACCCGGCCTGTTCCTAATGGTTCGAGCCCAGTCACAATGTCTCTCTCCGTATATTGAAAAGAGCTGAGAGGTGGGGAAGAAGTTTGGTTCCTGTGGAATCTCATGTTGGGAAGGTGATGGTGGTTGTTTTCTTAAGCCTACGCTGAAAGAAAAATCATTTGAAAAGATGACAGGCTTGATTTACAGTGTCATTAACCAGAACTGAAACCCTACACAGGCGGCGTCTCCTGTGTAAACCGCATTCCCCTCACGCTTTCCAGCTGACGTTTCTCTGATTATGGCAGATAAAGGCCACTGTGGATCTGTTTCTATCACTAGGCCTTCATTTTCTTCTTGTAAATAGTGCAATTATTGCCTTACATGTTCCCCAATCTCTAGATAAAATGGGAGTTAATAATCTGCCCAAACTGCAAACATGTGAGAGATTTCTACATTACAGTAAAATAAATGTCAAGGTTTGTTTTTGTTTTTTAAAGTCACATTTAGAATTCCCTCTCCCCCGGATCCTGTTTTAAGAAATTGATTTTTCTTGACTGGTCAAGCTTTGCAACATTTTCAAAAAGTACCAAAACCCCTAATCAATAATGATGTAATTACATATAAAGAAATTATGGTCATTGCAGAACAATGGTTGGGATAACAATAAGAAGAAATATAACCAAAAATGATATGGTGAGAATACTGCCAAGTTTTGAGAAAATAATTTATAAGAAGGAAAATCTGAAGGGGGTTGATTCTAAAATATATGTTTTTTCTGAATACTTTGAAAGCACATTTGGGTATAAACCTTAAGGGAAAATGTGGGTAGACCAATTTTCAAACAAGAATTGGATTTTGTTTTTTTACTCAGGAACCAGCACAATCTCTAACATGAGAGAAAATCATTACAAACTGCTATTTCAGTTGTATATGACCCCAGACAGAATTAGCAAAATTTATACTGTCTGTGATGGAAAGTGTTGGAGATGTGGACATCTGATGGCAGATATGGAGCATATTTTGTGGACTTGTCCAATAATTTAAAACTTTAGGGGGAGGATAGTAAATATAATAACATTAACAACAACTTTCACTTTGCCACTGGGGTTCATGTGGAATATAATAGTAGCTGCTTGCATGTTTGTTGCACCAAAAAGGGAAAGCAGGTCACCACCAAAATTAGAGGAATGGTTAAAATAAAATTTGTATGGCAGCAATGGTGCATAAGCTTACTCAACTGATTACAGTGAGAGAAAGCAGACAAGAAAGAGAAAAATGTAAAAATAAATGGAAACGGTTTTCTAAATTTATGAAGAATAAATATAACATAAATATGGATGAATATAATAGTTTTTCTGTGTAGTAATATGTTAAGTATAATTATAATGCATTTATTGCATGCCTCTATTTTGCTATGTCGTGAAGCTGAGGCTCCAATACTTTGGCCACCTCATGAGAAGAGAAGAATCCTTGGAAAAGACCCTGATGTTGGGAAAGATTGAGGGCACTAGGAGAAGGGGACGACAGAGGACAAGATGGTTGGACAGTGTTCTCGAAGCTACAAACATGAGTTTGACCAAACTGCGGGAGGCAGTGGAAGACCGGAGTGCCTGGCGTGCTATGGTCCATGGGGTCACGAAGAGTCGGATACAACTAAACGACTAAACAACAACAATTTTGCTATGTTATGTATAGATGTGTATATGATTTAATGAAGTCAGGTTTTTTAAATAAAAAAGGATCAAAACCCCTTAAAAAGTACCCAAAAATCCCTTCTCTAGGACTTTCCACATTAGTACAGCCCAGGTTTTATTCCTCTTCTATATGAAGACAGAAATGGAACTAAACAGTGATTCCACAGGATACTTCAACCCCTATGAAAATTCAACAGTGTCTGTCCCCATTGGCAATATCCTAAGCATGTTTATACAAAAGGGGGCTGCAGACCAAACCCCATTTGTGCTGGGCGGGGAGAGGGGGAATGGATTGAGCAGAGATGTCCCTCCACCCAGCCCTGGCATCCTCCACCCATTGAATCCCCACCTCTCTCTCACACACACATCTAACAAGGAGGAAAAGTATGCTTTGGAGGAAGAAGAGATCATGTCCTAAAACCATTTGCTAGTTAGGCTGAAAACTGAAATCAGACAAAAACAGTGCATCAGCCTGAATTTCACACTGGACAATAGCACCATACCTGTGGTAGTCGAGTCATCTGCTGAAAGGTTGTTATCTGTAGCCTGCAGAAATCATTGCTAAATCCTTTATAGATTTCAGCTTCCTGCAATAATCCATGATGTTTGGTGAGACATCACAACTGGTACATGTACACTAGAAAATCACCTAACATTATTTACAGCAATAAGCATTGTGAGTAACTGGGATCCATGTAAAGGAAAACTAGCAGGAGGCACTGGTGCAAATGGAATATTTATTGTTCTGTTTAATGCATCAGCACATTCTGGGAATCTCTCTTCATCTAGAGCAATCAAAAATAGCCTCACTTTTTTGTAACCAAGCAATACTTCCTGTAAGAGGAACCATCTTGGTGAGTCTGATTTTTTTTACTGCTTCCTGATGAAAGTTATTAGGCCTGTCCTTTTGTATAATAAAAATGCACTGTTCTACAATATGAAATTCATATTAGCTGTTCTGTTGTTGTTGGACTTGAGTGTTCAGCCAGTTTTTACATATGCTGGATTTTATTATCCTTTAAAACTGATGTTTGTTGCTCACTTCAAATACTAGCCCAGGATGGTTTGGGGGAATTTGGCATATTGCTATGGCTAATAAACTAACTCACCATAGCAAACTGGTTAGCTGTGTCACAAAGAAGGATTTTGTCACAGAGGCACGGATTCTGTTTCTCTCCAAGGTACACGAAGGCACCCTTGGGCTCCCCCCTACACCCCCTCACATTCCTTATTTTGGAAAGGCACTCTTACAGTACTTTGAAGTGTTAAATATGTTGTAATCTCCCATCTTTCTTGACCTTCATGAATTCTTCATTTGAACATCAGCTGACAGGGCAAATGTGTGAATACACCAGCACTTGGTTTGGATCCATTGCTTCTTGCAATTTTGCATCTTAAACACTTAATAAAAACAGGAACAATAAGAAGCAGGAGGAAAAGACACTCTGCTATCATTGTATATATGGTGGTAGTATTTACAAATCTAAATGGGACCCACATAAAACAGGCACAAGAAGATGAAATGACTTCCTTATCAATAGGGGGCACATACTTTCTGGAGAAGCCACAACTCTTGATCCCTCTCCCAATTTTCTGTTGTACGAACAATTAACATGATGTTGCCATGCTAGTCCCGCTTCCAGTGTGAAATCCACTGAAGTCCCTAGATCTCCATGACCAGTTTGTGCACATTGTCCTCTTGAACCACTCCGTTGGGGTGGTGGTGGGGAGGTAATGTCTGAAACTTGAGGAAGAGTAGGTAGTAAGAAACTTTGTGGGAGCCTGCAAACTTCCACCTGGAAGAGAGCCCTAAATGATCCTTCCCCGCAAGAACACACTACCTTGTGACATCAGCAGCTATTCCTCCACTTTCCACTTTCATATGTCTAATAACCAGCACACCTCATTCTAAGGAGAGGGGGCAAAGAATGCTGTGCTCATAGCCCTAGAAACGAAGGGTTAAGAATGCGGGTGGGTATATGGGTGTCAGCTGGGAAGATAATCAACCAGTTTAGGGGAAGCACTTTCTCTGAAGAGTGGATACTTCTAGTGACGGGAAAAGATGCTTGGGACCGAAAGATGGGAAGGAGGGACCTTGCAGCAGAAAGAAGTGATGGTCTCAAGGGACTGGAGAGGGAGGAAGCAGGGGCAAGGGAAAGAAAGAAGAGGCAAACTTAGCTGGCTGCATGGGTTGAACTTACTTTTATGGCCATAGTTCCACCATTTGGTGGGCTTTTTCCTGAGGCCACTACATAAAACACCTCAAAACAAACATATGGCCTTTACTTTTTCATTTCCCCCCTGTGTCTTTGCTGCGTCCTTCAAGACTTGAGCATCAGGGTCATCACAAAGTTGTTTGGAGTCTTCATGGATTTGCCCCACACATGTTGTTTCCCATTAACAGGCATTCCAGATTTCAGTGGTATCTGCAAACAGATAGGATCTGTCTCCTGTCTAGGCATAGTCTTCCTGCCCTCCAGCTAGTTAATGGAATGAAAAGCAGTCCAAGGGTTTCCCATTTTGGAATGATTCAGAAATGACTACTAAGGGCTTGGGGTTTTTGTGTGGGTTTTTTTTAGCATAAGAATGGAGCAGTGATAACAAAGAATGGAGAGAGAGGGGGAAAGATGTAGGAGAGATGGAATAAATACATTCCACAACTCTATCTAGATACTCAGTTTGCAGACTTAGGTGAAGGGCAATCTTACTATGGCTTTTAGCTTAGACTGAGCTCAAGCTATTCTTGTTTTCCCAGCTAATTCCATATGATCACCATGAGAAGACACTGTTCAAAACACTGCATAGGGCTTGACGGTTACTGATCTAAGCAAATCACTACTGTAATGAATAACGTCTGAAAACAGACAAGTGTTCAAGGGAAATTGAGAGATGCGTCACTTCAAGTCAAAAACTTGAAGAAGATACCTGTTTACCAGAAGTGACTTGAGTGTACCGGTATGCACAAACAAGCATCTTCAACCCTCTTAAAAAAAACTACAGCCTTTTACCAACAATAGACGCAGGCTTCTAGCTGCACATTCAGCATGACTCCAAAACAAGCTTCTCATACCATGGAGCAAAGGACCTCAATTATTACATTTTTATCCTGCCTGTTCTCCAGGGAGCTTAGAATGGCACACATAGTTCTCCCCCCCCAAACCTTATCTTTCTAACTCTGTGTTGTAAAACAACACAGTGTTGTAGGTTAGGGCAAGAGATAGCGACTGGCCCAAGGGCACCCAAGGAGCTTAATGGCAGAGTGAGATTTGATAACCTGGGTCTCCCTGGTCCTAGTGCAACACTTTAATTACTACACCACATTGGTCCTCAGTTATCGATGTGTACCATTTCCCCCTTTAGGCTGCTTCTCAGAAAGGCAAAAAACTGAATGGGTCATGAAGGCGAAACCAGTCTGATGTGTGTGGACAAGGTTCCACCAGAATTGTACCTCCTGAAAGAAGGCAGCAGAACTGCACTCCCGCCTTGTGGTAGAGACACCTCTTTATTTGCTAGCTCTTGGCTGCATAGACGCTATAACTTTAAAGCACATTCAAAGCACGCTCCACTAGGTGGAAGCAGCAGAATAATCAATAATAATTTATTATTTATACCCCGCCCTTCTGGCTGGGTTTCCCCAGCCACTCTGGGTGGCTCCCAACAGAATACTAAAAACAAATTAAAACATCAGACATTGAAAACTTCTCTAAACAGGGATGCCTTCAGATGTCTTCTAAAAGTCAGATAGTTGTTTATTTCCTTGACATCTGGTGGGAGGGCATTCCACAGGGCAGGCGCCACCACTGAGAAGGCCCTGTGCCTGATTCCCTGTAACCTCACTTCTTGCAGTGAGGGAACCGCTAGAAGGGCCTCGGAGCTGGACTTCAGTGTCTGGGATGAACGATGGGGGTGGAGATGCTCCTTCAGGTATACTGGGCCTCAGTCGCTGGGATTCACAAATGGAGAGAATGCAGCTGTTCTCAGGTTCAGCTCATAGGCTTCCCACAGGCATCCAGTTGGCCCCTATGAGAACAGGATGCTGGACTAGATGAGTATTTGGCCTGATCCAGCAGGGTTCTTCATATTATTTCCCTCAAAGAATTCTGGGCACTGTAGTTTACCCCTTGTTGTTTAGTCGATTAGTTGTGACCCCATGGACCAGAGCACACCAGGCACTCCTGTCTTCCGCTGCTTCCCAGAGTTTCATCAAATTCATGTTGGTCACTTCTGTAACACTGTCCAACCATCTCGTCCTCTGTTGTCCCCTTCTCCTTGTGCCCTCAATCTTACCCATCATCAGAGTTTTTTTCTAGAGAGTCTTCTCTTCTCATGAGGCGGCCAAAGCAAGCCTCAGCTTCAGGATCTGTCCTTCTAGTGAGCACTCAGGGCTGATTTCCTTCAGAATGGATAGGTTTGATCTTCTTGCAGTCCATGGGACTCTCAGGGGTCTCCTCCAGCACCACAATTCAAAAGCATCAATTCTTTGGCGATCAGCCTTCTTTATGGTCCAGCTCTCACTTCCATACATCACTACTGGGAAAACCATAGCTTTAACTATACATACCTTTGTTGACAAGGTAATGTCTCTGCTTTTTGAGATGCTGTCTAGGTTTATCATCACTTTTCTCCCAGGAAGCAGGCGTCTTTTAATTTCATGACTGCTGTCACCATCTGCCGTGATCATGGAGCCCAAGAAGGTAAAATCTGTCACTGCTTCCAATTCTTCCCCTTATGTTTGCCAGGAGGTGATGGGAGCAGTGGCCCTGATTTTAGTTTTTTTTGATGTTGAGCTTCAGACCATATTTTGCGCTCTCCTCTTTCACCCTCATTAAGAGGTTCTATAATTCCTCCTCACTTTCTGCCATCAAAGTTGTGTTCTTTGCATATCTGAGGTTGTCAATATTTCTTCCGGCAATCTTAATACTGGCTTGGGATTCATCCAGTCCAGCCTTTCGCATGATGTATTCTGCATATAAGTTGAATAAGCAGGGAACTCTCTGCAAGTTTACCCCTTGCAGAGTTACAATTCCCATCAACCTTTTGCAAACTACAGTGCCCATAATTCTTTGAGGTGTGTGTGTGGGGGGGATGTGCTTTAAAGGTACAGTTGTGTACACAGTCCTTATGCACGAGTTGTCCTGTACTCAGGAGCAAGGAACAATTTACAATTTACATAATGTCACCCAATGGTTAAGTTATTTTAGGTTCCCCAAAGCACGGAGTCTGAGCTGAGCACCTTGTCTCCTCTAGGCACAAATGTAATGGATTGTGTTAGTAGATACAGTTTATTATAGTCCGCAGTTGTAAGATGCCTTTCTGGTTACCAAAACAAAGGCAAATACCTTAAGGCATAATTGAGACAACCAGGTAGTCTATTATTATTCTTATCAGAGCTGAGCCAAATAGTCCCTGGAGAGGTCAAGTCAAAGGAGTGCAAAGCTCTTTCTCAGGGGGTGAGCTTCACATATGTTCCTATTGCTGCATTCCAGCATGCAGTTAGGCTGTCTGCCTCCCAATGACTTGAAGAGGATTTAGGCAGTGTAACTATATGCAGGATTGCAGCTGTGTTGCTATCGACCAAACAACACTCAGCCAATCTTAGTGCCAATCTACACATGCTGCAGATTTATGGCAACAGAGTTTTTCCTGGGACGTGCCACGATAGATTGCAGGTTTAAGTTTAAATGCTTCTCCACCCAGAAAGAGACCCTGCACATAGAAAATAGCGCCTCAGGGAAAAGGTACAGTCCAGAAAACATTGCGTGTATGGTTGGTTGTCTGTAACAGCTGCAGTGAGAAACACCACCAGAGCTGGCAGGTCTGGCCCAAGACATTTGACTGCCTCAGGCACACCCACCCCATCCCAGGTCAAAGGGCACAGTACCCAAGGCTGTCTAAGCTATTCTGGCACCTGAGACAGAAAATCTCACAAGCGCTTCTTTTTAGGAGTAGAAATACAATAAAAGTTAGTTAACTAGCTATTTGCCCTTTCAGGACACTCAAAATCACTTGCCTAAGGCAGCTGCCTCACTCTGTCTAAGGATAGAGCTGGCCTTGGATTTGATGCCATGTCATATGCATGGCACTGTAGTTGTGTAGTTGTGCCTCATTTTAGGGACTTTGTGGCTGGGGCCATGACTTGTTAAAAAAGGTAATGGGCTTACCTGAAGTTTTCAAAGAAGCTGTTTTCTCTTCCTGCCAAACTGGCAGAGTCTCAAACCTCCATAATGAAATTCGAATATGAATATAAAAAAAATCCTGCACTCAGCCCTAGTCAGTGCCACGTCCCCATTAAAACTTAATGTGTGATTATGTTGGCCAGTGTCATGAATCCAGGACTGGAGAGTGTCACAGCGCTTGAAAGGAGTTATTTACTTACATGAGTCAGAGCGTTTCAGGACAACCTCCTGGGTTCAATCACATCAAACAATTTTTCTATAGTCTTGAAAGCTGATCCATCTATAGCAGCAAGGGATATCCTTTCCGAATGGAATTCCTTCCATTTAGGTTTTCCCAAGGAGAGGGGGAACATGTCGAATTTTTGTTTTATTTATCCAAAGTCTTAAAGCAAGTGTTCTCAAAGTGTGAGGTGGAACTCTCCAGGGTGGTGTGGGCTGTTGTCAGGGGGAGAGATCAGATGTTTCCTGACATCTCCCAGTGTATCTTTATGGAACCAAAAGTCTGTCTGAGACCTAGTTCAGACATTTAGACTTGTGGTTATGTCCTTTGTGGGGTAAGAGTTGGCGGCCAGACCTCAGCAGCACATCCATTCGTTCCTTTGACTTCATCAAAATAGATCCCAGAGCCATTTACGAAGCAGTAAATAAGTGAATCAGAATGCCATCAGAATGATATGTATCACAAAACATAGCGTAAACATATATTAAGACATGGCTTTTACAAGGTCCAACTGTTCATCATAACAGTAACAGTACACATTGAAGAAAGTAATCAGTTTCCACCTGAGGCCTGGGTGAATGGATATGACTTAACTAGGCATGGAAGCTGAGTGTTGGGGTCAAATAAGCCTTCAAGGAGTAAAGTTTCACAGTCAGTGAACCAATATAGAGACGGCCCCATATTGTGTCACCATACAGCAAGTTACACTCACTGGTGGGACATGTGAATGATGTCTTGTGTCAATCAGGTGCAATCTTGTGCATGGGGGGGGGCAGCATTTCATTTCCCTATTCATTTCCATTTAAAAAGTTTTATTTGCTTACGTAGTTTCCCATTAGTCATAACTGATTTAATTTTTCATTTGCGTTTTTCATTCATTACCATTTTTTAGTTGATTTCAGAAGTTGCTCCTTGCATCTTTCCCCAACCAGATGGCATGAAATTCACAGGTGTTCTACTATCTCACGCCAAGACATCTGACCTGCCAATGTATAGAGAGATTGGACAAAGGGTTCCCATTTTAGAGGATCATATGGTTCTTATTAAGGATGCGGGTGCTGCTGTGGGTTAAACCACAGAGCCTACGGCTTGCCGAACAGAAGGTCGGCCTGTGACGGGCTGAGCTCCTGTTGCTTGGTCCCAGCTCCTGCCAACCTAGCAGTTCAAAAGCACGCCAAAGTGCAAGTAGATAAACAGGTACCACTCCGGAGGGAAGGTAAATGGTGTTTCCATCCACTGCTCTGGTTCGCCAGAAGCGGCTTAGTCATGCTGGCCACATAACCCGGAAGCTGTACATTGGGTCCCTCGGCTAATAAAGCGAGATGAGCGTCGCAACCCCAGAGTCGTCCGCGTCCAATGGTCAGGGGTCCCTTTACCTTTACCTTTATGGTTCTTATTGTTTTAAATGGGAGACCTAACCAGTCTTCTGTTGCCTGTAACATAGGTGGTTTTCATCCAAATGGCATGAAATGTGCAAGCGTTCCACTGTCACCTGGGACATCAAATTTCACTGCATGCACAATTCATCCAGTCTGTGTGATTCTTCCCCCAGGAATGGATTGCTGGCAAATTGCATGCAGTTTTGTTCAAGCTAGCAAAATGCATCATTTGCATGGTGCCAGGTGCCAGTATCCCTGAAGGCTAGCCCTAGTTCCCAGCACATGTACATGAGAACTGGGCCCAAGTGCAAAGCAACCCCATTATTTCCTATTTAATGCACTATAGTTGTCCCACCTTCCAATACATGGTGCACCTCAGTCTGTGAAGCAACTTTCCTTTTTGTTTTGATGAAAGAATATTTCCAGGAAAACAATATTTCCAAGGGTACCAAAAGCAAAACAAACAAAGAAACACCACCTTTCGAGTTTGTAATTTCTAAGACACAAGCCTCAATTCTGGACAGTTGGGCTGGAAAATATTATTATTCCAGCCAGAAATACACGCAGCAGTCTTGTAAATTAGTTCGAACATAGTTGGAAGTCCTGAATCCATGGGTGTAGACAGGGGGGGCAGGAGGGGGCAGCTGCCCCCCCCTAGAAGCAAAAAATTATTGTATTTTACAGACTATAACCAATACTTTGCACCTCCAAAAACTGAAGTGGAAAGGGCTTTGCTTTAGCAAGAGCAGCTCTCCACTTGCTTGGGGCGGGAACACAGCTGTAACAAAAACACATCAAATAAATAAAGCAAAGTGGCTACCAGTACTTAAGCAGTTAAGACAATGGAGCAGAATATCCCTTCAGGCAAGGTCCACCCTATTCACCCTATTGTTATTCAGTGGGAGTTGTTAATGGGCATTCAGGGATCGCATTAACAGTTCTATTGGCGATTTAATGAGGGTGCAGAGGATTCAATTTGACTAAGGTGGCCCTGCAAGGCTAAAAGGAAGTGAATAAGAAGGGGGGGGGCTGTAGCTTTGATAGACACAGTGATGTTTATAAAAAGCATTGGTGTTCCAGTCTGCCCCTCCTCCTGCATCTGTATACTGTAAATCAGGGGTGGCCACCTCCCAAGAGACTCTGATCTACTCACAGAGTTAAAAACTGGGAGTGATCTACCCCCTTTTGGGGGGTTCAGGTCAAAGCTGTTGAGTTTTTTTAAGGAAGGGAAGCCCTGTTTGGGGGGGTTTAGGTCAAACTTGTTGAGCTTCTTTTAGGAGGGAGGGAGGCCCATTTTTGTTTAGGGCTTCAGGTCATAGTTCAGCTTTTTTTAGGGAGGAGGAAAAATTTGGGTGAGCTTTTTTAGGGGTGCCAGTGATCTAGCAGTGATCTACCACAGACATCCAGTGATCTACTGGTAGATCACAATCTACCTGTTGGACGTGCCTGCTGTAAATCAAGCAGAGAGAAAGCTGCTTACAAGGCTCCTGTACAGGTGTACCGGTATCTTCCTCTTGCTGCAGAGTTCTAGCATCACAGCGTCACCCAGAGGCACCCACAAATGTGAGTTATCCCTCTCTCTATTTCTTCCTTCCTTTCCTCCCTCTTCCATCCTCAATAAAATACTGGGGGGGGGGCAGATAAGCCCCACATAGAAAGCCCATCAACATGGGGGGGGGATGACTCTTTAAAATACAGTATTTACCAGTAATTTCTTTTGGGGGGGGGGAGGCACCTAGGCCTCTAGGAGTTGGCTGCTATGCCTAGGAGTAGGACAATTCAAGAAAGCAGAATGATGCATATGCTATGGCAATATATCAATAGAATCATAGAATTGTAGTCGGAAGGGACCACAAGGGTCATCTAGTCCAACCCCCTGCAATGCAGGAATTTTTTCCTAAGGTGGGGCTTGAACCCACAACATGGTTGAAATATTATGCTGATATGCAGCAACGCCTCGGAGCCGTCGTGACTGCGGCCGTGCCTTGCCTTGCCCTCGCCCACCCTGTCACCCCCTCTTGCCTGCCCGACCCTCCCGTCCTCTCCAGCCAAGCAGGGTAGCCGCCGCCGTTGCCAGCCCCAGAAGCACAAGGTGGCCGCTGCTGCCGCTGCTGCCACCACGATGTCGTCAGGCCAGCTGGCCCTGTAGCCCCGCCCACGTTCCCACTTTGTGGCCCCGCCCCTGAATGATCATGGCTTGCCCCCCCCCTAGTTTTGATCCTGGCTACGCCCTTGCCTGAATCCAGCCATAGGCTGTACCTATACTTTTTGTTCCTGAGGCTCTGATGTTTGGGGCAAAGAAAGATTCACAGCATAGAATCATAGAATTGTAGAGTTGGAAGGGACGCCAAGGGTCATCTAGTTCAACCCCCTTCAATGCAGGACTCTCAACTAGATCATGCATGACAGATGGCCACCCATCCTCCAAGGAAGAACCTCCAAGGAAGGAGAGTCCACCAGAATGAAGAATGCTGACTTACAGGACACCCCTGCCCTGGTGAGTCATCAAATGACATTTCAATGAAAACAAAGACTTAGCCTTGCCAAGACATTTTGCCTTCTTTTAGCTTCATCTGTTCTAAATTTGGGGAATGTTGTTACTAACTGTTTTTAGGCTAAAGGAGTCAGGGCTGGTTCAAGACATTTTGGCACATGAGGCAAACCACAAAATGGTGCCCCCACCCCTGGCTAGTGAAAAAGGAGTGAGTGAAGATTTACTGTACATTGGGAACAAGGTAGGGGAATCAAATCAACCTTACCCAATGGTTGAAGTGGGAATCAAAGGCCATGGCGGGTGGGGGGTTAAAAGGGGCCCGCTCTGAACCATACTAGGCTGGAGCAGAGCCCTGGAGACCCCAGAGAGTAGCCCTGGCCATTTCTTCCCTAAGGATGTCAGTAATTCGGCCGTCCCGGGGGCCAGCTGTTGGACTTGTCCCACAGGCCAAATATGCGATTGCTCCCACAAACGTGATGAACAACACACAAGTCAGCAAATAAGGCTAAACTGCTTTATTTACATATAAACAAACTGGGAGCTCTACATCATGGCTCCCTCTCTCTGGCATAACAGCCAATAAAGAGAAAGAACAAAGGAACAACAGTCCCACGTAAACATCCTGTCTACGTCACTTCCACTCTGTGGGAATGAAAACACATACAGTCATATGATACACAATAACCCTATGACTGCAGACGGGGAATGAATCCTAACAGGGAGGAGTGTCTCCTATTTGCTGAGAGGCAGATGTAGAAGCAGCATGGGGGGGGGGCTTCCAAGGGGATGGCAGATCCTGCTTTCAAGGAGTGCACTGCAGTCATAGCTGCTACTGCAGCAGCAACACCAGTGGGTGATGGATTGTTTGAAGGCCAGATCTGCTGCCCCTGTGGATCCTGCCACCCAAGGTGGTCATCTCACCTTGCCTCATGTGTGGGCCTGCCCTGAGAGGACCATTACCAGGTTATGATGGCTCAAATCCTCTCGTTGCCTATGGAAAATACCTAATTTGGCCCCACCCACTTACTAAAAAATATAACCATTTTTAAAAATTGAGACTTTGCTGCCTTTTGGTGGCACCTTCAAGTCTGCCAGGTCACCTCAGCATGCCTAATGGTAGGGTCCCTTCTGCAAGATCAAACACAACTAACAAAACTTGCAGCTTGCTTCTTGCTTCTTGTTATGTGATGCTTGCTATGTGATCAGCTCACACATTCAGCTGCAAAGGACCTAAGAGCCAAGTTAGATGTGATGGGGGAGATCCATGAAGAAGAACACACACATTTTCAAAGTTTGAAGCAGCTGTGGGTGCCTTGATTTTGATCAGGCCCACAATGTTGGGGGAAGGGGAGTTTAACTCTTCCACCATGTCACATGTTCCTGATTTAAACTGTTCCACCTACTGCTCTTTGGCCTGTGAGGAAAAGTGCACAATGAACATATAGAACATATAGAAAAATCCTTTGTGTTTTCTCCTGTGCTACAACTTTGGAAGCATTTAAAGCGGCCAGATGTATCAGACCAAAGGCCCATCTACACCAGCTTCCTGTCTCCAGCAGTGGACAGCCAATGGCTTGTAGAAACTCACAAATGGGGCATGAAGGGCTTTTGATGTAGCAGCCTCATCAGGACAGTGGAGTCGCTAAGCTGGTTGGAGGGTGCCTTGTACGCCTCATTCTGGGAACTCCTGAAGCAAGGCTGGTGCCAAACATATTGCTCTGAGGTCCAGCGCCGAGGGCCTTCTGGCGGTTCCCTCGCTATGAGAAGCCAAGTTACAGGGAACCAGGCAGAGGGCCTTCTCGGTAGTGGCACCCGCCCTGTGGAACGCCCTCCCACCAGAGGTCAAAGAGAACAACAATCACCAGACCTTTAGAAGGCATCTTAAGGCAGACCTGTTTAGGGAAGCTTTTAATGTTTGATGGATTTCTGTATTTTAATATTTTGTTGGAAGCCGCCCAGAGTGGCTGGGGGAACCCGGCCAGATGGGCGGGGTATTATTATTATTATTATTATTATTATTATTATTATTATTATTTGGACTACATCAGCGAGGCCGAGAGGCAGGGCTTTTTGCTTGAGCAGCCCAGGACCTCCATGCACACTGCCCAGGCTTGCACCTCAGGGAGGTAGCTTCGATGCTTGACTTCACCCCAGAGGCGCACTCCATTGTCACTCGAGACAGACAGATGCTAACAAAAACAACAATTCTCATCAACATGTTGAATGAAGCCATGCATGAGAACTATACTTGTGGTGGGATTTAGGTAACTTCTCAAACGTGTGCAGCAAATGCTTCTCTGCAAAAAAACAAAGTTTCAGAATAAAGGTTACAGAGCGGCTGTTTTCAGACCCTACACCTTTTTTTGTTCGGCAGTGTTTCTTTGCTTCTTTTAGGGCTTCATTCATATATAATTCCAGAAAGTTCCTTTTCTGGGGGTGCTAGCCAGTGACCTGCGCATGGTATCATTGGAAGAGACAGCATGTATTACTTTGTTTATAAGAACATATTTCCGGTGATTGATGTTGGAGCTGCGGAAGTATGTTTGCAAGTGAGACTTTAAAACATGAATCAAACAATGTTTGGAATACGTATGCTTCTCTGTCAAACATTTCCCTTAGTCTGGAGTCTGCCGCTAGCCTGCTTCTCCAGAGGTATGAAGGCCTGCAGTGGAGTCTGGATCAAAAGCGATTCTTCTATTGGACAGTCATCTGTCCTATATGACTATCTTCAGGGAAAGATGAGCTGGTGTGCGCTGTGTAAATGTGTATATATATGTACAGGATTTGCAAGATAGTTACTTCCTTAGACTCCAGTGTATACAAAGATGATACATCGCTCCAAGATGCTGCATCATATTTAAAAAGTTTGGGATCAATAGTAATACTCTATGTGACTTTAGAAAAAGAGGTGTTCATTTTTAACACTACTTTCTAATCCTGTAACCCTATGTATACTTGGGAGTAAACCCTGTTTAATCCAGGGAGGGTTTCCCCCCAAGCAACTGTGCATTGGCTTGGGCTGTAAGCTACATGGAATGGAAAAGGTTCTAGAGTTAATTGATTTATAAAGCAAGGACTATAAAAATAAAATCTGGATAAGGAAGAAGAACCAGGTCCAGATACTGGCTCAGCCATGATAGTTGTTAGATGGTAATGTAAATTGGTGTTGCAAACTGTAGAAGAGTAGAATTGTAAAGTGTGAGTTGACTCAGAGGTTCCTGGTTCAAATGTCACATCTTTGGGACTCTACCCCAAATCCACATTATGGGGATGATGGTAACAATAACAGCCTGCTTTACACAGTCGTTGTAAGACAGGCATGGAAAACTTGTTTGTATGTCAAGTGTACACAGCATACATTTAAAGCACATAGTTTGCCCCCCCCAAAAAAAATCCTTACAGTTTACCCCTCACAGAGCTACAATTCCCAGCACCATGGGCGTAGGCAAGGGGGGGCAGGAGGGGGCAGCTGCCCCCCCTAGAAGCAAAAAATTAATGTATTTTACAGACCATAACCAGCACTTTTCCCCTCCAAAAACTGAAGTGGAAAGGGCTTTGCTTTAGCAAGAGCAGCTAAGTCTCCGCTTGCTGGGGGGGGGGACACAGCTGTAACAAAAACACATCAAATAAATAAAGCAAAGTGGCTACCAGTAGTTAAGCAGTTAAGACAATGGAGCATATATCCCCAGGCAAGATTCGATAGCTGACCATTTCACCCTATTGTTCTTAAGTGGGAGTTGTTAATGAGCATTCAGGAGCGTTAAGAGTTCTATTGGCGATTTAATGAGGGTGCAGACTCAGAGGATTCAATTTGACTAAGGTGGCTCTGCAAGGCTAAAAGGAAGTGAATAAGAAAGGGGGGGCTGTAGCTTTGACAGACACAGTGATGTTTATAAAAAGCAGTGGTGTTCCAGTCTGCCCCTCCTCCTGCATCTGTATGCTGTAAATCAGGGGTGGCCACCTCCCAAGAGACTCTGATCTACTCACAGAGTTTAAAACTGGGGGTGATCTACCCCCTTTTGGGGGATTCAGGTCATTCAGTTTTTTTAAGGAAGGGAAGCCCTGTTTTGGGGGGTTTAGGTCAAACTTGTTGAGCTTCTTTTAGGAGGGAGGGAGGCCCATTTTTGTTTAGGGCTTCAGGTCATAGTTCAACTTTTTTTAGGGAGGAAGAAAATTTTGGGTGAGCTTTTTTTAGGGGTGCCAGTGACCTACCAGTGATCTACCACAGACATCCAGTGATCTACTGGTAGATCACAATCTACCTGTTGGACGTGCCTGCTGTAAATCAAGGAGAGAGAAAGCTGCTTACAAGGCTCCTGTACATGCAGAGTTCCAGCATCACAGCGTCATCCAGAGACACCCACAAATATGAGTTATCCCTCTCTCTATTTCTTCCTTCCTTCCCTCCCTCTTCCATCCTTAATAAAATAGGGGGGCAGATAAGCCCCACATAGAAAGCCCATCAACATGGGGGGGATGACTCTTTCAAATATGGTATTTACCAGTAATTTGGGGGGGGGAGAGGCACCTAGGCCTCTAGGAGTTGGCTGCTATGCCTAGGAGTAGGACAATTCAAGAAAGCAGAATGATGCATATGCTATGGTAATATATCAATAGAATCATAGAATTGTAGTCGGAAGGGACCACAAGGGTCATCTAGTCCAACCCCCTGCAATGCAGGAATTTTTTCCTAAGGTGGGGCTTGAACCATGGTTGAAATATTATGCTGATATGCAGCAACGCCTCGGAGCCGTCGTGGCTGCGGTCATGCCTTGCCTCGTCCTCGCCCGCCCTGCCACCCCCTCTCACCTGCCCGACCCTCCCGTCCTCTTGCTGCAGAGTTCCAGCATCACAGCGTCATCCAGAGACACCCACAAATATGAGTTATCTCTCTATTTCTTCCATCCTTCCTTCCCTCCCTCTTCCATCCTTAATAAAATACGGGGGGGGCAGATAAGCCCCACATAGAAAGCCCATCAACATGGGGGGATGACTCTTTCAAATATGTTATTTACCAGTAATTTGGGGGGGGGAGAGGCACCTAGGCCTCTAGGAGTTGGCTGCTATGCCTAGGAGTAGGACAATTCAAGAAAGCAGAATGATGCATATGCTATGGTAATATATCAATAGAATCATAGAATTGTAGTCGGAAGGGACCACAAGGGTCATCTAGTCCAACCCCCTGCAATGCAGGAATTTTTTCCTAAGGTGGGGCTTGAACCATGGTTGAAATATGCTGATATGCAGCAACGCCTCGGAGCCGTCGTGGCTGCGGCCATGCCTTGCCTCGCCCTCGCCCGCCCTGCCACCCCCTCTCACCTGCCCGACCCTCCCGTCCTCTCCAGCCAAGCAGGGTAGCCGCCAACGCTGCCAGCCCCAGAAGCACAAGGTGGCCGCTGCCTCCGCCACTGCCACGATGTCAGCAGGCCCGCTGGCCTGTAGCCCCGCCCACATTCCCACTTCATGGCCCCTCCCCTCCTGTGCCTTGGCCCCGCCCCTGAACGACCATGGCTTGCCCCCCCCTAGTTTTGATCCTGGCTACGCCCCTGCCCAGCACCATTAACAAACTACGGCTCCCAGGATTCTTTGGTGAAAGTCATGTGCTTTAGCTTTAAATGTATGTTATGTATTCAGCCAAGGAGTGCATTCCTTCAGGAGATATGTCTCAGGGGCCACATTTTGGGAGTGGCCAAGGCTGATATAATGTCTGTTGAGCTGAACATTGTATGAATGTTTCCTGCTGCTGCTGCTGCTGTGACCAGTCATCACCACTGCCATTCAGCTGTAAGTATTCTTTCTTTATCTATGATTTGGCGTCCTGTTGAAAAGAAAGGGGAAATATGGGATAACTATTTACATTATGAAGGACATCCTTATAAAAATACATTGGGTGTGCCAGTGCACATACAACAGATTTTGAGGTAAGGAGTTGCAGCGGAATTGAGGGCAATAGTTTGAGGGCCTGTCTTTGTATCTTTATATGCAGTGAGGGAGGGAAAAGAGCTGATTCTGTGCAAGGCTGCAGTCTTAAATCAATGTGACAGAGCAAGCTGCCTTATAATAACTCAGTCTATTTATTCGTCTAACCCAGGGGTGGGAACTTTAGGCCCCGGGACCAAATATGGCTTTCCAGGCATCTTCATCTGGCCCTTGGCACTCTTCCACTGCCACACGTCATCCTTTCCCCAGGCCACACGCTAACTGATCCTGCTTTTCACTCCATGTGTTTTTGCCTGGCTGGACTTTGCCCTTGAACTGATAATGTTTCTTCCTTGTCTGGAAGAAGGACAGAAAGAGGTGTGTCAGTGTGTAGACATTAGCCTACCATATAAACATAACCTGTCACATTCATTGTGCCGCACGCTTCTGCATCTGGTCCCGCCCCTTCCCTGGCATGTGGCCCTTAGAAGGTTGCTCAGGAGAGAATGTGGCCCTCAGGCTGAATAAAGGTTCCTCACCCTTAATCTAATCCAATAAGGTCTACTCTGGTGGAAAGCAGCTTGTCACGGTCACATCGTCTCTTAACTTGATGGTTTTAAAGGGAGGTGCTAGAAATGTCATCTTGGACTTCCTGCATATGCTGTACCCCTGAGCTGCAGTTCTTTCTGTAAAGTGCTGGAATGTAAACCAGAGTTTAGCTGGTTTACAATGGAGAAAATAGAATAAGTGAAACGCTCGACTCATAGAAAACAAATCAGAAACAAACCAACAGATAAATGCTTAGATAAAATACTGAGCTCATCGTAAATAATAAAGGGGATAATCTAATAGCAGCACACACCCGGGGGGAAATTTGGCCAGGCCTTCTAGAATACCTGTTAAGGACATAACTTTTCAGTTGTGGCTCTACATCTTTTCAGTGCCAGATAAAAAGATTCTCTAGACCTGGCATCCCCAAACTTCGGCCCTCCAGATGTTTTGGACTACAATTCCCATCTTCCCCTTACCACTGGTTCTGTTAGCTAGACTTTTGAATTCAGTTTTGCTATTGTAGGGTTTGCCAGTTTGCAATAAATTTGGGGGTTTCTTGACCCAGAACTTTATAAATATCTGCAGCTATTTTCCCCGTACAGAACTCTCTGCTTTGAGCCTTATCTGTCCCCCCGTAATAGTGGTTCTGATCAAGTCTGATCTGATCTAGAATTGCTCCTAGGTTGCGTCGCTGCCTATAATCTGGAGGGGAAAACAAAACACCTATTCCAAACCGAGAAGCCTATTCTCAGTTAATGGCATGCTTAAAGAGCAAGCCATCTGGGTTGCTTTAACTCTGCTCATTCAAGAATCTTGTTACATTGTGAGAGGTACAGACACATGCACACGCACACACTCTCTCTGTATCGATTTGGCAAAGTTATGTCCTTAACAGGTGACTTTTCATTACTTTTTAGCATGACCAAGATTTATTCACTTCACAGGTATTTTAAAAAGGCACTTGCCTTATAACCAGTCTTTCCGTACTTAGGAGAGATTAGGGGATCATATTTCATGGCCTCTCCTGGATCCCACTTCTAAAGCCCTAATGAACTATGGTTGAGTGAGCACAGTAATCCAGTATTTGCAGGAGCTTGTTAAAGTCACTGATTCCATTATAATAACCAGCTACATATGATCAGATTACTTACTGAAATAACGGCTCAAGGTAAGATGTTAGGGCCTGAACTGGCTGTCACACCAGTGAATGGAAGCTTTCCTGTTTGCTTCAATGAGGTCCGTGCTCCCTTTAAAAACAGATGATATGATGAACAAGGACTACAACCCAAGCCAAGAAGCTTTACGCTTTCCTTTCATTTGCTTTTCTTGGCTGTGTTGCCAGGTGTTTGAACAATGGCATTGGAACAGGCATGGATTCTGGGCTAAGGTTAGCATTTTATGCTACCCTGTCCCTGCTCCTCATTAGGGAATCATTCATGATCTGAACGTGAGTTCTATGACTAGATTTACCGCTGGTTCTGTTGTTAATTTATAGGTTCCATTCTACTAGGCAAAATGTTACACGCACAGGGACTGATACTCTGTCTGTTTAACTGTATCGTTTAATCGTCTTCGGTGGTACTTGACTGCTTGGATGACAGCTTTGGGCTCTGTTGTTGGAGGAAAAGCAAAAAAATCAAGCATTGGTAAATAACTAAACTGCCTTATTTGGATACATGTTTTACTGAATCGTTTAATGGTCTTTATTGGTATCTTACTTTAAAAAAAACAACAACATTGGATAGCTGCTTTGCGCTCTGTTGTTTGAGGAAAAGCATGGGTAAATAACTAAACTGTACTTTTTGGGTACTATACTGTACAGCAAGTAGCATGAAATAGCTGACAAATCTATCTCTAGCCTGAAAACATCAATTAAAGGAAGCCAGCAGCAGAACAGATGTTCAAGGAAAAAGCATAGCAGCATAGAATGGAAACGTTATTTATTTATCCGATTCAGTTTAGTGGGGCGCGCGAATTGAGGTATCCTCTGTTTCTTTTCCTTTTCCTTTTCGTAAGTACTCTTTATTAAATGTTTTCTTACACAATCTTATACACCTATGCTTTGTTGTTATTTCAAAATTACAGAATTAAACAATCATATATTTGTTGTTTTTCCAAAGTTCTTGCTTCTTGTTTCCTTCTTCATAACTTATTTATGTTAACTCCAATATAAATATATATACATAAATCATGATATACAACATATAACCATAACATATACAACATATAACCATAATCATGCCTGATTAAATCAATAATATTGACTTCCCGTCATCTCTCGAAGTGCATCTCATCAGTATTACAAATGTACCTTCATTCCTCATCATATTCTTATTATCTCTTTTGTACATCATAAAGCCAATCATACCACCATTTCTTATAAATCTTACTTTTTTGTTATAAGCCAATCATTCCAAGGCTGCCATGAAGAGTACACCGTTATTATCATTTTCTTGCAAATATTTTCTGAACTTTTCCCATTTTTCCACAAACGACTGTTTAGAGTTTTCCCTTAAATTATCTGTTAATTGAGCCATTTCCGCATACTCTAACAATTTGATTTGCCACTCTCTGACTGTGGGGATTTTATCCCCTTTCCAGTTAGCAGCTATCAGCAAACGGGCTGCTGCTGTTGCATACAGAAATATCTCTCTATGATTTACAGGTATGTCTTTACTCAGAATTCCAAGGAGGAATGCCTCTGGTTTTTTTAAAAAAGTTACTTTGATGAACTTTTTCATTTCCTCGTATATTCTGTTCCAAAATTCTTTTATTTTTTGGCAGCCCCACCACATATGTAGCATGTCTCCTCTTGACCCCCCACACCTCCAACATAAGTCTGCTATACTTTTGTCCATTTTGGAAAGTTTGGATGGTGTGAGGTACCAGTGGTACATCATTTTGAACATGTTCTCTTTCATTGTATATGACACAGTAAACTTCATGTTACTTTTCCACAGGGTCTCCCAAGTTATCCTCTGTTTCAGCTCAAATTAACAATGGACTTGTTTGTTGATTATGCTAAAATACGCTGCTGCTACTATTACTGTTACTTCCACTACTACTACAACTAATAATGTGTAACTAATACATGATCATTTGTTCTTCATTTATTTGTTCTTCATTTATTAGTTATACCCAGGTGATACAGGTATACACCTGGGACCCAGGTGGCGCTGTGGTTAAACCACTGAGCCTAGGGATTGCTGATCAGAAGGTCGGCGGTTCGAATCCCTGTGACGGGGTGAGCTCCCGTTGCTTGGTCCCAGCTCCTGCCAACCTAGCAGTTCGAAAGCACCTCAAAGTGCAAGTAGATAAATAGGAACCGCTACAGCGGGAAGGTAAACGGTGTTTCCATGTGTTGCTCTGGTTTGCCAGAAGCGGCTTTGTCATGCTGGCCACATGACCTGGAAGCTATACGCCGGCTCCCTCGGCCAATAATGTGAGATGAGCACGCAACCCCAGAGTCGGTCACAACTGGACCTAATGGTCAGGGGTCCCTTTACCTTTAATACATGATCATTTGTTCTTCATTTATTAGTTATACCCCATTTCCCCTCAAATATGGAAAACAAAAACAGACATTTGTGTGTGTGAAATACAAAAACAAAATACACACAAAATCTATACTGTAAAACCACCAATAGTCATCATACTTTATGAAGCATTTCCAGTATATCGGAAGCCCAAAGGGAAGTTAATGAAGAAGAAGAAAAAAACATGTACAACTGTTATCTTTTCAATTCCCACACAGATAGGATCATATTTATTTATAGTACCCCATTCCATCTCATTTGGTATTGAGAAACAGCTGATAGTAGTTTTTTTTCCTATGCTGCCTTTATCATCCCTGGACACATACACAAAATAGTTACGGTGTCTAAGAAATCTTCAGAAAAAGACAGTCCCTTTGAGAGAGAGAAATGTGTTTGTAAGATTTTGACTCTTCTGATCTGGACAATAACAGGCTCTGTTGAAGAGCTGTAGAATAATTCCCCAAAGGTACCACCCAAGACTGGAGTATTATACTTCAGTACTGTAATTAGGGATCTGCTACTGATAAGGCTGCTGACCTAAGCCATGTTCTGCTATGGCCAGTGAACTGAATGTGCTTTACCTTCTGCTGCTAATAGGATCTCCCTGTTATACTGAAATGGAAAGAGACGTAAACAAATGAAAGCGTCTCACTGTGATGGTTTCAGATCTTTAATCTATGGGAATTGGAGATGATAGGGATGGCAGATTGTCCGTATACTGATTTGGGATCGTTGTTGACATTTATGCAGACAAGATTGTAAAACGGCAACGTTTGAAAAGGCAAAAGTCTTTAAAAATAGCTCGGAGCCAGAACAGGCATTGGATGAATAGAGCGTTTGTCTTGGATGCTACTGGTTGTGTGAAAGATGACAGCAACCAGCCAGCCCACTCCTACTGTAGGGTTTCCCCACCCCCCACCCCTTACTATACTATCCATCCCAATTCTTTACACACAGTGGTACTTCTGGTTAAGAACTTAATTCGTTCTGGAGCTCTGTTCTTAACCTGAAACTGTTCTTGACCTGCGACACTACTTTAGGTAATGGGGGCTCTTGCTGCCGCTGCACCACCTGGGCACAATTTCTGTTCTCATCCTGAAGCAAAGTTCTTAACCTGAGGTACTATTTCTGGGTTGGTGGAGTCTGTAACCTGAAGTGTTTGTAACCTGAAGCGTTTGTAACCCGAGGTACCACTGTATTTACTTGGAATTAAGTCCCGCTGAATTCCATGGAACTTGCAAGAAAGTGCGCATTGGTGCAGCCTTATTTAAATGTGAACTCTTCAGCACATGCTAGTTTTGGGGTAAATGTGATCAGTCCATTAAAAAACCCCGAGGTTTTCCTGTATACCTCTGAGATTAATTTCCCCCTCCTCCATCTCTCTTCCTATGCTTGTTTTGCCACCCAGGACATCCACATGCTAACTATCCACTTCATTAGTAGTAGACAGTTTTTCCTTTTCGTGCAGAACTCAAGCCCTTTTCTCTATTCAGAAAAAAAACCCTCAGAAAAAAAGATGCCTCACATATGGAATGTGGCTTCAATTGCCAAAGAATGATCTATATGAGTTGTACAATCACCTAAAACAGATAAGGAGAAGCTACCACATGACTCTTGCAATTATTTGAGTTTATTGCACAACCCATTCAAAGAAAAGGACAGGATTCTTGATCTTTGCCTCTAACTTTTGTTTATGCATCTATTTGGGTTTAAAGCATTTCTCTGTTATCTACTTCCACCTTTATGCTGTAGCAAAAGAATCAATCACCCCTTTGGTGATTGTGAAGCCTAAGATTACGTAGCTATATGTAGAGAATCTAGTCTAGACCTGTAGTATGCTTCACCCTGTAGTAGAAGTCTGATGCTGCTGAGCCTTGGGGCCCAGGGCAAACCATGCAGATCATAGACCAGGTTTCGAACAATAGGTGCAGGAATGTCACCTGCAAAAAAAGTGCCTGCCTTTGCCCAAGGCAATTCCTGGTTATGCATTCCGTTACTAGATAGGAGCATAATATTTGGAGATACCCCAAGACTTCCTAAAGGTACTTTCTCTCCACCCATCCAGCCTTCTAGAGTTTGACATGGGCTCCATGCAGATCAAGCCAACCAGCAGATCCACACCACAACAATTCGATGTGCAAGACGCACACACCATTCCTCTTGTGGGAGATGTGAATGATGTGCTTTGCTGTCCTTCTCGTCACTTCAGAATAACAATGGTGAAAGATGCAGATGCATCAATGCAAAGCAGCACATCTAACATGACATGGTGGTTGCTGAACAGGAATCAGGGAGGCATGGGTTCAAATCCTTGCACAGCCTTGGTGCTGTCTGTTCAGTTCTGTGGCAGCATGTGATCCATATGTTGTTGTTGTTGTTTAGTCATTTAGTTGTGTCCGACTCTTCGTGACCCCATAGACCATAGCACGCCAGGCACTCCTGTCTTCCACTGCCTCCCGCAGTTTGGTCAAACTCATGTTTGTAGCTTCGAGAACACTGTCCAACCATCTCATCCTCTGTCGTCCCCTTCTCCTTGTGCCCTCAATCTTTCCCAACATCAGGGTCTTTTCCAAGGATTCTTCTCTTCTCATGAGGTGGCCAAAGTATTGGAGCCTCAGCTTCACGATCTGTCCTTCCAGTGAGCGCTCGGGGCTGATTTCCTTCAGAATGGATGGGTTTGGTCTTCTTGCAGTCCATGGGACTCTCAAGAGTCTCCTCCAGCACCATAATTCAAAAGCATCAATTCTTCGGCGATCAGCCTTCTTTATGGTCCAGCTCTCACTTCCATACATCACTACTGGGAAAACCATAGCTTTAACTATATGGACCTATGCCTGATATAGTACATTGATATAGTACAAAGGCAGCTGCCTGTGATATTTTCCCTGTAGTTAACTAGAGTCAACTAATGTCTTATGTAGGCTGAAGAGTCCTGGGATGCGGTCGGTTCTGCTTCCCTGGATAAATAGTCTGGTTTCTTCTGATTTTGAAGTCTATGCCTTCTGCAACACTGGGGAGACAGAGGTCCTTCAGGGGGTCTCGTCCTCTAAGTCCAAATGTTGTGTTCTCTGGCTAGGAGGGCCTGGTGGTTCTCCCCCATGAAGATGTAGCCTGAACTTCCCTCTCACCCTCTCACCTGCTGTGCATTCCAAGGTCTCTGAGTTATGGATCAGGACAACCTTTGGTGAGTATCTCACAGGAGAAACCCATTCATGCAGCTAACTTGAGCTACTTTGAGGAAGGGTGGGGAAAGCATGATAAAAAAAAGTTATGATAAATTATATAATGATGTTATACTCGCAAAGAAACAATTATTTAAAAAATGGAAAATTAAATTGAACACACACTTTGCTTCTCTCTGAATTACTCCATACCGTAGTAAGCATAGCTGCCAAGTTATCCCTTATTTTAAGGGATTTTCCCTTATGCTGAATAGGCTTCCTCGTGAGAAAAGGGAAAACTTGGCAGCTATGACTAGTAGTAAGTTGCTTTGAATAACAGCCTGATGAAATTGTAGAGTTGGAAGGGATCCCAAAGGTCATCACCCTACAAGGCAGGAATCTTATTGCCCAACATGGGGCTTGAACCCACAACCCTGAGATTAAGAGTCTCATGCTCTAACGACTGAGCTATCCTGCAGGTTAAGATTGCCACTTCCAACTTACAAAGGCATGTAAAGTGTCAATGCTTCATGCAAAGTGTCATAGATTCAACCCACAATAGTCACAATGACATTGGGGGGGGGAAATTCCTTGACAGTTCATGAGTTATTCTCAGCCACAGATGCCCCACCTTCAGTGGATTGTTGCAGCTGGAGCTCTGAGCCACTGCACTAACATTCACAACCTACTCCCAGAGACAAACTACCATATTTTTCATTCCATAAGACACACTTTTTTCCTCCTAAAAAGTAAGAGGACTAAACCCTACCAAAGGTTGTCAGGACTGACTTCCAGCACAACCCTATGCATGTTTATTCAGCAGCAAGTCCCACTGAATTCAAAGGGGCTTACTCTGAGGTAAGTGAACAGATGATTGCAGCCCTAATCCTGGACTCACTTTAGCTAAACTAATATGACTGGATTCTAAGCTAAACCACACTTCCCTGCAAAGTACTGTGATTCTTTAGTAGCTTATCATGTTATTTTTTAGAATGGGCATTACCCAATTCAGTTCAGTTCCATTTATTCTGTTGATTTATCACTTCATACAGAAAGAGTTCTGAAGTGATTGACAGAGAGCAATATACAGAATACACATTAAACGGAAACACACGAAGTGTTCATCCACCCAAATCACCCAATGTCGTAAAATAGCCATGCCACCGACATAAATGAACACCCAAAGCAACCAACCAAAAGCCAGACTATTAGTGCTGTCCAAATGCCTGGGAGAATAACCAAAATTAGTAACCATTAAGACCTATTATTTCAATGGGAGATATAATCACAAACATATTAAAAACAAGGTCATTTTGATACTGATTCTTCTTCTTTGCATGTCAAATGTACTGGTATGTTAAATGTGGAAACAACATTCCAATCAGAAAAATAAAGGTGAAGCTTATATATAAAGATTCAGTGTAGGAGTGCAATTACTTTCTAACATCATCGATGTGTTTGTGTGTGTGTGTGTGTGTGTGTGTGTTTAAATGCTATTAAGTGGTTTATGAATGACAAGTTTCAACACTTACAAAACGCTGTGCTTGAAGATTTTATTGTTTTATTTTATTTTCATGAAATTTATACACCGTTTGATTGTTTAAAAAAACTCCGCAAAGTACTTTACAAGAAGAATAAAGCAATAAAGCTTTCAGTAAAAACAACAATTTAAAGAATTCAAAAAATTAAAATTAAAAGCCAGAAAGTAAAAACAGATTAAAACACACATCAACATTACAGATATCTGTGTAGGTTTGTTGATTTTCGGAGTGTTTATTCTCCATACAATATAATACATTCTCAACTCCCCGCTTCTATTTTACTAGAAACAACCATATTTAAAAGGGATCCATTCTACTTTTTCCATTCAACACCTCCCAGAACCAGCCCACGAGGCTTGTGATTGTAAGATATCCTCTCTGACAATAAGATGAGCTTAGGGTAGAGGGAATCCCCTCCCAAACCCTTATCTGGGCTTGTACACTTAATCGTTCTTTTAAGAGGCACCTACTTAATTACCCAACCTTTCCAGTTGCATGGTTTGGAGAGGGGTTTTTTTTTAGAAAGCAATTCTTAGTGTGATCATTATCAAATTCTCCTCACTCGTCTCCCCCCTTTCTTAATCACCAGCCTGGTGCCAGGGCCTACTTCGCTTGCCTGCCAAGGGATCTGGCAGGAGCCAACCACCGGACTGTTTTGGTCGGCGTTCCCCATTCCACAGCCTCCCCCTGTCTCTTCCACTTCAGAGCTCCACCACTGAGAAAAAACAGATACCCCCACTCCACCGCCGGCCCTACGCTGCAAAGCGAACCGCTGTCAAAGTGACACACATTGACTTCCATGCTGCAATCCTGGCTGAGAGAAAAAGAGATGTATTGGGAGGTGGGGGTGGGGGAGGAGGAGAGCACATTAAAATAATAAGTTGTTGCAGCACCGCTGAAGCATCGCTGGAAACCAGATTTCCAGGTGGAGGACACTGGAGGATTCTAATAGGTCAACTGTTGAGCTTTATAGAGATTAAAAAACAACAACAACCCGCAACATTCAATTGCCAAGGTGATGCATAGAAACACCTAGACCAATGGAGGCAATGAAGGGGCTGCCATGAGGGTAGGGAGGTGCGAAAGCAGGGTGTCCCATGAAAGGGACCGGACATAGTAGGAGGTAGTGTGTTAGCTGTTTCTAACTGTCTCTGAGTTAACAAGCTGCAAGTGAAGGGACTTCTGTCTGGCTAGCTCTTCAAGACCTGCATGGTGATCTCACATTACAGTAAAGGCAGAGTTGGCTTCCTTGATTTCAGTGGAATGCTCCTGGTTTTTATAACTACAGAAGCCACCACCAAAAATTTTCACAAAGCATTTGGAACACATTTTAGCATGCTATTGAAAACCAAAAAGGCTGATCTTTCTTTAAGCAAAAAGAAAAGGGGGGGATCTAAGCTACAAAGTTAGCAAATAGTTTTATGAAGATTTCCCGATGCAATTTCACCTTGCATAAAAAAAACCCACAAGAGTCCTTTATTTTTACAAAAGAATATTGTTTGACAGTGTCAGAAGGAAAGCCCATAGTCTCTATTATTTTACAGGGATTAGCAATTCTTGGGTCCAGGGCTCAAAGAACTTTTGAATGACCACGTGTATCTGCTTACCAATAAAAATTGCTCAGTTGCTATATAAGTACAGTACCCTCTTCTCATATCAGCATAGGAATTGCAGTTTACCTCACAGAGCTACAGTTTTGCAGCACCTTTAACAGACTACAGTTCCCAGGATTCTTTGGGCAAAGTCATGTTTTTTTAAACACATGGTGCATATGCGGCCCATGTCTTAAGATCTTCTGCTGAAGCCCTACTCTAGCAGCAGTGCATTATACCATCACAAGGGAACAATGGGCCTGTTGTTGTTCAACATCTTTATAAACAACTTGGATGAAGGAATTGAGGGGACGCTCATCAAACTTGCAGATAACACCAAACTAGGAGGGGCAGCTAATGCCACAGAAGACAGATTTGGGATTCAAAATGACCGTAACACATTGGAGAACTGGGCCCAAACCAGCAAAATGAATTTCAATTGGGGCAAAGGAAGAACCAGCTGCACAAATATAAAATGGGGAGACATCTGGCTTACTAGCAGTACATGTGAAAATGATCTGGGGTCTTAGTGGACCACAAGCTTAACATGAGTCAATAGTGTGATGCAGCAGCAAAAAACAGAATGCATCAACAGAAGTATAGTGTCCAGATCAAGGGAAGTAATAGAGGGTGGTGCTGTGGGTTAAACCACTGAGCCTAAGGCTTGCCGATCAGATGTTCGGCGGTTCGAATCCCCACGACAGGGTGAGCTCCCATTGCTCGGTCCCAGCTCCTGCCAACCTAGCAGGTCGAAAGCATGTCAAAGTGCAAGTAGATAAATAGGTACCAATCTGGTGGGAAGGTAAACACCGTTTCCATGCGCTGCTCCAGTTTGCCAGAAGCGGCTTTGTCATGCTGGCCACATGACCTAGAAGGTGTACGCCGGCTCCCTCGGCCAGTAAAGTGAGATGAGCGCCGCAACCCCAAAGTTGTCCGCAACTGGACCTAATGGTCAGGGGTCCCTTTACCTTTACCTTTTATTCTGCCTTAGTCAGATCACACTTGGAATACTGTGTCCAGTTCTGGGTGCCACAATTTAAGAAGGATATTAACAAGCTGGAACGTGTGCAAATGAGGGCAACCAAGATGATCAAGGCCAGAATCCAAGCCTTATGAGAAGCGCTTGAAGGAGCTGGGTATGTTTAGCCTGGAAAAGAGGAGACTGAGATGAGTTATGATAGCCATCTTCACATATCTACACATGTGAACTTAGTCAAAAGGCTGAGAAGCGATTCAAATATTGAAAGGGCTGTCACATGGAAGATGCAGCAAGCTTGTTTTCTCCTCCAGAGAAAATGATTCTATGATTCCCAAGAAATGCTAGTGAGATGTGTTAGTAGTCCCCGTTGGTTTCAGTAGAGCCAGTGTACTGGAAGAAGCAAAGATCACCAGTGTTGAAGCAATGATTCTTCAACATCAACTTCGTTGGTCTGGTCATGTTGTGCGGATGCCTAATGATCATCTTCCAAAGCAACTACTCTATTCCGAACTTAAAAATGGAAAGCGTAATGCTGGTGGTCAACAAAATAGGTTTAAAGACTGTCTCAAGGCAAATCTTTAAAAATGTAGTATAAACACTGACAACTGGGAAACAGTGGTCCTGCGAGCGCTCCAGTTGGAGAACAGCCTTTACCAAAGGTGTCATGGGCTTTGAAGAAACTCGATCTCAGGACATAAGGGAGAAATGTGCGAAGAGGAAGGCACGCTTGGCAAATCCACACCGTGATCAACTCCCGCCTGCAAACCAATGTCCCCACTGTGGAAGGACGTGTGGATCCAGAATTGGCCTCCACAGTCACTTACGGACCCATCGTTAAAATCGTGTTTATGGAAGACAATCTTACCTGGCTACGAGTGATCACCAAAGAAGAAGACAGTAGAGCCAGCCAAGCCCCTGAAACCAGGAATTAAAAACACTTCATTTTAACTACAGCAGGTTTGGAAGTGAACCTATAATAGGTTTAGAAGACGTGTTCAAAAATGCCTACTTCATTTTAACTTCTAAGAACTATTTCTGCCTGCAGATAATTCCATGTTGTGTACAGTTATCAACACCCCCCCCCACTTCTTGGAATCAATATACCCATTTATCGGCTATCTCATTCCCATTTTTCTCCACTGCAGTGTTTTAACAAAAGCTTGTACATCTGTAATGCAATATGCAGGGCACATACCTGAATGTCCTTTCACAAAGGTGTTAAAATTGTAGGCCACAAGGAATGTGACCATCCAGCATCCATGTGCATGTTTTTGTTACCTCTCATACAATGGGAGCGATTTCAGCCTTACTTTTGGCTAATGTCTTTTCACCGCTTATTATATAAATAATATAAATAACTCGTCCTCGGACTTCAAACATGCCATGTCAGATGTATGGCAGGAGATTACAAAGTTTGTTAACGCTCAGGTCCTCAATCATCTGGGCAGCTTAGAGGCCGTTAACTAAAATAGAGATCAATGCTTCAATTTTATGGGGGGCCTGTCCCATGTGACCAGAAGCAAATCTTTTAGTTTATGGCTTGCTTATACATTCCTGGTGAAAAAAAACGGTTTACATTTTGGGGCTCAGCAACTCTCCTAAATCAGCTGCCAGGTTTTTGCAGCTGGTAGTAAAGGGAAGTGCTGTCAGCAGGCTGCCCAGAGGTGGATAAATGAGCCGAGAGGTGGGTTAGTGACGGCCTGAGCAGGGGCACGGAACAGCTCCCCTCGGTGCAGAGAGCTGCTACTGAGCCCAGCCGCAAGAGCTGTGCTTACATAAAGGGGATTGTTGTCTAGCTTACAGGGTAATGCCAGGCTCTCCCACCCTGAGCCATCACTCATAGGTACCTGACAGATCAACAGTGGCATAGGCAGAGTCTCACTGAAGGGGGCGACGGTGAGCTACACAGGTGTGCTGAAGGCCGCTTATCCATTCAATAGCATCTTGCTTATACGGTATGACAAGGATTTTAGGCAAGATGAGCATTTTCAGCACCAGAAGGAAAGGTCAAAGAGATTGAAAGCCACAAACTATGGAATGGCTGAAGCCCTCTCCTTTCTTTCTTTCTTTTCTCTTTCTTTCTTTCTTTCGTTCTTTCTTTCTTGGTAGCATGTATAACTAATGTTTCAGTGTCTGGTTTTAAGAAATGGTTGATCTCAACTTTAAGGTGTGTGTGTGTGTGTGTATTGCTTCTAAGAAGCAGACTATTTTCCCTTAAAAGAATCACAAATTAGGGGTGACAGACTCCAAATGCAGAAAAATATACCCTGCTCCAGCTCTTTTGTACACAATAATTTATTCAAGTGTAAGCAAATTTAAACAATTCCTTTTATTCATTCTTTCACCTCTCTAGCCTATGCTTCTTCCCAAGTTTGGGCTTCCAAGGTTACTAGCAACAATGCAATCATTAATTTTTTTAAAAAAAACCCCACTTAAAATCATTTCAAAACCAGCTCTAAATACACAATAAAAATGTAATAAATACACAGCAGAAACTCATAAACTTTGTATCCACACCAAGGTGAGAAATATGGTTTTCCTAATTAAAATGACGTTCCAAATGTATAAATGCAGGTGTACTTACCTGTATAACAAGGACATCTCTGTGATGACTTCCCACATTGACATGTTAGTCTTTGTGGTCTTCTTTCATTATTTCACTTTGTAACAACCCAAATAAATAAATAAATAAATAAATAAATAAATAAACACACAGCATAAACTTTAAAAGTGGAACACCCACTCCAAAAAAAGCCTGCTTAAACACAAATATTTTTATTTCCTTTCTGAAGGCTAGAAGGGAGCTTGCAGTGTGAATCAACTCATAAGTGGGGTGTCACCAAAGAAAAGGCCCTGCTCACTGGGAATGCTGATCTCTCTGCAGTCAAGGAAGATATCCCAAAGAAAAGCCCACTAGATAATATAAGAGCTTGACGTGGTTTGTGTTACAAACAGTGGTCTCTAAAGTACCTGTGTTCCTATCACTGTCAGGTTTTAAAAATCAATACAGCGGTACCTCAGTTCCTGAATGAGTCCATTGTAATACATTTTGGTTCTCGGATCCCGAAAACCTGGAAGTATAGGCTTCCATTTTCTAACATTTTTCGGAACCCAAATGTGCGACACAGCTTCCACTGAGTGCAAGAAGCTCTTGCAATCAATGGGAAGCCGTGCCTCGGTTTTTTAATATTTTGGAAGCCGAACAGGCTTCCAGAATGGATTACGTTTGAGAACCGAGGTACCACTGTATCCTCAATTCAGCTTGGAAACAAATTAGCAGCCAGCACAACTCTTTAAACATCAGCATAATAGGGCACATTATTTGAAGGTTGTTGGTTTTTTTAATGTGGAGGGAAGACAAGTAAGGAGAGATATGATAGAGGCATCTAACCTTATGCATGGAGTAGAGAAAGGGGACAGTGAGAACTTTCTCTCCATCTGTTATAACAGCAGTCCTATACCCCAGCCTTCCCACCCCTGGTGTCCTCAAGACAGTCTGGATTGCAGTATGGTGCTGATAATGCTAAGGTTGCCAGTTCAATCCCTGTATGGGACAGCTGCAGATTCCTGCATTGCAGGGGGCTGGACTAGATGATCCTCAGGGTCCCTTCCAACTCTACGATTCTATGAGTCTCATCAGCCCCAGCCAGTTGTAGTCTGTAATACATGAAAGGCACTAGGTTGGAGAAGGCTGCTACCCCCCACTGGACTTCTGGGTAGACATGCATAGAATTGTGAAGTGCAAAAGAACATAAACATATAAGGCAGTGCTCAGAACTTCATTAGTCTGGTGTCTGGAAACATTATTTCTCACTCGTCTCTTTTCTGGTGGAAAAATCAGTGGAGGGGTAGACAGATGGTTGGATGGAAAGAGAATCAGGATAAAGGCAACTTTCTCTCCAAAGATTGTCATCACAAGGATTTTTCACCCTTTTTAAATAATAATAATAATAATAATGTATTTATTAAAGATTTTCTTGTGTAACAAAGAAAGAAAGAAAGAAAGAAAGAAAGAAAAGTACATATCACGTCTCCACTTCCAATTCCCATTTGAAGTAAAGGGACTGTCTCCAAACAGCTCCCTATCAAATCAGCTGAATTTGTCTCTATACAAGCCTATCTTAGAATCAATTATTTCCCTTACTTTCAGTGATAATTCATAATTAGACATTAAACCAAGCAAGTGCATCAGTTGTTTGTAAAAATGAAGCTCCAGGGCAAGCCCAACGTTATTGCATAATTTCATTTTGCAAATTCACTTCTGTAGGTAATAGTTTTTGCTTGCAAATGTTTAAAGAAGCACAGCACTACAACCAAAGGTTATAGTGCATATCCTCCCTTTCTTATCAGAGTGCTCCTGCTCAGGCTTTCAGCCAGCCATGCCCTCCTCGGGATACTCAATCCATTTCCCTGCCAGCCAACCTAATGGTTTTTCTACATTAAAAAAAAATCTAGATAATATTCAATAGCCTGTGGCTTCTGAGGATGCTTAGTCTATATTGAGCTGTGGTTTGCTTTTGGTTTTCTTTACATGGGTGGGGGTTTAATAAATTTATTTCCTTTCGCAAGGCTCAGGTTCCGTTGAGTGTGCTGATAGCTCCCTTCCTGTTTCACATTGGCCTCATTTTGGCTCCATGGCTGTTGGCCCCTTCTACCTGAATTTGCTCTTAAATGGGAGTGATGAAAAAGATGAGTCAACAGTACAGTACCTTGTTTTTTTCCAATAAATTAGCAGCTAAAAGCGCTGCCTTGTGAACTTAGGCAACGGTACAGGAGCGCAAGAGTGGGCAAAGGTATTCTCCCTGATAAATAACACTATTTGCCCCGAGAAGCATGCAACACAAAGCACAGTGCCCCCTCCTTATGCAAGATAGTGTTTGTCCCACAGAACTTGCTCTTCCAATTGCCTTTTCAACTGCCTTCTCTTCCCACATTGATAGCAGGCACCTGCCTAAATTACTTCCTTTCCCTTTCTGAGGTTATTTAGGTCTCGAATCGGCTATCTTCTAAAACCTAGTGGGTAATTTCCAGAGGGGGAGCCACGTTAACCGCCTGTTGCTTCATAATCATAATTGAGCATTGGTTCTTTTGAGATGAATATTTCTGCCCTCCTAAAACAGCTTGCGCGTTTGGGGACCAACTGGAGCCAATGAGTGTACCTTGGAGGTAGAAGCGGGGGCGGGGACACCAAATATTTTTGCAGATTTCCTTAGCAGCCTGGAGAGCTTGCATGCACATTATTGCAAACTCTTAAAAGAAAGAAAGAAAAGAAACAATGATCATAAACTCTGGCGACTTCAAATGGGCAAAGACTGTACTATTTAAAATGCAGCATTTGTGTGGAAAATATAGGAAACACATGTTTTCCCAGATGGTCTCCTTAGCATTTGCACCAATAGAGACTGAGATGTTTATTGGCTTACGGAATGGCAGAATTCTCTTCAGGCTATTGTTATAAAAGTAGACTTCCAGCTGCTCAGATTGACAACTTGTGTAGAAGGCCATCTTCTGATGGCCTAGGTAGAAAGGTACACCTGATTCTACCACAGTTTTATACAGCACTGCTAAACTGATGAGCGATTAGCCCTTTCCGGCTGTTCTTCACTGCAACATATTACAGTTGGGGTGGGGCTGTGATCACTGGCCTTGCCAGGCCCATTGCCCCACCCGGCATGAATGCATAACATGGGGCGGATCTGAAAAGGGGAGTCTCTGCTCTGCACATGTAGGCTGCCTGCATGATCTGGAATCCTGATGGTGTAGTTTTCAATCCTGCAGGGAATTTTAGGCTGTGCACACATCGCCAGCTTAAAAGGCAGCTTAAAAGGTCACCTTCGGATCCAAGTTGGCTTAGAATTTTTTAAAAAAGGCATCAAAATGCAGCCTTTCTTCAGGAGAAACAGGACTGATGCAGGATAAACATGGATCGCTTGTACACTGCTGCCCAAACCACCAGCAGACGCACAGTGGATGCAGAGGAAATAGGAGCAGTATCCCTCTTCAGATCTCCTCCCCAAGGTATAGATTTGGGGGGGGGGGAGAAAGAGAACAGGGACACAGTGAAGGGAGTGGGACTAGCAACCATAAGACCTCCTCTTCTCTTTTACGGGCCAAGACCCCCCAGAAATCCCCCACCAATAACTCAGACAGACACATTATTTTAGGTTTTGTTTTTGGCATAATTTTGGCCACAACTTTATTCAAAAAATTACAAATTAATTTTGAGTGTTGGCCTTAGGCTTTGGTTAATCTTCTGCCCCACGGTGGGACAGGACCAGTTCTGACGTCCTGCAGTAGGAAAGTCAAGTAAACACCGCATGGTGGAGGAGATAGCTGAGACCAGGCAATCTCCCCCACCAGAAATGTTCCCCAAGGCTCGTGCTCTGTATAGGCCCCAGCCCCGCACCGTGCGGGGGTGTAAAGACTAGAGCCCCGGAGCCCCAGGATTCCTTTAACGGAATACTTCCATAAGAGCAACACTGAGGGGCATGCACCTCCATGCGATGCCCCTCACAAACTAATCAACCAAAGCCTAACCTGCCAACCTAACAAGTTGTGACTATTGCTAAGCAGTAGGCGAAAAACCAAATGGCACGGCCAATCAGCCAATCGAAAAAAATTCCTACTGGCCCCTGAATACAGGCGGCACCATAGCAAGGTCATTCTAAACCAGCAAAGAAAAAGGAGGTGGGCGGGAGGGAGATTGAAATCACTAGCAGGAAGGAGCTCAACCCAAAAACCGCTGAGTATTTAAGGATTCCCCTTGTCAATCAAGAATTAGATACATGCAATTCTCCCCAGCGACACTCAGTCCTCCAATCATCTTCTTCTGATTAGCTTAAACCCACACACACACCCCACACTCACAGTCATTTCTGCCAGGTCTGGCCGCAACCCTCACCGTACCCTATGGGGGTTAATGAGCTTTGTGGTTGGGAGAAATGGTGAGCTATCTGGATGCACACATTCAACAAACATACATAGGCATCATTCTCTGTTATACCCCATATCTACTGACCTACCCTGAAACACACGGATTCTGAGTACCCATCTATTTTACAAGATTACGTTGGTTTTATATCCGTTTCGTGGATAAAATCTTGAGAATGGCAGTTCTCTGGTGCTTCCTGCAGTAATCTTATGTGGATCAGTCAGCAACCTTTTTCAGCCGTGGGCTGGTCCACTGTCCCGCAGAACATGTGGTGGACCAGACTATATTTTTTGGGGGGGGGGATGAACGAATTCCTATGCCCCACAAATAACCCAGAGATGCATTTTAAATAAAAGGACACCCTCTACTCATGTAAAAACACGCTGATTCCCAGACCATCCGTGGGCCGGTTTGAGAAGGCAATTGGGCCGCATCCAGCCCCCGGGCCTTAGGTTGCCCACCCCTGGTCCAGAGGAAGACTTGTGTCTTTCTTAAACTCTTCCCTTCTCATTTGTTCTACCTCTGCCACCTACCCTACATTTGATTCCATACGGTGATGCATCCTACCTGCATGCAGACTTATTTAGAACAGGAACCAATCTACCAATGCTTTGCCCCCAGAGAGCCAGTGTGGTGTAGTGGTTAAGAGCGGTAGACTCGTAATCTGGTGAACCGGGTTCGTGTCTCCGTGCCTCCACTTGCAGCTGCTGGGTGACCTTGGGTTAGTCACCCTTCTCTGAAGTCTCTCAGCCCCAGCCACCTCACAGAGTGTCTGTTGTGGGAGAGGAAGGGAAAGGAGATTGTTAGCCGCTTTGAGATTCCTTAGGGTAGTGATAAAGCAGGATATCAAATCCAAACTACTACTACTCCTCTTCTTCTTCCACACCCTTTGAAATGCTATGTTTGGAGTGGTTCCATTCTCCGCACTTACTTGTCAGAACTGGCTCTCAAATTCACACAGTTGCAAGTAATCCAGAGTGCTTTGGTAATTAGACACCATTTCTTTTCAAAGTGCACAATCCACTCCACATACATTATCCCCAAAACCTTACAATGAGATATACTGATATTATTACTACCTTAGTGGGGGTTGAAGTTAATGCTGAAAACTGTTTTTTTCTAAGGTAATCCAATGAATTTAACCACTGTGCTATGCAACAGCTCTCTGGAATATATATTTCCTGCAAGAACGAATTCTACATCCGTGTGTGTGTGTGTGTTAACTACAGATTAAAATATCTACATTTACTACATTTCTTGCATTTGTGCACGCTCACGCTCACACACACACACACACAGAGAGAGAGAGAGAGAGAGAGAGAGAGAGAGAGAGAGAGAGAGAGAGAGAGAGAGAGACTGCATCTTTTAAGATTGATCTTCCATACTCATTTGGTTTCCCACCTTTCCTATCTGGAAGTGAAAGCTGGAGAGTGAGAGACAGCAAGACCTTCCGTTCCTGTGCAGTATTTAGCAACAACCCAGGATAGCTGCAGTTTGGAAAGTGCAGTGAGTGACCAATCCTTTTTTCTAATCCAACCACTTTGGAAAAATTGTTTGTTCTCATCCTGTTTGAAGCAGCTTCAAAGTGGCTCCAGTCTAGACTGCGCCAAGATAAATTACAAACTTAAGGAGCTGATATAAACCACAGAGGAGAATGGACTGTTTGCATGAATGTAATTATAACAAATATTTTTATTTATATGCACAGATGTGTATTTACACTCTGAATCCTCAGTACAAAGGAAGGAGAGGGGACAGACAAGAAGCTTGTGTGTCAATATATATATAGGAGATATCCCCAAGACCAGTTTTTGGAGTGGTCTGAAAAGCACTGTCCCTTTAAGAAGGCAAAGGTGTGGGGGGGGGCATCTGAAGCTCCTTCCTTAACTAGAACTTTAGCAGGTAATTCCACACATAGCAGGTGAACAAAATTGAACAGCAGTCTGGAGAAAGAGAGGTAGATGGTGTGCAAAAGTAGTGTGATCAGAAGTCTTGAGGATTTCTGTAAAATAAAACAAACATAGATGCTATTTATTTCTCCTATCAAAATGCATGCAATTATTCTGCCTCTCAAAAAACCCGAATAATAATAATAATAATAATAATAATAATAATAATAATAATTCTTATACCCTGCCCATCTGACTAGATTGTCCTAGCCACTCTGGGCGGCTTCCAAGAAAAATACAGAGCGGGGTGGGTGGGAAAACAAACATTAAAAGCTTCCCAAAACAGTTGTGTAACTCTTTGACATCTGCTGGGAGGGTGTTCCACAGGGTGGGTACAACTATTGAGAAGGCCCTCTGCCTGGTTCCCTGTAATTTCCCATCTTGCAGTGTCAGAACTGCCAGAAGGCCATAGCTGTCAAGATTTCCCTTTTCTCGCGAGGAAGCCTATTCAGCATAAGAAACTTGACAGCTATGCAGAAGGCCCTCAGAGCTGGACCATCAGTGAACAATGGGCGAGACACTTCTTAAGGGCTGTATCGTTTTTAGGTATTTAAAATAGAATTAAAATAGCAACGATTCTCCGTCATCTGTGCAGTACAGAACTGCACTTGATGTTGGCATGTTTATCACACACAAGCCTGGGACAAAAATGGATGTATCCCTCCTCAAATGTTGTTTAGGCTATTTTTAAGGGCAGGGAATAAGCCACCTCGGAAGGTGTGATGGAATTTGCAGGGAAGAACGGTTGAGGTTCCAGCTCATCAGTTCTTCCCTGCAAATGCTCCCTGCATTGCGCCTATAGTTTACCATACAACTCTTGATATAAATCTGTAGTTTATGTACATAAAACATTTGTGCTCACATACACACACTTGGGAAAGTACCGCAAAGGTCAAGCTATATCAGTAACATTATTTTTGTGCTGGTCTTGAGGTTTGGAGGGGATAGGGCTGCTGAACATCACATCTCTGGGGACTCACAACACAAAACTGTATTAGTGGGCACAGAACATTGTCCAGTGTTTAACATTTGAGAGCCACAGTGGTGTAGTAGGTGAAGCTCTTTTGTTTTGGGCCAGTCACTAGCTCTTAATCTAACTCTAACCTACCTCACAGGGTTGTCGTGATGATGATGATGATGATGATGATGATAATAATAATAATAATAATACCGGTAATAATAATAATAATATGGAGAGTGGGAGAGCCATCTACCTCTGAAGGAAAGGTGTGATCTTCATGTAATAAAAATATTATTTTGTACCTAGTTACTAAGTGCTGCAAGAACACGGCACACAAGACAACATCTCTCTTTTTGAAATCGAGTGTCTTTTGAGAACCTCAGGCTTGTGACATGTGAAATCAGATTGCCAGCTGTCTGAGCTCCCTGTGCTATATGTATGAAGTACGTGTCACGAAGCCATTGCCTTCAAACTGTTTCGGAATTTCACTCCTTCCTACCTGCAGCCATCTCTCCCAGCGTCCTCCTATCAAACTATTGATACAGCCTCATTCTAAACCACATAAATTTAAAGCCCAATAGGCTTTGAAGTTTCAAATGAGGACAGTTGTTTTTGTTTGTGGTGTGGCTTATCGCCCCGGTGCGCCCCTCCTTGTCTCCACGAGGGCTCCCTTCTCAACCGAGCCTACTTTCTCTGTCCTAGCAGGCCTGGCTGCCAGGGACCATAGCCCTGCCAGAGTATGCTGATAAGGATGATGGATGAGGAGGAGGCTGGCTCCACTATGGCCCAATGGCTTCCTGGGAGTTTGAGACAGTCTCTCTGTTCCAAAGCCCATCGGAATGCTTGTTTAGAAGTTGGCGAGCAGCAAGGAGGAGGGGGAGGTGGGGCGGGGGTAAGAAGATGCATCTCTCTCCCTCTATAGATGAAACCCAGATGGAGGCTCGGCCCATCTTTGATTGGGGATTTCAGCACCCTTCGACGGCAGAGATTTGCTCAAAGGTTGACAAGGTGCCCTTTCAGCATGGTGACCCAGTCTCTGCTCACACAACTCTTGGCAAGCCGTACTGCCTCCGTCTTGGCTGTTACGCTGCATATGACATAGTTAAACGCGCAAGCACACAGTGTGGTGGAACACGTCAGTGCTGCTTTATATCTGATGTCATTTCGGTCCGATGTCATTTCTGTTGGCTGACCTGGAAATCACTCTGATTTTTTAAAGAGATAGACAGATGTACACACATTTTTTTAAAAAATATATAGACATCATAAATGACTATATTTGGGGACTGAAGCAATGGGGCCTTGTGATTGTAGAGAAGCGGAACAGAAGTTGTGTGGGATGTTTTTAATGTATTGTGTGTGTTTTCCCTTCTTGGTTTTAATGTATCTATGTGGGATCTTATTATTTTTGTTTGCTTGTAAGTCGCTTTGGGTTGCCTTTGCCAAGATAAAGTGACTAACAGAATAACAACAACAACAACAACAACAACAACAACAACAACAACAATATCCCCAACAAAGTAAAGCATTTTAAAAATCCATTTGACTCCAGGAGATAGATTTATGCACATATCTATTTGTGCTGCTTCCAGTATTTTGATCAGGACTATTTACTTTTATTGAAGCACCAGTTATAGCCCATTTCATGTCAAGTATCTTTCAACTATAATGATACACTGTACAATGAAGGGGCCAACCAAATTACCAGGCAACATATAATTATTTTATTTTTTACTATGTGTTTACCACCAAGGAAGCGTGGGAATTGTCAGTTGGATTTGCTGTCCTAGGCACCAAAATATTTTAGACCACCTCTGTGGATCAGGATTGGAGAAGCTACGAACGACCCTTCACCATCCCTAACCATTGGCCATGCTGGCTGGAGCTGAGGAGCTGGAGTCCAGCAACATCTACAGGGGGTCAGGTCCTCCAGTTCTGCTGTAGTTGCTGAAGGTAAACAAGGAGTCCTGCTATTAACCCTCTCAGTCTCCTCTTAGTTTTATCAGTTTGTGTTTCTTTAATCACAGCTTAATCAGAAACATCGAAATCCGGCTGACTAAATAAACACATCATATCTTTATTTCCAAAGCTGAAAAGGAAGGTGATAGAATAAAATAAAAGCAGAAAAGCTTTCATTATTTCATTTGCATGTATTTTTTTTAAGAGGCATACATTTATCACAATCCACGCCCTGCCGTGTTTTATGCCTATGTTTGGGATGGGGGAGAGGGTGGGATAAGACACCAAAGTCCCATTAGTAGAACCACAGTTCTTGCGTCTGAAATCTCTGGAAATCTCTGAATGCCTCTAGCTCTGCTCCTGCCTCTTGCAGTGGAATGAGGAAGGGCAGGGACTTTCATCAGCTGTTCCCTGTGACATGCTGCAAAGCCCTGTGTTCCTGACAGGTAAGAGGTGTGTTGCCTGAAGTGATGACGTGTTTGCCCTGCGGTAGCTATCATTTTGCCTGATAGCTGAAGAGAGTGCAAGGCTATGTGTGGAGAGCCTCGCAGGAGCAGGAGAGACCCTTAACCTGTCATGTACTGGATTCAGAGGAGCTTAATTGGCTGGCAAGTAGCTTAAGCTAAGTACGGTATTTTGAGCTAAGCAGAATTAGCCACACACAGGCTTACTTTCTTAAAATTGCACCCATATGTGCTCTTGCTGCCTTTGCGTGCCAAAAGGAACCACACTTTCGGTGAGTTCAGCAGGTAACCGGACTGCAGGCTCATAGCCTCCGACATTTCTCCGATGAAAACAGGAACGTCCTATTCCATAATGATAATTCTACTATTTATACCCCACACATCTTTCTGGGTTGCCCCAGCCTCTCTGGGCAGCTTCCAACGTATATAAAAACATAACAAAACATTAATTTTTTTTAAAAACAACAACATTTCCCTATACAGAATTGCCTTCAGACAACCCGGGGGGTCAGATAACACCATACCCTCCAGTGAAAATAGGGACATCCTACCATACCATCCAACATTTCTCCAATGAAAATAGGGACATCCGAAAGAAAAGTGGGATGTTCCAAGATCGGCTTCTCTAAATCAGGGATGTCCCTGGAAAATAGGGACACTTGGAGGGTCTGCAGGCTGCAACCCTAAACCCACAAAACTAGGATTAAGGTCTAATGAAGCCAGCAGGGCTGACTTCTGACTATGTGTATGATTGCCTTGGTAGAGCTAGTGACTCCTTGTCTCTTCTGCTTTCTGGTTTGCACATTCCCCCCTCCCCCGCTTTCTGCTTGCTTCTGCTATGGCAGCATTTTTCAGATATTTTGAACATTTGCCTCCACTTCTAAATTTAAGTTGCAGCTAGATGCAATGGCAGGAGATCTGTAGCTGGATCTCCTGCAGTTATTTAAAATAGCAAATGTGGCCAATTGGGCTCCCAATTTAAATTAAGACTGCAGCACTGGGGGGCGGGGTTAACTCTCTTCTTCAGTTCTGTTTTTAAAGCACATCACCCGGGAACCGGGGAAAGAATCATAGGAATTGTAGTTTGTTAAGGGTGCTGGGAATTGTAGCTCTCTGAGGGGTCAATGACAGTTCCCAGGATACTTTTTTCTTTCTGCAGGGGATGTGCTTTAAATGTTTGGTGTGTACACAGTCTCACTCATTTGTGATATCTACGTTGGCTGTGAAACGTCTCTCACTCTAGTTTTCTCTCCTTCCTGTTCTGCAGTTCTTTTTCTGCCAGTATACAGAGCCAGGAACTGAATTTGTCCTGTTTCCAAGTACATGAGGCCAGACTTCAGCCTTTTGATGGAAGGCATAGCACACTACTGTGAATGGATTGAGCCCAGAGTTTATAGCTTTCTTCAGCAGCATTTGCCCATTTCCCAAAAAGCTTCAATAACTTTTTTTTTTTTTGCTAGCGCCACCATATAACAAATATTAATTGGAGAGTCTCATTCAGACTATGAGAAACTTGAATAGGTTTCTACTGGGTTTTAAATGTTTCTTTTTTGGGGGGAAAGGCTGTAATGAAATAAGTATATTGGCTCTCAGGGATGGGATGAAAGGAAATTTTAAAACATTTTAAAAGCAATGGTTTTGGCAGTTGTCCTGAACGTAGAACAATTTGTGAATTTAAATGGTAGAGTTTTAAATATGTCACTTTTGCTTTTAGAATCAAATAAAGATGTGCAGAATGGATTGAAGGCTGACTGTTCCAATTTCCCTCCAAGGAAAAAAAAGCTTCCTGATATGGGGGAAATGTTAACAATGTTCAGTTCCAAGAAATAATTCTTTAAGTGTGTTTTATGCAATATTCAAGGACTCACAAATCCCAAAGTTGGCAATTTTGTCCATGACACTGCAATATCATTTCTGATTTTGTATGTGCAATGTTGTACCTTCAGATCTTTGCACACTAACATTCCAGGCCAGCAATGCCAGTCCTTATGTGGAAACAGAGATGTTCCTCTATAGTGGCAGATTAGCAAAATGGCATCTTTCTTGGTCAATAGCTAGCAGAACGTAATGAATAACATAGCTGTGCAATGCACAATCGTTTGAGGGTCGATTTTCAATTTAACTTTCTGCTTCTGTCGTAGCAGAAAGGGCTACATTGAACAAAGTTCCATTTTCCATGGGTAACTACCAAGTGATTAGGTGCAAACCGATGAAATAAGTCTAGAATACCCTCACCTTAAGAACACACACTCTGTGTCACATGATTCAAGAGGCAACTTATTTCTTTAAAGTTCCTCTGTCCATAGATTGCAGTTGCTCAGGAGCTGGCATCCGCAAACTGTGGCCCTCCAGATGTTTTGGCCTACAACTCCCATGATCCCTAGCTAACAGGACCAGTGGTCAGGGATGATGGGAATTGTAGTCCAAAACATCTGGAGGGCCGAAGTTTGGGGATGCCTGCCTGGAGCAATAATGCAGCATGCCTTCAGTTGCAGGCATACAGATCCGGACAGGAGATCATGTAATATTTCGTCATTCCCAAAGCTCTTTGAGTTTTCGTTAATGAAATCAAATTTAATATACGCACCCAAATCTAAATGGATGTTCACAACAGTATTTTGGAGAAGAGTCCTCTGGACAAAGAGGGTGTTGAGGGCCAGCCATGCCAATTCAGCACTTAAGATAATGCCGTGCTTGATCCCTGCTAATCCTGATGGGTGATGGCAGACTACGGATTTGCAGGATGAGCAGTGCAGTCCAGAACAAAGAGTGCACCTCTGAATACCAGCTGCTGAGAACTGTGGGTTGGGAGAGGGCTGTTGTGCTCATGTCTACCTTGCAGGTTTCCCACAGGCATCTGGTCGTCCATTGGACTAAAAGGGCCACTGGCCAGATCAAGCAGGCTTGTTCATATGTTCTTACAGTTGGTACCAGCAAGGCTAAACTCTCCTTTCTATTAGCCCCCTTTTTAGGAGGGGGATGTCCTTCTTCAGGGCAGGATTTAGGTTTGATGAGGTCCCAAGCTACTGAAGGTAATGGGGCCCTTTATATGTCTAGCTGTCAACAACAAATTGTTGCTTTTTTCTGTGTTGAATATATGCTATATGGTAATTTATGGACCTAAAGGTAAAGGTAAAGGGGCCCCTGGCCATCAGGTCCAGTCGTGTCCGACTCTGGGGTTGCGACGCTCATCCTGCTCTATAGGCTGAGGAAGCCGGCGTTTGTCCGCAGACAGCTTCCGGGTCATGTGGCCAGCATGACAAAGCTGCTTCTGGCGAACCAGAGCAGCGCACGGAAACGCCGTTTACCTTCCCGCCAGAGTGGTCCCTATTTATCTACTTGCACTTTGATGTGCTTTCGAACTGCTAGGTGGGCAGGGATTCGAACCGCTGACCTTCTGATCAGCAAGCCCTAGACTCTGTGGTTTAACCCACAGCGCCACCTGGGTCCATTAATTTATGGACCTAATAGGTATCTATTGTCTTTGTCCATGGAGTTTTCTTGGCAGGGATACTGGAGTGGCTTGCCAGTTCCTTCTCCAGGTATCTAAAGCCATTTGCACGTGTTGCCATGCAACCAGTCCATGCAGAATGTAGGCACCCTATATATAGAAATGAGCAAACCAGTGATATTTTCGAGAGCAGGCTAGCAGGCGGGGCCCAATACTTACATCATAGGAGCCTACACAACAGAAAACGCTGTTGCTGTATGTAGGTTTTATAATAAATTAATAAATAATAATAAAATAATAAATACTTTATTGTCACTGTACCACTTGTTTACAGTGAGATTAAACGAGCCCCACATCCCCCCCCTGCAATCTCTCAGTCCTTGTTTCACTCTGGGTGCTGTCCTACGGCCACCAACCGCGAACGTCAGCTGCAATGTTGATGTCTTCCATTCAGTAGCCTCACGGCCCATGGGTAAAAACTGTTCTTTAACCTGTTGTGGCTTATCATGCTTCTATATCTCCTGCCCTGGCCAGAGTGTGAGTCATCCCTGAGAATGTTCCTTGCTCTTCTGAGGCTAGGGACTCTCTGTCCATGGCTGTCAAACCAGCATACCACACCGTAATGCAGTATGAGAGAACACTTTCTACCAATAGAAGGAAATCATCAGTTGCTGTCCAACCTTGTTCTTTCGCAAGAGCCTAAGGAAATGAAGTCTCTGTTGGGCCTTCCTAACCACCTGGGCTGTATTGACCTTCCAAGTTAGGTCTTCACTAAGATGGACTCCCAGATATTTAAAGGAAGAGACTCTCCACACAGCCCCCCCCCCCCTGATATACAACAGGGCTAGCTCTCCTGTCTTCCTCCGAAAGTCCAACACCATCTCCTTTGTCTTGCCAATGTTTAGGTGCAGATTGTTCTCTAAGCACCATGTGGATACCTTTTGAACCTCCCCCCTGTACGCAGATTCGTCGCTGCCTGTAATTAAACCCATTATGGTGGTGTCATCAGCAAACTTAGCAATTGCAGTAGATGGGTCAGATGAAAAGCAATCATATGTATACAACAAATGCAGGTATGGACTTCCCTGCATCCCTGTGGAGCGCCAGTGCTGAGCTTCAGGAAGGTAGATGTAACAGGTCCAATCCTCACTCTTTGTGTCCGATCTCTTAGAAAGTCTTTAATCCAATCACAGGTGTTAGAAGAAAGGTCCATGTCCCTTAACTTTCCGATGGGAATGTCCGTAAGGATGGTATTGAAAGCTGAGCTATAATCAATAAACAGCATTCTGACATAATTCCCTGGTCTCTCCAGATGACTCGCTGCAAGGTGAAAAGCTGTAGCAATGGCACCATCTGTTTATTTTATTAGCTTTTTATCTTATATTTTGGAAATGTACATCCAGGTTTTTTTTATTTAAATTTTTTTGGGGGGGCCCAAGATAGTGGGACCCTAAGCTATAGCTTGTTTAGCTTATACATAAATCCAGCACTGTCCTTCTTACAAATTTAGCTCTAAACAGTGTGTTTCCCCACTCCAGTTTATAGTGTACACCTGTCCTGCTGCTTCTCCTCATAGCTGCCAAGTTATCCCTTATTTTAAGGGATTTTCCCTTATGCTGAATAGGCTTCCTCGCGAGAAAAGGGAAAACTTGGCAGCTATGCTTCTCCTCCTCTTCCTCCTACTAAAAAGATGAGGAACAGATAAATTCTCCATAGCCCAGCATGATTGCCCTCTGCCACCCACCTCCATTGTGTGGGAGGAAAGAATATTGCAGTACTAGGAAAGTGAATTTCCTTTTGCTGTGTGCACACTCAAATAGAAGCACCTTCTTTTCCTTAAAGAATTCTGGGTACTGTAGTTTGCTAAGGATTGCTGAGAATTGTAGCTCTCTGAGGGACAAACTACAGTGCCCAGAATTCTTTGGGGGAAAGAATGTGCTTCAAATGTGCTTTTAAGGAATAGTGTTGTACACAGTTAACTAACATGAGAGGCTGGAAGTGGATTTGTTGGAAAGGTCACGATATTGCAATCAAATTTAAAGACACCCTGAACAGATACCACAAATTAGTATGTAACCTGGGAACACCACAGGCTCTTCTGCCATGGGGACAATGTGAAAATCACTTATGGGACACCAGCAATTCAATGGTGAATTCTTAAGCCCCCCCCCCCAAGATGTGGTTACTCAGACAGCACTTAGGACTGACATAGTTACTGCTACTATGTCCAGTTTGGAAATAAATATTTAAGCCATCATTTTTGAAAGATTGAGTGGAACACAAAAGGGATGGCAAAGTGGCTTTCTTTACTGGTTAAAGAGTCCACTCTTCCACCCATAAATCCAGCAGGAGTGAGCTCTGTTTATTCTGTTTACTGCAATTACCTAACCTGTGAGCCTGTGTATAAATCAGCGGCAGCGTGATTTATGGGCAAACACATTTGCCCAGAGAGTGCGCACAATGTCCCCACACACAGAAAGCTTTTATAGAAACCATTTTCTTTGGGGGGGTGGGGAGAGAAGGGGTTAAGAGCAACGGGCCCTGTGTATCTCTCGGCCATATTACTGTCTCTTAATAGCACAGCAGAACCAAGCATGCCATAATAGGCAGAGCAGCCACAGGGTGATTATTTATCAAATGGAACAGATAACTAGCAAACTAGAGATGGCCTTAAGCCTCGGCTGTGAGCTGCGTTGGCCATATATAGCCTCAGGACTGAACACCCAACCTACAGCATCAGAGGGGAATCTGGCTAGGCCCATGTGGAGGAGAAGCTAGGCCTACTTGGTCCCTCCTGAGGCTGGGCTGGCTTTCACACTCAGAGTCCAGCATAGGGAGGAACTTGGCTACAGATGCCGGGGGGGGGGCGGGGAAGGAAGGTGACGTTTGCAAGGGAGAACTGGTGGGTGAGGGATGAGGGAAACACCAATATGGTGCTGGCCTATTAATGCATAGTTCAGACCTCAAGTGGTAGCAGGTTAATTGAGGGTGAAATTAGGGAGCTGAAATATTGGCTGTTGATAGGCAAGTTAATATCAGCTGTATGCAGCACGACAGAGGCTGTTCCAGAAAGAGGAGAACAGGTAGGAAAGTGATGGGAGGCAGCTGAGCTGCTACACGGAGAAGCTAAAGGAGTGGCTCAAATAACATGGATCCAAATAACCTAAATGTAAGCCAAAAGGCGCTCCTGCCAACCTAGCAGGTCACAGTGCAAGTAGATAAACAGGTACCGCTCCAGCGGGAAGGTAAACGGTGTTTCCGTGCGCTGCTCTGGTTTCACCAGAAACGGCTTAGTCATGCTGGCCACATGACCCAGAAAAAACTGTCTGTGGACAAACGTCTGCTCCCTCGGCCAGTAAAGCAACCCCAGAGTTGTCCACGACTGGCTTAACCTTTTAAGCCAAAAGGCACAGCAGAATACAGCTCCCCTATTAGGATTTTCAAAGCACCGGGAATCTCCAGATTTAGGGAGGAGAAAGTGTGGGACAGCAGCGGTTCAAGGAGAGGTAAAGGAAAAGGACCCCCGAACAGTTAAGTCCAGTCAAAGGCAACTATGGGATTGCGGTGTTCATCTTGCTTCAGGCCGAGGGAGCCAGTGTTTGTCCACAGACAGCTTTCTGGGTCATGTGGACAGCATGACTAAACCACTTCTGGCACATGGAACATCATGATGAGTGCCAGAGTGCACGGAAACGCTGTTTACCTTCCCACCGCAGTCTACAGTACTTGCACTGGCTAGGTTGGCAGAAGCTGGGACAGAGCAACGGGAGCTCACCCTGTTGCGCGGATTTGAACTGCCTACCTTCTGATTGGCAAGCCCAAGAAGCTTAGTGGTTTAGAGACCACAGTGCCACCCACATCCCTTGAGTTCAAGGATAATGCTGCATGGAGAAGGAGGAGAGCCCTTTGATTCCTTAGTGCAGCGTTTCTCAACCGCTGTTCCGCGGCACACTAGTGTGCCGCGAGACGCTGGCTGGTGTGCCGCGACGTGCAGCGACGAGAAGGGCGATTTGCATTGTCACGTGCCTGGCGGCCGCCAATATTCAACACTAACCCGCCGGAAAGGAAGCCGGCCGGGTCACGACGCGGGGCGAGCGCAGCTCTCAACAGCCACCACCACGGGAGGGTGGTTTTAAACTTAAAGAAGCTGGCTGGATGAGCTCAACCTGAAACTTGCTGAGCAAAGGATTGTGCTGGCAGAGAAATCAGCGGCTTGTGAAGCCTTATTACAGGAGATTGCAACCAACACAGCAATTGGCAAGTGTTTCTTACAGTCATAATTATATAGTCAATATAGGGTGGCACAGAGTTAAGTTAATTTTTTTAAACTTTTTTAATGGTGGTGTGCCTCGTGATTTTTTTCATGGAACAAGTGTGCCTTGGCCCAAAAAAGGTTGAGAAACACTGCCTTAGTGAGCCCACACTAAGCCGAGATATGGAGGGGCCCTTAGACTCATATTTCCGAACAAACCCCAGGGTCTCTAGAGGGTGCAGCCTATTTCAAGCAACTAAAGTATCAATCTGAATTTAGAGGTAATTGCTTTAATCCAAAGTGAAACATTGCACCATAGTGGGGAACCCTGTGACCAAGTGATCTACTGCCTGCACAGTCATGCTGTTTAGGTGCTAATGGTTGATGGGAAATTTAAAGGTCTCCCTTCTAATGGTCATTTTTTAATCTTTAAAGACATGGATCAGACAGCCCATCAAATAGAGGACTTTTCAAAGACAAGACCCTCTCCTGTAAAAGATACATAGCCATCCTGGCTGCTGCTTTGCCAGGAAACCTGTGAGCAGATTATGACCCAGCTCAGATGCAATGATCTCAGGACAATAAACCATGGTTCATGAGTCCAAGAGCAAATCACTTGTTTCCTGTAACATCTGCAATGTGAAACTGTGGATTAATCCTTGCTGTTATATCAGAAATTCCCATCATTTCCTCTTCCAGAATTTTGCATGTCAATAGGTTCCCTGCTTACTAACTCAGGTCTGAAACTAGGATCAGCTCCCATAAAAATTTCAACTTCTCAACTTTGACTGGATAGTGCCAACATTTTGGGGGTGGGGGCGGGGCAGAGAAAGTTGTAGTCTGACACCATCACAGCATGGGCCAATGTTTATTCATAGGATAGGAAATAGATGTCCAGATCTCTGGTGTTTTCCTCTAGACAAGAAGGTGCCCAAACAGATAAGGCCCCCTGCTGATCTTCTTTTGAAGGCTCAAATGGTAAACAAACCTTCCTCACCTGATATCTGTTCCTTCCTTGTGAAATGAAGCTGATAAGACATCCACTTCCAGACAACAGCAACCAGCTGTTTCTTTACTGTAGTTGGTTTCTTTAGTTCATGAGGAGCCGCCTCACAAATAAGCTTGAAAAATGTATACAGATAGACAGGATGACAGAGCGAAGTGATGCACATTGAGAACAACAACCCCCAAATTGTATGTATTGTTTGTGGATTGGTTCTCCCAGGAAAGAAAATTTGAAATAACTGAATTGCTCTCTAAAAATGCTAGCTGCATATGCTGTAGCTTACCACAAGAGCAACCAGAACACTGGTGAACATTTAACAGTAAAATAGTTCATTATAATATGGAAAAAGACCTTGAAAGTCCATGTATATTTAGAAATGGGTGAAATACCCATTCATGGATCCATTTATTAATTTGACTAATTCCTTGGACATAGAGAAGTTTAATCTGGCCTTCAAATATAGTCCCAATGGGGCCTTGGGCTACATGGCCAAATTTGAAAGAGCTCTAATAACTCTACAGATTAAATCAATATACATGATGGTTAGCTATACAGTACCAGTAAACTGGTTAAGAATCATATACTGCCCTGTTACAGATTATATTTCTGACATGATCGGGGCCACCTCGAGCCTTGCACCTAAACTGATTTTGTTTAACTTGACCAAAGACAATATACCCATAGATTTGAAACTACTAGTGAGGACTTTGTTATAGCAGCTTCAGTTGGATAGGCTAGAAAATGAAAGTGCCAAGGTCCAGCTGATTGGGGCTGGCTATTGAAATGCCTAGAATTGGCAGATAAGGATAAATTACGTAGCTTTCCTTATCCATAAGAGAGAAGGTACATTGCCAAGCATTAATCTGGCTGAGAAATGGACTTGCTTTGTTAATGATTAGAGTGCAATATATGGAAATATAAGATTGGAAAGGAATTTTTCTTTCTTTCTTTTTTGGCAATGTTCAATGGTGAATAAAAAACATATCCCTGGAGATCTGCTCAGTAGTTTCATACTGTTAGGACATTTTTAAAGTTGAAATCTTGAACATACTAGGTAGCCCTAGGAAAGCAACTCTCAGCCTTCTCTTCTTCCTATGAGCCTTCCACAAGGACTGTCACATAGATTGCTCTGATAATGTATTTGAAGCACATGCGGTGCTTAGGGAAAGTACTATATAAATACTGTTATCATCATTAAAAGTTTGAAGTTGCTGAGTGATGGAGTGAGTGATTGTTTAATTAATAGCACCACCAATGCGTATAGTGTTTACCGAGTAACAAAAGCAAACACAGGCAGGTCTGTGACCAAAGGAGCTAGCCTAGCAAACACAGGGCAATGTGGGACAATAAGGGCAGGGCAAATTGGTTGCTTTTGCTTTCTCTCAAGTTCTCCGTTTGCAAATTATGTTTGGAAAATCATTAGCCTTTTACTGTGAATGTCTCCTAATATTCACATCTTTTGTATGTCATTTTGCCTAATTGTGTATATTATACATTTTTGCCAAACAATTTCCCCTAGTATAATATATTTTTGTGTATGCTAATTTTACTAATATATGCATTTTTATGCACACATTACATTTTTTGTACACTGCAATGCATGATTTGGAGAAGTAAATATTCCAAAGGATGGCTATGTTCCGGTTTGCGCATTATTTCAGAAAGTGACGTTTAGGTAGATTTAACTCTGAGTTGAACCAAATTTCTCCATTCTTAGTAAGGATGTCACTCCATCCTTAGTGACAACACAGGAATGGGGGGGGGGAGGGGGGACGCATTGCAGAAGGAAGCAGAATGGAAAAGGGAAGAATCATCTTGCAAAATTATTATTATTGGAAAGGTGTAGTAAAATTCCCTGTAAGAATTTAAGCAGATTGATGCACTTATCTTTTTTCAATATTTGCATACCACCTCTCAAAGCTAAAGATTTCCGAAGCATTTGACATTGTATTAAAACATCAATAATCTTATAAAATGGCATTTGGGACACTGTGTTCTGTACCAGCTGAAAGTTCTAAACTGTCTTCAAGGGCAGCCCCACACAGAGTGCATGACAATAGTCTAGCCTAGGTATAATCAAGGCAAGGTCCACTCTCTCTCTAGGTAGGGTTGCAGCATGCAGTTAAATGTGCTTAAATTCTGTTCTAGTTGGGAATAAGGACTGGGGATAAAAGCCAAAGGTGTACTGGGAGAATACTGGGTAATCTTGTCCCTTGCTTGCCCCACTGAGTATCTGGGACTTGCCACTTCCTGAAAGAAGATACTGTAAGCTAGATTGTTTGTCTGCCCCAATAAGGGCATTTATAGTGGCAGGATGCTCCCAGGCTCTCCTTGTGTCATAATAAGGAGATTGCAAATGCAATGTAAGAATTTAAAGGGGCAACGGACCCTAAAATCCCTACAAGGAAAGCCTCTAGCTGTGGATTATGTATAACTCCTGACCAAATGGGAATGGCAAAGGAGCCGTATGAATGAATTAAAGGGAGTGTTCTGTGGGCCTTCCTCCCAGACATTCTGCACAAGACAGCAACATCTATCATAGTGGGGTGGAGCATGTAGGATTCCCGTACACACTTCCCACACAGCACAACCGCCGAGGCCTGTTTCCTCTGGTCTCTCAGGCTCACAGCATCCCCTGCCACCAATCACACCGCTGTAATGGATTCGGCTGTCCCCACCCCCCACCTCCAAGCCTCCCTGGTGGTGAGCTGCTGCCAGTTTTGATGCAAACCATTGCATTCCGAAAAAGAAAAAGAAAAAAAAGAAAAGAACCCTCTTGTTAGCAGGAATGCTGTCACAGTTATTTCTCCTCGATAGCCAGAGTTGTCTCCTTCTGTGGCAGTTTGGCTTGCACAGGAGAGGGAATGAGAGAAAGATCAGTCTGGGTCCTGGCTGTTTAGTCTACCAATCAGATTGGTGACAAGGAGTCTACTGCCTGGCACGGCACACTTTTGCCGGTGCACCCCTGGCTACCACCCTCTCTCATTCTTCTTTCCGGGATGATGGAGAATGAAGAAGGTTGTGCATTTAAAAAAAATATTGGGGGGGGGGAGTGCAGACAAGGAAATAGTTGAGCAAGACAAAGAAATTGCCATCTGTACTTATATCAAGTAAGCCGTGTGCAGCACAGAACATTCCAGAACCCATACCATGGCCCCGTGAAAGCATGGAATCGTAGGCAAAATCAAGAATTTGCCTTATAGCAGGATCTGGGAAACAAATGGATAAGCAATGTCCATTGGGCATCCAGGTTTTAAGCAGCCCAGACCACTCAGTCGACTTGCCCCTCTCCCTCATGGTCAGTGGCTGTGGCATTGCTGCCAGGAGGATGTGGTTATGGCTTCGCCCCACTGACCAAGCCGCTCCCTCTCCACAGCAGGTCTTATCCCTCCTTTCTTCCTGTGCTGCTCTTTCCATGTTTTGTAGTACATAGGTGCAGAGGGATAACAGGGAAGAGCAAAGACCATTTATTTATGGGTAGACGGTGTTGCGTAGAAGTTTGTCGCATGAGCCTAGATGTCACGAAAGATGCTGAGGAACAACCACTTAGGCACGAAGTACATGTTACATTACCAGAGCACTGTGGCTGCCATAAAACTAGTGATTCCATCATGGGAAAGGGGCTATGTCATTCATCAAGGTTGAGGCTGTAACAAACTTGACCTAAACAATAGTTGGGACTTAATTTGGAGGGTTATTTCAGCTGCCTTGAATTAGGGGCACTGTCACCTAAAACGGTAGCTACCGGTACTATCTGTCTTGGCTGTACACATAGGGGGGCATGTTTTCAGACTAGTGTGCAATGGTGTTCTCTATTCCCATTCCCCATTGATGTCTCCACAGAACTTCTTAAAAAAAAAATTATCCTTAGTCTTTCAAAAGCAGGGGAATGAATGGATGGATGAATGAATCTTTATTTGCGTCAGCCATCGGCCATAGCAATAAAACAACAATACGATATAGTACAAAGAATAGAAATAAAAAGTCAATTACATGAAATACATTTTAGGGTTTTGAATCAATAGTCAAATAGTGGATCTTATTCTGATTGCGCCAGCTAAAAACCTTTCAAAAGCAGGAAATTGGAAGCTGCCGTGTTAGCATACTGTTATACAGAATATAGACAGACAGAGAGAGAGAATACAGAAGGAGGTGGCTACGTTACTGCGCTGCTTCCTATTCTGCCTATTTCATTCGTAGACAAGTTAAACATAGTGAGAGACAGTGGCACAGCCCTGCAATGCCAGTAGATCTGCCCCAGTAGAAAGCGCTCTCTGAGTACACATGTCGGCAGCAAGCACTTGAGAGATGCATTCTCAGTAGTACAAAAGGGATTATAATTGTCCCAGCAGAATTCACAAACCGTGTGGGTCAGGGCTGGCAGGAGGAGGATGCTCTGCGTACAGCACCTCAAAAAGGCGCCTGCGTTCAGCACTGAATGCACATTGTCACACCGTGTGTACACAACCCTTGGAAATGCCTGAAGAGGGCTATTATGAGCAAACAGAGTGTGGGAGGAGAGGGAGCTGCTGATGAAATGCTAAACCTCTTTGTCCACATCCTTTGGCCTTTGGCCTGATCCAGCAGAGCTCTTTATATATGTTCCCCCCTCCCTTTATATAGTCTTATGCATTGTCTGAGGCGCTCTTACCCATGAGTATGTGAGCTGTCTGATTTTGATTGCTCAGTGGTGAAAGACAAGAAGGTTACATGTATTCAGAGACACATTTCCGTGCTGCATATCTCATGGTTAGTCTGAAATTAGGTTGCGGTTCTTGGTTCTGGTGTAACCAAAATGTTGCCTGTTTCAAAACTGTGTATCTCCATATAAAGCCATGAAACCAACAGCTACCAAATTATGCTGCCTTGGCTAGATTCCTCTTGGCTAGATTTTGCACGGTTAGCAGTCTGGATATACTGTACAGTACCCTTATTGAGCCATGTGTGTGTAAGAGAGAGAGAGAGAGAGAGAGAGAGAGAGAGAGAGAGAGAGAGAGAGAGAGAGAGAGAGAGAGAGAGAGAGAGGGAGGGAGGGAGGGAGGGGGAGAGAGTGTGTGTGTGTACCGGTATATCTAGTTGCTTTTTAAAGAAGCCCATGTCTGTCTGGCATAGGAGAGACAGTAACTCATGTGCAAGAATTTTATATGGTGGAAGGGTCCTCCCTCTTGCTTCCTGTTTAAATGAAACGACTGGCCGGGAGTGTGGAGAAACACAGGAGGAAAGCCAATCCCATTCACAACAGTTTATTGGTGGAAATACGTATATTTCAATAAAGAAACGCTTTCCTTTTACCAACATGATTACTTTAAAAAATAATAATAGAGACATCAGCATCATTTGTGTGAAAACCCCCACTCACCCACAAATTCACTGTGCCTGTATGAAGTCCATGATCAGGAATACGAATGCACTGTATAACATCGGTACAGGAATTTCATGGAGTTAAAAAAGAATGAATTAACCTGTTTCCTTGTAACTTTACCTCTCCGGAGCCAGCATCTTTCGAGTAATATCAGGACAGCTACAATTGCCAGTTTCACTTAAAAGAACTCTCAGGAATCTTGCTGCTGTGTTAAAAGTGCTTTCTACAGTGGGCGCAGGAGAAAGGAAGCATCTTATAACTCAGGGGTAGGGAACCTGTGGCACTCTAGATGCTGCTGCATTACAGTTCCTGACCATTAGCGAGGCTGGCTGAAGCTGATGGGAGCTGGAGTGCAACAACATACGGAAGGCCACAGGCTCCATGTCGCTGTTTCATCTCTATGCAGTCATTCAGTGTGGTGCAATAGCATGTGTAGTGCAATAGCAATAGCAATAGCTATAGCAGAGCAATTCTCTCAACTCTGGCATTGCTGCCATTTACTTAGATGGGACATGAATAGGTACACCAGGTCAGCTCTACCTTTTTGGAGGGCTGCTTTGCAGGTGGGAATCCAGGTCCTCACAGTGACCCAGTAGTGGGCAGAGGAACGTAGCTCACGTCAGCAGCATCCCTGGCCACGTCACACATCCTGGCCAGCCAGTCGGGTTTGCCTGGGGGCGTGGCTACATCAGTTTACATTGCGACACAGCCAGGGAGGCAGCCTCCTTTGTCTCCATTCTCAGGATCTCCCAGTCCACCCACCCTCTTTTCTTCCGTGGATTGACTATGGCCTTGCTATGACTTATGTCGGTCGTCTGGTTGTCAGGGCCGGGTAGGAATTTTTCCACTTGGCAAAATTGGCACTAGCTGTTTGGTTTTTGCCTACCTAGTAGCAATGGTCACAACTTTGTAAGGTTAGGCATTGGGTAAGCCTTATTATTCCTGCCCACTTAGCAGTTCGAAAGCACGTCAAGTGTAAGTAGATAAATAGGTACCGCTCTGGCGGGAAGGTAAACAGTGTTTCTGTGTGCTGCTCTGGTTTTGCAAGAAGCGGCTTAGTCATGCTGGCCACATGACCTGCAAGCTGTCTGCGGACAAACACCGGCTCCCTCAGCCTACAGAGCAAAATGAGAGCGCAACCCCAGAGTTGTCCGCGACTGGACCTAACAGTCAGGGGTACCTTTATCTTTATATTTAAGCCTTATTATGGGAGGGGAGGTTGTTGCCTCCGCCTGCCCCTCCATGTTAAGGGTATCCCGTTAAAGGGATCTGGAGGTGTGGTTCCCGTCCGAAGCCTGGGCGTGGGCTAGGGCCATGCCACAACCCCAATGGTGACCCGGGGAGGGGGCTCATTTGATGTACATCATAGGGCTCCCCCTTCTGGTGGTTGACCGTTATGAGACTTTCTGGAGTTGGGCAGGAGTCAGGATATAGTCTTGCTTCACCCAATTGCCGAAGCCAAGCCGCTCACATCTGTAACCAATAAAGTTGTGACCTTATTTATCCCATTAACCCAATATACTTGTGTTTGAAGGGAGCTAGGGGGTCCGGGGCCTCGCCACGCAACGGGAACTCTGAATTCGATCTGCCAGGGCTTCTGTGCTTCCCTGATCTTGCTGCCACCATGCCACACACATCCCCGGTAAATGACAGTGATGCCAGTGTCAGAAAGACAGCTCCACCCCAGCACATGAACCGCTATTGGTGTGGTGAGAACTGACAACAGGCTCAAAGCCATGCATTGACCTATCACTCCCTTAGCTCATTAGCAGAGGCCCTGCTCTGCATCTCCACCAGCATTTTCATACACAGAATTCCCGCCATTCGTATCGACAGGACCTGAAATTGCTGAAGGCTGCAGGCTTGTACACCAGGGACGGGGAACATTTTTCAGCCCGAGGGTCAGATTTTCTCCTGGGCAACCTTTGAAGCGCCTTGGGCCAGTGGAGGCAAAAATGGGCAGGGGAATCGAAGGGACTTGAAACTTTTTTTACAAGAGGCTTCATTCCAGCCATGCAAAAACATGGGCTTTCTAAACCCACCACCATCCTCTATCCAGGAACACATTTCTGCTGGGGAAAAGCACTCAAGGATGGTGTACAGCAGGCCCTTGAGGGGTTTGGCCTGGAAGAGTGGTCTGGTGGTCTGGAAAGAGTCTCGTGGTCTGGATACAGAGGCCTGCATTGGGTCCCATGGGCTGGATGTCCTGCACCTTTGCTACACACTGGGGAGAGTCACATTGGGACTTCTAAGCAGATATGCATAAGATTGACTAGATTCTGCCTGACCAGATTCCAATTTCATTGGCGGGGAGGGAGGAGACAGCAAAAGGTCCCGTGACAATTTGCACAGGTCTGATCTGCTTCAATTTGTGCAGATGACACCTAGGATGGCCAGATGCAAGAGATTAAATTTCCATATAAAATATTTGTACTTTGTAATGCTGCACAGTTAACACAGAAATGGAATGAGACACATGGAAAGCGCAAAGCTCAACGTTTGCCTAGTGCCAACACATGCAAACATGCATAAGGGACTGATCCGCCATCATCACATACTTGCACATCAAGTTGTTGGGGTGTGAGAATAAGCAAAAAGATACATTTGCATCCAACCTCCTTTCCATTGGGCAAGCAAAATGCATAACTTGTGAGCGTCGGAAAGCCCTGTCCTCCAGGACAAATACTTTATTTCAAATCCGACTAGAGCATGACAGGCAACATGATGCCTTGAAATGCTTGGGATTACAAATCCCATCATCTGGGACTGCTGGCCATGGTGGCTGGGGCTGATGGGAGCCGTAGCCCACAACATCCTGGAGGGCACCACGTTGGATACCCCTGGAGTAGAGAGACTAGGCAAGTCTGCTGAATGGTTCCTCCTTGCCAGATCAACTCAGGAGCCAGCCCTTTAACGGCAGCAGACTGAAGCTCAGTTGCATTTAAGAAACTTACAAGCTCTTTTATAGAAGCTTTCTAAGTTTAATTTTGTTCTGGGGCCTTTTGGCATTTCAAAGAGAGAGAAAATGAAGGGGGAGGCTGAAGCTTATTAAAATCTGAAAATCAATGGCTGCTACAAAAGCACCATTTCTTCTTCCAGCCTTGCTTTTATGGCTGCAATTGTGCATATGTGATAAAACTTCACTGAATGCTTAGAACGTGTGGTTCTCCCCATAGCCAAACCTCATGTTCACAGGCTCACTAATGATTCGCTAAGTGCTCTTTAAGTCTGGAAGTATAATTTTAAGACCAAGAAAAAATGGTAGCTTGTTTCAAACGCTGGGTGGAGCATTTAAAGCAGAAGTTAGAGTCTTGGGGAATAGCGGCTGCCATAGCTACCATGCTGTGTCTCAATGGATGGTTCTTTCCAAATTCCAGGGCTCTCATTCCATGCTGCAATAGCATGTAGTGCTTTCAGATGTAACAAACAGTTGCCCCGAATCCCTGATTTGTATTTTTAAAAATACAAGAACGTGGCCATAACTAGAGAGTGTTAGCTAGGAGATCCGTTTCACATGTGTGTTTGAATAGCCTAACTCTCTCTCCTGATCTATTTGATTTCGCATGGAAATTCCCCATTTATCACACACACACCCCGCAAGATTGCCCTCTTGTCTGCCATTCTCCGATTCATGCTTGCCAGCTCCTCATGAATAAAACGTTTTATCTGCCAGAGTGGCAGGACTCTATAATCAAAGAACTGTGATAGGGAAGGCAGGATTAACCCCGGAGAAGGAAGAAAATCCCCCTACAGCCTCCTGCCAGATACATCAAAAGCAACATACCAACTGATAATCTACTGTATAATGCAACGGTTAATCATAAGGGAACCAGAACTGGACACAGAGGGAAAAGGCCCACTTTGAACAGTTCAACCTTGTGACAGGACAGGTCAGTGTTGTTCCTTAGAGTACATCTTTTTTTTTGTCAGCCCAGTTCTAAAATACCTCAAATGTGACTGAAGTTTCTTTGCCTCAAAGATATCGCTGCCTAATATTTGGACCCATGGTGAGGAACCTCCTGGGGGAGGCCTGCAATGCCTCGCCATTTGACCTGTGAGGCCATTTTGGCCAAGCCACAGTCCCCCACATCAATGTAGGGGAGGTAAAGGTTTTTGGCTGGGCCAAAGGAACTTCTTGGCAAAGCTACGAAAGAAGGACACTGGTATAGCTTAAGCGAGCAGTCTTTGCATTCCTTGGTCACACCACTATTTCCAGAGGTGGGCTTAGTTATGTTCTGGGCACCACAGTTCAAGAAGGATACTGACAAGCTGGAACGTGTCCAGAAGAGGGCAACCAAAATGGTCAAAGGCTTGGAAACGATGCCTTATGAGGAACAGCTTAGGGAGCTGGGTATGTTTAGCCTGGAGAAGAGAAAGTTAAGGGGTGATATGATAGCCATGTTCAAATATATAAAAGGATGTCATATAGAGGAGGGAGAAAGATTGTTTTCTGCTGCTCCAGAGAAGCAGACATGGAGCAATGGATTCAAACTACAAGAAAGAAGATTCCACCTAAACATTAGGAAGAACTTCCTGACAGTAAGAGCTTTTCGGCAGTGGAATTTGCTACCAAGGAGTGTGGTGGAGTCTCCTTCTTTGGAGGTCTTTAAGAGGAGGCTTGACAGCCATATGTCAGGAATGCTTTGATGGTGTTTCCTGCTTGGCAGGGGGTTGGACTGGATGGCCCTTGTGGTCTCTTCCAACTCTATGATTCTATGATTCTATGTTATTGCCAGTGCTTATCCTGGTAGCGTCAGTGGCACTGGTGCTGTAGCACTGAATGGCAGAAATTAATTTGCCCCTCTCAGTTCATCTTCCTCTGCGAAAGTTCATATCACAAGTTTTCCAAATAAATCTCGTATTCCTGGCCAGTGTTCAACATACATATGATGACTGATTTCAGTATTTGACATTTGATGGTATATTTGAAAGGTTACCATTTTAGGCCTATGGTATTTGACACCGGACAGCATTTTGTCACTGAGTTTCCAGCAGTGCTTTAGGAGAATTGCCTTGGCTGGACTTGGAGTATTAATGCTGTGACTGACTATGTTTGGTTTTATCTGTTTGGTATTATGGCTGCAGCTTCTGGTTTCATGTGCCCTCCACCGGAATCACACCACGATGAAGGGAGGGTTTAAAATTGTATAAACAAATAGATATATAAAATACACTATGCCGCCTCATGATTCCATTGCCCAGAATCTATTTCCTCCTGAATGTGGGTGTCATTCTGCTTCTCACTTGCTATAATTAATAATAAGGCCTTTCCATGGGCATAGCCAAGGAGGTGCAGCTTCCCCCCCCTCAAGTAAATGAATAGAAATACTTAACTAAATGACCAATTGTGTCACAGATAACTATGTTCTGCCCTCCCCTAACATAAAGGTAAAGGTAAAGGGACCCCATACCAACTCTGGGGTTGCGCGCTCATCTCGCATTATTGGCCGAGGGAGCCGGCGTATAGCTTCCAGGTCATGTGGCCAGCATGACAAAGCTGCTTCTGGCAAACCAGAGCAGCACACGGAAACGCTGTCTACCTTCCCGCTTGGAGCAGTACCTATTTATCTACTTGCACTTTGATGTGCTTTCGAACTGCTAGGTTGGCAGGAGCTGGGACCAAGCAACGGGAGCTCACCCCGTCACAGGGATTTGAACCGCCGACCTTCTGATCAGCAAGCCCTAGGCTCTGTGGTTTAACCACAGCGCCACCTGGGTCCCTAACATAACCCTCCCCCCAAAAATATCCTGGTTATGCTCATGGGCCTTTCCAGGTCATGACTTGAGCAGAGACATCAATACATCCTCAGACAGAATATCACCTGCTCAGCAACTAGTTTTAGGAAGAATCCCTATGGGGAGCAGAGGGTCAGGGTCTACTCTCCCACCCCACCCCTTGTGGATTCTGCTTCCAGAGGAGTGCTTCATATTGTGAATGAACTATTCAGATATTTCAATGTGTTTCTTCAGCAGCTATGGACTCTCCTGTCGCGCCACAATAGTGCTGGAGTGCCTATCCCACCCGCCAACCCCTTAAGTGGAAGCAGCGGGCTTTATGTTTTCCATAGTTCTACCATTTATAAACCTTTGGGAGTTTTAACAATCATTTTAATAAGATGGAGGCTCTGTGTTTTCCTGCTTCTGCGTGAAAGTGGAATTGGCACCGAATCAGAGGGTGTGGGATTATTGTACAAAGAATAAAAGTCTGTTCTGGTAAGCTTCGTTTAACTGCACAGTCTTTGGTTTTTTTTAAAAATAATAATAATAAAAACTGCAATGGGAACTAAATCATACCAGGAAAATGAGCACCTTTTTTGTACACTTCCTCTGAAGCACATGAGATAAGGTCTCCATATCGCAGTGAAGTATAAATGAGCTGCTCCAATAAAACATCCTATAGCCATTACAGTATTATTTTTAAAGCATTTTTTTAACCGATGCCAAAGCTGGCCAATTGTGCCACCTGTTGGTGCACGGAAGAAGAAGCAGCCGCTTCTCCAGTTCCTACTCTTCCCCTTTGCTTGAAATTCAGGCGCCACCTAAATCTTGAATGCTGGAAGGATCTAGTACAAAATGCATGCAGGCTGTGTCTGTTCTGACAGGTGCGTGGCACATGCTGTTTGCAACTCATCGCTCGGAAAGACACACTTTGAGCAGATGTGGCTCCCCCCAGTGAATTCTGGGAACTGTAGTTTGTCAAGGTGTTGAGAGTAGCTAGGATCATAGAATTGTAGGGTTGTTTTGTTTGAGGGAGCAGTAAGTTCCACTGAGTTCAATGGGGCTTAATCCCTGGTAAATATGTAGGTGATGATTACTGCCCAACACTGCAAGGTTTGACACTCCATCTATATCTGCATTAGGTCTCTTCTGTTGGGAGTTCTTCTATATATTTCTTTTAATTAGGGTTCATTAATTGTCTCAAATTCTCTCTTGCTGCCCTTGCTCCATTCTCCTCATTTATTTGTTTTATTGCATGTGGTGCATATATTCACTTTTGCAGTTGACCATGGGAAGATCCCGTTGGAATTCAAGAGGTATGCTTCTGAAAGCAGATACGCTCCAGAGTGTGCCTTACTTTGTCTGCTTTGAATCCTTAAGGTGGTGTTGTGGCATGCCTAAAATACCAGCTGACAAAGAAGGAAAGGGAACACTGCACCTTTAATATTTTGGGGGGACGTGTTTTAGGAAGTAAGAGCTTGCCTGAAGGGAACAGAAAAGTTGAACCTGCTGAAATTTTATCTCCTGCACAATTATTAAAGGTACAGGTGGATCTACACTCATGATTTATAACGTTAAGGAAGGGTTACGGAATGGTTTTCATAATGTAGATGGACACATTACGTTTTGCTTTTTAAAATTCATAGCGCATTATTAAAATGTGACAACAGAGGGCGTGGCATAGGAACCAGGAACTAGCAGTAGGGAAACAGGATTTTTACGGACAAAAAAAAATTTAAATTACAAGTCTGCCCTGTGGCATTTTAGAATGATCTATCTAATACCTTTCTAATGATGTTGAACAAGTCAGCGCAGATCCAGCCTTGGTCTCCTGCAGCTCCTTCTCCTCTAGCATATTAGCTCTGCAGCGTACATCACAAATCCTAAAAGGATTGTCCTTTTTGAGACACGTGTTGCACCTGAAGTCCCTACTGAGAAAATTTAGAGCTGTGAAAAAGCAAACGACCAGGAGGTATATTTGGATAGCATTGCCAAAATAGGGGAGGAAACGTATCACCAGAAAAGGGGGCAAAGATTTTCATCAGAATCCCTGACAGATGACCATCCAGCCTCTATTTAAAAGCCTCTACTCAAGCAGCTCCACTCAAGGAGAGTCTGCCATTATCCCAGACCCTTCAAGTGTCCCTACTTTCTGAGGATAGTCCTGGATTTACAGAAGCCACCCCGGTTTCTGATCTGATCCTGGAATCTCCCACTTTTCCTTAGGACGTCCCTATTTTCATCGGAGAAATGTTGGAGGGTATGGAGTTATGCAAACCCCGAGCCAAGGAGACAAGTAGCTCTACAACCTTTGGGAGACACCTGAAGGCAGCCCTCTATAGGGAAGCTTCTTTATTATGGCTTTGTATATGTTGGAAGCCACCCAGAGCAGCTGGGGCAACCCAGTCAGATGGACAGGGGATAAATGTTGTTGTTGTTGAATAGGATGTCCCTGTTTTCATGGGAGAAACCGGGGTGCTCCAGTTCTCTTCTGCAGAGTGAGACAGGGACAGAACTGGCAAGGCTGCAAGCTGCTCTGGACATTAAGGGACAGGCAAGCAGAGGCTTCAGGGAGGCAAAGGCTGCCTAAGCCGAGAGGCCTGGGCTCTGTAGCTGCGAGGCCCCACCCTCCCTTCCCTCCTGCCTTTATTTTATGGCCCTCCACATGGCTGCCCATACAGACTACAAGCCTCCGCATCTGGTTTCCATCCCCCTAGCGGGCCCTAATTGCCGACGATTCTTTTGAAGCCCTCCTCAATTATAAAAATGAAACCGAGCCCTATAAAAAGAGGCACCCTGCAGTGACAGACCCAGCAGTCAAATGATTTTATGAACTCGCTGGCTGTAAATTTTTCACCAAACAAATCGCAAGCTTTATATTTCTCCTTCTGCCTCCCTTATTTTATAACCCTCCCTTCTTCCCCCCCCCCCCCGCCTTCCCGCTTTGTTGTAGTTACTGGCATTCCTTACTTGCCGGGATTGTTTTTCAAGCGCTAATCAGCACAATTCGAGCCATGGCACATTATAATATAATGCCATACGCTGCTCTGCTGACTGGTTGTGTGCACACTCAATTTTTCAACAGCACAAGAGCTCTTTAGTACCTGGGCAGGCACTTAGGAGCCTTTTAACCCCTCGGCGTCCTGTTGAGGAGAAGTCGCTGCCCTCGGCCAATGAGGAGCTAATGACCCAAATGAAAACCATAATGCGCAAGGAGGTCGTAGGAAACAATTATCCCAATTGTTTTGTTTCATCTTGATCCACCATTTTACCAAGAGGCAGCGGCAAACCGGACTTCAAATGGCCAAAGCCCCGAAATGGAATTCCTGGAGTACATTTCTGGGTTCTAGCTCTGCTACTGACTTTGCTATGGGATACGCAGCAAGTCATTGGTCTGTGCCCTGGGGCCATAGCTATGTATTGCAAATATGTGCAATGAAGGACTTTAGGTGGGGTGGTGGTTTTTAGTGGATGAACCATGGACCAAAACCTTGCATCATAATCATTCATTTGTAACAATTTTCAGAGCAGTGTTAGCCTGCTGTAAAATCTAACAACACACCCCAGACTAACGCATTTCTTTTATGGCAGAAGCATTCATGCACTGTGTATATCTGAAGGAGTGTCTCCATCCCCATCGTTCAGCCCAGATACTGTGGTCCAGCTCCGAGGGCCTTCTGGCGGTTCCCTCACTGTGAGAAGTGAGGTTACAGGGAACCAGGCAGAGGGCCTTCTCGGTAGTGGCGCCCGTCCTGTAGTGGCACCCTCCCATCAGATGTCAAGGAAATAAACAACTACCTGACTTTTGGAAGACATCTGAAGGCAGCCCTGTTTAGGGGAAGTTTTTCATGTTTGATATTTTATAGCTTTATTATTATTATTATTATTATTATTATTATTATTATTATTATTCGGTTGGGAGCCGCCCAGAGTGGCTGGGGAAACCCAGCCAGATAGGCGGGGTATAAATTTTATTATTATTATTATTATTATTATTATTATTATTATTATTATTATATTCCTTTGTTCATCTTTTTGATTTGCCAAGTGTGCAAACATCATGGACTCTAGCCTAGGTCTGGAAAACCTATGGCCCTCCATGCATTGTTAGACTCCAACTCCCATCAGTCTCAGCTAGAATGGCCAGTTATCAGGGATGATGCGAGTTGTAGTCCCATAACATCTGAAGGGCCAAAGCTTCCCCATTCCTGCAGCAGAGACCACCTCAGCCATTTGTATTTTGGCAAAGCAAGGTTATGAATGAATGGATGCATTCCACATCCCTCCTTCTCTTTCATCTCACTGTTTCCCCATCATTGTGTTCCTTTTTCATTACAACAAAGCTGGATCTGTGAAACCGATTCATTTTGCAAGGTGGATTTTTCCTTTTCTCCCTTTCATCAATTTACTCCTTGCTAACTTCGGGATTTGTTGTTGCTCCTCTCTTTTGAAGTGACCACCTAGCACTGTATTTATTTATTTCATGAAATACCACTTGATCTTAAAAAACAATTTATTTAAAACCCTCAAAGTGGTTTACAAAAGGGAAGGGTTTATTTATCACCTGCAGCTTCACCTTGTCCATCAATTCTTAATTTATTTGTTTCCTAATTTAGGTAATCTACTTACTCTGGGTTTTACTCAGACGGCTTATTTCTGCAATGCAGGCTTTAGTTGCTAAAGAGATTTTCATAGGGTGAGTCTACCATTTTAAACCAGTTTCAGACATGGTTAACTCATGACACTTAACCAAGGAACACTAGAAAGGGAAGTTCTGTGAAAGAGGCTAGTGATCTCCAAGAAAAAATTATCTGTACACTTATAAACTGACAATTCTGTGGGACCTGCATGGAGGATAGGAATGGGGGATAAATCTGATTCCGTTCACATTTAAATGGGAACATAGCGAATTTGCACTTTGAGAACTGAAACACAGCCACCCTTCAAAATTCATACGCCTCCAAATTTTGCAATGCAATACTCCAGCCAGGTAAAGTGTCCATTAAAATGTATCTATTCGGATGTGAGGGCGATCTGGCTGCGACATCTGTCACCCCATTGATCGCCAGGGTTGAATTGGCTAAAATGTATCCATTCATTTTTTTAAAAAAACACAAAAATGAATTGTTTCAGGCAAATTGGCATGCAAATGTGTTTATATTAGGATAAATTAGCACTAAAATGCCAATGAATTTTCACAATGACTTAAATATAAAATATTGCAAACCAAGGTGGGCGTGTGGAGAGCCAAATTTAACTGATAAACTAAAATTGACAGATTCCACTTTCTATAGTGGAAGATAGCCGTGACAGTTATTTCAGATTGAATTAAATGCAGAGGTCAGTTCCTAAGTACAGTGGTGCCTCGCAAGACAAATTTAATTTGTTCCATAAGTCAATTCGTTTTGCGAAAAATTCGTCTTGCGAATTGCGGTTTCCCATAGGAATGCATTGAAATTTCTTTTTTTCTTTTTTGCCCATAGGATTGCAGTAATTAAATTTCAATGCATTCCTATGGGAAACCGTGATTCACAAGATGAATTTTTCGCAAAATGAATTCGTCTTGCGAGTCACCATCAGATCGCAAGACGCATTCGTCTTGCAAAAAAATCATCTTGCAGGGCATTCGTCTTGCGAGGTACCACTGTATTCTCCCAGATTCAGACAGCCTTTTCAGTATCTATTTGCAATTTCACTTCTGTCCTGCACTCTGAATACAGATAATAGACAGTGACATTGGTCAGAGATCTGTGGGTCTCATTTGCCTCCAAATACCAAGGACCCAGCCAACAACAATGTGTAGTCAAGGCATAAGATATGGATACCAGAAGATGAGAGCTGGTTTGTAAATGTATATTCATCAAGTGATACCTGCATCATCAAGCAATGGATTGCATGTGTGAAGCAGGCATCCCAAAGCAACACTGCAGATAAAACTATGCTATCACTATAATCACAAACTTTTTTAAAATAAAAGTTGTTCATACATTCATACATTGAGCTGCAACTCAACTCATCAAAAGCCTTTCGAGAAAGGCTGCGAAAGGCTATGTTCACACGATCAGGCCTGTAAAGAGGTAATTATTCCAGAATCATGTTCAAAGGCTCAATGTTCAAGCAATTCATCCAGAGCAAACATACACTATTCTACCTCCCACCATTTTGCCTCACAATCAACAGAGAATAAGGTTACAATTTAGTAGGATTATCAAGCCAATCATTTGTACCAACTGGTCCCAGAGTGGCTTGTTTTGATAAGGCATCTTGCTGGGACAGATCATTGCTTGCATTTCATTCCCCTTCTCACCGGGTTCCTTATGAAGCTTGTTTTTTGTCAGGTGCTTTAAAGATCTGCAGAGGGGAGGCGCTAGGGAAAGGAGAAGCTGTCAAGTTAACAGTTCAATGGGGTGGGGCAGGGTGAGGCTTAGATGTGTAGCAAATCCCCAGCACAAGCCTTAGCATGGAGACCTCAACTTTAATGCCTCTAAAAAGCTGGTGTGATTCGTGCCATCCTTCCTGCGTACAAAGAAGTGCCAAAGAGCGAAGTCACAGGCAGCCTCCGTAAAACTCAATTCAAAATCCAATCCTAAACACAGTTAATACCAAACAGACAAGGTGGCCTGTCCTCTTGCAGGCTGCTTTGCATTGGCCACAGCTTTAGCCAATTAACATTCCTGAAAGGCTTTGGGGCACGCCCCTTCACTCTCACCTAGTAAATGTCAAAACTGGCAATCTGAGCACGCTATTACTAGGGGGTAATCCTATCTGAAGCCCATGCCTGAGGCATACGCTGCCCGCCCGCCCTGTACCTAGTGATCAAGCCTGCCCCAGGAAGAGTGGGGGGCAGTGCGGGGGGGGGGGGAGGCACAGATGGCAGCAAGGAAAAGCTACATGTGAATGTGCAGATTGTTTTGGCTAATCAGTGTCAAGTGCGTGGCGGAAATATTTATAACTCCTGGCCTGTAACTTGAAGCTGTTGGCTTTATGGAACCACCGCCTAAGTCCAAAAGGCTTCCCACAAATTCTGTGGGTCAGCTTGCTTCCTATTGGGGATTGATTTAGTGGCAATTGGGGGAGTGGCCAGACGCTGAGCCAAAAGGCCCCAAAGACTGAGGTATATCAGCTTCAATGACTCAACGTACAACTCCCTACTTTTGATTATTATTGATTTCATTGATGAATCACTTCCCATGAGGCATCCCAAAGCGATTTGCAGTTGTATAATGACTCCCCCCCCTCACATAAATGGTTGTCCTTTCAAAGTTAGATGTGCTTGAAGACATCATGTAATGCAGAGACCGCTTCATGCTTTCTCAGAAATAATTCCCATTGTGTTTGATGGGATCTGCTCTTAAGTGAGTGTCCACAGGACCACAGTCATAAGGGCAAGCGGGTGGGCTTATCAGGTTTGGTGGGGGAAATGAAGGCCTTCTGAAACTGTGGAGTTCTTTCCACTGCAGCTGGTGTTCTAAAATGGCAGCTGTCCCTCAAAATACAGCCTACCTTCTCACACTTGCCCTGCTGATAAAAGACTTGAGCATCGTTTTCATAAGGGAAGTCCAATACGCTTGGCAAAAGAGACAAATTCCAAAGGAGTAGCTGCCAAAGATAGGGCAGAACAGAAAGGTCATTTCTGTGTTGGTAAATTATCTCACCCAGTTATTTTCCCACTTCAGTTTCACATACCGAGTCACTTGTTTGAAAGCACTGCTGGTGGGGGGGGGGGTTGACATGCTGAATTTCTGCAGGTCACACAGCTGTTGAACACACAAGGGTCTTGTAATGGGGAGAAAGCTGGCAACCCTTCAAATCCTGAAGAGGAATTGAAGGACAACAGGAGGTGATGAAATTTACAGAATGAAGTTGGTCCATCGTTCCTGGTGCACAGTTCCTTAACACACAGCTATATGAGTAAGTGAATATATCTCAGGATCTGAGCAGAGCCGTGGGGGTGGGGATGAGGGCCATTTGGCCCCAACCAAGGTCAAAGTGGGGCTCAAATTTAGACACTTGCGGAAAAAAATAGCATGCACGTTTGTACTTATTGGGTCAAAATGTAACACAGTTTATCAGTTTAGAGTGGCACATTTAAGCAAATACCCTTTGTAATCTAGATTATTTAATGTAAAGATTCAACATCACTGTATCAAGTACTTGAACCATAATGAAAGTGAGCATATTTCCCTTCAGATGTATTGGACTAGAGCTGCCCTGGCTGGGCCTGATGGGAGTTGTAGTCCAAACTTCTGGAAGGCACCAGGTCAGTGAAGGCTGAACTGCAGCCTTCTCTGTGAATACTCTATTTTGTATATTACCAGCTATATAGACGTGACCTATTAGGGACTTCATTGTCCAAGTCAGCAGAGTGAGTAGTTTCTATGGTCATACTTTCCCCCACTCATTCCACGGTAAAAAGAAAGAAATCTCTTGCCATTGCTTCAGGCTGCTGCTGCTTTCTTGATCTGTGTTTCACTTAGCAGCACAAGAGAGAGTATCCAGGTTACAGTTGCACTGTGTACTTGCTAGCCAGGCCCTCTTGAGGACGCTAGGGCAGTCCCTGCTTCCCTAGGGGCTGCCAAGAAATCTATTTCAGGAGACTAGGTGCCGATAATAATACAAAGAAGCAAAAAGAGAGAGACTTCCTGCCAGGACTGATGCCGGTAGAGATGTCTAAACGTGCCTAAATTTCTTTGCTGACCATGTTGAACCAGAAAGGGACTTGGGAGTTTAATTCAATGGCTACCCAGGGAGAACTACCCAATAAGAGGCCTTAAAAAGTGAGTACCATTTCCTGTCTTAGATGTGAGTGAAATCAGGATGCAACATGCTTGTTTTTCTATGACGGGTTCTAGGATGCATAGGGAAGGATCCTGATTAACCGCTTGATTAACCAGTGGTGCTGATGACCTCATTGGCTGGGGGAAGGGGCACAGCTCTTTACATGCTGAATGTCCCAGGTTCAATCCCTAGCGCTACTAGAGTCCAAAGTTTCAGGTAGGAAGTGATGGGGCGAAACTACTGCCTGGGAGCTGCTATCAGGCAGAGCAAGCAAGACTTGGCTGGTGGGAACAAATCAAGCAGTTCCTATGTAGTTCCACCATGTTCTTATTATAGCCCTTAATTCTAACAAAGCTGATACTTACTTGGAAGTAACTCACACTTTTTTTCAATTAGACTCCCTTCCCAGCATAGGTTTGTAACCTTATTCCAAGCCCCATTACACTGCCCATCTCATCTTGTCCATTCGGCCTGCTTTCAAAAACAGCATCTATCTATTTTAGCAGTACAGTATTTTAAACATTCTGGCATCTGCCCAAACCTCTCGGCCACCCATTTGCTTTCTGCTCATGTCCATACTTGTGTCACTTTATGTCCATTTATCCTTATGCACACATTCAGAAATACACATGTCCATGCAGCTTGTGTCCTCACCATGTCTGTTCTGCCCAGCCCTTAAAAATAAATAAATCAGCAAACGCTTTAGGAAATGTGAACACCATGCCACACACAGGGTGCCAATCCTGCAACAGAGCAAATAGAGATGTACCCCACTTTCTCCCCACTTTATTTTTTTACAGGAAGTATTTTTGGCTCAGCCACCCCCTGATCCTGAAGTTCCTTGATTGTGCATGTTTTTCTTATCTTCAAGTGCAACTATTAGTTTAAAGTGTGTATGTGTAGCTGGAGGAGCAAATTTACAAACAATAATTTCCCTGCAAACCCTGGGCACTCCCTCTCCGACTCACTAAGGCCCTCTCACCTTGACCCATCTAAGTACATGGCACATCCCTGTGGGAGACACAAGAACATTAAGCCAGCCTATTGGACATCTAGCTGACTGTTGTCTCTCCAAGGTTTCAGACAGGGACATTCCCAACCCTTCTGGGAAATGCTGGAGATTAAACCTGGGACTTTCCCCATGTAAGGTAGATACTCTTGTACATAGCCCCCAAATTATGTACTTTCTGACTTCAAAAATATTATGCGGCTATGTCCATGAAGCAAAACACTTATTTGTGTATTTTATTTCTTTTTTCACAATATCTCTACACCACTTGTTGTTAGAAAAACCCTCAAAGCGGTTGATATTTGATGACTTACTTTTTGCATTCTGTTTCTGCTAAGCCCATCCCCCATTGGTTAGAAGATTCAGGCAGGGAATCCTTTGTTCCTTTGATATGAATAAAAATCTCTCCTGGTTGTTTTTTGTTTGTTTGTTTTAACCTGAGCACGTTTAAGAGGGCTCTGATAATAGTAGGTGATTTATTTATTTATTTTGTAGAATTGTAGAACTACTGTACCGGTAAGCCTGTTGAGAAGTCCCAGTACGCCACCTTGTGGGCATCATGAAGCAGATTTCAATTCTCACATGAAGCAGAATTTTAATTTGAAAAGTCAAGACTAACTAGATAGGACAGTTACAGGTAGGTAGCCGTGTTGGTCTGAGTCGAAGCAAAATAAAAAAATTCCTTCAGTAGCACCTTAAAGACCAACTAAGTTTTTATTTTGGTATGAGCTTTTCGTGTGCATGCACACGAAAGCTCATACCAAAATAAAAACTTAGTTGGTCTTTAAGGTGCTACTGAAGGAATTTTTTTAGATAGCACAGCTCTAGGTTTATGGCAAATGGACTTGGAGGGTCTCATGTGCAGAAGATGTGCTGGATCCTTTCCCCGATCCATACTGCTCTTTGACTTTATTTTCTCCCATGCTGGACTTCAGGATTCTCTCTTATGCTAAGCCAGACTTGCAAAGGACATAAGCCGCATTTGAAGAAAGCAGTCTTAAAGCAGCTCCAGTAGTCTGTCTGTGTAGCTCAGTATTGTCTAGACTAGCAAACGGTGACTCTTCCGAGCAGGGGTGGGGAACCTCGGCATGGGGGACAAATGTGGCACCCTTCCCTGGTCCTTGGGACTCTCCCCTGGCCACACCTCTTCCCCAGCCACACCCCTCACAGACCCAGCCTGATGCCCTCATTCCTCTTGCTTGCCTGGATGGAAGAGTTGGTGGTGTGCATGTGTGTGGAAACAAGCCACAGGGCCGTCTTTACCCAGGGGTGCAAGGGGTGCGGTGCACCCAGACTCCAAATTCTGGGGGGTGGCAAATGTATTCAGGGGGCACCAAATGTATACCTACTGTATATCAAGCCCCCTCTCAATCAGGGACAGTGAAAAGCAATGGAGTGAAAGTCCCCACCCCCCACCCCTCCGTCGCTCTGTTACTTCGTAGCGTCAAATATTCCTGACGAGTCGGGGGAGGGGCGACAGCAACTTTGGCTTCCCCCTCCCCCCCAAAAGCTCAACAACTTTGAGGCTCCCCCCCAAAAAATCTGGGGGCAGCTAAATTAAATTTGGGGGCGCTGGGCGGATCTTTGCATCCTGGCGGCGCATATGCTAAAGACGGCCCTGACGATCCAAGTAGCCAAAGATAAAATATACCTACATTCACTGTCCCACCACTGCCATGTGGCCCCCAGAAAGTTGCCAGAAAGGGAATGTGGCCCTCGGGCTGCAAAAGTTGCCCACTCCTGCTTCAGAGTGTTAGCTGGAAAGTTTTTATATTTGCCTGCTACATAATACTGGTTTCTCTTCAAATGGGAATGTTCAGGGGTTGCATTTGGGACCTTTTGCTTGCAAACGATGGTGTGTGATGGTGAGGTTTCAACACCCCTTCCTGTCCGAGGTTTATACCAGTTTTATACCAGTTTGGGACCCAACCTGCTTTCTACACAGTTGGTTCTACTATTGTGCCCATAGGAGCCAACTCCTAGGGGCTGAGGTCTCTTTGGCTCCCTCAATAAAATATTTAAGGAGGCTGGGGCCCCCCAAAGTTGATGGACACTGCCATTCAAATAGTGTGTGTGCAGCAAGTCATGTGATCAATTGTGAGGGGTGGGGCTTACCTTCTCCCCCAGTATATTATTCAAGCTGACACCTCTGATCGTGCCCAAGAGTGGGTGTAAATCTGTGGCCTCTTATCCATAGCTGCCAAGTTTTCCCTTTTCTCGCGAGGAAGCCTATTCAGCATAATGGAATTTCCCTTAAAAAAAGGGATAACTTGGCAGCTATGCTCGTATCATGCACCAATGTTACTCTGTGTGTACATAGTTTGCTGCAGAAATGAAGCCCCTCTTCCCAATGGTGCTACCCCACAGCTCCTCCCATTTGTGATGTCCCATCCCACTGTTATTTTACGGATGCTTTGCAAATGGGACCTAACTATATTGGAGGCAAATCTGCACACTGTTGGGCCTCAGTGGATCAGGGTGGTTCTCTAATCTGTTGAGATGTCTCATCACTAAGGGAGGATTGCAAATGGTAGGGCTGGCTCCTTGGGTGGCTGCAGGCTGTCAGTAATATTTTGTGAGAGGGGTTCAAGGTTCTTTCGCACATCGAAAGTGATTCAAGTGCTTTGTCACCCTAGTGCAGCCTTTCTCAACCTTGGGTCCCCAGATGTTGTTGAATTACAACTCCCATCATCCCTAGTTACCAGGACCAGTGGTTAGGGATGGTGGGAGTTGTAGTTCAACAACTTCTGGGACCCCAAGGTTGAGAAAGGCTGCCCTAGTGCAGCAGATCCACTTTTTAAAAAGTGGACTTTTTACAGGTTGGAAAGAGATGGCGAAATTACATTGGAAAAGGTGGGGTGAAAGGATGATTAGTGTGAAGGCATGTAAACATCTTGCCTGCAAGCAAATCAGAATGAGTGCAGGATGCATGGTCATTGCCATTGAACCACCCTGCAAACTAATGAGAAGAAATGCTCAATAATAGATTCAAAACGCTATGATGCCACTTTAAACAGCCATCCCTCCCCCCCCCAAAGTATTATGGGAACTGTAGTTTGTTAAGTGTGTTGTTAGGAAACCCTAACAACGTCTCCACCTCCATCATTCTGCCCGGACACTGAGGTCCAGCACTGAGGGCCTTCTGGCGGTTCCCTCGTTGCGAGAAGCCAAGTTGCAGGGAACTAGGCAGAGGGCCTTCTCGGTGGTGGCGCCTGCCCTGTGGAATGCCCTCCCAACAGATGTCAAAGAGGAAAACAACTACCAGACTTTTAGAAGACATCTGAAGGCAGCCCTGTTCAGGGAGGCTTTTAATGTTTAATAGATTATTGTGTTTTATTCTTCTGTTGGAAGCCGCCCAGAGTGGCTGGGGAGACCCGGCCAGATGGGCGGGGTATAAATGATATATTATTATTATTATTATTATTATTATTATTATTATTATTATTGCCTTCACGTGGTGTAACAGTCAATTCCTCTTCACAGGGAACCCTGGGAATTGTAGCTCTGCCTATGCTTATGCAATAAGGTTTCTGGGTGTGGAGTACATATATAACTCTAGAGTATATTTGGGTGTAGCATGTAAAGTGGCTTTTTTTTCAAGTGGATAAAGATTGTTTTCAGGTGTGCAGAAAAATCTAACCACAGAAGCAACGGCCTCCACCCTCAGCTTCATATTTCAGTGCTCCCAAGCATCCTATTGAGGGTGTATATTTGCATTTCTTTTGTTCAGTTGTAATTGCAGTTTGAGATCTGTTTTATGTTAAGAGTAAGGTCAGTACTGGACAAAATCAGGGCATTTCAACCTGTACTGTGTGCCTCTGAGTACACTGATGAAGGCAGGTGGCAAGTATCCTGGTCTTTGTCCTGCCTGCCCCCCGCCCCCTTTGCTTCAGGGTTAAAGCTAAGCCACATTTTGTATTTGGAAAATATTGGGCTGAATGGAAGTTAGCTTTATCAACAAGCCCTCAAAACTGAATGAGATCTACAGTGCTTTTGAGAGGCATAAAATCACAGACAGCACTCTACTAAATTCCTGGTCCCAAAGTGTTTGCTGCCTTGTAGCCTTGTAGCTCAGTCGGTAGAGCATGAGACTCTTAATCTCAGGGCCGTGGGTTGCGCAAAATATTCCTGCCTTGCAGGGGGCTGGACTAGATGTCGCTTGGGGTCCCTTCCAACTCTGTGCGTCAATGATTCTATTATCCTTGTTGCTGTGCGCGAACAAAAAAATTGCATCTCCCGAGCCAGCTCTTGTGTGTGCATACCGGTATATTTGCAAAAAAAAAAAGTTTGCAAAGCTGCTTTGCTTCACTACTGTCAGTAGGCGGCAGCAAAGCCAATCTCAAGTGTTTTCTGAAACTTGTTGCAGAACAGTTAAGGCCATGATTTGCCGCTGACCATATGTTACATTATTAAGACTATTTAGCAGACATAGCCACCCTGTGTTGAGCAAGTCAGCCTGGCAACTTAACATAATTTGGCGATGGGCTATTAATATGGCAACAATGACAATAACACGGAAGGAGCTGTCTTATACTGATCCATACCAATGGATCCATCTACCCTGTTTCTGTGCACACTGATTATGGGGAGGGAACAAAGCTCAGGAGGATGTATTTTGCAAGCAGAAAACCCCAAGTTCTATTTCATGCGTCTACATTTAAAAGAACTAGGTGATGGCGAAGACTTCCACATGACATTCTGGAGACCGATGATGCCACCCAGAGTAGGCAATATTGAGCTAAGTGGTCAGTCTTAGCTTCATATCAGACAGCTTTCTATATTCCTATCCACTGCCATTGTTGAATAGTTAATGCCAGAATTCTTATACTGACCCTCAGAAGATCACTTGTACCACTTCATAGTTTGCTTTGCTCTAGTCAGAATGAAATCCACACCACTAACTTCATACATGAGGGGAAACACAATGAAATAAACTTTGAACAGTACAATGGGTATCTCAGGGGATTTGCACCAAGGGTGAGAAGTCGTGGCTCTCTTCCAGATGTTCCTGGACTAGAAATCCCATCATCCCCAACGATTGGCCGTGCTGACTAGGGCTGATGGGAATTGGGGTACAGCAATATCTGGAAGGTCATAAGTTCCCTCATCCACTTGTGTGGATCCATTTGGTTCAGGCTGATGCACCATAATGCAGAGAAATTGGAAGTGCTGGCTATGTCTAGCAGGCATGGTTCACAAAATGCACGAGTCTGTTTGTTTTCCTGTAGCTGTTCTTGTTCAATATAGAGGTGATGCCAGGTCATTGGCAAGCTCATGTTCGCAGGAGCGGAAATACTATGTGGTGAGACCTCATACAGATGCAGATACAGTTCCATATGGCAAAAGGAAATATCCTCGGGAAAGTACAGTGTGTTTTACAGCACCCTATCGGTAAATTACATCTATGCATAACAATCACCTTTCTGCCATAGTTTAACCTGCAGATAATCTCCATGGTGAATATGATAACAGAGGCACGGAACTGTGTTTATGCCACCTGCCCACTACATTTCCAAAGTGATGAGGTCTTCAAATGAATATATGATCTTTCTCATGTGTCCCCATTTTTTTCCACATAGTGGCAGACAGCACTGAAGATTTTGGCAGAGCAGCTGTAGATAAGGGGAAGGGAAGCCTCACTGGCATGCTGAATAAGACTCTTCTTTTCTGCCAAGTCATGGATTCTCTCTGTTCAGCTCTCACAAAAAGCTCCACTGAAAGTCAAGGTTTCAAAGGATTTATGTGCAGGAGCCTAATGTAGCAGACAAATGGAAGTTTGCCTAGTACTGGCTCTTGTCATTAAAAAAAGACAATGCATGCTAGTCCTTGCTGCTGGCGATAGCATATGTCTGGGTAAAGCATAGTTCTAGGAACATCATTTGTACAGCCTGTGCCTGCTGAGATTCTAGGCAAGTATATTTTCTTGTAGGCTTTATTTAGTAAGTTATATTCCTCCAAGTCACTTTTCTGATTTCTGACCAGGGTTCAAATCCCCACTCAGCCATGAAGACCACTAGGCAACCTTAGGCCAGTCATTGTCTCTCAGCTAACCTCCCTCCCAATGTTGTTGTGAGGATGAAACAGAGAAGGGAACCTTCAGCTACTTGCAGGACAGATGGAATATAAATGTAATAATAATAATAATAATAATAATAATAATAATAATAATAATAATTCAGTGATGTACAAAAAGGATAAATACACATCAAACAGTGAGCAAAAAAAAGCAACAATATGAAATCAATAAAAATTTACATCAGCCATTAAGGTTCAGTATAAAACCCTATCAGCCACTGTCAAAAATCCTGGTTTTTGCTTTCATAATGAATAAGCCCAAGCATTACAAATATGCATATGTTTACTTTATTTGCATAATATGGGGACGGGGAACTTGATGGCTCCAAGTCCCATCAGCTCCAGCCAGCATGCCCAATGGTCAGGATTGATAGGAGTTTTAGCCTGACAACATTGGGAGGGCTGCAGATTCGCTACTCTTTAGTGCGTCCTGGCTGGACCATCTGAATTTTCACAGAGGTCTGAATATTTTAGCATGAAACTCAGTGTTGTCATTTGAAGTGTGTGCTGTTACCCCCCCCCCAAAAAAAAGAAAAAGCCTGATATCCTGCTTGGCAGTGCACACCATCACAGAGATAACTCGAGCCTCAAAATGAATGCACAAAGTGCTTATAGTCTGATAACGGTGCTTCTCTAGACATCCCCTCCTTTCCGAATTTTGAAAACTGCCTGCTTGGACAACATTTGTGCACAGCTTGCCTTCCTCTTCTGAACACATCTCTTCCTTAGCATTCCAGGCTCACCAAATGAAGAACCACTCAACCTCTTTTTGCCTCTCACCAACCCCTTTCCTTCATTCAAAGTAATCAAGCAGGGACAAGTTAATGGAAAGGCTCAGTGGTAGAGTGTCTGTTTATATAATAATAATTAATAATTAATAATAATAATAATAGTTTATTATTTATACCCCGCCCATCTGGCCGGGTTCCCCCAGCCACTCTGGGCGGCTTCCAACAAAACATTAAAATACAGAAATCCATCAAACATTAAAAGCTTCCCTAAACAAGGCTGCCTTGAGATGCCTTCTAAAGGTCTGGTAATTGTTGTTCTCTTTGACCTCTGGTGGGAGGGCGTTCCACAGGGTGGGTGCCACTACCGAGAAGGCCCACTGCCTGGTCCCCTGTAACTTGGCTTCTCGTAGCGAGGGAACCACCAGAAGACCCTCGGCGCTGGACCTCAGTGTCCTGGCAGAACAATGGGGGTGGAGACGCTCCTTCAGGTATACTGGACCGAGGCCTTTTAGGGCTTTAAAGGTCAACACCAACACTTTGAATTGTGCTCGGAAACGGCTGCATATAGATGTTAAAAAGCATGGGGGAGAGGACAGAACCCTGAGGCACCCCACAAGTGAGAGCCCCAGGGCTCTGAACACTCATCCCCCACCACCACTTTCTGAACACAGCCCAGGAGGAAGGAGCGGAACCACTGTATGACAGTGCCCCTAGCTCCCAAGCCCTCTAGACCAGTGCTCCCCAACCTTTTTATCGCCGCAGACCAGTCAGCGTTTGATAATTTTACTGCGGCCCGCTGAGGGGGGGACGTTGATTGTTTTGCGGCCCACTGAGGAGTGGACATTGATTGTTTCTATTTTATTTAGATTGTTTTGATTTAATAATCTTAATTTAATTGTATTTAATGTTCCTTGGGCGGCCCGGTACCAATTGATCCACGGACCGGTACCGGTCCGTGGCCCGGGGGTTGAGGACCACTGCTCTAGATGGTCCAGAAGGATGTTATGGTCGATGGTGTCAAAAGCCGCTGAGAGATCCAGCAGAACTAGGAAACAGCTCTCACCTTTGTCTCTAGCCTGCCGGAGATCATAAACCAGTGCGACCAAGGCAGTTTCATTCCCATGATGAGGCCTGAATCCCGACTGGAAGGGATCCAAATGGTCCGCTTCTTCCAGGCGTGCCTGGAGTTGTTCAGCAACCACTCGCTCAATCACCTTGCCCAGAAATGGAAGATTTGAGACTGGGCGATAGTTGGCCATATTGGCCGCATCTAAAGACAGTTTTTTTAAAAAAGTGGTTTGATAACCGCCTCTTTCAGCGGGTCTGGGAAGGCTCCCTCACAGAGAGAAGCATTCACCAACCCGCGAAGCCCATCGCCCAGCCCTTCCCGGCTAGCTTTTATAAGCCAGGATGGGCAAGGGTCAAGGAGACAGGTGGTTGCTTTCACTCGTCCAAGCAGCCTGTCCACATCCTCGGAGGTAACTCATGTTTTGCATGAGAAGGTTCCTGGTTCAATCCTCGGCATCTCCAAGTAGGGCTGGGAAAGATTCCCTGTCTGAAATACTGTAGAGACACTTGTCAGTCAAATGCAAAAAAAATATTGAGCTAGGTAGACCAATGGCCTGATTCAGTATAAGACAGCTTCCTGTGTTCCTCTCATAGTTTCACGGATGATCACAGCCACCTGGGAAAACTGCATGTACATCCTACTGGCTACTCCAGTGGCCCTGATCTTGCAGTGTGATAGCTGCTGGGCCCCCAATGTCCCTCCACTGTCAGGTTCCATCAATGCCTGTTGCATGCACTGTCATTGTCCTCCTCCCAACTCTGCCCTGCTCTGAGCTATCTCTAAGGCATTGGATGTTGACTGTCTCAGGAACCCCACCCAGCCTGATCAGCCTAAGATGAAGTTAACAGTGCCTGCCCTGTCCTGATTACATGCCTGGGTACATAATTTCACAGAGATGGCTCCTTATCATGGACAGAGTACTGCTGGCTCATTCATTCATCATCAGTGGAACTTTGTTTGGCCTTCCTGCAACACAGCTCAAAGCATTCTGTGTGGCTCTTGCTCTTTTTTGGAAAGCTCGGGCAGAAGTCTGTCTTGGTGATCAAAAGCGAGCTTTGTTTTATCTGTTATTGCATTTATATCCCACCTCTCCTCCAAGGGGCTCAAGGTTTTTTCCTTCCCCATTTTCTCCTCACAACAACCATTAATCAGAAGGTTAAGCTGAGAGACCACGATGGGCCCAAAGTCACCCAGTAAGTCTTCATGACTGAGTGGGGATTTGAACCCTGGTCTCCCTGGTCCTTGTCCAACACTCTAACCCCCAACTCTAACTCTTTTTCAAGTCTGTAGATGGATAGAACCTTCTATAAAAATAGGAAGAAGGAGCAGTCCCTTGAGCTTGTTTCTCAATTGACATATTCTTGTTTCATGTTCTTATCAGTTCAGTGAAATTACCTAACATGAGGATAAAAGCATACCCATCTGCAGATTAGATGAAATCTCTAGCTGAGCATCACAGATTCAACCTGCATTTAAATAAATAAAGAAACTTCAGGTACCTTGCTAGGTACACATATCATGTAAAAGGTCAAGGTAAAGGTACCCCTGACCGTTAGGTCCAGTCGCGGACGACTCTGGGATTGCGGTGCTCATCTCGCTCTATAGGCCGAGGGAGCTGGTCTTTGTCCACAGACAGCTTCCAGGTCATGTGGCCAGCATGACTAAGCCACTTCTGGCGAACCAGAGCAGCACATGGAAACCATTTACCTTCCTGCCGGAGCAGTACCTACCAATATTTATCTACTTACACTTTGACGTGCTTTCGAACTGCTAGGTGGGCAGGAGCTGGGACTGAACATCAGGAGCTCACCCAGCTGCGGGGATTCGAACCGCCGACCTTCTGATCAACAAGCCCTAGGCTCAGTGGTTTAGACCACAGCGCCACCCATGTACCTAATATTAAATGACTAAAATTTAGCTCCTGCCAACTCTGGATGAAATATACCACTGTTGTTGGTAACCAAGGAAAGACATTGGGCATTGGGGTATATTAGTTCCTCTGAAGTGTGTTAGGCAATGAGGTCTAGCAATCCCCCTGCCAGATAGTGGGCCACGGTTTGGGGATCTCTGACCTTCCTGACAATATTGAATTCCAACTCCCATCAGCCTCAGTCAGCATTGCCAATTGACAGGGATGATGGGAATTGTAGTCCAACAACTTTGGGAGGGCCACAGGTTAGCTACTCCTAGACTACGTAAGTAATGAAAAATATCATATATTTAGGATTGATAGCTAACTCACATGAGTCAGCAGACTAGCTGAGAAAACCAATCAGGCAGTGTGTGATATTAGCAGCCCATTATAACATGCCACAAGAGCGTAGATAAAGGATGCCCCTTGCTCCTCTTCACCTTCCCTGAAAATGATTGCCTTAGGTAATTTAATGAAAAGTTATTTTGTCTCCCTGCAGTGACTCAGTATGTTTAATGCTGTCTGATAACTAGAGTCCAGCTCTGAACTATGGAGGGCCTGGAGTTTATCTGTTGATGGCGATGAGAACTGTAGAGGATAATTATTTAGGACAATAGCTGATAATTTCAGCTAAGCTCAGCATTGTCTTGCCTGGAATTATGGCTATCAGTTGCAAGGTGAAAGGATGGAGAATGATGGCCGGGGGAGAGGGGAGGGGAATGGAAGACTTTCAAGGCAAGGCAATGGCTGTTTCCATGGCAAAATAACCAGACAGATATCTTGAAGAATCAACAGGGAGCTTAAAATCTCAATGAAAAGGAGGAATTATAAACAGGACAGGCACTTTCTAGAAGACTGAGCTCTTTGGAGCTCTTGTAAAACATGTTTGGGGAAATAGAACCCCATGAAAGGGAAAAGAAGCTGGGGGGGGGCAATTTGGATCAGGGAAATAATGGGCACCTATTTTGCCCACCTTCTCTGGCGCTCTCAGAGCAGACTTTCATGGAGGGAAAGAAGGAGGGTTCTGAGTTCAGTGATATGCATTAGCTAGTGTGTAACATGTAGTTTGGCCTTAATATATTAGAACCTAAGACAAGCCTGCTGGATCTGACCAATGGGCCCATCTAGTCCAGCATCCTATTCCCACAGTGGTCAAGCAAATGCCTGCGGGAAACCCGCAAGCAGGGTCTGTGCACAAGAGCACTCTCCCTGCCTGTGGCCTCCAGCAACTGGGATTTGGAAGCATTATTGCCTCTACCTAATACCCATTGAGAGCCTTCTCTATGAAATTGTCTAATCTTCTTTTAAAGCCATCTATGTTAGCAGCATCACTGCCTCCTATGGGAGCGAGTTCCATAGTTGCTTTCTTTTATCTGTCTTGAATTATCTTCCAACATTCTGCTTCATTGGAGGGCTATGAGTTCTAGTGTTATGAGAGGGGCAGAAAAAAACCACTTCCTCCATCCCATCCCATGCATATTTTTATAAACTTCAATCATGTCACTCCTGCTTTTCTCTGAACCGAAAAGTCCCAAATGCTGCAACCTTTCCTCATCCCCTTGTACCCTTCTGCAACCTTGTACCCTTGAACTTCACCTTATACAGTAATATCCTTTTTGAGGTGAGGCAACCAGAACTGTACACACAGAGACTCTCTGACTGCCAAATGCAAGGCTGACTTACCTTGCTTTGGCTTGTATCTGAGGAACCAAGCACAACATCTGAGGAACCAAGCACAACACAAGCAAAACACACATTGGTATGTGTGTTTGTTGTCCCCACAGAGGTCAGGAGTGCAGTGTTTGTAGCCCAAATTTGCTCTCCACCTCGCCCTTTCCCGCCACCTCATGGACAAGCTCCTTTGTGCCTGGCCACATTCAAGCACTATTTGTGTTCATTGATTTCCCAAGCCAGATGTTATTTAAGGTCATACCGTATCACTTGCCCTTGGGCACTCACCCCATGATTTAGAACATGAAGGTTGAAAAGTGTACATGGCAAACATTGCTGGGCATGCTTCTCTCAGTGGCTATTTTAAACAAACCACAACAACAAAATAATATGGCAGGCTTCAGTCTTGAGTGCAGGGGGGGGGAGAGAGAGTCTGCTTACCCTTACCCTTCTGGAGATTTTTTTTCTTTTCCTGTTCCAAAGGAAACAGGACCCTTTTAGTAGAAACGTAGCTGATTTAGAGCAGGAAGAAACAGCAGGAGAGGAAAGGATTTTTCAGCCCTATTCCAGTCAGAAGTGACAGCCAAAGTGCAGTGGTTTGTCTATGTAGGCCCCATCACAACACACCCCTACTCTAATATATGCAGCAGCTGCTTCTTTGGCGATCACTTGTAGCCATGTAAGATTGTTTTCCATAAACACGGTTTTAACAGTGAATCCGTAAGTGACTGTGGAGGCCAATTCTGGATCTACACGACCTTCCACAGTGGGGACATAGGTTTCTGGGCGGGAATTGATCACGTGCCTTCCTCTTAGCACGTTTCTCCCTTTCATCCTGAGTTCAAGCATCTTCAAAGCCCATGACACCTTTGGTAAAGGCTGTTCTCCAATTGGATCGCTTGCAGCCCAGTGTTTCCAAGTTTTGGGTGTTTATACTACATTTTTTTAGATTTGCCTTGAGACAGTCTTTAAACCTCTTTTGTTGACCACCAGCATCACACTTTCTGGACTTCTGTGCCTTTCATTGCTCTGCTCTCTTTTGAGTCTGGAAACCTTAAAGAGAAACCACTAACCCTTTGCTTGGAAATTAAACAAAGGGTCTGCTGGTTTCTCTTTAAGGTTTCCAGACTCAAAAGAGAGCAGGGCAATTACAGGCACAGAAGTCCTGTCCACTATTGCGTCTGGCAACCCTATCTATGGGTACATGTGCTAAACTCTACTAGTGTATTAGTATCTGTAAATACCTATGATGATCCTGTGTTTAAAGTAATGGGTATGGTCCAGATGGCTAGTTGTACTTTAAGTACATCCACTTTAAGTACATCGTTCTCCAAGAAATATGTAGTTTTCCTGGGAAAGGAAATATGGCAGATACAACGGTCATGTTATATATTCCCCATGTATAGACATTTTACAGGATTCTGAAAGAGTATAAGGAAAATATTTCAGTCAATGGCCATGACTGACTCTGTATCCATTTTTATGTGCTGATGCTTCTGAGGAGGGTTTCCTGTATACTCTTTTCTATCCCAGGGATATATAAACATGTCTGCCATCTTTCCTGTCCATGTAAACTGATCTTTTGGAGAATGGTGGAACTGGTGCAAGGTCTACATGGGAAAGAGATGGAGCAGCGTTACAAAGATGTGGCAGTGGCACTATCTGTACCAGACCTCTACATTGTGAGGCTGAAGGGACAATCACAGTTTAAGGCCCACTAGGAGAATCCCAATCATTGTTTACAGCTGATGCCCACTTCTTTGTAGGAACATCTTTGGCCCACACAGACCCTTTAACAGTGGTATGGAGATGTGAGATCACCTGTGTTAAGCCCTGGGTTTTGCTCCTCCTTTCCTCTCCATTCCTCTCCTCTCCTCTCTCCCTCTCTCTCCCTCTCCCTCTCCCTCTTTCCCCCCCTCTCTCCCTCTCTCTCCCTGTCTCTCCCTCTCTTTGTCTCTCTCTCTCCAGCAGCCTGCACAAATGTTGGCAGCAGTTTCCCCAGCAAGATAAAAACATCTAAGTCAAAGGTGCAAGTCCAATCTACGGAATAAAATTAAATTGCAAAACTACTTTGTTTAATCATTTATCCATGAACCTCAGAAAGCTCAAAAGGTTTTGTGGGGAAATCGCAGCAGAATAACAATAATATGAACCAATAACATGTTTCCCATTCTAGTTGCTTAGATTATAGTAATGAAACTTAGGCTGGCATCCACACATATCTCCAGAATGCTGAACACTCTCCCCAGTAACATGTAATGAAGTAAGTAACAAAACTGTTTGAACGCATCAGAGGAAGCCAAGAGAAATCTGTTAGGTTTTCTTTTCCTCTACCTCTCCTGCATCAGAAGAGGAAAGTGGAATAGTGGATTCCTGTGATGGGGATCTTAAAAAGCAGGATTCTGTGAAAGCTAAATTCACACAGTGTGTTCACTGAGTAGTTAACAACAAGATGCAGCTGTTAAGGGATAGTTTTATCAAATGTCAAGGCACTTGTTAACGACAATAAGATGATCATCACCATTTAGTCTTAAACTGTAAATTATTAAATTTTGAATGAGGGCATATGATGACAGGTAAAGGATCCAAGCCAGAAAAGTCACTGCATCCTTATCAACAAAGGGAAGCTGTGTTTAAATGTCTCCTGAGCTACCTATCTACAAGAATTCTTCATCCTTCTGAAATGAGAATTGCAGGTGCTGGGCTTGTTTGATAAGTTCTCAGTCGGTATATTACAGTATATGTGCATGTCTTAGAGCAATTCTCCACAGGAGAATCATACTGCAGCTTGATAGTGAAACATAATGATTGTCAAATCCGGAGCAATAAACATGATGAGCAATAAATGCTGCATGTTTCAAAATTCGCTTTAACTGTGACATGCATCTGTCATTTTTCTTTCTGTGATCATGGTGTTTGGCATCCCCAAGTAAAAGAGCAACAACAAAGGATTCAGTGTATCAATTGGCACTTTATAAATATGTAACTAAACATTGGCTGCTTCCCCAATCTAGAAGTAACAATTCTGGGCACAAACAATGCAAGTTCTGTTGAAATGGGTAGGCCTTTAAGCTTCCACGTAGAAACAACAGGTGGTTACTACAGACAGTCAATCTGCAACATATTGATTCCAGAGCAATCCAATTTATTAATTAGCAGGGTAACTCTGCAATAAATGGATTATAGATTGCTATGAATAAATGATGGTTTGGCTTAGCATTATGTCTGAGCCCAAGCTTGTGGTTTGTCTCCCCTAGACAAACCACAAGTGGTATACAAAAAAACAAACCTTGGTTACAGCTCAACATTTGGAGTGAGATAAACCACAAGCCTAGGTTCAGATGTAACACGAATCCAAACCATGGTTTAACCTTGGGTAGCTCAGCAACAGCAAAACCAAGGGACAAACATTGAACCTGCACATTTGCTCATTCGTGCTAAGCCATCATTTGGCTTAGTATTAGTGCAAACCAGATCACTGTGTGCTACAAAATGCACGCACAACTAGAACAGTGTCATCAGATTAATGTTTGTGCAGCTCTGAAGACAAACTTCTCAGCCTGGTTCCATTACACATACAGCGTCTAGGGAATACTGTACTGCAGGGATGTTTATTTTCAGTGACAGTAACATATCTCTCAGTCTGCAAATAGCCACTGCAGCAGTTCATTCTTAGCAGCGTGTTCGTCCTTTGCCTTATATCTGAGTTGGGTTTCAGAGCTTGTGGGATGTGTAGCAGGTGTGTGCAGGTGGAACCAGCAAGCATATTCTGGTGTCATTGGCAGGAATTCATAAGACAACATCATCCCCCTGCTTCTGCTTAATGTGTGAGAGGGAGCAGCTTTGCATTTATCTGCTATCTGCTGGCCAGTAGCTACACATTCAGCATTAATGTGAAAGGGTCCTACATGCATACGGATATGTGTAGTGGCTGCTGTATGTGAATGGGAACCAGGATGGGCCAGAGTTTCTGCTTGCATGGAGGAAACTCTGTATGCATATCGTTGTGTGCGGTGTCCCTTCATACCAATGCAGAAGGTACAGCCACAGGAGCAGAAGGGCCCCTTTTGGGTTGTGGCCAGTAGTCATGATCACGTTGTCCTTGTTGCATGTATGGGGACGGGTCGTTTGAACACCCCTTAGACCTCTGATCTTTTTAGAGTAAAAATTCCAGAAGATGTGTCCTGTTTCCTCCAAGAGCTTCTATCAATTTATACAAATAGTGATACCTCCAATCTCTGCCAAGCGTAGCAAAATTCCAGGTAGTTACAGACACTCACCCAGGGTTGTGTTTCCATTGGGAATTCAAGGCACGGCGGAGGCTTGTGTCTTTAAGAAATATGGTTTACTTTACACATATCTACACCTAAAGTCTTCAATAGAGAGCTGCAGAGTTTACAGCATTCACATTTCGGAGGGCTTGTTCCCCATAGCATCGGATTCCAGTACATCTCTGTGTCTCTGTCCCAGCCTGCCTAGATGGTTCTGACCTTCAGCCCTGTCCCAGCCTGCCTAGATGGTTCTGACCTTCATGGAGTTCTACGGTACTTATTTCCCCCTTCTTGTTCCCAGAACACTTTGCTCCAAGAAACTCCTCCCCATCTGCTCACTCCCCTATTCCAAGCCTAGTTTTAAAGGGTGAGAATTTTAAACCAATGACATCATTCATTCACCGTAACTTTGGCAACCTCTGCTGGCCCAAGGATTTCTCTGTGATGAGCCACCAAGACCTTTCATCATGTTAATGATCTCTATCCCACGTGAAGCCCTGGCCTGTATTTTTCCACTGGCCTGGAATCTTCTCTTCAATACTCCCAAAATTATCTAAATTCTGCCATTTTACTAATTTCTAACATTCACTAACTCTAGATCTGTAACAAGATTTATGATCCACCCTCGGCTTTGTGGTTTCTGGTACTGGAGATGCCTTCATTAATAAAATAATCGATGGGAGAGGGAATTGCCACTGCTGTCCTTTTTGGGGAGCTATTCATTAGAAAATGCATTTATGTTGCTTTTTCTGAGAGATGTTACAAGTTGCTTCAATCTCGGCATATGATGAAAGCCCATACATCTCCTCTGCCCGAGTTGGATGATTTATACCTGTTTGAGATCAAAGTTGTGAGAGTTCTCTGTGGTTTCTCATGTTCATTGCTCAATAGAAGCAGGACTGGTCCTATCATTAGGCAGAATGAGGTGGCTGCCTCAGGCAGTAAATGCTGCTGGTGGGCAGTGGTAGCAGCCTGCGCCTTCCACTGTTCCCCTTGAGCTTCCTTAGAGAACAGAACTGTGTGTGCCATGCACCGCTGAGCCTGCTGCTCTCAAGTGGAAGGTGCAGTCCCCTTGCCAGGACTGAAGTAAGATTCAGCTGCAAGTCTTTACAGATTCTGTAAATGGAATTGAGGGGGGTGGGGGGGAAGAGAGTGATATCTAGGGCCAGCCCTGATATATGGTTCAAATTCATCAAACCGATTTGGACTGGCAAAGTGTGTACAGGAAGATTTAAAGTGCTGTGGAATTTTCTACCTTGTAGAGGGGCTTGTAGACAGATAGTTTGACTCCTTCCTACACACTGCATGGTCCACTGTGCAGAAGAAGAGCTCACCAGTTATATATGGCAGCCTGTTTGGAGCCTGATGAAGTTGCTGTTTATGGCGCTTGCCTGGAACTCTAAAAAATAAAATAAAATGGGACTGTCAAGCAGCTTTACATGGCTGTAAGTTTGGGTTTGACTCAGAAGGTCACAATTTGTGCAGGGCTGCTTATGCTTCTGGTTTGAGCATGCTAATTCCATGTTTTTTACGTTTTTAACTGAGAAGAGGGCCTGGTGAAGGAACAAACAGCTTCCTAACATTGCTCTTACCAGAGTATCAAAATGCCTTGTGTGCCACACTAACAACTTGATTTCCTTCGTGGGCAATCCTTTTTCTTCCCAGGCCATGCTCTCTCAGAGGTAATGTGTCACATGTGTCACATGTGTCACTGTTAGCCACATGCTGACAGTGTGGCTAACTACAATTGTCGGTGGTGTTGGAGCCAAAACTGGGTGGAGCCACTTTTTTTTCTCCCTCTTTCTGTTACTCCCCCTCTCTTCCTCCCCCCCCCCATGTAGTGGGCTGCTGGGGGAGGGAAAGATCACATTTGCCAAGAGGCATGAACTGATCACTTGCGGAGAGCTTTTGAGCCTAGGCACAAGCATCGGGCCAGCCCTATATCACTTTCATACCCTCCAACATTTCAAATCTGGGAATGTCACTGGTAAATAGGGACACTTGGAGAGTCAGCACTTTCCTCGGTTGGGAGATGAGGCGTCAGACTAGTGCTATTCTCTCCCATTATTCCCTGGCTCTTTTTCTGTGAGATGACAAGCTCTTGAATGTGATGGAGTCTCCACCCCCATCGTTCTGCCCGGACACTGAGGTCCAGCACCGAGGGCCTTCTGGCGGTTCCCTCGTTGCGAGAAGCCAAGTTGCAGGGAACCAGGCAGAGGGCCTTCTCGGTGGTGGCGCCTGCCCTGTGGAACGCCCTCCCATCAGATGTCAAAAAGGAAAACAGCTACCAGATTTTTAGAAGACATCTGAAGGCAGCCCTGTTTAGGGAGGCTTTTAATGTTTAAGAAATTAGTGTATTTTAATGTTTCTGTTGGAAGCCGCCCAGAGTGGCTGGGGAAACCCAACCAGATGGGTGGGGTATAAATAATATATTATTATTATTATTATTATTATTATTATTATTATTATTATTATACCTCTTGGGTGGCTCCTTCCCACCCCCACCAAAAAAGATCAGCCCCAACCTGAGACCCAGACCCAGCAACAGCACAATAGCCACGGCTAATTAAAATAATGCTGTGCCCGGGCCTGAGCAGAGCTTGGCTGTTACTGCAGATGACTTCATCAGTGATAATGAATGTGTGAACCTGAATTCTTTTCCACTGCACTGTTTATATACGCAAGCATGCTGTTGACACAGATCTCTTAATCCCTTCTCTGTGTCCCATGGACCATGCTTGTACAATAGCAGGCCTCGTCCTATTGCTGGCATTGCACTTTACTTCTCTGCTGAAACCCCTTTTACCTCAGACTCGCTGACCAGTTGCTGACAGGGTGTTATTGGCAGGGGAAGCAGAGGGTTGTTTTGCTGGGAATGTGAACTGTGCACCCAGTAATGATGTCCTGATCTGTGTGGGACTAACATATAACTGCTTCAACAGCTATTTGCAGGCCAGGAAACACTTCTGCAGAATGTCAGAGAGATGCCCTGCTGTAGTGTCTATTGTGTATATATATTTCTATTTTATTGTGTTTTTAATATGTTGCAAGTCTCCTCAAGAACTTTGGTTAATAGGTGGGGTATAAATACCCCTAAATAAATAAATGGCCATGATTTCTGAGGCTAATGGGATTTGGGAGTTGGAAGGTGAACAATATGTGCAGTTGGCTATCCCCGCCGTACATTGTAGAAACTGGCAGTTCCACAAATGAAATAAAAAATAATACTTGAACAGCAAAAAGGAAGAGAGAAGGCCCAGGGCACGGGATGGACAACAAAGGGTGTCTTTGTGGCTGCATGTTCTTTCTGTATTGCCAAATGACGGTGGAATCTAATGAGTTCCTTCTCTTTCCCGTCAGCATTTGATGACTACCCCAGACTGTTACCTAAGCATGGAGAAAACTGTCATTTTTATAGTTCTCTCAATTTCTCATTTGTGTTTTTTCTTTACACATTTCTTAGCTGGAGAAGCACACTGCAAGATTTAAGTAAGTGTGAATTATGAAGGATGGCTGTGTTTCCGTTGGCGCACTGTTTTGGAATGTGCGAATTTGGTAAATTCACCTTCAGATGGAAATGGAATTGAATTTTCCCCCAATTTCTAATTGCACCTGAAAGGCTTCCTTTGGGAAGCTGAAGCTGAAGCTGAAGCAGCTTGGTGTTTTCACAGATTTGGCATCTGCCTGCCCTTTCGCCTGAATTCCTCAAGGAAATATCACTACTGGTGAAGTATGCTGCACAAAGGTGCTGCATGCAGGCTGCAAAGGAGGAGGGAGGGTGTCGAAGAAGAAGAAGAAGAAGACAGGGCTGAGCAGGAAGACACCTTGAATATCTGGTCAAAGTAACGCTAAAGGAGGTATGAGTGACTCAGGACCGGCCTCAGACATTTTGGCACCTGAAGTGACACACCAAACAGTGCCTGTCCCCTGCCAGGGAAGAAGGTGTGGGTGAAGATCTATGCCAGGAGCAAGGGAGGAATCTGTTGCCTTCGTGGATCCCACTGCTTGAGGCAGTTGCTGTGCTTGGCCTCATGAGTGGGCCGGCCCTGGAGTGTCTCCCCATGGTAGAGTGTATAGGGATGCTGGTGGTGCTGTGGTCTAAGCCACTGAGCCTCCTGGACTTGCTAATTGGAAAGTCGGCGGTTCAAATCCGCATGATGGGGTGAGCTCCTGTTTCTGTGTCCCAGCTTCTGCCAACCTGGCAGTTCAAAAGCATGCCAGTGCAAGTAGATAAATAGGTATAAATAGTGTATAGGAGTTCCTTAGCATATATACCACATGCTAAGTGATTTGCACCAAAAAGTGAACCAAACCAAGGGCTATACAGGCAACTCCCCATTTACACACATTCAAGGCACTGGCGTCTGCACATGCACACATCACTGCGAACTTGGAAGTGCACAAAAAGGGGCAAAAACAGCTGTAAAAGAGCACAAAAGCAGCAAAAAATGTGTGAAAACAGCACCTAGCAATCCAATGAGCCTTTGCAAGTATAGTCCCAAGAGCCCTTGTACCGACCTTTGAGGCCTGTGGAGAGTTGGAGGAGTTTGAGCAGGGAGGTTTGGTAGGTGTTTGCAGGCTTTTTCAATGGTGTTCCTAATATACACGATTTCACTTAAATGTGCAGGGCCTCAGAACATAACCCCCATGTAAATGGGGAGTTGCCTGTAATTGAAATTAATGCTTTGGTACAGAAATGGAGAAAATTCTGTTTGTTTGTTTGTTTGTTTGTTTGTTTGTTTCATAACTCAACCATATCCCTTGTACAGAGGCTCAGGACCACAAAGGAAACAAGGAGAGCTGCCAAATTTATGTTTTCTTCTAATTCAGCCTTTTCTGGTTATATCCAAAGAGGATTTTCACAGTTTTATAATAACCATGAACTGATCACTGCCCTATCAATAGAACTTCTAGGTTAAGAGAATTTACAGGCAATCCTATGCAGAAGGACATAGGATTTAGGGCACTTCCGGGTTGCCACTATTTTCACATTCTGGCAAATTTAGGCTGCACATTTATAGTTCATTAGGAGGTCTTCTGCAACACACCTACTTCCCCAAAAGATCGGGCTTTTCACAATGCAAAGTGATGTGAAAATATACTGGAAAGCATAGGATAACATTTGCGTCCTGCAAATAAATCAGATTGAATGCTCATTAAATAGCCAGCATCTTCTGATCTCACTGCAAGCAAATCAGGAGGAATGATCAATAAATACAACCTATTCCGCAACAGGGTTTCCTTCCTAGTTAGTGTTCTCAGAATTGTAGCTCCCAGAGATCTCTGTGGAGCAGCCTCAGCAGTTCCTGAATTAGGTGTTTGTTGTTAGGCAAGTTGCTGGCATCTGAATTCTGGTGCGGCCAGAAAACTTTCTAATGCAGGGGTGGGCAGAAGATTGATCCAGATCTACTGGTAAATCTCTGATTGTTTTGCAGCAAATATGCAAAGATTCTGACAAACAACTGATTAGCAACACCAGCAACAGAAAGTTTTCTGCCCCTTCCCCCCACCCCAAAATAATTAGACTACTGAGATAAATAACACTTGGAAGGAGCGAGGGATGGACCAGAAATAGGGTTTTTGTGTTAGAACACTAAAACTTTGCTCACTGTCTTATCTGTGTTTTTATATTTGATTTTTAAAGTTTCTTATGTTATTTCTATTGTCTTGCTTTTGTAAGTTGTTCTGAGACACTCGTAAGTGTAAAAAGCAATGAATAAATGCATTAAAAACAGTACTGAAAAGAATACTGAGATCCCCACACACACCCCTGACCCTGTTGCAATGAATAACAGATCAAAACTGTATCTTAGAGCTTTTCCAAGAACAGAAGAGCTTTCCTCTGAGTGCTGTGTGCCAATCCAACATCAGTAGTGCAAAATTCTGCCTTACGTAAGTCGTTGTGAGAAGAGAGACACAGAGGAGCACACAGCCTCTGAAAAACGAAATGAAGGAAGGAAAAATGAGAGGTTTTCAAAAATGGGTGGGGCATGGCTGTGGCAAGGGAATGATAACACTCTTTGGGGGGGGTGGAGACTTTAAAAAAGGTTTTGGGAGTATTTCTCATACAAAATAAGAAGATGACATGAGGAAAGCAATGGAGTTGGTGTTTACTCCCCAGTAATGTGATGGGCACTATTGAACTGCTGTCTGCAATAGTTTATAGAATTGTAGTCTTGGAAGGGATCCCGGTGGTCATCTAGTCCAGCCCCATGCAATGCAGGAATCCTGCCCACAGCCGCCCCTGCTAGATGCACTGGCCCATTACACCACATGATAGATTGAACAAAGAAGAGGAGGAGGAGGAGGAGGAGGAGGAGGAGGAGGAGGAGGAGGAGGAGGAGGAAGAAGAATTGCCAATCCCCGGGTTAAGTTCCCAGAAACTTCACATATCAGGACCTTAAATTGAGTGCTGGAATGTATTAGACGTCAAAGGAGATTACACAATAATACTACAGCATTTCCCCAGCAATCCCTTCTCTTAGAAGTGAGGCAGCACATTTCAAACCTGCTATATTTTCCGAACGATAGTCAATAGCAGGCTCACATAAAGCACAATAGAAGCAAGGATGCTTCAACCGTTGTTAATGTGTTCTGTTGACTGGAACAATGTGGTCTGAATTCATAGGGCAGATGAGCTTGACAGACTTGTATAGTCAATATAACTAGGTTGAGATGATATCTTGCATTGGCCCAAACGATCCGTGGACACGAAGTCAACTTCACGCACTTCTTCATTAGGCGAAATGATCAGAACAAAATACAAAGAACATGGACTGTGCCAGGTTGTGTGGGTTAATTATTAGTACATCAAAACTTCTGGAACAAAAGAGAATATTCTCAGTAAGAGGGAGTCGGTTTACCGGAAAGATTAGATCAAGTGCCTAGGAGCATCATTGTTGAACAAGGAGGTCACTTTCGGAGTTCATCTATTTTGCTAGAAGTGTAACATTAATGAAGATTATTTTAATAATGGAGCAGATGTCAAGGATCTGGGGAATATAGGGTTCTTCCAAGTGAAAGTCCAGTTTACTGTCTTGTGTTGCAATATTAGATTTTTAAAAATCCAATAGTGAGATGCACCATTGTTAATATTTAGAATCCTTCATGGGATTTGTTAAAGAATCTGAAGGCCATCCTTTTAGACAATTTTCGCAAGACTGTTATTAAAAGTCACAAAGGTGGGTAGGATTATTGTGAATCTGCCACTACTGTTCACCACTCATTTTTGTCTGTTGGAAATACCGCTGTTTAGTTGTAGCTGAGGGTTTTCCAAGAGCTAGCAGCCATCAGCTGTTGTAGACTGTAGCTCTTGATTTCTTGCATTAAGCAAGAGGTTCAACTGGATGGGCTACAAGTCCTGCTCCAACCTCTAGTCTCAGGACAGGGATGTCCAGGTCCAATGGTCCACCAGTTTGCAGGTTTGCTTATGGACTCCAGCTCCCCCAAGGAGACTACAGGTTCCAGGACTAAACCCTGACGGACCCCTGGATTTTTGTGCTGTGGTAAAATACATCCGTGGCCCACAACCTCTGAGGAAAATCTTCCACAGCTGGGACACTGCCACTAAGAAGGCCATCTCTCTAATAGCTAGTCACACTACCTCAGGGCAATGTTTGGTTAACTGATCCGATTTGCATATTTAACCTCCATTCTAGCGGCTTCTGTATCACTTATCTTCTATATGAGGATTATGTACAAGACACTTGTTCAGAAAGTAACAATTGAAACCAACCCTGAAACTTTTTTTCCCCTCTGTGTGAAAATTCAGATTGACTACAATGTGCTTAACATTTCTTCACAAAGCAATCTGACAACGAATCATCATGATTAGAGAATTCAATACACGAATGCATTGTACTGTCTTGGTCCCAGGCATCTCAAGGAAATCTGAAAGGGAGGCAAAGTCTGTAAAACTTTTAAAACACCCCATTTTGCCTCATGGACATAGCACACAGTAACTCTGTGTTACTGATTCCAGTTGTGTAATTTTATCAATTTTCAGCCGAGAAACGTGCATGGAGAGGAGAATGTGGGAAGGAAAGAGGTTGAGTTAGTATGTAGGTTGCTAAGCACCAAGAGTGTTTATACTACAATCTGCCTTTATCTTTTGTCAGTGCCGCCTTCTTGCAAATAAGTACAACCTGGACAGTGTTTGTGATTAGTAAACATCCCCCCCCTTAAAAACAAACAAACAGTGATGCTTTAGACCAGGGATGGCCAACTCCCAAGAGACTGTGATCTACTCACAGAGTTAAAAACTGGTGGTGATCTACCCCATTTGGGGGGGTTCAGGTCAAAGTTGTAGGGCTTTTGGGGGGGGGAGGAAAGCCCCATTTCTTTGCGGTGCAGGACAAAAATGTTGAGCTTTTTTTAGGGGAGCCAAAGTTGTTGAGCTTCTTTGGGGGGAGCCAGTGATCTACCAGTGATCTACCACAGACGTCCAGTGATCTACTGGTAGATCACAATCTACCTGTTGGACATGCCTGCTTTAGACAATAGCACTTGCAGTAAGTATGCAATCCTTTGCAAACATACCTGGGAGTCAAACCCACTTAAATTCTATGAGTTGTATCTAATATTAGTCTGACTCATAATAAACCCACTGAAAATAATGAACATGACAAATTTAGGCCCATTAATTTCAGTGGGTCTGCTCTACCTAAGTTGGATACAACCCTAAGTCTGCAGTTGTATACACTCTTACCTGGAGGTAGGAATGATGGAGAAATGCGAATCCATTAACATTTAAAGGAAAATCTACCAAATTTAAACTTTCCAAACACAATGTGAGAACTGAAACACAGCCATCCTTCAAAATGCACATTTATTCAAATTTTGCAATGCAGTTCTCCAATCAACCAGTGTTTACAAAATGCATGTGTTAGAGCAGGCTTCCCCAAACTAAGGCCCGGGGGCTGGATGTGGCCCGCAAGGCTCTTTTATGCGGCCCGCAGAGACCCCCACTGTTAACGGTGTGGCACGGCTGCCCACTTCCAGGTCACTGGAGCATCAGAAACAGCTTGTGTGCATGCACAAGCGTCATTTCCTGAGCACTTCCGGGCCGGAGGAGGCCCATGCGCACAAGCTATTTCCAGTGTTCTGGCGACCCGGAAGTGCGCCGGAAATCACGTGTGAGCATGCGTATGGGTGTGTGCTCCCGCACACTCCGGCCCGCAGCACAATCGGCGCCGGTGGCACTGGCCCTCGGTGACGTAAGTTTGAGGACCCCTGTGTTAGAGGAAAGTGCACATAAAAATGAATATATTAGTGAAAATAACATACAAATGTGCATTATATTACAATATCATAGTAGGGGAATTTTTCTTTTGCAAAAAAAATGTGTTTGTTAGGAGAAATTCATATTAAAATGCTGGAGAATTTTCATGAAGATTTTTGTTTAGAAAAAATCCTGTAATATGAAGAGCTGAATTTAAGATGGGGGGAAATAAGGAAATGAGGGAACCGAAATCAACAAACTTTTCCATCTCTGAGAGTAAGCTCCATTGAATTCAGCAAGACTTACTGTCCTTCAGTAAGGAGGACACCTGAAGGAGAAACCGAATGCAACTAAGTAGTCTAGAACCAACCCCATGGGATTTACTTTCAAGTAAACATGCATACACTTGTCTGGGCACTCAAAAATTGTATGAAGATGGGTAGTTAGATCCTGTGAAATAAGTTCCACAACCTTGAAGAAATCTTACTCTCAAGAGTGCATGTACAGTATATAGTTGTGAAGCACTGGATTCCGCCATTATCTCACCTTTATTTCTGTGGTGTACATCTCTACACCTTGCCTTACCTTTATGGTTTCCAGTCATTAGGAAGAAAGCTCTGATAGAGCTCTTTGAAATGCATTTTGTTTATTCTCTTCTTTTTGTCTATGGAGCTAAAAGATCTGCAGGTTGCTCTAACAAATTGCTCTTTCTTTTCCTGTATTCCTCTTGTTGTTTGTATAGTCATTAATACTATATGCTATCCCCCCCTCCCTGAGAATTCTCAAAATGGCTTGGAATGAAAAAAGTTTTTTAAACTAGCCATTCAAAAGAGCTAAAGCATACAGAAACAAGTAAGAAGCCACAGCAACAGAGAAGTTTAATAACCTTGGTCTGTACGTTTAGCTGCATTCCAGGAGGTTTCTGCAAGGATGAAGTCAGCTGAATCGACAGTAATAATTGTATGAGGAACTTGAAGGGAAATATAGTCTCAAGACGTTAGGAGAAATGTAGACATGTCCTGATCAGCCTGTCAAACTAGTTCATGGGGACCACTGATTCTTTCAACTTGGACTCAGCCCGTTTGACTTTCCCTTTTATTATTGCCCTATTAAGTGTGGAGATGCAAATTGGTGACAGAACCATTGTGCTAACATGCAATCAACTAAATTACAAGGTACTGTGCATTTGTAATTCTTGATTTATTCCCATTGTTGTTATATGGCGTGCATGAGTTGGTTGAAATGTTTGCGCGTATTATACTGTACACTGTATACCTGGTGTGTGTGTGTGTGTGTGTGTGTGTGTGTGTGAGACTTGTGACCTCCAGGTGTTGTTGGACTCCAGCTCCCATCAGCCCCTGTCTGATGGCCAATGGTCAGGGGTGATGGGAGATTGCCATGCCTTAGCCAGGGGACTTCTCATCAGAAGACCCGCCCTTACCCCAAGCCCTGGGTCAGGCTCTCTGTCTGAGGGCCAGGATCCTGTGATGATGCTGAGGAGGCGCCATCCGCACCCAGGATGAGTTCAGCCTCTGACCTTAAGGCTGAATGGGTCCCAAGGGAAGGGAAGGACCTTAAGTGCCAAAAGGAAACCTGGCCAATTCAAACAGGAGCCTGGCCACAGGCAAGGACTCCTCTGAAGAAAACGTCTCCTCAAGAGTGAAGCTTGGGGGAATCGCAAGGTTTGAAGAAGTACAACAATATTTAAGTAAGGAAAAGAAGGGGGGTGTTATCCAAAACCAAGACTGGGCTCAATTGCCATAGAATGCTGACTAACTTTGGGAGGAAGGAATGGAAAACCAAAGGGAGAGGAATAGGACGGGGTAGCTGAGACCCCCACAATACAGGCCCTGGAAGGTTGCCCCTAAGGAAATATGACTATTGGGGTGGAAAAGGTTCTAGTTCAAACTTTCTCCTTTATAATTACAGATATGTCTCAATAGCACACAAGCATTAAAATATGGGCCCAGGGCTTTTATTTTCTTGAGGAATGGCAACTGCAATATGTTCACTGTGGAACTAGAGTCAGTGCAGTTCGGGGAATGGACCATTGGCAAATCTCAAGACAAAAATTGACCAGACTCTGGCATCTGAAATAGAACATTCACAGAAGGGAAGGGAATCTAAATCTAAATCTAAAATCTAAATCTAATCTAAAATCTAAATCTAAATCTAAAATAAAATAAAAATGGTCCTCTGTCAAGTTTTCTGCTGAAAAGCACAATCCAAAACTGGCTTACTTGCATTGCATGTGTGTGTGCAAGGAATGGGGAGGGAGTGAAATACGTGCAGATACTCATATCCTACCCCCACCCCCCTATAAATCATCAGCATTAGCATCTGACAGCATAAAGTTCAGGTTTGATGAAATGGATATTTGAATTCATCCTATAAAATATAGATTCAGAGCTGGCCATATCAAAATGTCACTTTTGGGTTCCCCCCTCCTCCTTTTCAAACTACTGTACAGTGATCAAGTTGTTCTGGAACAGATCCTTATCTTCTTTTGTTAAATATACACCTAAAAATTGAACAGGTCGTTCTGTCTGGCTGAACTAACCTAAATAAATACATAAATAAATAAAACTTGGGATTAATTTTTTTTGTTACCTATTACTTCTGTTTCCCCTAATCCAAATTAGCTTTAAAAAAACCAAAATCAATTCATATGTCTAAATAAGAGCATTCAAGGCTACTTCTGATTGTTCTACAATGGAAAGACATAGGAATATCATCTATTTGTAATATTAGTGCTGTCTCTTAGATGGTTTAATTCCCTTTTGTCTGCAGAGCTCCTTATTGTCACAGAGGCTATATGATATCTATAATATGGGTGAGAACCCTCAGGCTTGGATGGAGGGCTGTATATGGCCCTCTAGACATCTTCATCTGGCCCTAGCAACTCTCACCAGGCCACACCCTCTATCCCCAGACCACACCCCTCACCACTGGCACACTTATCCAATTATTGCTTTTTCCTGGTTGAAGTGTGCCTTAAATGCCTTTTGCTTGCCTGAATGGCGATACTTATGTGTGACTGAAATGTAGTTTACTGTACAACAGTAGTGGCCATACTTTGCTCCACCCACTTTTGCCTCTGGTCCCACCCACCAGAAGATTGTCCATCAGGGAACATGGTGCTGGGCTGAAAAAGGTCTTCCCACTCGCATCTATATATCAAGTCATAAAGCTAATCTGGGGGGTTGTAGTGAGGTGTCAACAGTATGCTCATGACAACCAGTTCTAGATTTCTGGGATCTGCCATTTCTGCCTCAAACCAGTGCTTTGTCAGATGGATGAGGCAATCAGGTTGAAACAGAATACAAATAATGTGGGCGAGTCATCCTCAGACCCTGAAAAACTGCTCTTCCTCTTAGAGCAGGTATGAAACTTTTCTCAACTCCCAGATTTCTGATAAGCAGATAGTTATGCTGGCCAGAGATGCATCTCACCAGATGCATTTTATCATGTAGGTTCTGCCTCTTCTTGGACAGAGGGGATCTGACTTTGTGTTCAACTTCTAGGCTCGACTGCTTGAATGCACTTTGTGCTCTTGAAGGCTTCAGTGGATAGAAAATGCAGCTGCCTGGCTCATTGATTACTGGGAGGTGTGAATATGTTCAGCTTGCATTATATTATCTGCATTGGCTGCTACTGTGTTTTCAGCCAAAACAATACGAATTTGGGGAGATATGAACATCTTTCACCTATATCATCCACACTTGCTGCCAGTTTGTTTCTGGTGTAAACCTTTAAAGCCTTTCAGGGTCTGGGACTTATACACCTTAAGAGACCACCTCTCCTGTGTCAATTCCACACCAAATGTGTAGATCAAATGAGGGTCTGCTTTGTATTCCATTAGTAAGTGAGACCTTTGGCTGCTGCGAGCAGGGCCTTCACAATGGTGGTTTTGATGCTGTGGAATTATTTCAATCCCAGATTACAAGGTTGTATGTAGCTGGATTTAGGAATACATGCTGATTCCCAATGACTTTTTAACTGTCTGATAAGGGTGTGATTTCAGCCGATTCAGTCGGAAGCCGGTGGAGTCTGTTATCTTTTGTTGTCTTACATAAGTCTTGCAGGCTTTGTTATTTTATTTTGCAGTTTTAAATGCTATTTTAAGTGTCAATTTATTCATTGAAAACCACATTGAGGTTGTGGGAAAGCAACCTGTAACATATGCATCTCTTGTTTTACAGCTTTCTGAATGTTAAAGTATTAATATGTAGCTATTCATCAGCATTGAATTGATGCTTTTGAATTATGGTGCTGGAGGAGACTTTTGAGAGTCCCATGGACTGCAAGAAGATCAAACCTACCCATTCTGAAGGAAATCAGCCCTGGAAGGACAGATCCTGAAGCTGAGGCTCCAATACTTTGGCCACCTCATGAGAATAGAAGACTCCCTGGAAAAGACCCTGATGTTGGGAAAGATGGAGGGTACAAGGAGAAGGGGACGACAGAGGACGAGATGGTTGGACAGTGTTCTTGAAGCTATGAAGCTATGAACATGAGTCTGACGAAACTGCGGGAGGCAGTGGAAGACAGGAGTGCCTGGCGTGCTCTGGTCCATGGGGTCTTGAAGAGTCGGACATGACTAAATGGCTAAACAATTCATCAGCAACCTTGTTTTCAGAGTTGAAGTGTGCATGCACACGAAAGCTCATACCAATGACAAACTTAGTTGGTCTCTAGGGTGCTAGTGGAAGGATTTTATTTTATTTTGTTTCGACTACGACAGACCAACATGGCTACCTACCTGTACTGACCCACAGTTTACAAATGTTTCATTTACTATTGTTGCTGGTAGCACATGTAAAGCAAGTTTGTATGATGCTTGTCAGTTACTCCACATCAGGAAATAGTCATTTGATGACATCCTTTTCTTCCCAAAGGTGGGTTTCTATGGGGCCTAATTACTGCGACTGACAGATTATTCTTGTTACCAGACTAGAGATGGTATGTACATGACAAGTAATTATAAATGAAATGCCAGAATTGTGCTCAGAAAGCAACTAGAATAATTTGTAAATGCGGGGCTTCCGGTTGACCACGCCATCTTGCTCAGACGGGGGTCCGCACAGCGGAGCGGACCTCGGCGCTTCAGAGGTGGAGGGAATCGTTCCAGCGAAACGAAACCTCCTTAAAAGCCCCAAATCGTGCTTTTTGGGGACAGATTTTGCCTGGCGGCGCCAAAAGCGGGCTCTCTCCTCCCCGGATCGGCTTTGTTTAAGCCCCCGAGAGCGAGGAGGTGAACCGCGGCGGACAGGCTGACATTGCTGCTCTGAGAGTGCGAAGCTGCGAGTCTGGGAAGTGGAGGTGGCCAATTCTTCAAAGAACATTCAGCAAATGAATAGACTGTGAGTAATTTGGATTCTTTGGAATGTAAATTAAGGCAACAATTTGGACCTGGGAGAGAGGGGAAAAGAGGAAGCCACCCCCCCCCCACGGTAACATAAGAGACAGTAAACAGAAACCCGAAGCCGTAAACAGAAGATTTTAACTTAAAAGGATTCCTCAAAGGCATCAAAGAGAATCTCCCCTAAATGCAGGGTAAAAGGGGAGAGAGACTGTTGTGATTGCCCTGCAGAATGAAGTTAAGACTAAGAAAGACCTTTCTTTTTCTCGGGAGCCGGCAGCCCAGAAAACCCAGTGAGCTGACCAGGATTTATAGTTAAATTTTATTTCTATCTTTATCTCTGGACTTTTTGGGAATTTTTTTTTGGTTTATATGCTTTTGAAATGTGAGTTCGAACTTTATTTTTAAGAATGCAGCCAGCTTGTTAAAATGGAGTCGAGAAAATAGACTGCGATCATATTCCACCCCATGTGACAAGTTTTGACCTTGACAGGACTGAACTATGTCAACAAAAAGGTACCCGCCTGAGTTTCAGCGGACTGTTTTGACCTTAATGTGGGAAACAAGAATAGAACTATGTCAAGAGGAGACACAACGGCTAGTGTTACAGCAACAATTCCAGATTGTGATGACAGAATATGATTTCCTAGAAGATGAAGCTTTTGAAACTGAAGAAGATGAATGTGAGAATGACAATGATGACGACTGTGATGATTTAACACAAAATGAAGCCCATCACGAAAAAAATGATGATTTTACTCTACAAAAAGTTGGATGGAGTGCCTCCCCTTTGAGGGGGGCACGACTGGATTTACTGGAACTCCAGAATGACCACAGGGAAGAAGGAAAAATTAAGCAGAGAAGAGAAGAAGCTCAGGGGTCTGATATGGAGGCCTGGATGGCAAAAGACTGCAAACAGGGGGTGGGGTGAAGGGAAAGTGAAGTGGTGATTGTAAGGATGGGTTAATAGGACTATAACTGGACTGCTGACTATGGAACTTGCTGGATTGGAGGGGTGGAGCAGGTACTCGGGGGGAGTAAGGTTAGTTTGGGAATAGTTACAGGTTTAAAAAGTGAATTGATTCTGGAAAAAGGTGAAAAGATGGAGGCCTATAGAGGGGTAAAAATTAGGCACGGGAAGAAAAAATGGGAGTTTGATTTCTCAGTGATTGGACAATAGGCGAAAATGATAATAGTTTAAAAGTGGTATAAGATATAAAGGTGTATGTTATAAAATATGAACTATGAAACTGTTGAAGATGATAAATAAGGGAGGAAAACCGGGGAAGGGTGGGAGGGTGGGGAAGCCCACAAAATATGGTTTAACAATTATGAATTTAACAATTATGATGAATTTTTTTTTTGTCTTTTTTCCTTTTTGTCTTTTTTTTTTCCTCTTCTCTTTTTTCTCTTTTTCTCTTTTTGTATTTTCTTTTTTTTTTGGTATGACAATAGATGGTTGGATGGATGAACTCCTGCGTACTGCCCTGGTTCACTGGAGCTCCCTGGTGGCAGGGGGGGGCTTGGGGGGCAGGGGAGGGGGAGGAGGACAGAAACCCAATCATAAAATGGACCACTTCTGACTGATCACCTGCGTGGGATACTTCTGTGGCAGGGGAGGACCCATGGAGGGGGGTGGGAAGAAGGTGGAAAAGGTGTTTATGTATGTACCATTTTTTGTAATTTGTAAAAACCAATAAAAATTATGTTAAAAAAAAAAATAGAATAATTTGTAAATGCTGCAGGCATTTTTCAGTTTTGTAGTTATTTTCTGATGGATGTCTTCAACAGTCTAGTTTTTATCCCAATCAGATTTTAAAATACGAGCTGTTTGTATAGGTATCAAAATGTAGGTATTGCTTGTCAAAAATTGCTGTTTGATGCTCCTCCTTCATTACACAGCCCACTGAGTTTTCATTTAGGCTACAAGGTGGTTTGGTCTAAGCACCTACTGAAAACTGCATCTGTATGTTTGGTTCACCTTTACGCTGAGACATTATGCAATATTGTGTGTCGAATCCATATTGCCTCCCTTATTTAGGGAACTGACTGGTTAGACTAGCATATTGATATTAAATGCAAAAGTCATAATCTATCAAGTTGGCCGTTAAAGCAGAAAGAAAAACAAACACAGTTAAAAAGTGAAAGGTAGGAGCTATGTTGTAGACTGGGATTAAAAGTCTCCAGTTTGAAATGGCTGTGGTCAACTGGCTTACCTAAACTGTGTAATTTACACCTACTGTAGTTCTTACTGATGCGGTAAATCCATGTCTTTGTGGTACCACTGCAGGGTGAAGCAGAAATTTCACATTATGTTACTCTTTTATTTTAAAAAAAGAACAAAAAATTTTTTCTCTCGAATACAGCACAAAGATCCATTTGGCAAACTAATACATGTGGTTCTGGCATTGTTATGTGCTACTAAGTACCTTATAATAGTTTGGGGAATAAAAATGGAGGCCAGAAATTCACTGAGACAAAATTGCATTGTAAATTTGTAGTATTGCACCTTGGAAAAGGTGATTTCCCTTTTTATCTTTATCACTTTTCTTCCAGATTTTCGCTAAAAGATTGTTCTTGTCATTCATGGAATAGGTGTAATCCTGGAAACCAGATTCTGAGGATCTCACTCCCCCTCCACCACCTCTAGTAGGTTATCTGCCTAAGTTCCATTGATGGACAAAGATCCAGTAGGGCAAGTTAGAATTATGATTTAGTGTTAGACTAGGACTGGGGAGACTCAGGCTCACATCCCCATTCATCCATGAAGAATGTCAGGCTGTGTACAAAACAAACAATTAAAACACATGACTTCCCCTGAAGAATCCCACACATTGTAGTTTGCCTGTCACAGAACTACAGTTCCCAGCATAGGCTGATAGATCCAGCTAGTTTTGCAACTGGAAGTTAGAATGTACAGAAGAGGGGAAGGTGCCAATTAGAGAAGGAAAGGAAAGTGGTAGTCAGTAGATTCCCCTCTGTGGCTGACGGCTACCTGCTCAGAGCCTTAAATGGTTCTGTAGGCTGCTACTGAGAAGAGAAAGAAATACAATCCTATGCACACGCTTTTGCATTTAGCGGGATCTACTCCCAAAAGCAAGTACTGTATCCATAGGATCGGGCCATTCGGCAGGCTACGTTATTTAGTTACTCCCAGAAGCAAACAGCTGGAAGGTTCGCCGGAGCCGAGCAGGCCGTGCTCTGCCTTCCGAGGGCTAGCCGGAGCCGGGAAGCAGGGTGGCGGCGCCTGCGCGGAGAGGCCCCAAGTCGGCAACCGCGCCTGCTTCGGTCCCTTTAAGGAGCGTCTCCTCTTTCTCGCCGAGTTGCATCAGGCACGCACGCGCGCGTCCCGTCCCCGGCGCACCCACCGCCCCGAGCTCGGGCTACCTGCCCGCTCGCTCGCCTTCCCCAACTTCCTAGGCGCGCTCGCGGCCGGGACCGGCGTGCGCGCTCCCGGGGGCCTCTCTAAGGCGGAGCTGGCTGAAGGGCGCGCGCTCCCGCCCGGCCAGTCGCGTGGTCTCCTTGCTTCTCCATATTGCTGCGGCGGCATTAGAGGAGACGGGGAGGGGGCACGCCGGGGTTGGGTTTCAAGGGTGGGGGGAGGAAGCCGGCGACTCGAGCCCCCACCCCGTGGCTCCGGGGTGCGCATCTGACTGAGGAAGGGGTTGGGGGGCGCAGAAAGAGAGAGAAAGGCGAGAGCTCCGGGCGAGGCGAGGCGGTTTTCGGGGGTGGGAGGGGGAAGTCGGCAAAGTTTGGGGCGGGCGCGTGTTGTCCGGGGAGAGCCTGGAGCCGGGGGCACGAGGCGGCTCCGCGGGGGTGCAGATGGCTACCCAGGTGGAGGCTCTCCTGCCCGCGAACCCCCTGTTGCCCTCCGAGGAGCACGGGCTGGTGATGAAGAAGCCTCAGGAGAAAGGGGAGCAGCACCTCCTGCACCAAGGAGAGAAGGCCAACGCCGATGAGGGCAAGGGGGGCGGCCCCGACAGCTGCAGCAAGGAAGGCGGCGGCAACGTGGGGGAGCAGCATCTGCGCCGAAACGGGGCGCTGCTCAAGCCCCCCAGCATCAAGCAGCAGAAGGAGGACAGTAACAACCAGGAGAAGGAGAACCTGCTGCACCAGAGGAGCGGCGGCGGCGGCGGCACCGACTCGACGCGGCTGCCCAGCGAGGCCGGCAGCAGCAGCAGCGGCGGTGAGGAGGGCGGCGAGCAAGGAGGCGTTGGGCGCAAGGAATTCATCGAGGCCCCCCCGCCCAAGGTGAACCCTTGGACTAAGAACGCCCCGGTGGCGCTGGTCACCCTCAACGGACAGTCGCCCCCAGGTGGGTAGCAGCAGGGGACTCGGGCGAGGGAGGGAGGGAGGGGTGGTGCTTTCGGTGATGGTGGTCTCGTTTTGGGGAATCGGCGAAGGAAGAGCGTCGCGGCCACTGGCGGAGGGCGATCTTCCCTCCGCAATATGGTGACATTTTCTCTTCTCCACACACACACCCGCCTCCCCCCCACTGACGGTGGAACTCCACCCCGTCTTTGTCCATCTGCATCCACCCTGCTTGTACCTCACCTCGCCCTCCGCTCCTTGATCCGCTTCGTTATAAAAAAAAAATAAAGGGGGGGGGAGCGAGCTAGCGCGGGATCGATGGCAGGCAAATGGAGGGTGGATGCAAGCATGGTGGGACGGGTCTTTCGAAATCGAGCGTGAGACGTCCAAGGCCTTGCTCGCTGGGAAACACGCCCGTGCTGGGCATGGGTGGAACTACCTTTATTGAAGGGAAAGAAAAGAAGGGGGGAGAGGGGGAAAAGGTGCCACCCCCGCGTGCCTCCCACTTTCCCGCGTGCGTGCTCAGGGAATCGGGCTTTTCCTGCGGAAACTGAAGTGAATAAACCTTTTAAGACTTAAATCCCGCGGCGCGCGGGCACGGAAGGCACCCCCGCCGTTGCAGCATTGATCGGATCGTGAATGTTTCATGAGCGATCTCCCCCTTCCCCCCCCCCCGCTTCCTTTCCCCGAATAGCCTCGCTTTTTAAATGGCGTGGTGGTTGGTTGGCTGAGGGGGAGAGGAGCTCGTGAGGCTTAGACGTAACCCCGATCGAAAGTCGGCAGGGAAGCCCGGCATATTTGGGGAGTGTGACTGTGACCTTTCAAATTAGCCGGAGAGAGGATTTAAAAATGCAGGTTGGCTGTTGTTGTTTAAAACTGTCGAACGTTTGTCTTATGGGGGGGCGACAGCTGGGGGCCCCTTTGGAGAGAGACCCCTGAGGAGAGCATGTTGTATGCAAATAGGCATAGGAAAGGGAAGGCCCCAAAGGCTGGACGCGGCCCGGCAGTGCGGCTGCGGCCGCGCTGTGAAGTGGGGAGCGGGAGGCGGTGCGTTTCCGAAGGTTCCTCGCCGCGCCGCTCTAGGCCCCGGTGCAAACGTGCCTCTGGCGACGGTTTGAAAGCTCCCGTCGCTCAGCGCCCCGCCGCCCAATGGCCGGGCGTGGGTGTGTGTGACTCTGTGCGCCGCCGTGCTCGGCGCTTCCTCCCTTTCCCAGCATTCCGCTGCAGCAAAGGCAACGTGGTTTTTCTGTCGCGGAGAGCATGTGATTTCTCCTGAGCTCGCCGTGGGGCCTTCCCGTTTGAACCGCGCTTCCTCTCACTCCCCCCCACCCCGCCAGTCCAACAACCCTCCGAAGAAACACCCCCACCCCCTTTCAGGGCCTCAGCGCGTATTTTTCCGAGGGTGACAGTGAAACCCGCTCTCCCTCCTCCCCCCCCCCCAGTCAAGCGGGTGAGAGCAGGAAAAGATGAGCTAGGCCTCGCACATGGAAGCTGGGTTTCCCATGTGCGGCCCCGTCCTCTGCAGTACCGCCGCCTCCCTTTCAGTAACCCCGAAACACTCGCGGACACGTGTTACAACGCTACTGGAGGATCCATATGTTAGTGGATGTGGGACAAAGGTCTTCCAAAAGTCCACGTGGGCTTATTTCCTTTGTAGGTTAATGCTGCTGGGCCTTTTCACCCTTTGGCGTCTGAACTGGGCCAGTACTGTTGACATTTAAACCTTCGGTCTGGATTCTCAGTGTGTTCATAGTTGGAATTCAGATGACATGCTCTAGCCCTCTATTTCTAGCTTTGAAACTGGGAGAAAGATTGGAATAGAGAGGCTGGAGACTTGCCTGCTACACTGAGGCAGTCGCTTGGAATGTTACAGCAACTTTCTCCCCACCTTTTGACATACTGTATATAGATGGCCTTGGAGAAATTCAAGAGAGTATTGCATAATCAGACCACTACCAGAAAGCTATTTCTTATATGCCCCTTCCATATGCTCCTGGATGATATGCAGGGAGGGCAGGCCTAACTTATTTCAGGAGAGATAGCTACGCTCATGTTTAGCTTATGAAGGTGAAATCTGAACTGGTTTTTGAAGAAACAACAACAAACGGAGCAGTTTAAAACTGCTAGCTTTATTGAGTCCAAGTCTTCAGAATTGTTTAGATTATTGCCAAACGTAATACTAGATTGCTCATGAATGCTTGTACTATATTATATGATGAATCATCAAGTTTTACTGACTCCTGTAACAGGTAGGTAGCCGTGTTGGTCTGAGTCGAAGCAAAATAAAAAAATTCCTTCAGTAGCACCTTAAAGACCAACTAAGTTTATATTTTGGTATGAGCTTTCGTGTGCATGCACACTTCTGTAAGACGCACTGTGTGCAGCACCTAGTTCAAATGCTATTTTTCTCCCTTCAAAATCAGGGAGTGGTAGTGCTTATCATAAATGCAAGCTCATAAGAATAGTATTAATAATACCCAGTCTGTTCAACTGTATCAGGTTAGAAGTATGATAATACTGGCTTGTTGGGACATATTTACGAATGAGTCTTCCAGAGGGTAAAGTTCCAGTGCAGTACGTAGATAGTTTCTAGCATGCTTTGTATAATATTGAGTGTACTTGGAACACTTGGGATACTTCATGTGTTAAAAAAGCTGGGTAAATTACTTTTTTGCTTTACTTTTGCTGGTAAGATACCATAACTGAAATTCATTATTTAAACATTATTTTTTGATGAACCTTTTATGTAGGTGGACATATGTAAAACTTTATGAGGAAGCCCATAACAGTACAATAGTACAAATAGACTTTGTCCCTAAATAAGAAATGTCACTTCCGTGAAAGAAACATGTATCAGATGTATAGGGCACAATGCACTTGTATGGTGGGCACTTTACCTACAAACGGAAGATTCCAGTAGTGATTAACAGTTTTGTTCTCTTATGCCCTTCTCTTCTTACCTTTGTGTGCACACAGGTAGGTGGTGTGCACACAGGTAGGTAGCCACCACATCTCCCCATACTGATATTCTATCATCGCCTGATGCAAGCACAGCTAACTTGCAATGCATGGAGAGGAAGGACTGGACAGGGATATTGGAAGTACTTGCAAATCTCCCCCCACCCAATTGACTTGTTCACAAGTGATCTCATGGTGCAAGTGGATCATACCCATAGTGTTTCAGTAATCCACCTTTTGTAGGGCTGTCTAAAAAGCCCCCTGGTAAAGCAAATGCTGCTAAGATTTCTGCTTCTTGGCAGCAGTGGCCATAATTTGTACAACACTAGCTTTGGCAAATCATTCCGCTCTTGTGGTACTGTTTTTTCTGCTGCTTGTTTTTTTATATATAATTTGCAATATAAACATGATAGTCTGAGAATACCAGATTGGACCATGCAGTGATTGAGACCTATGTGATAGGCCAGGCACCCCCAAACTTCGGCCCTCCAGATGTTTTGGACTACAATTCCCATCTTCCCCGAGCACTGGTCCTGTTAGCTAGGGATCATGGGAGTTGTAGGCCAAAACATCTGGAGGGCCGCAGTTTGGGGATGCCTGTGATAGGCTTTGGTTTAAGGTGGCTTTCTTTTATAGCATGTTGCACAAATTTAAAAACTTAATATGGGAGTTTTCTCTGTTTAGTACTTTCTGCCTGAAAATGTATGTGTAAGAATCCTGAAGTTCCTCTGATAAGAAAAAGCTTTGTGCGTTGTAGTAATGATTTCTAAAGCTTAATATTGGCAAAGGTGATGTGGCAGCTGTTTTTCTATATTTGGGAAATTTGCCCACAACTGATTTGGGGGGAAATGGTACTTGCAAAGAAGTCTATAACTTGTATTAAACTCGCAGGGGTCAGCAAACTTTTTCAGCAGGGGGCTGGTCCACTGTCCCTCAAACCTTGTGGGGGGCCGGACTATATTTTGAAAAATATATATGAATGAATTCCTATGCCCCACAAATAATCCAGAGATGCATTTTAAATAAAAGAACACATTCTACTCATGTAAAACATACTGATTCCTGGACCGTCCATGGGCCGGATTTAGAAGGTGATTGGGCCGCATCCGGCCCCCGGGCCTTAGTTTGGGAACCCTGTGCTAATGTATAAATATATATGTATAATTTTCAGCAACTTCTGGTTTTGGCATTGACTTGGTCCAGACCTGTTTAGTTCCAACAAGGTTGCTGCATCATGCCCCTCTGGACCATGCCTGAGGCTATGTGTCAGTGTAGCCATAACACCAATTCCTGGTTTGGTGCCACAAGAATTTTGCTTGACTTGAATCCAGATTGCAAACCTCAAAGCAGACTTGTAATCCTGGTTTCAAGACAAGCGCAAAGCATAATTTTCCAGCTCCCACATAATTACAAATAATGGTTTGTGATAAAAAGAAAGTCACATTGACTTAGCACATATAGGGGGGAGGGGAAGTGTGCTAGCACAAGGCTCAATGCATGGAATACCAAACCATTGTTTGGCATTATGTGTGAACCAGCCTTGTGTATGCAGAATTCTTGATTACCAGGAACAATGTTTTCAGTGGGATCAACATCCAAAGAGCATAGTAATGGACTAGCTATTAAGGCTGGTGGCAAGTAGACTGGTGACTCTCAAACACTGAAAGTATTTTGATTTTAAAAAGCAATTTTCTGCATGCAGCTAGGACAAGCAAAGGTGCTGCATGTCAGAGTTTGATTAGCTAGGAGGAAGTTGTCTTATATCTGAGCTGCACAGTAATGGGATATAGGCCTGTCTGGGAGCTTGGTTTTCGAGAAAAAGTTGAGAAAGCAGCCATTGCTTTTTGTACATCCATGCTTTGTTTTATGGTAATACAAAAGTAACATAAATTCAGAAAGTGATTGAGTATTGTGGTTTTCCCCAACAAGTCCTGGAAATGTGTGTGTCTATAATTTCTGGAACTTTCATAGTTCTACATTTGGTTGACCACTACAGATTAAATTACAGCAGATTAAAGTGGAATGCCAATGCATGGTTATTCAATAGTCGGTGAACAGAGCTTGTTCACAAACATGCTAATGATCAGAATGTGATCACTGGGATAGGATAGTGTGATGAATCATTGTTTGACTTGTGAGGTAGTTGCAGGTTCACTTAGTAATGCTTTAATTGCTGTTCCATCCCAATATGCGAGATGGTCTTCTGTGTTGTGGTCCCCCAAATCTGGAATGTCTTTCTCACTGAAGTTCTGGTAGTTTCCACTGACTTGTAGAAATAACCTGCTTTCCCCATGCATTTGCAGGAAATCAGTAAGTACTCTCTGGTTTAATTCTCATGCTGTTTCTCAATTAATTATTTTATTATTGGGCTGTTTTTATGGTTAGATTTTGTGCTTTGTTGGAAATCACCCTTGTTTCATGTTGATGTGATGAAAGCTGGCCTATAAACAGGAGGACTAAATAAATAATAGAGTATTTGGATCTTCTAGTCTGGAAAACAGTAGACCGCACAGAGGAGGTTTATGTACACTTTACTACTAGTGCAACTGGTATAAAAGAAACTGCACAATTTTGGATTCTATATTTCTGAGAAGAGCCATTGTGTTGCCTCTGAGGTTGCCTGGTGTATGAATCGTGATATGTCACAGTTGCTCAGTCAATTGGCCACGAATTTTAAAATCACCTTATGGTTTTCCATGAGTTGAACAAACACATTTTTGTGTCTTGTGGTCTTATAAATTAATATATGAAGTATACTTCTTGAGAAAGTAGCCAAGTGTTTTATTCTCCACCCACTTCTGTATGATTTTGTAGGATAAGGTGTTCCTCCACAGGGACACACCTTTATTCACCCTAATCTTAAAAGTTTCCATACTAATTGTTTTCTGTTTGAAATGGTTATTAAAATAACATGTGACTCAGCTGACTGCTGCAGAAAAGTGAGAGCTGAAGTGCACTTACTTCAGTTCAATCATGAAACTAATTTTGCTAGTTGTGAGAGAGCTGACAGCAGCATGGTTCCAAACTTTTTTCTGCAACATGTCACAGCATTGTGGATGGGACTAGATAACGTATCAGCAGCATGTTTTGCCCCTTTCTGTGACACACTGCAGTATTGTTGGCTTTGATTAACTCTCCAGAAATCGTGGGGCTGCAACATCCATTATCCCTGACTTATTGGCCATGCTGGCTGGGGCTGAGGGAAATTGTGGTCTTAAAACATCTAGAGTAGGCTTTGAATTATGGTGCTGGAGGAGACTCTTGAGAGTCCCATGGACTGCAAGAAGATCAAACCTATCCATTCTTAAGGAAATCAGCCCTGAGTGCTCACTGGAAGGACAGATCGTGAAGCTGAGGCTCCAATACTTTGGCCATCTCATGAGAAGAGAAGAATCCTTGGAAAAGACCTTGATGTTGGGAAAGATGGAGGGCACTAGGAGAAGGGGACGGCAGAGGACGAGATGGTTGGACAGTGTTCTCGAAGCTACGAACATGAGTTTGACCAAACTGCGGGAGGCAGTGGAAGACAGGAGTGCCTGGCGTGCTATGGTCCATGGGGTCACGAAGAGTCGGACACGACTAAACGACTAAACAACAACAGGCTTCCTCAACCTCAGTCCTCCAGATGTTTTGAGACTACAATTCCCAGCATCCCTGACCACTGGTCCTGCTAGCTAGGGAACATGGGAGTTGTAGGCCAAAACATCTGGAGGGCCGAGGTTGATGAAGCCTGATCTAGAGGGCACCAGGTAGGGAAAGACGGTTTTAGAGTAAGGGCAGAATTTCAGTGTTGGAATTCATCACCAAATGTACATGCTAAAAACAAATGTACTCGCTGCTTACTCTGAAAATTAAATGATATGTTATTTAAAAAGTTGGTTTTAATTATGATCTACTACTCAGGAATGGTTTTTCTTCTTAATGTTTGACAGAAGTCATTTGGGTGGAATTTCTCCTTTTGAAGTGCATCAAAGGTCATTTATTCCCTTCACTATGCCCTTCAGTTTTATTCTAGCCCTTTGCTCTGTGCACTGTTTGTTCAAGAGAAGCTGTGGAATGTAATGTTTGAGTGAAAACTGATTCACGGCACATTGTCTGGTACTCCCTAGAATAATCCTAAATCTATAGGATTTCCAACTGTAAAGGCTCTAATTGCCTCTCATTCAAGTTTTCTACCCTGTTCTTTGGTTTGTTTTAGCTGGAACTGTCTGGGCACTTGCATCCCAAGCCTAAATGTTTGTTTGGAAGTGAGTACATTCATTTCTGTGTGATTGCCTTCTAAAGTACAGTACTAGCTATGTTTAGGGTTTTAATCTTATGGTCATTTTAAGATTAATGTATGAATATGTTTCCCAAGAACAGTATGCAAGGGTGCTTAATGTTATTTTAAAAGGAGGGAATTGAAGGATGTTCCCAGTTTAGAAAACATTTTTACATTGAATCTTAGTGATAATCAGGGTGGATTGTGACTTCTGCAAGCCCTCTTCAAATTTCAAACTTAAATTACTTTGAATGTAAACAAACTGATCATTACATGTTCTGTTGGTGGTATTTTACATGGTAAGAATTGACAGGTTTTTTGACATTAGATGGTGTAAGATGCATTTTTCTTTAAAGTAGTTATTCCACTAGGTGGAATAAACACAGTGACATAAACACAGTAATTGTCTTCTTTAAGAATAGGAATTCTTCATTAGCTGCACCTGTATGAGACTCAAGATTCAGTCTCTCGCATTATAAGTTGAGAATTTTATTAATAGTTATATGGCACTTGTTGCTAAATAAAAGTGTGTCATAGGCCCCTTTTTAGTAATTCTTGTAACACCTGTAGATAGTCCAATATCTCCATTTTGCTGGTGTAGGGTGATCGCTGAAATAGGGTGTATCCAACTAACACATCCTGTCAGCACATGCATTTACATCTGCACAATGGAAATTCCCCCTCCTCTTCCCTCACCCTCCCCAAATTTCCTTTAAAGGTTAGGAGAACCCCTAGAATAGACTTAGGGATGTGCAGAGGGAGGAGAGAAGTTCAATAGCACAAGAGAAAATCCTTGCACTGATGAGATACATTAGTTGGATATCTCCCATAGTTGTTTACCTAAAAATACTTGAGTTGAAATTTCAATTGCTGTGGATCAGCTTTTCACTTCACCATGTCTTTGAAGGAGCAGGATAGACCAGTAAACTGGATTTTACTTTCACACTCACCCCTGTATTTTCTGATTGGCCTTTGGCAGGATTAGTGGAGTTGGTGACTCATGAAGCCGTAGCATGTGCTATGCAAGTTGGATTTGTGTACATGCTAATAAATATCTCTCTGCTTTGGTTCTAGTCAGCAGGACAACAATATTAAGGTGTGGCATTTTGAGGAAGCATGTGAGGTGAAGATAATTTTGTGTGTCTTGCAGACTAAAAGTGACATAGGAATCAGAAATTTTATAGTGAGTTTGTAGAAGACCTGACTGAGACCTTGCAGACTTGACTTCAACACATCTCCCTACTCTGAATGCTCCTAGTCAATATTTTATCTTGGCACAAGATTGCTCCTTGTCTCTTGGGCTACTTGTATGTTTTTATAGATAAGTCTTATGTTGGGGAGAGCAGAATTCAGTAATTAAACCACTGGCTTAGGAATCCTGGTATAATGTATCTTTTAACAGGGAAATAACTGAAATCCTGGTGATTGGCTTCATGCAAATGATAGAGACCCACATTTTATTGAGTAATGAAGGGATTAATAGTGAAAAACTGCTTTCTATTGTGGCCCTGCAGTGCACTTGTTTAACCAGCAGTTTCTCTGGTCTGAGCAGAGACAATAGCTGATAGGACCTGGGAGCTGTGAATTTTACTGTTGAATGAATTGATTAGCTTAGCATTGTGGTATTAATGGTTAATTGCATAGGAATATATTTTGAAGTGCATGGAGGGAGGCGTAGGATTTTTCACCAGGAAGAGGGGACTCAACTTTGAATCATTAGGGGGATTTAGTTGTGTCAGTCATAGTTCCCTTTGTGTGAGACTAGTGAGTATGCTAGTGAGTTTACATGGCAATTGGCTACATTTAAAATATTTTCAACAAAGGATGGTTTCCCAAAGCAGCTGCCAGTTGTCCCATCTAGTGTGTGCAGTCTGTTTTAATAGGGTGATCTTGTGTGGGTGGTGGTTAGAACTGCATGTCTTAAAACCTAATACTGTAGGCTTGTTCTTGAATCCATTGGGCTAGCTGGTGTTTTTAAGCTATATGGGCAGTATCCTTGGTGAGAATTTGATAGTATGGAAGAGGGATTGGACAACAATAATGGTAAAGAGGGTGCAGTTGCATAGATAATCAGTGTTAATCTGTTGAGCTGCAGCTGACCTTTCTTACACTTTGCTTTTTGAAAAACTGTATTGTTTGGCACTCTAAACGGGCAAAGGTCATTCAACTTGTAGCCATAGGCATTTTTGTCTTAGTTATTTTCTGTGTACTGTATTCAGTAGTGTCAGTGAAGCACATCAAGTTACTTCAGACTTTAGTTTTGTTAGTTAGTTCACTTGCATATAAAGTTCTCTGAATAAACGTTGCCTACTTTATATGTAATATTTTATATGTGGCTTGTACCTAAAACAAATGGCTCTCAGTGTTAGAGACTCAAACATATGTAAGCAAATTCTCAAATGGCACCTTAAACTTGCGTTATGGTTGCCACAATAGAATGTCTAGGTGCCTTTTTGCATTGATGTTTATTATTATTATTATTATTATTATTATTATTATTATTATTATTTCATTTCTGTACCGCTTTATATTTTAAAGAACAAATAGCAAAGTGGTTTACAACACGTTAAAACATCAAATAAAACAATCCAGCATAAAGCAAATTCAGCCTTCAAGGAAAATATTTCAGATCCTTCTCTAAGTGACATTTTGCTTATCCTATATTCTGTACCTACTTAATTTATATAGTGGTCCCGTAGCAGAAGTACTCTAGGAAGCCAGTGTAATGTAGTGGTTAGAGTGTCAGGCAAAGACCAGGGAGATCAGAGTTCAAATCCCCACTCAGTCATGAAACGCACTGGTGACTTTGGGCCAGTCACAGCCATTTAACCTACGTCATGGGTGTGAACCATGTACTCCTTGGAGGAAGAGGTGGGCTATAAATGCAATAAATAAGCTCTTCTGCTTACCTGCTTGAAAAAAATGGAGGGGCCAGACAGATGGAGATGTCAGTCATCAACCTGGCATCCAGAGATCTCCACACGGTCACAGTTGGACCTTTGCCAGTTGCAAAACACACCTAGCTAATTTCTAACACTGATCCTGAGCATTTCAAGTTCCTATATGGCAGGGGTGGAGGAACTTTTGGTATTTGAAATTCAGGGTTCTCTCAAGGCCCTACCTTTCACTTTGAGTGCTTTAGCCTGTTCTTATCTATGATAATGCATCTTGCTTGCATAGGAGGATAGAAAGAGTTGTGTGCAAAAAAAACCCCACCCACCTTTGACTTTTACTCTTCATAGAGGCTGCTCTCTCTCTCTCTCTCTCTCTCTGAATTTGTGCACAGAATCCCATGTTAGTGTGTAGTAATAGCCAAGAATGTCCCCAAAATTTTCCTCAGTTATGAATTTACTGGATGGAGTTGTAGAGCTTTAAGGAAGGGTTACTGAGATAGTCTAGGTAAAGAATGGGCCTGCATTTCATTCATTTAGTGCAGGCATCCCCAAACTGCGGCCCTCCAGATGTTTTGGCCTACAACTCCCATGATCCCTAGCTAACAGGACCAGTGGTCAGGGATGATGGGAATTGTAGTCCAAAACATCTGGAGGGCCGAAGTTTGGGGATGCCTGATTTAGTGTAATAAGGCAGTCTAGAAAGGCTAAAACCTAAGTCATTCTCCTTTTAAGAACAAGGTCCACATTAAATGGCATAACAGAGCTTCACTTGCAGTTTCTGTCACAGGTGAAGGCTTGTCTCTTTGGAGATATTTGCCGGTGAAAGAGCAAGATAATCTTTGGCTAGGTGTGGGACTTCATTGTCTATGAATGTCGCAACTTTTGAAGAGGAACAAGGGCTGACATCTTGCTGCAAAATAGCCCCAGTCTTACTAATATTTGTGATGCAGTCTGTGTGAGAAGGTGTATAGCAGAATGGCTGCTTCCTGTGAAAATCCATTGGAGTGCCCAATACATATGGCAGGCATAGGCAAACAGCCCTCCAGATGTTTTGAGACTACAATTCCCATAATCCCTGACCACTGGTCCTGTTAGCTAGGGATGATAGGACCTGTAATCCCAAAACATCTGGAGGGCCGAGCTTGCCCTATGCCTGACATATGGCACTTGACAACTTAGTATGCCCTCTGTAGGATGTGAGGAGAGGGCGCTTTAAACTAGTGTGAGTTCTTGTAGCATTATAGGACTGATACTTTGTATTCAACAAATGTATCTGTGGGGCTTTCTAAGCATTTGTCGTGCTTGTGATAAAGTGTCTGGACATGAGCTGGTATGGTAGGATGGACATTCTAATTATTCAGGGAGCAAAGCTGTCAATTCTTGCAGTCCTAAATCTGTGAAGGAAGAAAATGTCATTGATTGGGTGGAATTAAAACCTCTTTTAGAGTCTGTAGGCCAGGCACCCCCAAACCTATGCCCTCCAGATGTTTTGGACTACAATTCCCATCTTCCCTGACCACTGGTCCTGCTAGCTAGGGATCATGTGAGTTGTAGGCCAAAACATCTGGAGGGCCGCAGTTTGGGGATGCCTGCTGTAGGCTGTACTAGCTTTGTAGGGTAGACCAAAGTGTGAAGGAGGTCCTGGGCAAAGTCGCATTCTGTCCCCCAAAGCTCACTCAGGATAACTATCAGTATCCATCTTGTAAAGATTGAGTCCATGCGCCCTTATCAAGTGCATTAGTGATTTCAAGGAATCATTAACCACCATACCTGGCTGATATTGGGGGAAATAGAGTTGGATGTCTGCATTCTGATGGCAGCTTACTCAGTTTCTAGACAGCTTCTCCCATTAGTTCCATGTTGAGACAAGATGTGGAACTTGTATAACTCCTCTGACCTGGCTATTGTAACTGATAACACACTGCCCTAAACTGTCAAATTGGACTTAGCTTGCTAGTGTTGCTATGGTACTGTAGCTACCGGTACTGTAGTTTAATGGTGGCACCATAACCATTTTTTCCATGCAGCAGTGGTGCCTTACTCCTTATTGAATAGTATTGAAGTTTGAATATTAGAGCAGCTCAGCTATAAGATTCCCTTATTTTTATTAATTACACAAGTAAGCAATAATCTTGCCACCTAATTTACCCAGTGACTGTGATACCACTAGGAAAACAGCACAAAAATGAGCCTCTTAAGGAAGCAATTAAAATACTCTTGCCCTTAATTTGAAGGAGCTGCTATTCTAGAATGCTATTCATAAAGAGCATTGAAAATAAGTATTGCAGGTGTGATTGCTTACCCTGTTCCCACTTAGCCTGTTGGAAGCTGGCACCTGCAATAGTCAAGGCCAGCTGGGATGGGATAAAAAAAGCCACACCCATGAGCACAGTGGGTACTGTTTCCTTTTGTGCCTGCCAGGAGAGAGAGAGTATGAGTGCAGTTAGATACAGAGGCAGTTGGAATGTTCCTCTGCTTTATCTCAAGATCTGTGGTTTGTGTGGATGTACTCTCTCCCCCCCCCCCCAATATTTTTTGGGTGGGGAGTGAGAAGAGTACAGGGGGCTGGAGGTCACTTTTACTTGCCGCAAATGCCCAAATTAAAAGGTTGCTCTAAATTACCATTCAGAAGTTATCTCCTGTGGTCACAGTAATGGCACACTCTTGGAGAATATTAATAATTCAGCCATTCTAGTAGTAGGTAGAACTCTTGAGAAGTATCTTTGTATGTTTTGGAGAGAAGTTCTACATTTTTCAACAGTTTTGGAAGAAGCATAAAAAAAGCACATGATTAAAAGTGATACTGACTGGAAGAAGTTTTAATGCTGTCTTTAGCCAAACAGTTGTTGTGAAGTAGCACATCTGGCCCAGTCATTGATGACATTGAATTCTCTCACAATATTTGTTATATGAGGGGAAAACATCTAGCAGAACCATTATTGGAACAATAAAGTACTACAAACACTCCATGTTTGACCAGCATCAAAACTGGATGGTGCTCAGGTGCTGTAGGATATTCTTAGCATAATCTATCTTGTCCCAGTTTGTCCTCCCAGTGGTACTTTTATATGACGCATGGCTATATGATGAGAACATTCAATATGACTGCTGCAGTACAAAAATGCTGCCTCTTTCTTCTTTACAGATAACTGATTTGTACAATATTGAAAGTTCTCCTTGTAGTTAGTGACAGGTGTTGTGCAAATGAAAAATACATTTCCTTGTTTGATTGCAGTGCCTTCTTTTTAACTGGAATGACCATTGAAAGGCTTAGCCTAAACTGAGTGTCAAGTCTGTTGGCCTCTGTATATCCTGTAGTGCCTACAGGTGACAGGTTTCCTTCATTTGCTGGCGGAAGGGCAGTGAGGCAAGTAATACCTGGCTCATTGTATCTCCCTCCCCATGGATCTGTGTGTCTAACAGTATCACTTAAGGCTTACTGGTGATTAAAAGGCAGAGCACAGGAGCTGGGTCACCAGCTGCTTCACTGGACTGATAAATGGGCATTACTTTTCTCTTGTTCATTCTTAATCCATCTTGTACTTTCTCCACACTGACAGTGGGGCACTTGGTCTTGTGGATCAGGCAAGGATTTTGCTACTTATCCAATTTGCACAGTTATCAGGCGGGTGGGGGCTACGATAGGGAATGTCCCCGTTCTCTCCAGGTACAGATAAGTCGCTGAGAGAAAAAGCAGCTGTGACTTTTTATTTTTGTAATATATACCTGTATATATGTTAGCCATCTTAGTAAGTTCCCTAAAGTTACCAGCCTGTATTTTCTTTTTATTTGTCTGTTTTACCTCAAATGGGGAATCTCCCTAAAAATCAGGCTGGTGAATTCCCCTCCCCCCAGGCTGGTCTGGAAATGCAGCAGGTTGGTGGAGGAGGCATGGATTGCTACCTGTCTGCCTCCCAAACAGCCTGCTTGATTTCAAATTGGACGTGCAAGAAAGGGCTTTGCTTCCTGTATGCCCAGCTTAGAAGCACAGCTGGCTGGTGGATTGCTCCATTCCTCCATATCTTGAGTGTTGTGCTTCCGCTTTTCTTCCTTTGTGGCCTGGGTGGAATCCAAGTGGACTTGTGAAAGATGGACAGATTGCTCTGCTCCTCCTTTGCCAGACCACACACTGGGGTGTGGAGGCAGGATTCCACGTTTTCTCTCTGGTCGCCAGTGGCATCCAGATGAGTGGTTAAATGCAAGACTGGTTTATATGTTTTATCGCAGTAGTAATTGTTGGAATAAGTAATTGTTGGAATAAATCTTTTCATATTTTTTTTCAAATCTTGGAGCCAAGTTCAGCAGTTTGGCTTTTGTTGCAGGTTGGGTCAGGTTAAAACTGTAGCATCTTTATGGTTTACTGTTTCATTGTGTTTTTAAATGTTTGCTTGCAGGTACATTTCCTCACCTTTACTTGAATTGCCTAATCAATAACAAACCAAGGTTACGTAAAACGCATAGGCAAAAACACATACTTGAATTGCAGCATGCGTGAATGTCATATCACTTGATTATAAACTGAATCTTAATGCACTTTATTGCCTAACACAAAATAAGGAAGGATTGTGAGGCATCTTTTGATCTGTATATGTTTAAAAGTGATACTGCACCAGCAGTGTTCGAAATTAGCCAGGCACCATTCACAATTTGTGACTGCCAACCAGCATTTTGCAACTGGATGGAGATGTCTGGATGTCACCCTTGGTGCCTAGCATCTCCCCCTGCCTGATTGCAGTCAGCTGGTCTGCTAGGCACAGCGGCAGCAAAAGAGACACTTCTTTTGCTACCGTGCTATGCCGCCAAAGACCTGATTTGCATCTTTTGCAGCCATGCTATCCTGCATACCCCCTGTGCTGCTGGGTGAATCAGGTGAATCAAGTTCCTGGAGATTGACCTCTGGTGCTGACTGGTTTAACTTTTCAGTGTTCAACTGTAAGAACTCCCCTAACAGAGCTACTTTGCAGATAATGTTTTAAAATAGGTGGCTATCATTTAAAAAGTGCTAGGTCCTGGTTGGAATATTCTGTTCAAGAAAGGGGGAAAAACACAACAGGGATATTCTGCGGGCTGACATTTGAAGTTGCTGTTTGCTTAAAGGTGCTGATAAGCTTGGGCTATCTGTGCTCTGTTGCCAAAGGACCTCTGGCTGTATGTCAAGCACCTCTCCCATATTCTTTTGAACTTCCTAAGGCAGGCTTTCAAAGGTTTTATTACCCTTCACAAATGCTACTTGTGTAGCCAAATATAACAAAGAGCAGAAGTTTAAATGTACAGTACAGTGGTACCTCTACTTACGAATGACTCTACTTACGAAATTTTCTACTTACAAAGAGAAAAAATAGTAAAAAATGGTGGCGCGCTTACGAAATTTTTGACATCCGAACAACCTCGCTGCCCTGCACTTGCCACCACCGCTGCCTCAAGTCCACGGCGGCGGGACCTTCCTTGCCCACCACAGCTGCGTGGCTTCTTTCTTCGTGCTCCGGAGCCCCTTCGCCTGCCTCGCCACCGCCACTTACCCATCCTGTGTGTGTCCAGCTGCACGAGCGGCATCTCCTTGAGGGCGATGTGACCTCCACCGGCGTCTCCGCAGCTGGCCCAGCGCAGGCAGCACCGCACAGGGCTGGGCGCCGAAGAGCCCAACGAGGCCTCCATGGCCGCCTCTCCTGCCCTCGGCTTCTCCGCTCAGAGCGCAGCCGAAGCCGCCATGCGGAGGAAGCGCCCCTCACCGCCACCCGCACCATGTCCATGCGAGCCCAAGTCCCACACGGCTGCCCGCAGGTGCCCTGGCTCAGCCTCTGATATCGCCAGGACTGCAACTCCCATCACCCCGCCACCAGGAGAGGTGGCGGCGATCACCGGCGGGGTGAGGGGAGTTGCAGTCCTGGCGACGTCGGAGGCCGAGCCAGGGCACCTGCGGGCGGCCGTGTGGGACTTGGGTTTGCGCGGATATGGGGCGGCGGCGATGCGGAGCCTCTCCCGGCGGGGCTAGCAGTACCGGGTGGGCGCCTAGGCCGGGGCAGCGGCGAGGGGCGGAGGGCGCTGGCTCCGGCTGCGCTCTGAGCAGAGAAGTCAAGGGCATGAGAGGCGGCCTCGTTGGGCTCTTTTGCGCCCGGCCCTGTGTGGTGCTGCCTGTGCTGGGCCAGCTGCGGAGACGCCGGCGGAGCATTTTGACTTACAAATGTTTCTACATACGAATGTGCATTCAGAACGGATTAAATTCGTAAGTAGAGGTTCCACTGTATTTAGACTGTTTTTGTCACCTTGAACACGTTACTTAACCCTTTTCCAAAAGTGGTTGTCTGTTCAATAAATCCTAGGTAGGGTGTGTGTACACATAGATGTTCGCTTATTTTTTATATTAAAATACCTGCATGCTTTCTGCAGAATAAAAGTTGTGGCCTTCAGGGGTGTAGAACTTGGTTGTGTAGCACATGTGCACCATGTACAGAAAGCCGTTGGTTAAATTCCAGGCATCTGTAGTTAAAAGGATCTTGGATTGCAGAGTTGTGAAAGCCTTTGCCTTAACCTCTGTATTTTGTGGCTTTATTTGTACACATCCTTGAAGGTCAACTTGGAATACTTGTGTAACCTTGATGCCAAATCTAATGCCCCCCTCTTCCTCTCCCCTCCCCTCTTGTGTTGGAGACATTATCTCTGGAATAAAAGTGTGCATTCGGGCTGGGCAGTATATTGATATATCATAATTGTTCATATGATAATTATTTCATAATTATCTGGCAATATATTGCGAATCACAACATTTGTAAAGGCTAGGTGATATCTGGTTTTCAACATCACGATAGCTCACCAGCTAAACATCATAATGTCATAGTGAATACAAATAATCGGGGACTGCCAGCAGGCCTGCTAGGAGGCAGAAGCAGCAATGGCAAAAACAGCTTGCCCTGACTGTGGTACATGTCTGCAGGAGTGGCAACAACCTGCAAGGCCTTGTGCTGGTGGCACAATCAGTGGTAGCCAGTGAGTACTTGTGGTGGCAACAGGAGCTGGTGACACAAGTGGTGACAGGCTGTGAGGCTTTGCGGTGGTGGCACAAACAGTGGCAGCAATAGAGAGTAATGACGGTAGTGACGGCGGCATGCAAGGCCTTTCGGGGGCGGCAGGAGGTGGGGGCAGTAGTGGCGGCCTGCAAGGCCTTGTGGTGGTGACAAAAAGGGTGACAGTAACGGCAGCACCCTGCAAGATTTTGCAGTAATGGGAGGTGGCGGCCAGTGAGGCCTCGTGGCGGTAGCAAAAAGTAGCAGTAGTAATGGTGGCGGCCTGTGAGGACTTGCGGCAATGATAATGTGGATTTTGCCGCCGCCAGGCTGCTGGCAGTCTGGCAGTCCCAGATTATTTTTATACATTATGACTCATCACCATACTCTGGATTGTCCTGAATACTACAATTTGGTAGGCAAGTCCAAAACCAAAAGTCTCATTTGGATGCCTTTTGGCTTGCCTGCTGATGAAAGTGAGCATGAGGTGATTGATAATATCAGTTTTAGACCCTTAAGTAGTTACAGATGCAAGGACATTGTCCTGTTCGCCTCAGTATGGTTCCTTCTTTATTTCAGATATCTTGATAATATTGCGATATTTAAAAGGTAAATTAGATCCAGTCGCGGATGACTCTGGGGTTGTGGCGCTCATCTCGCTTTATTGGCCGAGGGAGCCAGCGTACAGCGTACAGCTTCCAGGTCATGTGGCCAGCATAACTAAGCCACTTCTGGCGAACCAGAGCAGCGCACAGAAACGCCGTTTACCTTCCTGCCGGAGCAGTACCTATTTATCTACTTGCACTTCGATGTGCTTTTGAACTGCTAGGTGGGCAGGAGCAGGGACTGAGCAACGGGAATTCACCCCGTTGCGGGGATTCGAACCGCCGACCTTCTGATCGGCAAGCCCTAGGCTCTGTGGTTTAACCCACAGCACCACCAGCGTCCCTATTGCGATGTTTAGCTGGTAATATATCACGATATTGAAAATCAGTCCAGCCATAGTTTGCATAGCTATTGCAAGCTGACCACATGGATTTTGCTCACCTGCTTGCTAATCTTTCTCATGGCAGAGAGCTGGTCAGGTGGGAAAGATCCACATGGTCGGTCTGATCGTGTGGATAGGGATGATGCACTCTTTACTTAGAGAGTATGCTAGATATCCTTTGGCTTTGAAGGAAGTAAGGATTGGGATTATTTCTGGCTGGGCAATAACTCTAGACCCTGTTGGTCGTCCTTGCTTATGGTAATTGTCCCTTTTGAGTTTGCTGCTGCTTGCATGAGCCAGAAAGCAAGCAGCAGTTCTGAGCATTTCTTTTGCCTGTCTTTGCAAAATTTAAGAGTTTATTTCATGTTCATTATCTTGGTAACATTAAAGCTGCCTCACTGACAAACTGCTCTGATGCAGTTTTTTGTGTTTAGCCTGGTTGAATAGTATCCATCTCAAATGTTAGTGAATTTGAGGAATAGGTTGCTGATGCTGATGAATACTTACTAAGTGACACAGTATTAAAAGGGTTGTTAAAGTCTGTTAAAAGGAGAAGGGGTGTGAATGGTTCCTTAAAACAGGTGGAGAAACCAATAGTCTTCCAGATATTGTTGGACTACAGCTCCCACAATTCCTGATCATTGGCAGTGCTGGTTGGGACTGATGCAAGTAGCAATCCAGCAACATGTGGAGGGCTGCAACCCTGCTTTAAAATACATTTCAAAAGATGTTAGCTTTTTCAAAGTGGAGATAAAGAGATGTTCATTTGAGCTATACCTAAATTCAGTTACTTTTGCTTGCACATAAATGCTGTTAGAAATATTTACGCTCTTGTAAACAAACAAAACTAAGCTTGTATTATGGTTTTGGCTCATAGCTCCTAAAGCTGCAGCTGGTGTGTATGGAGAGAGACAAGCCAAATGCTATAAAGTGCCACATGGTTTTAAACCACGATTAGCAATGTAGGCTGACTCAGCAAAAATGTGCAAGGTTCTCCCTCTATCAGTATAATGGGCTGTTTTGAAAACTTGCATTAAGCTCCTTTCATAATACATTGTTTGTTGCAGATAAAACATTGCAAGCCTTACAAAAATAATGGCCAGAAAGATTGCTGTTTTAGTCTATGGCATCAAATAAAACAGACTTAAAAACTAACAAATTTGTTGTGGCTTAAGCTTTCATAGAGTAAAGCCTTCTTCATCTGATCCATGAGGTGCTATCATAAATTGACAGGGAATTAAAATAATTTATATAATGAACGATTTGTATCTGAATAAGCGTGCATGCACATGAAAGCTCATACCAATGACAAACTTAGTTGGTCTCTAAGGTGCTACTGGAAGGATTTTTTTATTTTTTAAAAAATCATATTTCTAATTAGAGATCCTAGTTTTTCTAAAATGTGGCTGCTAGAATTCTAACTGCAGCTTGCAAAATCTGTTCAGGTCTCTTATAACACATTGCAGCAAAGTATGGATAGCTGGCTAGACTGTCTGTGTCCAGGTTCATCAGAGTTCTTCCATTTCTCTCTTTAAAACCCTGGTAATTTCCATGCTAATCCGAGGAAAGCTTGTGAGATCTTCCCCATCTCTAGTAATTAGCGATGAGTGGTAAAGATCAAGTGAACAAAAAGTAGGTTACATAGCCCCAAGCACCTTGTCTTGAATTTTCAAGCTGCATCAACTGAAATTCATCCCACAATGCTACATCAGACAGTGCTTTTGACACATCCTCGGACAGAACTGCCATAATTGTGGCATTTAGACTGATGAAGGTGAAGGTAAATGATTTTGTCTTGACAACATGTTTAGCAAACATGTTACAGCAGGCGCTGAAGGTTTTTTTAATCCTTTCATGTGGTACTAAGCCATGAGCTACTTGGAATATCTCTGCTGGACACCACTCCCAAGTATGTGGTGGTTAGCAGAGAAATGTTTCCTTGCTGTTACGGCCACAGAGTAGGCTCAGTAGTGAACTTTTACCTGTGTCTAGTCATATTTGATGTGATCCTTCTACCACCTGCATTCTAGTAGTCTTGCTACCTGCTTCCCTAGCTAAGTTACTAGGTAAACCAGGGACCAGGCTATGCCCTGTGAGAGAGAACCCTTAGGAACAATTGTGCTAACCTCCTGAGCAATTGAGACTAAGGCTTGGTGTGCTGGACATGCCAACAGGAAATTCCTTGAGGACATTTTGGAAACCACTGAATTCAGTTCATTTCTGGACTGTCGTAATGGATTCACTGCCCCTACAGGATTCACTGGCCAAAACTAGCAGGAAGTGGTCTGAATGTGACTGGAGAGGTACGGAAAAATCCACCACAGCACAGTGCAGTTGAGAACTCTAGGTCTGTAGTGATACACCATAGTAAGTTGCCCTGCCCCAGACCAATTTTGGTGCTACATCAATACGGCAAGTGGATGTAGCTAAGAGAGTTCCCTTCCTTCAAGAATAAATAATGAATAATAGTTTAGTTATAATTTACCTGGTATTAAACTGGTAGGTCATCTTTTGCAGCCTGGGTGGCCAGCCTGTGGGACAGCCAGCAGTTCTTTATTGCACACAGGAGCAGAAGGGGCTGCCTCTGGCATAAGAGTCCATCCAATATGCTTGCCACGTTGCAGTCAGATCTCTCGCTCAGTATGCTTGAGGCAGAATTGTAATGAGGCATGGAGGTTGGATGACAAAAGTGGTTGATCAACTGTGTTTTACTATTTGGGTGTTGAAGGCAAGAGTGGAAATTGTCCAGAACAATTAAGTGAACCTGTAAATGAGCAGAGAATTAAGCCAGGTGCTTCAGCCAGGGTGAAGGGAAAGCGGGGCTTTCGGCAGCCGGCGAAAAGTCCCCGCACCAGCGCACTTCGGCACCGGGTGATGGGGCCGAAGTGCGCCGATGCGGGGGTGTTTTGCCGGCTGCCTTCCCCATGGTTTGGGGAAGGCAGCCAGCGAAAACGTCCCTGCACCGGCGCGCTTCGGCTCCGGGTGACGCAGTGTCGGGCGGAGGGGGGAGCAGAGAATCCTCCGCTTTCCCCCACCACACACTGCCCGGGATCGGACAAGGCTTCTCCAGCCTCGTCCCGTCCCCGCAGTGTCGGGCGGTGTGGGGAGGAAACGCAGGATCCTCCGCTTTCCCACACACACACTGCCTGGGGATCTGACGAGGCTGGAGTAGCCTCGTCCCATCCCCGCCTTGTCGGGTAGTGGGGGGGGGGGAAGTGGAGGATCCGAAAAGCTCCCGCCGCGGACTGGAAGAATCCACTTCTCCCCCCCTTCTTCCCACGCTACAGCCTTTGTGTTCCGCTGGTCTCTGCCGGTTGCAGAGTATACCTGAAGTATACCTGAGTATACCTGAAGGAGCCTTGGCCCAGTATACCTGAAGGAGCGTCTCCAACCCCATTGTTCTGTCAGGACACTGAGGTCCAGCATCAAGGCCCTTCTGGCGGTTCCCTCACTGCGAGAAGCAAAGCTACAGGGAACCAGGCAGAGGGCCTTCTCAGTAGTGGCACCCACCCTGTGAAACGCCCTCCCATCAGATGTCAAAGAAATAAATAACTACCTGACATTTAGAAGACATCTGAAGGCAGCCCTGTTCAGAGAAGTTTTTAATGTGTGACATTTTAATGTACGGTATTTTAAATTTTTGTTGGAAGCCGCCCAGATTAGCTGGGGAAACCCAGCCAGATGGGTGGGGTACGAAGAAGAAGAAGAAGAAGAAGAAGAAGAAGAAGAAGAAGAAGAAGAAGAAGAAGAAGAAGAAGAAGAAGAAGAAGAAGAAGAAGAAGAAGAAGAAGAAGAAGTCATTATTTTATTGAATTTCCCTTTTTAATTCTAGGACACATACTAGGTAGTACTTGAGCTACAGGCACAGAAGATCTCTTTCACATGTCAAAAGAATGCAACTTTCTCAGGCTTTGGTGCTTTCTTCTGTTTTACTTTTTTGTTGTTAATCCAGTGTTTAAAATTAGAAACATATATTATTGAGCAGTATAGGTTTCTACACTGGTTATATCATTCAGATATTTGAGTGAGTCATGTCTTGCGTCGTTAATACTTGCTTACACCTAAGCCATTTTAGGATGCTTCAGAATTGTTTTGCTCGTTTAAATGCCCTAATGGCAACTGTTCAAAAAGAAGGTTGTAATAATGCATCCAGGGGTTTCATCTCTGTTTCTTTCCAAGTATGGCTGATCTTTGGACAGCCCTCATGGGATTTTAAAAATTTATCTGTGACTAATGTAAGTTACGCTTTTCTGCTTGAGTTCTTGATTTTTGTACAGTTTTAAGGTACCCTTCCTGAACGGGAACTGCTTGTTTTTGTGTATTAGGTTTTCACCTTCCAGCAGCAAGTAGGATTGTGTCTGGTATGGAATGCTATCTATCTGAAGAAAATGAACCTGCATCAAAACTGAGTCCCTCTGCTACAAGGATCTGTGCTCAGACAAGCAGCTAAGGCACTGCTACTACATTTCAAAAGGCAGAGTGGTCACTCTGAGGCTCTGAAGGGAACTGCAAGCATTTTAAATTAGATTCTGGAATTCGGCTGCCAACTCCTCTGTGCTTTTTGCTCTCCTTGTCACGGTGGCTGGTGGCTGCTGCAGAACTCGTTGCTCTCATTTGCATGGGCCAAGAAGTAGAACAGATCGCCCTGTATTGCTGGATTGCAGCCTGTCACTCATATGCAGAGCGCACCATTCTCTGCAGACTTGGGCACAAGCCAGTTACCTTGGCAGAAGGGGATGAAAGCTATCTGACAAGGGGGAGGAGATTGGCTTTCCTTTTGGCATGGGACAGAGATAGGTGGCCTCTTTGGGTTGTCATGGAGGGTTGAGGGTGGGAATGTAGGCATTATTTATAGCACTAAATATAGTTGACTCTGCTTTCATAGAACAAGATTTGGGTCATGTGACCATTTTCCTCCTTCCTTGGCTGCTGGTCTGTGCTGAGCTCATGTATCTGAATAGGTAATAATTAACTGTTAACGAGCTTTTCATTAGAGGCCTGACTGTGTATGCACAGGGAGGCAGAGCCAAGGCTTTGTGGAAAAACCTGCTTTCTCTCTCAGGACAAGGTTGCAGTGCTTTTAGGCTGGTGTCCCCTCTTTGAATGCTCACTAGCGTTCATTCCCTGAATAACTTGTGTGGCAGTTACTCCCATACTGCAACACTGTTTTGAGGTACCAATTTCTCGACAGCGAAACTTCTTGGCTTAAGAAAGACGTTGATTGTAAGAGGTGCTATTCATTCTGAGTATAAAGAAAGTCTGACCCACATAACTTTTGATTACTTTTTTGCTGCTGACTTGTAAAGCTGCTGTAGCTGTTGGGTGAACTCTGAAGTTGCCCAAGTGAGGATAGTTGTTAGAAGCCAGCAGCTTGTGTTCATGGAGGTGCATTGTGACAGCTGAAAAATATGTAGCTTTTCCCAAGAAATGTCGTACAGTCCCGGCCAATGGTCATGATAGACAGGCACAGGTGGAAGGACTAACGTGGCATTCAGCTGGGTTGCAGCTCTCTTCCGGAAGTGACAAAAACCAGCCCACTCTTGCATTCCCCCCTCCCTCTTTCCTATGTTAACAGCTTCTCTTACCTTGAGTGTGTGCTTCCAGATTTGACTATAGTGACAAAGGCAATCAACCTTTGGATTTCTCACTGAATTGTTGTTTTCCAGTTTAATATGCTGCAAGTGAAGAGGTACATTTGTCAAAAAGCTGTTATTTTTTCTCTGTCTTTCCGTCTCTAGCCTTTGAAAAGACATAGTGACCTAGCCTAGCTGATTTTAAAAAGGTGGGAGGGAGGTGCCCTTTGAATTAGAATGGGAGTGAAATCCTTTGAGCAAATGACCTTGAGCATGGATATTATTTGCCTTCCCTCGCTTTTAGCTCAAAGGCGCTGTGTGTGTGTCTCTGTCCATGCATGTGTGCTAAATATGCATTTGCTGCTAACATCAGACTGGTTTTTATAAGCGTCCCCTCTGTATCTTTCTGGAACTGGTGTTTTTTTAGTAGGTCTGCCTTGTTAGTGCGGGACTTAAAGGGCTGGTAGTACATTTACAGTATGCTGCCATCTGGTGATAAAAGGTCTATAGATGCTTTTTGTGAGTTATTTTGATGGCATTAGAACATTAGAATAATTCACAATAGAGGTGGGCAGGCGTCAGACTTTCAGAATCTATTCTGTTAACTGGATTCCTGGGAATCCACCACCTGCAGCCAGGTGCAACATAGTGGCTGGGGTGGAGCCAGAGGCAAAGTGATGGCTCAGGGGAGAACCTGCTGCCTACCTGCATTGGGATGATCTGCATTTACCACTAAAAATCTACACTGGGAGTTACTACAGATCCTGGTATGGGGTGGCAGAGAAGCTTTCTTTTTTCTTACAATTGTTAACCATTGCAGATCGGAAATCCATTACAATACATTCATGAGTATTCTAGCATTGGGGATGCTATCAATATGGCTTTCACAACATCTAAAGCAAACGGCTATGGCAAAAAAAACACCACATTACACTACACAGCAGTTGCAGGATACTAATACCCTGTAAGGTGCTTTACTAGATGCCATTATGTCAACTTTTTAAAAGTTTTTTTTAAGGTTATGTTTGTTTACACTTTGCTACGTCAGCTTGGAAGCAGGTGTGACAAAGGGGCATTTCTTAACCCCTCCCTTTCTGCCCTATCTGGTGTGAGCAAGCAGCAAAGCTATGGAGTGGGGTTGGGTTAGTAGAATCATAGAATTACAGAGTTTAAAGAAGACCACAAGGGTTATCTAGTCCAACCACCTCCAATGCAGTAATCTTTTTGTCCAAATGTGGGGCTCGATCTCATGACCTTGAGATTGAGTCTCATGCTTTACCGACTGAGCTATAGTAATGCAGCCTTAAGTCAAAAGTGAGACAGCTCCTGCCCCTTCTCACTTATAGTCCAAAAGATGGAAGAAGTGATGGAGAAGGAACAGGAAAGCAAGCAAACTCAGGTATCAGTTCTTTATAATGTTACGTAGTTCTTACAATGAGAAACTGGGGGAGAAACAGTTGAAGGAAGAGGAGAAACCAAATAGAATTGGTCTTCCAGCAGAATTGGTGGGAGTTCGGCTGCTGCAGTCTGATGGAATGGTTACTGCCAGATGATAGTTGTTTTTCCTTGAGGCTTAAGGATGGGGCTACAGCTTCCACTCATCTGCCTAATTTTACTCCTTTGCCTTATGCTCTAATCTCTCATTTCATCAACAGCACATCATGCTTTGAGAATTAAATTAAAAGTGAAACTAAAAACATAATAAAAAAATCCACTTTGGATTTGGGCTGTGTGTGGCGTTTGTTTGTTTTTTACAATCAAATGGTGTATAAACATAATGAAATGAAATAGAGTCCACCATTGCACAAAACTTCTACTATAGGAGAGCATGGGCAGAAAAGATGGACCTGAACCATCTCTTCCTTGGTGGAGATATGAAAACATGAAATTATTGGACCAGTAAAAAAGTAGTAAAGATAAAGTATTGGACCAGTAGTAAAGAAGTCCCTAAGTTTTTAGGTGCTTTGTTATAAACAAGCACAATATAAATGAACATAAACTATAATTTATAGGTAGTGGTGGGGAACCAGTTTTCCCCACCCCCTGGCCTACTTTCATTTGATGATACAGTTGTTGCAGTCCAATGTTGGTCTTCAAACAGCCCTTCTGGGAATCACTTAGTGTGAAGCGTGAACCAGATATAAAAATGGAGACAATGGGAACACAAATAGAGGATGTTATCCTGCAGCATTGAACATTTATTCTGGCTCTACTCATCTACTCATTGCTGGCATGTGGCCCTAAACATGCTCCCCCTGAGGGAATGTAACTGGAGACGAATTGTTACAGCTCTGTGTACTCTTTTTAGGTAATAGAATCCCACATAATGGCTCACACAGACATTTGCATCACTTGATTGCATAACACTTTGATTATCTACACTGATTTGAAACAATATGAAAAGTTCCGTCTGTACGCTTGTATATGCAATTGCTCATTCACACATGCAAATTGTTCTCTGCTTCTGAAATCAAGTGCCATGAACTGGTTATGAAAGTTGTGAGTTCTCCAGCAATAATGTGCTCTTTTCTCTAGAGCAGAGTGTTTCCTAACCTTGAGTCTCCAGCTGTTTTTGGATTACAACTCCCATCATCCCTAGCTAGCGAGACCAGTGGTTAGGGATGATGGGAATTGTAGTCAAAAAACAGCTTGAGACCCAAGGTTGGGAAACACTGGCTAGAGCAGGCATCCCCAAACTTCAGCCCTCCAGATGTTTTGGACTACAATTCCCATCTTCCCCAACCACTGGTCCTGTTAGCTAGGGATCATGGGAGTTGTAGGCCAAAACATCTGGAGGGCCGCAGTTTGGGGGTGCCTGGGCTAGAGCATAAGTTCCCAATGTGGTGCCTGATAGTAGCATAGCTGCCAAGTTATCCCTTTTTAAAGGGAAATTCCCTTATGCTGAATAGGCTTCCTCGTGAGAAAAGGGAAAACTTGGCAGCTATGGATAGTAGTTGCTGGAAGGCTTTTACCACACTAAGTGGATTTGGTTCCTGGAATCTCAGCAGAGAGTTGCATGCCAAACAGGAGTTGGTATACTATTGTTAATGCAGTACTAATCACTGTATTTTGCTTATTGCTAATGTTATCATGTGACATTTACATAACCATACAAAATTGGCGAATGCAATATCATTCCCTAAATTAAAAAGTAAGTCTTAATTAAAAGTTGCTAGGCTTTTGATGTGGTAGAAGTTACTTGGCTTTCTTATTTACTTTGGTTCTTTTCAAATTCAAACCTGTTCAGAGGGGTGAATGGCAGTCTTTTCTACCGTTGTTGGTTGTTGCAGTTTTATGTTTAGCCCAGTGGTTTTCAAGCTATGGCTTCCCTCTCCCCTCCCTTGGGGGAAATTCAGAATGAATGGAAGGGGAAAGAAAGCTCAGGGAGCAATAGGTCCTTGTGACTATCACAGCCTTTATCTTACTAAGCCAAGTGATATTAAAGATTGTATGCACTTTAGCAGAAGACTGTTTAATTCTATGATTTTTGAGGGTGGATGGTTGATTGCTCCTGTCATTGCCGCTTCAGCTTGGTCTGCTTTTGGAAAGAAGCTCTACATTGTTCTTGACAGACTAGGAAAACTTGCCCATTTTTTTTAACACTTCCTAGAAAGTGATCCTCAGCAGTGTTGTTGGAAGTGGCCACCCTTAGAAACCAACCTTTGGAACGTTTTTTCCATCCACCCAGCAATGCCATCATGTTTGAATTTTTGCTGCCTCAGCTTGTTGTGAATAAATCCCTGCATGTTAAAATATCATTTAGGATCATCCAGAGTCTCGTGTGGCAGTGCCCCGTTCTATTTTTGTGAAATAGTTTGCCAGGATGACTGTGGCTGGTTCTGAGTGCCTTCTGCTTTTTCTCTTGTTTTGAACCGGGACTGTTACTTAGCCTTTTCATTTTTAAGGGAAATTAGTTGTTCCTCTAGGTCACTTTGTGGCATGTTAATTGGCGGTTTGCTCCTTCGCTAGCTCTCAGGGTTCTGTGTTCTTTGGGATCAAAAAGCAGATTTTCCTTCAATCGTGAACTTTTTTTCTGTAATCCATGAGGTGGATTGATTTGCTCTGTACTTTAACCTTCAGAGATACTCACATAGTTTAGAAACAGGCACATGTGGCAGGAAGACAGTATTGACAGTGGAAATGTTAATGAACTTTAATTAGTATAACTGTGTCTGCATGTGTAGAGTAGCACTTTCCTAGCTACCTATGAAAATCCACATAAACATGTCGTGGAAGGAAAAGCTATATACGGTATGCTGAATTTGTATAAAACAAAGCCATGAAAATTACTACAGTATCAAGTTTTATGTTGTAAACAACTTTTAAATGAACAGTAACACTGCAGTGAAAAAAATGAGCAACGGTAGCGGTGTTAGTCTGTAAGAAACAAACCCTCCAAAATCCATAGTTGGGCAGTACTTTTATTGCTCCATTGAAGGAATTGTTCAGCTGTGGGTTTTAGCATTCTTTCTCCCTCTACAGTAAGGTTCTCCCAGTAGCAGTACTGCATATAGCTGTTCCTGATCTGTAACCAGAGACTTTTGTATGGTACAAAGTCAAAATAACAATTTATTTTTCATGCACTGGTCTTTTCTGATTTAGTTGATTTGTTGCAGGTTAAAATTGGCGGGAGTTGTCCATGTTACATGGGGTTGCTGAAATCTGCTGTGTGGACATTTTAATCACCATACACCCCCTGGCCAAAAAAAAATCCCTTTATGGTTGGATGTGCTGGATATAGCAATAGAGCTGGCTTTAATTTGAGTGCTTTGAAGGGTATCAGGATACTGAACAAAAAGCCAGTGCCAGCCTCCCCACTTGCATGCCCTTCTCAAATTTGCCTTCCCTGCTTCCAGTTCCAGGGCCATAACCAATCACTAAGAAACACAGGAGTGATGTTCCTCAGCTATGGTCTCATTTCATGCATACAATAATAGAATCATTTCTGCTCAACAATGTAATTTTTAGTAGCGTTAAGTATCTATGCTTATTCAGATCTTTTAGCTGACACCCTGCTTTTGAAAAGCCTGGAAGTGTGTTCCTTTTTTCACTTTAAAAAATTGCCTTCCATCCATGAGGTGCATATTATGGATAATGTTGGCAGTCTATACGCTATCCCTTCATTAGCACATGTTGCATACCGTACTAGGATTCTTACAGCAATGGTGATTTTGTGCTACTAGCAAAGTTCAGGAGAGACTCTCTCGTATTATTGTGCCTAAAATCTTTCTCAGCATTGGTTGCCAATCCACAAAAAAGTGGTGGGCCCACAGTAAGCTGCTTACCAACCTTCCCCCCCCCCCCCCCGGTTGGATGAACAAAGCAAAACTGTATGCTCCCTGCATAAGGGTGTAGTTCTGTAGATCCATACACAACCCAAATACTGGGAAAACCATACTGTACTAAGGGAATACAATAGAAGCTGGCAGCAGAGTTTGGGAGAGTACTCTGCAACTTGCTGTTTTCTTGCTACTACACAGCTAGCTTTTGCCCTGCTTTGGTGGGGAAGCCTTCTTATTTTGAGATTTTGATTTATAGTTAGTTGCTTCTGGTACATTTTGTTGTTGCTGCTGTGGTATTCGGCATCTTTAGGGGATTTAAATTCTTGGTCTCATGGGTTATTTTACTAGTGAAATAAAGGTAACCTCCCAATTTGGCATTGTCCAGCCACTGGGATGCTCTGTCACACCCTCCACTAGGGGGCAGGCTCCTCTGAAGAAAGAATTAAGAGAAAGTAGGAAGCACTGCCTACTCCTGCCCACTCCTAGGTAGTAGACAGTACTTCCTCCCAAGAGTTGGCATTTTCCTTCCTTTGCAGTGAATGGACACAGCAGGTTCACAGCCTGGCCTTGGGAGCCAGTTCTAGCCGGTAATAACTTCTCTTCATGCCAGGCTTGAAAACTAAGATATTGCCCATGGGTGGGTGAGAACTATTTGAAGATAAATGCTGTCCATTTACTCTCAGATGGAACATTATGCATTTTCTGGGTACAGAGTGCTTAGAGCAATCTATTAAGAAGGGGGGAAATCTCAGTAGAGTCATGGCTCTACATATTGAACTTGAATATCATGTTTCAATCTACTGATCTTCCCAGTAGTTATGGAAAAGAGACTTGATTTTCTTAAGAGACTGACCTGGTCGTTCCTTGGAAGGTAGATGAATGTTAAGTGTGATTGCATGGAGTGATACAATAGGGACTAAAAACCGCTTCAGTGACCAACTTAGAATATTAATTTTTTGGCTTTTCTTCCCTCTCACTAGAGCATTCAACCCCAGCCAAGGTGGTGAAAGCTGCAAATCCAAGGCAACGTAAAGGAAGCAAGGCAAGTACTAGTGTTCATATTTGTGAATACTCCAAAGTTGTGTATCAGAATGAATTTGTGGGACTGTTTCAGCTTTATTATGTGGGTTAACGGTGGTTCTCAGAGCTGTCTTACTTGTGGTTTCTTGACAAAACTTGAAGGTAGGTTTAGGGGTCTTTATTTTTTGTTTCCAGTTCTAACTTTCATGATCAGCACCTTTTTAGTATATCTGTTCTTCGGCTTTCCTTGCTCCTGCACCATCAGTACATGTGCACCTGTTCTGTGCTTGTGGCACTCAGTGGTCTGCAAGTACATGGCTTAATCTGTGTGCAGCTGCTGGTTGAATGGATGATTCTGTCGTACGATAGGAGATTTATCTGGAAAGCCTTTTGCAAATACTTTTTCAGCTTTGACTCAATTTGCCTGTTACTGGTTTGGTAACAAACAACTCCTGTTAACTCTTTTTGGGAAGTTATGCCCATATCCTTCCCACCCTCCATCATTGGCTGGTTTCTTTAACCCTCTGGGCTTCTCTGCTGTTTATTCCTTGAATATAATAGGTTGCCTTCTGCTACACTTGGTGCCCATGGAGCAGTTTTAGTCCATGGTAAAAATGCTTCAGTCTGCAATGCTGCACATCAGAAAAACTGATGTTTGCAGAAAAACTGAAGTTGCATGTCTGGTTTTAGCTACTATACCTGTACCAAGTAGGCTTGGGTTTATGCGCTATTTTTTTCTGGGCACTAGAGACTGCATCATAAGAACAGACCTGTTGAATCAGACCAGAGACTCATCCTGTTCTGCACAATGGCAAACTAGATGTTTATGGTATGTTCACAAGCAAGATGTGAGGGCAATAGCACATTCCTGGTGTTGAATGCAATGTTTGGTCCTGGAGGCCAACAACACTAGTAGCTATGTTTAACTTCATCCCACCATTAATTTATCCAATTCCCCATTAAAGCAAAAGATGGGGTGTGACTACTTAAATTGTTCCCTCAGGCACACACACCAGAGATGCCGTGCAACATTTTGTTGCAGGGGGCACTCTTTGTGATAACAAATTAATAACAAAAATAGTTTCCCTTGTATAACAAAAGTAGTTTCCTGTGTATGTTTGCTATGGGTTGTAGGCAATAAAGTTTCATTATTAATGAAATGCCTTCCTTCCTAAAAGTGTGCTCTTGTGTTGTTCTTGTCCAGCTTCATTTGCCCTCTCTGCAACCTTTTTGCTTACTTTATATGTAGTTTTTTAGGGGACTTGACACCTTACATGCAGGTTCTGTTCCAAACTTTAGAGAGGTCTTTAAGGTGATATACTTCAGGCTAGATCAGAAGAAATCTCAATGGAATATCAAGGGTTAGAAAATGAAAATAGCTGGAAGCAGGATATGCCATTGATTTGATCTGCAGTCACAGGCTCTGCTAGAGGGCAAAGCTCAAGATGTGCTTGCAAATCAAAAGGCTCTGCTAATTGAAGATCAGTCAGTCATGGCAAAGTTCATTGAATTATAACATAACATTTATGTGCCACCCGGTATTCCTAGGTATAGACTGTGATGTTTAATGAATAAAATATTACTGTTTGAAAACATAATGGCAGTAATGCAGCAAGCAACCTTGGCTCAGTAAGGGAGAGAGCTGGATGGTTAACTTTATGCAGCCAATTTTACAAAACAAAAAATTGCCGTGTCATGTGTAAGGATAGCAAAATCTTCCCCATGTAAGATTAATCCATTGTACAGTGTCATGCAACTTCCCCTATCTTCTAAGGATATCACTGTTTGCTATTTCCTCCTTTTTCTGGTGCCTGAATTCCTTCTTCCCATACTTACTTCGGAAGCAGCATCTGTCCTTGCTCAAACCTGCTTCTCTTTCCACATCCCATACCCCCACCCACATAAGAAGAATAAAGTCAACCCTTTTTAAAAAAGCAAACCTGTTGCATAAGTCTGTTTTATCTTAAGGTGATGTTGCATGTTGCAGACAGTGCGGAGAAACAGATGCGCAAATGACTTGGAGATCCACTTAATTATTCCAGGGCAGCTGGTATTGTTCCAGGAGAAGATACAAATGCTCCTTGCATGTGCATCTGTTGAGCTTGTGTGTATTTGCTGAAATGCACACAAAGGGATATGTGTGAGGCACTTGCATATCTGCTTTTGGCATCACAGGTGGCACTGTGGATTAAACCACAGAGCCTAGGGCTTACCGATCAGAAGGTCGGCAGTTCGAATCTCCGCGACGGGGTGAGCTTCCGTTGCTCAGCCCCTGCTCCTGCCAACCTCGCAGTTCGAAAGCATGTCAAAGTGCAAGTAGATAAATAGGTACCGCTCCGGCGGAAAGGTAAACTGTTTCTGTGCGCTGCTCTGGTTCACTAGAAGCGGCTTAGTCATGCTGGCCACATGACGTGGAAGCTGTACGCCGGTTCCCTTGGCCAGTAAAGCGAGATGAGCGCCGCAACCCTAGAGTCCTCAGCGACTGGACAATGGTCAGGGGTCCCTTTATTTTTACCTTTAAAATATGTGAAACTGCTTTTAGGCCCCAACTGAAGTATCCTTACAAGGCAAGAAATGTGGGCCAAATCGATCAGGATTAGCTTTTGAGATTTCCCCTTATTGTATGTATGATATTCTTGCCATTTAAACCCCAAACATCACTATTTCTGTTCATTTATTTAATTTTTTTTGTTTATTTTCAACATTTGAAAATATGCCCTCCACTGAGTTTTAAAGGTGTGAAAAATGCATATGAAAACAAAATTTAACATAAAATACAGCAACAACCATATAATCTGGACTACAGTCACAGAGCAATAAAGCCACGGAGCAGCAACAACAGAAAAATGAAGTGCTAGCAATACCAAATGCACCTCATCTCTCCCCAAAGGCCAGGATGAAAAGGTGCATCTTCAGTTGCCATTTAAAAGAAAACTGTGTTGAGGTGAGACACAACTCAGAGAGGATGTAATTCCATACATATTGGTTACCATAGACCTCATTGGGTGTGGAAGCTCCCAAAAGGGTCCCCCAGAAGCTTTTAAGGACCAAGCCAGTTGGTATGAGATGAAGTGTATTTTCAGATCATTTGAGCCCAAGTCATTTAGAACTTTGAATCTTGCCATAAGCACCTTAAATTAGGCCCAGAAGATAATCAGCAACCAATGCAGTTGTTTCAAAATACTGTATGTGTTTTATGAGAATGGCTAGCCACACCCCCAGAATTAATTATCGCCCCAACCTTTCGTAGCACTGTGTTGCTAGTGTAAACAATGTTCACTAGGTGGCACTGTGTTTGCAATGACAACATTTAGTCATGTCTTAATTGCTGAAACTGAGTTGAAGCCCCTCCTTCCATTGCATTTTAAGGAGGAACAAATCAGTGGTGCATCACAAGACTGTGGAAATTGCAGCATTGAAATGTGTCAGGAACAGTTCAGAAGACGAGAACAAGAATTTAAAGAAAGCAGGTTAAATGTACCCAGCAATGCTCTTTTTAAAAGGTGTTTTGCAGTTTTAATTCTAAATGCTTGTGTACATTTGTATTGCACAAAACACTTGATATAAATAGTCTTAAGAATTACTCTCTCTGCCAATTGGTGTCACAGGGTAACAAAGTCAAAGATGAATGGGCCTCTAGAGAATGGGTTGCCTTCCAAAGATGGATTGCAGCTTCCATCAGCCCAGCCAACATAACCAATTGTCAGGGATGGGGGGAGCTGTAGTCCAACAACGCCTCAAGAGCTTCATGCTAGCTACCCCTGCTCTAGTGAATGTAAGATTAGGCGCTGCCCATTTACTGTACTCTGTCATGGCATTTGAAATCTGAAATGTTGTTCATCATGAAAAAGGACAGAAATAGTAGGTGCTTAATGTGGATTTTTAAAAGAGGTGAAAAGTTCTACTGGAGAAATATTGCAGTTTTACAAAGGGGAACTCCTTCCTATATGATACTCTGTTGATTTGATATCTCTTGCTTGTCTTACTAGGTTGGTGACTTTGGGGATGCCACAAACTGGCCAACGCCAGGAGAAATAGCTCACAAGAGTGTCCAGGTAAAACACCCATTCTGACTTGAGAAGGAAGGTGCTTCTGTTCTTTGGCATGATTGTGGATGACTAGGGTTTCTGAGCAAATAGTGTTCTGTGCAGAAGCACAGAATTTTCCTTGTAGTGAAGTGGCTTGCTATGATGGTAGCATTACAATCCTATTCATGTCTACTGAGCAGGAAGTCCCATTAAGTTAAATGAGACCTACTTTAGGTAACTGTGTTGAATTGCAGCCTTGATATATATTTTTCTTATGCCTAGGCACCACTGTGAAAGTTTGTCTAGTTTAGAAGTAAGGTTTTTTAAAAAAAGGTTTTTAGAGTCAGAGTTATATCCAACTAAGTGATTGTGTGAGCAGAACAACTTCTTGCACAGTGGAACCTCCTATTCTCTGTGTGTTCACACAGCCCCAAAACTACTCTTGGTGGTTCCCTCATCCCTCTAGAACAGATTTGGGGATGATGCAGGGGGAGGAGAGGAAGGGAAATTTGTGTTGCAGTGATTTAGTGGGATACAACCCAGAATAACTTTAGGCTTAAATTTTTGCAGTGCATCAGGTTAACATTTGCACCCTTCTATAAATGTAGTTTCTATTTAGTCTCCTTAAATCCTGCCAGTTAAATAAAAGCTGAGAATTTTTAAAAAAAAGTATATATAGAGTAAGGGATCCCTTAAGATTATTTTATATGTGTGTGTGTTGAAAGGGAAGTAACACGGTGGTAAGAACTATGTCCCCTTACACCTAATACAATGAAAATTGAGAAAAATCGGGGTTTGGGGGGGAATGGTACCTTAATTGCCTCCAAAGATAGGTGTTCCCTCAATTTCCTGTTTGAGAGTGTTTATTGGACACAATAAATCACATAGTTATGAAAGCTCAATTAAAATGGTGATTTAATGTACAGACAGATAGATAAACACATACAATATCCAGAGTTGATGGAAAGAGGTAGAAGTATGTAAAGCAGATTACATTGTTGTGCTTAAAATGAATTAGCATTGTGGAAGCGGGCTTTATACTAATACAAAATTATTTCAGTAACCAACAGTTCCTGGGAGGTAAAGGCAATTGTTTATGTAACCTGAACCTAAGTCATTCAGGGCTTTAAGGTGGTGGCTAGCATTTTTTATTGGGGCTGGAAATGCACTGGTAACCAGTTCATCTAATACAAAATTGGTATAATGGGTTCTGGTTTTCTGACCCCCTGGACAACCACATCCCATACTAGTTGAAGCACCTGTGCTGTCTTCAAAGGCACTTCTGTATGTAGGACACATTACAGTAGTCCAACCCATATATCATATGGGTGGATAAATGAGGTGAAGTCTGATCTCTCCATATAGGGCCACAGTTGGTGTACCGGACTAAGCTGGTGAAAGGTATTCCTGAGTACCATCAGGACCTATACCTCGCCTTCAGAAAGGAATCCAGCACCACCCCCAAGCTGGGAACTTGATTCTTTAGGAGGAGTGCAATCTCATCATGGACAGGTTGAACACCTCTATTCAAGATTGCCAGATCTCCTACCCATAAGACCTCCATCTTGTTTGGATTAAGCTGCTGCTCAGTCTTCTTCCTCATCCATCCTCAAAAGGTCTTCAAGCATTGGCTCAGAAGTTCCACAACCTCCCTAGGTTGGATAGATGGAAAAGAAAGTGGAGCGTCATATTACTCCACAAACAAATGACAACTCAGCCCAAACTTCTGAATGGCTCCCCCCCACTCACCCATTGCTTTATACAGACATTAGATAGCATGAAAGACAGGATAGAACTGTGAGGCGCACCATCAAACATGTTTGATATTTGTTACCCAGGCCAGGGTAGTAAAGCCTAAGGCCAGTGGGAAGCTGCAAATGTTTTTTTAAAAAAAATGTACAAGGAAGAATATATACCACTCAAACACTTCTTAATTATTTTAAGATAAGAAAGAGCAAGAAACAAACTTCCCTACTCCCTCTTAAAGGATTATGACTACCTTGTAGAGCCTCCTCCCCCCCCCCAGGCTGTGGACCTGTTTGTCTGCAACTTAGCAGGCCTAATCTGCACTGGAGGAGCTCTTGCATCTGTAAATTTCATCAACTTGGTCAAAAGGGGGGGGGTATTTCCATGTTTAGATTTCCCATGATAGTTAATTGGCCTACAGAGCTTCATTTTATATGGAGTGACTTGGAAACTCAGACGTGGATTGAAGAAAAAATACAATGGAAACAGATCAGAATTTTTTCCTGAAGTGCACAGGTGATGCAAGGTGAAACATGGCCTGTGTAAACATCCTAGTTTTTTTCTTCTTTCAAATCCTGTAGTGACTGAGGATGAGGTTGAATGCCTTGAACTTGATGGGTTTGGTTTTTTTAATGGTTAGAGAAATGACCTGTGTTTTTAACTTAAAAGAAGGAAAAGAGAACATTTTGAATTCATTCCAATTGCTCTGTTGATTGTAGAGGTATTTATGCCTACTCACTGAAGGTTTTGGTTTTTTTAATTAAAAAATTGCAGCAAATCAGTTACAAAACAGGTTAAAGAATAACCCTTTGTTAGTGGGCAAAGTGTCACTTTTCAATACCAGATTCTCAATTGCTGGGAATTTACCACTGTCTCTGCTTCTATTAAGCAGAGAAAGCCAACTGTCCTTTGGCTGGTGTTGTGATAGCAGAATTGCAAAATGGTGCTTTGTATAAAATGACAAAGATTAAAGGGTGTGGCCCCCCCCCCAGGGTACTTCCCATTCTTTCCACAGGATTTATTTATCTAGTTCTTCTTAGTCCTTGAAAATGATTTTCAGTTTGGTTTTGCAGGTGGACCAATTTTCTGCATTTTCTCCTTGAACTTTAGTTTGGTGCTGATAAGCTGCCCAGATAACTTGGTTATTGGGTGGCATATAAATATTCCTAACAATTTGTTTAAAAACAAAATGGAAGCATCAGGGAGGAAGTAGGGTGCAAATTGTGGTATAAATTCCAATTCACCTGCCACTGATACAGTTAAAAAAGAGAGAAGAATTAGTTTACCTATCAGGTAAGCTAGGATTTTCTAGGAGTCACATTCCATCCCCTTCTTAGTTGCACTCTTCCTGCTGAGTGCTTCCTTATTGTCGCAAACCCTACAGCATTGAGCTATTTGAGCAACCACAAAGTATACTTACTAAAAATATTGAAGTTCATCTCCTTTAAAAGAAAAAAGTGCTATATTTTTAAAGATTAAATTGAAGGAAGACAAGAATATACTTACTTTTACAAAACAAAAAAAACTCCACACGTGCACACATATGCAAAAATGTGTTTATGTTCAATTTTACCTGTCTACATTCTTACTGTTACTTTCATGTGGTGTACAATGATGTCATAAATTAAAGTGATATTCCCTACCATGAGTGTATTTGGTCAAATATGCCTAAAGATGTATGCATGGGTGAGTGTTTGAAGGGGTGAAGAAGTGTGGAAACAAGATAATTCATACTGCAACACAGAGTCTGTTGTTTCCCACCATATTGCTGAGAGTTCAGTTTGAGCAACACTTTTTGGGGGTGCTAAATCTCTGCTTAGGAGAAAGCCAGAAATAGCTCATTACAGATCCCAAGCAGATGATTTCCTTTTAGGGTTTCCCTGCCCACTATGCTCCCTAGCTCAGCGGTGCTATTCTGGGACATCAGCTTGGAGCCCATTCTAAAATCTGGCCACAACAGAGAAGGTAAATTTACCAAGTCCTCAGGCAAACCTGGGATTGTTCTTACAAGGGGGTGAAGCAGGTGGGCTGGTTAGCACCAAGCCAGGCTTCTAGAGCCAGTGCCTTGTCTGCTGTATGGCTTTATGGTGGGTGGAATAAGCACTCAAATACGTTCACAGCGCAGATGCAGAAATGCTTAAAGCATACTTCTATTTTGGGGCTTCCCTCCCCTTTGGCAATAGCTTTCCAGCATCATTACCTCTTGTCAGCTAGCCCCTTCTCTGGGTCTGGTGTCCTGCCCTGTCTTCATTCACCAAATATACCATGTCTGGTTTCTGTAGATTCAGAAATCATTGGGACTCATTCTGCAGTGCATGTGCCTGAAGTACACACTTGCCTTCTAATTTGACTAAAGTCTTGCTCTTGTAACCTTATTAACTTCGGAACATGCTGCTCCTGTATAACTATGTAATAACTACTTTGGCTTGAAGTGCTTTATCAAGAAGTTACTGCTCATGAATCAGAGCTCTCTCTTGAGGGTAAGCAGTTGTTCTTGGTTTCTAGACTCTTCAGGTGGGCTCATAAGACTGATTGTGAATGCAAGTGTGATTATGAGCGCATAAGGCAGCTGAATGAACTTGCTGTGTCAGTTGTGATCCACCTTTGCTAAACCGCCATTTTGATTCTCAGCTTGCATGTCTGATTGTCATTTTCAGCAGCTGCCACACAAGCCTCAATCTCTTCGGAAGCTTCCTATTAAGAAAAACATGAAGGAGCAGGAGAAAGGGGAAGGGAGCGATGGTAAAGAGAACATGAAAGCCCGGTCAGATGAATCGGGGGAGGAGAAGAATGGCGATGATGACAACCAGAAATCAGCTCAGAAGAAGAAGGGTGAGAAGAAACTATTTGAAAGTGCTGAAGCACGGTGGTCTGGGATCTCGGGGACTTCATCAAGCTGGTGCCCTCCAGATGCTTTGGATTACAACTGTTATCAGGCCCAGCCAGCACAGCTGTGCTAACTGGGACTGATGGGAGTTGTGGTCCCAACTTCTGAAGAGCACCATGTTGGTAAAGGCTGATCTATGGTATGTCCAAGGTATGATCTGGCCGTGCTTCTATTATATTCTTAACACTTTTTGCTAGTTAAGGTCAGTTACGAAGACCTGAATGATGTGCCTTCTCTCCTTGTGCCTTCCTGGGTGAGATGTTTTGTACTTCCTCGTAAAGATTTGTAACAGTCGTTCCTTGATGCCTTGCAGGCAGCAGACACAAATGGGTCCCTCTGCAAATAGACATGAAGTCTGAGGTACCAAGAGACAAAACAGCTTCTCGCAACAACAGACAGAATGAGCAGCACCGGCACCCTTCCAACAACCGAAGTGACTCAAAAGGTATTTTTGGTAATGTATTTTTTTATTGTATTTTTCATAATGCTCAGGCTGTCATGTTCCTTCAGCTCTTTCATTGGGTAGGCTTCTAATTTCCATGTGGGCTGCAGCATAGTCTCAAAGGCTTAGCAGTTTGACTGGGAGTTCCCTTACAAGTAGATGCATGCATGCTACTGATACTTCTGAGTGGTGGAGTTGCCTCTTTTTAAAAAATCAAAATAATATCCCAGCTGAATTCTTGTGTACTTCATGCAAGGAACTGGTTTGTTCTCTGGCTAAGCCTCTGTCATTGTCTGCATAATGTGTATGAGGGAGATAGAATCCACCAGCCCTCCATGATTCAACCAACATCTCCCAAGTATATCATTATTAACAACAACAACAACAACAACAACAACAACTTATTTGTACCCCGCCCATCCGGCTGAGTCTCTCCAGCCACTCTGGGCGGCTCCCAATCGAGTGTTAAAACAATACAGCATTAAATATTTAAAACTTCCCTAAACAGGGCTGCCTTCAGATGTCGTTTAAAAATAAGATAGCTGCTTATTTCCTTGACATCTGCTTATTTCACAGCTCTTAGGGGTATGCTCATCTCTAACATTCTCTTGCAGGTTGGCATCTGGATAACAAACATGAACGAAACTGGCCTGACCAGGATGAAACCTCTAGTGTTAAGAGTGAGGGAGCCACTGTGCGTGGTTCCTTCCGGGGCAGAGGCCGTGGTCGGGGACGAGGGAGAGGGCGAGGAAGAGGAGGTACTCGCTGTACGTATAAGACTGTAATATTTTTCATAATTGTGGCTTTGTGTATAGGATGTGGTTGATGCTATAGTTATTTCTTCTCCCACTTGGAATATCAATTGCTAGGGGACAACTTGCACATGTTTTGGCTAGACTCAGCACAGTTTGAGTAGATGCACTAAAATAAATGTACCATTAAAGAGCATTGTTCTTGTTTATGTAATTTTGGTGTAAACTTATTGCCACTGGAAATGCAACCATACTAGTAAACTGAGTATTTTGAACTAAAAAGCTACTACACTAAGAAAGCAGACTTTTTGTAGATTCTTAAATATGTAATGCAAATATAATATGGTGGTCATTCAAGAAGTGGCCAGTTGTGAACCTCTGTTATTATACGTATAGTGCAATTTTGTTTTGCTTGACCTGTGCTAGATGCACATTTTCTGTGGATCTTGCATTGCAATTCTGTTTAAAATGGTCTTTCCAAACTAAAATGTCAATGCCTTTTCCAATTCCTAAATTAGGCTGCTGCAAGCCTGGTTCTCCTAATCTGTGGATATTGACAGCGTAGAGTGAAAAATGGTCTTAGAAAAGTTGAGGTCTTAAGAAATTACCTTTTACTTCTTTCCCCCTGCAGCTCACTTTGATTATCAGTACGGTTACCGGAAATTTGATGGCTCTGATGGCTCACGTGCTCAGAAATACACCAGTAATATCACTTACTATTTTGACAACATCAGTAGCACTGAGCTGTACAGTGTTGACCAGGAGTTGCTCAAGGACTATATCAAACGGCAGATGTAAGTGTTGGTTTTGATTCTAGGAGTAGCTTACCAAACAGTATTTGCCTTTTGACGAGTTGTAGCTCGTTTTATACCTTTTTGTACTAGATTAAAAGTTGGGAGTTGTGCTTGCAAAGACAATGGTCTTCATCCTGATTCTTGCTGTTCTACAAAGTAAAAGTAGATAGAATTGGGATTCTTGCACCTTCATCACAGCCTGTAAATATGTGCCAGTGGGTACACTGGCACAACTGTTTATAACAGGGTGGCCCATTGGAAATATGCAAGATTTTTGCTGGCCTCTGAATCAGTGGTGGCAGTCCCCATAGCCACCTAATCTTACAGTTAAGATTCTAGCAGGAAAAGTGAGCAGCCTCTGACATAAATTGCCTCTCTAGAAACATATCATTGTACTTTATGCCAGCTTATGCCTCTGTTGAATCAGTGGTGGTAGTGCCTGCTTCCTGGAAAAGGAAAGCTTGCCTTTTGGTGGAAGTTGCACCCTACACCTTCAGTATCTGCACGCTGTCCTGATGTGCAGAGGAAGAGAATGAATCACCTTCTTTTTCATGTGTTGAGACCTGGTAGAATTGAGATTGACTCTCCTGAGGAGACTGGTAGCTTTGCTTCAAGGAGTAGCCTGGACTCCCTGGGCACTGCATAGCTAAACAGAAATGTCCCACAGACCTCAGAAGTTGGCAGCCCGTTAGCATGACATGCAAGCTGGACTACTTACCAAATCCTGAAGCAGCTGAATTCAGGATTTGCATCCTTCAGTTTTTATTTATTTTTTATTAGAATGTCATTCAGCTTCGTCTACTCATGTATGCAGAATTAGCTTAGTTTTGGCTAGTTTTAGTTTAAACTAGAGAAGAAAGGAGGAAATGATGAGTTTTCTTCTGCCCAAATGATTACATTCTGCAGGGCTGAATCAATATTTTTATTAGTATTCTGCTGCTTGTTTTATATTTTATTGTTGATATTAAAGGATTCTGTTAGAACCTTTTAAAATGATACATGTATTAATGTGTGTTAGATTATGTTAAATGTTGGTTTGTTGTTCAAGTGGTTTTAATTATTGTATTTCATATTGGGAAAAATAATCCTGAAAAGGGGCCTAAGAATATTGGAAAATATAGTATAAAAATATATACTTATTCATGTGGACATGTCTTGAGCTATGGCCCTAGAATTTTCCCCATAGCATCCAGTGCTGAAAGAGAATGTTGGTATTTACCTATTTTTGTAAAGCATTAGTAAACAGAAAGAGGTGGACTTTTCAGGAGGTCAGAGGTATTTATTCTGCTAAGTGTTACCTGGTGTGTGTGTGTGTGTGTGTGTGTGTGTGTGTGTTTCATCGTCTACTATTTACTGTTTTCAGAGAGTACTACTTCAGTGTTGACAACTTGGAACGAGATTTTTTCCTGAGACGGAAAATGGACGCAGAAGGCTTTCTTCCCATCACTCTAATTGCTAGTTTCCATCGGGTGCAGGCCTTGACCACAGATGTTGGCCTCATAATTAAGGTAAAAAATTACCCTGTGTTTCTTATTTGGGCCACTTGTGAGTGGAGTGCTGGGCAATCAAGAATGAAATGCCCTGTTCAAACCCTTGGGCATGTCCTGATATATCTCTGAGCAAGATGATCAAATCAGAGTGGCAAATGTCTTAGCAGACTTGGGTTCTTTGCAGTTATGCAAAAGGTAGTTCATGCATTCTGCCAACTGCATGCTTGCAGTTTTCAGGATGCAGTTGCATTTTGAAGACTGAGGCTTTAAATAGCTGTAAGACAGGGCTTGCAGTTCAGTTCGGCATTGATATTATTTGCATACTTCTGCTGGGATTTCTCTTTGTCTGCACAATCAAGGGTGTTGGAGAACTTTTTTTGTAAACCAACAATGGTCTGGAGAAAAGGGAAGGTGAACCTTTATTCTCAGTATTAAATATGTTTCTGTGGGGAGTAGGGAGAGGGTATGTGGGAGGAAGAGAGAGAGAAGGGTATCTTACTTTAGTATTAATGCTGAAAGTGATTGTTTTTCAGGCATTGAAAGACAGCAAAGTGGTAGAGATTGTGGACCAGAAAATCAGGAGAAAGGAAGAACCAGAGAAATGGCCTTTACCTGGCCCTCCCATGACAGACTATGCACAAACTGACTTCTCTCAGCTCATCAACTGCCCAGAGTTTGTGCCCAGGCAAAGCTTCCAAAAGGAAACAGGTCTGTTGGTAGTGTTTTAGAAACTATCCAAGCAGTTTTATTTGTGTTGGTGGTGATGAATTTGAGACCAGGACACCGTTATGTATCTTGTTGAAGGTTAGCAAAACTTCAGCTTTACTTAACTAATGCGTACACACAAAGCTGACCACTATTCTATCAAGACTTTCTTGAACATGTAATATGTACATCCTGGTTTTTATGTTGGTGTTCTGTAGCAGATAGGTCTAAGCAGTGCTTTTATATGCTCTTGTAATCCTGTAATACTAAAATGTGCCATAAAAAGCAGCCAGACAACTTGCAGCCTTCAGTCATGCACATCTGTTGCTGCATAATATCAGAAATGAGCGTACATTCGTACCTTGGGTTTCAAACAGCCTAGTTCTCAAATGTTTTGGCTCCTGAACGATTGAAACCCAGAAGTTCCGGTTTTCGAACGTTCTTTTGGAAGCTGAACATCCGACGGGGCTTCCACAGCTTCCGATTGGCTGCAGCCAATCAGAAACCGCGCTCTGGAAGCCAAACGGACTTCGGAACTGATTCCGTTTGACTTTCAAGGTACGACTGTATTGCTATCCAGTCATGTAGATAATGGGTGATCTCAATCCATTAGGAGAAAGATTCTTAAAAGAAAAATAATGCCTGGTTCCCTTTGTGCTGGCTTTGAGAGTTTTTTGGAAACATAATTGATCAAGGTCTTGAAAGTGCCTCACACTTTTGTTGCTGCACACTTAACCGGCCGGGGAGGGTGGGGTACAAATAAAAATCCATTCTTATTATTGAGTGTGTTGTGTGTTGCTGAGCAGGTATTGTGTTCTGTTTTGTTCTTGGTGTATGCCTGATGAGCACAGTACTGGCCAGCACAGCTGTTCTAAATGGTGAAGGGAATGTTAAATACTAGTCCCCAAGGTAATAAGGAGGAGCCTTAGGCAGCTTGCTGTGGCCAGTTGACAAAATAATTTGCCAATAAAATTGCTTATATCTGAGCTGAATTTATAGCTCAGCAGTTCCCAACCTTTAAAATTGCACTTCCTTTCAATTGATTTCTAGGTCCAGTTAAAGGTGCTGGCTAATAACTATAACACCCTAAGTAGCTTGGGGCCAGGATATTTCAACAGCTTCTGTATGAACCTGCCCATCAGTTACAGTAATCTTTAGCACGTCTCTTCCGTGTATTGCACCAAGGCAGCTGCGCTAGGTGGAGATACAAGCATTTTGATTGTTGTTGTAGCACTCTCATTTTGGAACTCCCTCCCAAGGATGGTTGGACTGGCCCCTTCTGTGTTGTGCTTTAGGCAGCTAGTGAAAACATTTTTTATATATCCAGCATTCTTTCCTGTAGAAAAATGGGAGTCTCGGCTGGTGAAAGGAAAGCCACTGAATATCATAATTAGTCAGGGCTATGTAAGGCTCAGGCAAAATTTCTAAGGTTCATATAATAGAACCAATTTTTCATGAGTGCTTAATACAAATTAAGTAGAAAGTATGTAAATAGTCAAAGCTCTTCCACTCATCTCAGATGTTCATGATAGCTCTGTAAAGGGAGGGGAAAGTTGCCACCCCTACTCGGTTGCAAAGCACATGTTATTCACAACACCGGACTTATCCTTGTGGGTGTTTTGTAAAGGGCTGTTGCCTGCATGTACAGATATTTATCTTTTACTAAAATACCATGTTACAGAATCTGCTCCTGGGTCTCCCCGCTCTGCTAGTCCTGTGCCAACGAAGACTGAGGAAGTTAGTAATCTGAAGACAATGCCCAAAGGCCTTTCTGCCAGCCTGCCAGACTTGGACTCTGAAGCATGGATTGAAGTGAAGAAGAGGCCTAGGCCTTCTCCAATCAGACCCAAGGTAGTTGGTGAATTGCATTAGCTGACATCCTCATGTATGTCAGACCTACAAATGGACACATTTAATGCTGGGCAGAAGACATAAGAGGTTCTAGAACGTTTGTGTGGCACTTTCTCCCCTTAGTTGTGTCAAGCATGCTGGGTAGGGAGATAGTGTTTCTGCTCTTTCCCAAAAGAGTTATTCCTGCACACAAACTTCGTCATAATTCCATCCATCCTTTTTCTGTAACTTGTACTATTGAATTACGTGAGGTTTAGATGTTGGTTCATGTCTCTTGAAGATAACTTCAATAGCTGTACAAGGTTCTACTTTAAGGCCCCAAGGCTGGTATGCTATGCTTGAAGGATGAGCATCGATGGAAAGGTTGCTGTGTTTGGAGGATCATGATGGGTGGAAGATGGTCTTATGGTGGGCTGGACTTTATGTGATCAGGGTGTGTTTGGTTTGATAGGCATTGCCCTTTGTTTTGAGGTTGAACCTTTGCCTGTCTGTTTTGCTGCATAGGAACCCCTGACTAAGTCTTCTGTGATCAATGTCCTAGCAGCTTCTGTCTTAACAGCGTTATCTATTTTGATACCAGAAACCAGAAGAATCCAAAACACCAGTGAAGCAGAAAGAGCAGGATGAGCCTGAGGAGCTGGACTTCATGTTTGATGAGGAGATGGAACAGATGGATGGCCGAAAAAACACCTTTACAGATTGGTCAGATGAGGATTCAGACTACGAAATTGATGACAGAGACGTGAATAAGATTTTGATTGTAACACAGACACCCCCTTATCTGCGCCGGCATCCAGGGGGAGATAGAACAGGCAACCACACATCCAGGGCGAAGATGAGCTCAGAGTTGGCTAAGGTGATCAATGATGGGCTCTACTACTATGAGCAGGACCTGTGGACAGAGCAGTTTGAGCCGGAGTACTCTCAGATAAAGGTGAGAACCAGGGGTGCACCACCTTAGTGCAAACAAAATTGGTTGTGTTTTGAGAGGGGGTAGGAAAAGGAGTTGTGTGTACTGTGTCTCGGATCATATTTTTAGTTCAACAGTGATTTCATTTTCACAATTCATGAGATAATATTACTTGTGCCTTGCGCAAAAAGTATTAAATCACTTGCCAACCCACCTATATGTAACTGAGTTGGGAGCATTGCAAGCAGTGGATCTGACAAGCTTTTGTTTGCCCTGGGAACATGACTCACATGCAAGTTGTCTCTACAGTCATACCTCAGTTTAAGTACGCCTCGGTTTGAGTATTTTCAGTTTAAGTACTCCGCGGACCTGTCTGGAACGGATTAATCCACTTTCCATTACTTTCAATGGGAAAGTTCGCTTCAGGTTAAGTACGCTTCAGGTTAAGTACAGACTTCCGGAACCATTTGTGTTTGTAAACCAAGGTACCACTGTACTACCTTTTTCTGCTTCCTTTGTGTGGAAGTGACGGATGAAAGAAGATAGAATTGGAACCAGCAGTCTTTAACTATGTTCCTGTATGCTTGTATCTTGATTATGAAAGTATTGTTCAGTTTCTTTTCTTGTATCTTTTTCAATATATGTATAATATATGACAACCCTGGTTATGGATTCCAAACAATAAGTACCACCACCTATTTGTAAGAAGTTGTCTTCACACTACATTGTTTCCTTCCACCTTGCATCACACCCATGCCTTGCTTTTTTGTTACTTAGGCCTAGTTTTAAACATGATTCTGGACTTGCTGAAAAATAATACATGTGCAGTTTTGACAATCTTAATTGACAGTACTTCTGCATGCCATGTTATCATGCTGGTATTGCAGGCTTTCTGATCGCTGACAAACTAACATGCTTTGGAATACTCTATTTATATACGATAAACAGGTAATATTCTCCCCTCCCTAACATTTATGACGTATTGTTTAAACTGGCCCCCAGTTTTCAGCTTTTATATTGTCGTTGTACTTGCAGCCTATTATGCCTCATAAATGCTTTCATGTGCTGCCTCGTCTTCCTCTCTGGAGCAATTGGTTTTAAGACTTTCTCTTGTGCTGTTGTCTCATCCTCCCTTGCTTGGGGTGGTGAATTTTGGAAAAGCTGACTTTTTAGGTGCAAAATTCTATGAGTGTAGTCCATAGGCACATACTGGATGAGGACTTGGTCTCCTTAACCCCTTTCAGCTTTATGCCACTTGTTTGTTAAGACTTTATTTGAACCCTGCTCGTTCTAGCTCTGGAATCTCTGTTCACTCAGTGAAACAGTGCCTCTGAGCACATGCCAAACATTTTTCCACTGAGTAATCCGGGGTTAAGGTAGAAGGGCTTTCAGGCTTGCCAGCTAGCAGATTGTGGTGCCTCTTATTTTCAGAAATGAAGAGCTGCCAGAGGTAATTACTCAGCTGCTTCCCAGAGGGAGCTCTTGCAGCATTTGAGAGCATGCAAAGATCAGCTAGTATACATAGACCTACAACTTAAATATGCAGTCCTTATTAAGGCTGGCTTTGGATGTTCTGGTGGCAGGTGTTTGAGATGGGAAGGTAGAGTTGCTGCTGAAGGGACTACAACTGTTCAGTGCTGGCTGCAGCAAATCAGAGATTCCATCTGTATTTCCTACCTGAGGGCTTACTTTACAAAAAGATGTTCAGGACCAAGCATACTATACATGCTTCACAGAGAGGAATTATGTTAGGTGTGGCAGCCTAAGGAAGCTTTGTGGAGCAATTACAAATTACTAAAAGGTGTTTCCTAAAGTGTAATTTGTAATTGCACATTAACTACAGGCCTCCTTATAAATGAAAGGCATGAGAGAGAAATATGCAGAACCATCTCTCTTCCTCTGTCTCAACTTCCCGTAAATGGTTGCTCTTGCCCCACTTTCCCTGTTCTGGCTCTGGCTGTGTCTACACACCAGACATTTAAAACACATGGCTTCTCCCACGCAGAATCCTGAGAACCAGTTTGTTGTGGGTGCTGGGAATTGGAGCTGTGGGGGAGGGGTAAGCTATAGTTCCTGGGATTCTTTAGGCAAAGCCATGTGCAGTCATACCTCGGGTTACGAATGCTGCGGGTTGCGTGTTTTTGGGTTGTGGACCGTGCCGAACCTGGAAGTAACGGGACGGGTTACTTCCAGGTTTTGGCGCACGCGCAGAAGTGCAAAATGACCTCACATGCATGCGCAGAAGCGTCAAATCGCGTCACACGCAGCTCTGCGGGTTGCGAATGTGCCTCCCACGCAGATCACGTTTGCAACCCAAGGTATGACTGCACTTTAAATGTAGGGTGTGATACTGGAAGTGAGCTGCAAATAGAGTAGTAGTAGTAGAAATAACAGCGGGAGGGAGGGCTAGGATGTGTGGTCCTTTTACGAAAATAAAAATCTGTCTACCATCTCCATACCTGTTCTGGCTTGGTTGTGCTTGCCAAACTGCACATTTTTTGGGGGGGGGGGGGTTTCCTGTATTTCTGAGTTGTAATGAATCCTCCTACAGGCAGTGGCTTGTTTTGTGCTCATTCAAAGCACGCACAAGTTGCTGCAACTCAGAAGTGGTCTCAAAAAGTGTAAGAGTAGTAAGAGTAAGGTAAGAAGTATAAGTACATTCAGTGTTGTAAATGTAACTTACCAGTACATCGGGAAATGACAGGAAGTCTGTTTTCATATAATTTAGTTTATTGCAATTTAGTTTATTGGATTTTTTACTTTGGTTTACTCTTGTTTAGTTAGAAATTATAAGAAAAGAGCATGTACAAATACAAGCTTAAATCAAACAAACAAATAAGAGATTGTTAATGAAAGCTTTGCCTCCTGATGAAGAAAGCTTTGCCTCAGAAGAAGTTTTGTGCTGTTTCATCAGATTTTTTTTAAGGGTTGCAACCATCTAGTGGACTGACTTGTAGGTTTTGTCACACTTGAAACTGGTGCATTGTTCTTTAATACATGTAGCCCGTGATTTGCCATTTCCTGGGGGGGTGGGTGGGGAGGGGAGAAACACGAATCAGGGAATAATAACCTTTATTATTATTTATTTATTTATTTATTATGATGTATCATACAACCTCCAGATATAAGTGTTTCATTTCTCTGTCATTCCCCCTCCCCCAAATGCAGCAAGAAGTAGAGAACTTCAAGAAGGTCAATATGATCAGCCGAGAACAGTTTGACACTTTGACTCCTGAGCCTCCCATTGATCCAAATCAGGAAGTTCCTCCAGGACCACCAAGGTTCCAACAAGGTAGGAGACCAAACCCTTTGCAGAATGCTCAGCTTTATCCTTTCACTTACAGGAGGGTCTCGCCCAATAACACCTCCAACCATTTAAGTTACATTTCCATATTCTCTTTTTTTTTTAAATCATAATTTTTATTGATTTTACAAATTACAAAAAACGGTACATACATGAACACCTTTTCCACCTTCTTCCCACCCCCCTCCATGGGTCCTCCCCTGCCACAGAAGTATCCCACGCAGGTGAACAGTCAGAGATGGTCCATTTTATGGTTGGATTTCTGTCCTCCTCCCCCTCCCCTGCCCCCAAAGCCCCCCCCTGCCACCAGAGAGCTCCAGGAAACCAGGGCAGTACGCAGGAAGACGTCCATCCAACCATCTATTCTCATACCAAAAAAGAGTAAAAAAAAAGAAAAAAGAGAGAAAAAAAGAGACAAAAAAGGAAAAACAAAACAAAAATCTTTTTTCCATTCATAATTAATAAACCATATTTTGTGGGCTTCCCCAACCTCCCCCCTTCCCCGGTTTTCATCCCTTTTTTATCCTCTTCAACAGTTTCTTATTCTATAAAATAATTACCTTTATACCTTATACTACTTTAAAACTTAGCTATTATCATTTTCACCAAATATCCAAATCACTGAAAAATCAAACTCCCATTTTTTCTTCCCGTGCCTAATTTTTCCCCCCTCTATAAGCCTCCATATTTTCACCTTTTTCCAAAATCAATTCACTTTTAAACTATAACTATTCCCAATCTAACCTTTCATCCCCAATTTCCGGCTCCAACCCCCCAATCCAGCAAGTTCCGTAGTCAGCAGTCCAGTTTTAATCCTAATAATCCATCCTATTAATCACAACTTCACTTTCCCTTCACCCCACCCCCTTTTTACAGTATTTTGCCATCCAGGCCTCCATACAGCACCCCTGAGTTTCTTCTCTTCTCTGCTTATTTTTTTCCTCTTCCCTGTGGGCATTCTGGAGTTCCAGTAAATCCAATCGTACCCCCCTCAAAGGAGGGGCACTCCACCTGACTTTTTGTAGAGTAAAATCATCTTTTTTTTTCGTGGTGAGCTTCATTTTGTATTATATTGTCACAGTCCTCATCTTCATCTTTTCGTTCCAAATCACAGTCCCCATCATTGTCAAAATCCTCCAAATCACTGTCACTGTCATTCTCACACTCGTCTTCCTCAGTTTCAGTAGCTTCATCCTCTAAGAAGTCATATTCTGCCATCACCATCTGGAATTGTTGCTTTAACTCTTGCTGTTGTGTCTCCTCTTGACATAGTCCTATTCTTACTTCCCACATTATGGTCAAAACAGTCCGCTGGAACTCAGGCGAATACCTTTTTGTTGACATAGTTCAATCGTGTCAAGGTCAAATCTTGTCACATGGGGTGGAAAATGGTCACAGTTTATTTTCTCGACTCCATTTTAACAAGCTGGCTGCATTCTCCAAGTCTTATTAGAGATAAAGTTCAAACTCACATTTCAAAAGCATATAAACCAAAAAAAAAAGGATTTCCAAAAATAGAAATAAAAATAAAATTCCACTTATAGATCCTGATCAGCTCACTGGGTTGTCTGGGCTGCCGGCTCCCGGGGAAAAGAAAGGTCTTTCTTGATCTTAACCTCTTTCTGCAGGGTATTCACAACCGCAGTCTTTCTCCCCTTTTACCCTGCATCTAGGGGAGATCCTCTTTGATGCCTTTGAGGGAACCTTTTAAATTGAAATCTTCTATTTACGGCTTCGGGTTTCTATTTACTGTCTCTTAGGTTGCCGGTTGGGGGGGGTGGCTTCCTCTTTTTTCCCCTCTCTCCCAAATCCAAATTATTTTATAATCCAAATCGTGAGATTACTTACACTCTTATTTCCAATCGTTTTTTTTCGGAAGAATCCAGCGCTCTCCGCCTTCGGCTTGAAGCTTCTCTCCGCTAGGGTAACGTTGTCGCTCAAGATGGCCCCCGCGACTTCTACCCTCCTCGCTCCGGAGCTCTTATTAGAGCTTGCCAGAGAGTTGGGGAGTCCGGATTGGGGCTCTGCCGAGCAAAATTCGCCCCGGGACGCTCTTCCCGAGGTTCTAAGGGGCGCAGCGTCGCTCTCGCTGCCCTCCCCACTCCTAGCAGAGACGGTCCGTCTCGGAGACGAGACGGGACCCCGCCGATCGGCGCTGGCGCTGAACCGGAAGCCTACATTTCCATATTCTCTTATCTGCTCTGTTATTCCAGAGTTTGGACGTGTTAAGTCTAGCAACAAGAATTACTTCAGAGTTGTGAGATTTGCAGTTGCTGCCCAAAAATTGAGGGGAACATTTATTGAGGATAACATGGTGGACTGTAAAGATTTAATTGGGAATTAACTATAAAAACCTGTTTGTATTCGTTTGTGTGTGTGTGTTGGTTGATACTGTGTTTTAATGTATCTATGTATATATTGTACAGGGTGTGTGTGTGTGTGTGTGTGTGTGTTTTCAGTGGTTCATATGACTATGCTGATAAATAGGAATTTACTCTATTTATTATCTTTACAGTCCTTATCCATCGTCCCTGTCCCATCCCCCGTCCCTGTCCCCGTCCCCTGGAAATTTATTCACTATAATCAGTGCTATTATTCTAGAAAAAGAGGTGCCGGAACTCACCATGAACTTCCTCCCTTGTTCTCTTACAATGGCAATAGCACTCACCTGAGAGGTGCCGGAACTGAGTTCCAGTGAATTCCGGCTGAAAAATAGCCCTGACTATACTGTAATTTGTTTTCCCTTGTGACAGGTTATTAAGAGTCAGAAAGAAGTGTGTTTATGTGGATGTTGGACAATTACAATTACATATATGCAGGAGAAGCTATAGAGATTTTGGTGTGTTTTTTTAGTTCCTACAGATGCTCTGGCAAATAAGCTATTTGGTGTGCCAGAGCCTTCAACCATTGCCCGATCTTTGCCAACAACTGTGCCAGAATCCCCAAACTATCGCAATGCCAGAACGCCCAGGACTCCTCGCACACCTCAACTGAAAGACCCAACACAGACGCCCCGTTTTTACCCAGTGGTTAAGGAAGGCAGGTTGATAGATGCCAAGGTAAGTCTTGCATACCAAAAGCTTTGCCTATGCCAAATGCATGTGATTATGCTCAATGTATTTGAGATTCTTCTTGACTTGGATACCGGAAGAAATACCAGTCTTCATTATCTCAACTGAACCCTTGCTTCTTGCAGACGCCCCGGAAGAGGAAAACACGGCACAGTTCAAATCCTCCAATGGAATGTCATGTTGGTTGGGTGATGGATTCCCGGGAGCATAGGCCTCGAACTGCATCCATAAGGTACTATAAAGACAGACAGTTGATAATTCTCAGTGAAGTTTTAAAACAGGTGGCAAGGGGCATTAAAATTAGATCCAGATGAAAACATTTTTTTTTGCAAGAGTTCTCTGTTTTTTTCACCCCCTCTTCTCCATATTGATTTAGTTTTCAGCATTTTCTCAGAAACACGCTTGCAGTCAGAGAAAATCCCCTTTTGAAGTATAGCTGAACCTCATGTCATTTCTGTATCTTTCTGAATACTTCAGTAATGCTTCTGAGTGCTTCACTGACTCAAGTGTTTTCTCCTTGCTCAGTTCCAGCCCCTCAGAAGGCACGCCAGCCATTGGCAGCTATGGCTGCACTCCACAATCGTTGCCCAAGTTCCAGCACCCCTCCCATGAACTCCTCAAGGAGAATGGCTTCACGCAACATGTCTACCACAAGTATCGCCGGCGCTGCCTTAATGGTGAGTTGTATAGATACAGTTGATGTTGTCTAGATACTTGGCTTTTATGCAGGCCTTGATAGCAGTCAAGCTGGTGCTGAAGTCGGCAATCATTTTTCTTAGTACAGTCAACTTGTAACTTAACTGCTGCAATTTCAACTTTATGCAGCTGGAGGCCAGCCAGTTGAAATCACACAAATGTGGGAAATGTCACATATAAATATATTTATATTTGCTAAATTTATGTTTTCTTATGTTTGTGTTTTGTTTTTTTCTTTGTGCTTGGTTTTTCTTTTTTGTATTTTGTGTGAAAATAAAACAAAACATATAATTAAAAAAAATCACACAAATTAAATGCATGGAAGGCAGAGAGCTTGAAAGCTTTTTGTTCAGGGTTTCCTAATGTGAAAGGAACTTTTAAGCTCTCTCTCTTGCTTACTAGGCTCTGGGAGGCTCTCGTGAGATCTTGCGTGGCTGTCCAAGATCTTCTGAGAGCCTCCCGGAGCCCAGAAGGGCTGGGGGCAGGGAGGATGACCTGTTTGGCATGCCAGCTCCAGAAGGTAAGATTGCTTATGCAGGAGCGATTTAAAGGGGTTGTTCTCACTATGCCCACTACCCCCAGAACGTAACCCATGCGTAAGATGCAAGTTGACTGTAAGAACTGTATGTTTATGATATAGTATGCTTCCTGAATGGGAATGATAGACTCACCAGAGCAGGAATAGCTGGTGATCCTCTAGCAGAATGTGAGCAGATAATCAGACAGCATCCAAAACTTGCATTCTTGGGTCTGTTTTGCATCACACTGTCCGGTGCTGAATTTAGCTTTTCAGCATTTCTGAAGAAGTTTAGTGAACTGTGAGCAGCACATCTGCATGATCTACAGCAGGCATGGGCTCTAGTAATCTGGAGGAAGGACATTTGTGTTCTACACAGATGACAAGAATGTGACTGAGTTGGTTATATTATATGATGTTTGAAGCCTTGCAAATCTAGTTTCCCCTTAATTTTAAAGCCATTCTATTTCCAGTAGTCATAGGATAGTTTCAAAGGTTGCTAGTCTTTGCTGCTTGCAGGATGATGACGTAGACTAAAGGAATGTCTACATATACTTGACTCCAATATGGAAAAGGACTGGGCATTCCCTGTGCTAAGGAATAAATAGAATACCAGTGGGTTTTTGCTTTAAAAGGGAGATACTACGATGGAATCGTGGAGAATCGGGATTTTGTGATCCCCACTTTCAGGACAGGATGCAATGTTTTAATTTGGGTGTACCATAAGCTGGTTCTTATGTGGTTTGCCTCTTTCCCCTTGAACAGAGCGGAAGCGACTGGGCATTGGTCAGTCCCAGGAGATGAATACGCTCTTCAGATTCTGGTCGTTTTTCCTTCGTGATCATTTCAACAAGAAAATGTATGAAGAGTTCAAGCAGTTGGCCTTGGAAGATGCAAAGGAAGGGTACAGGTAAGTCCTTGTGTCTACACAGCACCACCATAAGGTGCCTTGCATTTTAAAGGCTGGAAAGGAGAAATGTGGGTTAGCTTAAATTGGTGAATATGGGGGAGCCCTTGTCTTCTGAAGGAAACATGAGATGCATAATTTATCTGGACTTAATCAGGAAGAGAAATGTAGCATGGAAGGCTCTTGGGGGAGGAAAAGGGTATGGTTGGAGGCAAATGTTGATGAGGTGGATGTCATGGTCTTACAGGTATGGACTGGAGTGCCTTTTCAGATATTATAGCTATGGACTGGAGAAGAAATTCCGACTTGACATATTTAAGGATTTCCAAGAAGAAACTATAAAGGATTATGAAGCTGGTAAGTGGGGGTCTGACTGCCCGGTATTCCAGGGGCTTCCTTGTGTGTCATTGCGGTGCCAGTGATCTGTGAGGAATGATGCCTTGAATCATTCAGCCTATCTTTTGACTAAAAACATTAATTCTGTGATTCCAGACCCCTAGTATAATGGGGGTTATGAGGATATTGCATGGTATCCAAATCTTTATTAAAGGGGACATGTTAGAGCAGCCTATCTTGTGGGGACATGATCAGCCTTCTTGCTTTTAGAGAAGTCTCCCTTCCAATGGCACATTTCTTGACCCTCTTCCCTTCGGCACCACTGCTTCTATCACTGTTTAGATACTGTTAACGTGCAGAAATTTGTAGTTGCAGAAGAGTTCTATTCTGACATTTGGCTAGATTGCTGTTGTTTATTCATTCTAGCTTTTTACCAAAACTTGATAGTTGCAGCTTTCCTCCTTTTCCCTTCCATTGTTGCTGAATGACAGTTTTTGGAAACTTCTTTGATGACAGGGGCTGACTTGTGTCTGTTTTGCTCCTTGTCTTAATAGGGCAGCTTTATGGGCTTGAAAAGTTTTGGGCCTTCTTAAAATATTCCAAAGCCAAAAACTTGGACATTGATTGCAAACTGCAAGAATACCTCAGCAAATTCCGACGCCTTGAAGACTTCCGAGTGGATGTAAGTAGTTTTCTACTAGACACTTGTAATGGATGCATCTTGTAGACCTGCAGAGGTCCATGGTGAATGTATCTTTTAAACAAAAGTTTATCTTAAATTCAGGTGTACAAAAAAAATATAATCTCAACTTTTATAATCACATCTGATAAACAATGCAGTTTCTCAGTAAGGCACTTATTTAAATCTGCTTAAAAGTTATAGTTACAGGTAGGTAGCCGTGTTGGTCTGAGTCGAAGCAAAATAAAAAAATTCCTTCAGTAGCACCTTAAAGACCAACTAAGTTTATATTTTGGTATGAGCTTTCGTGTGCATGCACACTTCTTCAGATACTGTATCTGAAGAAGTGTGCATGCACACGAAAGCTCATACCAAAATATAAACTTAGTTGGTCTTTAAGGTGCTACTGAAGGATTTTTTTTATTTTGCTTAAAAGTTAGTTTGTCAGTTAATAAACATTTTCTGAACCCTCCATTTTTATATTTAAATAATGTATCAAATAGTTCATTGGTGCCTATACTTTAGCACAGAATGCTTATTTAAATGCACACATTTTACAGTGGTGCCTCGTTAGACGAAATTAATTCGTTCCACGGGTCAATTCGTGTAACGAATTTTTTGTCTAGCGAGTCCCAGTTTCCCATAGGAATGCATTGAAACTTAATCAATGCGTTCCTATAGGCTCTGGGGGACTGGCGGAGGCATGCAACGGGGCTTCGGAGAAGGTCTCCGAAGCCCCGTCCAATGCCAGCTGTGTGCAAGGCGGCGGCGGGAGAAGCTCTCTTCTCCCAGCCACCACGTTGCCTGCCTCCCCCGACATGGAGCGCAGCTTCGGAGACCTCCAAAACTGCGCTCCATGCCGGCTTTGCTCTGCCAGAGGCGGCGGCGGGGGAAGAGCTTCTCCCGCTGCTGCCTCCCGCCTGCCTCCCCCGACATGGAGTGCAGTTTCGGAGGTCTCCGAAACTGCGCTCCATGCCGGCGCTTCAGCTCGGGGAAGCAGACAGGAAGTTGCAGGCTGCTGCCGTCTCCCTGCCTGCTTCCCCAAGCTGAAGCGCCCGGGGGACAGAGCCGAATAGCGGCGTGGGGGGGTCTTCGCCGTTTGCCTCCCCCTTAGCTCGGGGAAGGCAAACGGCGAAAAGCCCCCCCCCCCGCCGCCGCCTCTCGCAGCGCAAAGCCGGCATGGAGCGCAGTGTCGGAGACCTCCGAAACTGAGCTCCATGTTGGGGGAGGCAGGCGGGAGGCGGCAGCGGGAGAAGCTCTTCCCCCACCGCCGCCTCTCGCAGCGCAAAGCCGGCATGCTTCCTGCCATCTCGCTGCCTGCTTCCCCGAGCTGAAGCGCTTCAGGGCTGTCGCTGCCTGCTGTTGCCACCTGCCTGCCTTCCCCAAGCAGCGCCCACCGATCCCCGATGTGTCGGGCGGGATGGGGGGGAAGCAGAGGAAAGATCCTGCGCTTCCCCCCCCATCCCGCCTGTCACACAGCAGGGATCGTAGGGGGCTTGAGAAGCCCCATACGATCCCCGATGTGTCGGGCAGAATGGGGGGAAGCGGAGGAAAGATTCTCCGCTTCCCCCCCATCCCGCCTGCGCTTAGGCTTCCTCGGCAAAGGCAAGCGGGGGACACCTAGCCCGCCCGCTTGCCTTCGCCGAGAAGGCACCATTGCAGCCTAATGCCGGCTCTGTCGGGCGGAGGGAGGGAGAAGCGGACTCCGCTTTCCCCTCACTCCGCCCGACACAGCGGGGATCAGACGAAGCTGTCCGCGGCAGGGGGAGAGGAACAAAATCGTTCCTCTCCCCCTGCTGCTGAGCCTGCACAGATCCCGGGGTTCAGGGAAGCACTTGCAGCTTGTCCGAACCCCGGGATTTGTCCTTTCTGTCGGCGGCAGGGGGAGAGGAAGGAAGGAAGAGAAAGGGCTTCTTTCGCTTCCTTCGTTGCTCTTTCCCCCCTTCCTCCGCTTCTCTCCTGCTAGTTCCTCTTTGTGTTCCGCTGGTCTCTTCCGGGGCAGAGACCAACGGAACACAAAGGAGAACCAGCTGCAGCAAGGGAAGAAGGCAGAGGCTGATCTTCCTTTGCCTTCTTCCCTTGCTACAGCTGGTTCCCCTTTCGCTAGATGAATGCCCTGATTTTCTGATTAGAGGTTTTTATGGCCACGCTTTGCACGACAAAGCGGTGGCCATAGAAAACCTCGTTGTATAGCGAGGCAATCTCCGATCAGAAAATCCTTTCGTTAAACGAAATTTTTGTCTAGCAGGGCATTCGTCTAGCGAGGCACCACTGTACAACTCATTATAAAATTAAGTGTGAAATTTGAAGGATATTTGTGTTTTAATCAGTATAATGATCTAGGAGGTGTGAATGAGATCAGTTCTCTTTAAAATGGAACAAAATTCTCATCCAACCTTAATGAGCGGACACTACTAAAACATTGTGTTTGAGGTAACAGACTTCCGTATAACTTTATATCTCTGGTGGCTTATTCCTATATGAAAGTTGGCATTCAGTGTTGTGATCTTCAGGCGATTGTGCATCATTGAACAGCACCCAAGTCTCTCCCTGTGGTATTGCACTGAAGGGGGGGAAATTACTGCTTGAGCCATCTCCTTGCTGTCTTACTGATTAAGAAATCTTCTCTGGACCCATGTGCTCTCATACCCCCCTCCATTTGCCCAGCTTTAGCATTGTGACCATCTTATTATTTGGTCATAGTTCACCTCCACACTAGAAATAAAAGTGGTGATTCTGGCTTGAATGTAAATTGTGGTTTATGATAACTGTAGTTTGTCCAATTCAGACACCACAGCAAAATCTCTTTGCTGCAAACTGGTGAGGTAGAAAATCATAGTGCAAAGAATGCATAAGTCCAAAGCACAGTTCACAAGGACAAACCATAACTTGTCAATGCTATCTGAACCCGACTTAATTCTGTAGTCTGTGGCTAGAAGTAGTTGGTCAGATTAATTGAAGTGGCAGCAGCACCCACTGGCACAGGGACTGATTACAGCTCTCTTGAGAGGCACAGTCCAATGCATTTCAGTCACCTCGCACATTCATCATATTTTACACACACACACACACACACACAAAAATTCACCTCTAATATCTTCATATTGTCCATTGCCTTATATAAACTTTGTTTTAGAATCTCCAAAAAGCCTTCCTAAAAGAACACACAGGGCAGTCTTGTTACTCAAAGAGGTGTTCTTCAAAGCCTTGTATTCAGCTGACACAACTGGAGCTAATTGTATTTGGTATTCTCACTTGCTTACCTTCACTCCCTTTTATATCCCGCTCTATCTCCGTATGGTAAAATCTTTCATCTCCTGTACTTACCCCCAACCCAAATTGTATGGTACTTTTGCATCTTTACTTTAGTTGCTATCCACATTGTGTGTGTTACTTTTCGTTCAATTCCCACTTGTTTGCTATCAGATATTATGGTATTGGTGGACAACCAGGATTTGGGGAACCTTTACTTTAAATGAAGCATGCTTGAGAGGGATGCCCAAGTGCTACATATTTATTTATTTATTTATTTTGTGTTTCAGCCTCCTATAGGGGAAGAAGGTGGCCACAAGAGATACCCAGCAGCATTGGGAGTCGATGGAAGGAAGCGATACCCATCTCAGTCTTCCAGCAAACCTGTCACCCAGACCCCATCCCATCAAGTCTCTGTCTCATCCAACCAAGTCCCCACCTCATCTAGCCAGCCTGTGCAGGAGGATGCCAAAAACCTGAGCCAGCCACATGCAGTTTCTACAGCGACTGTGGAAACGCAAACAATAGGGAAATAAGACACATCAGAACTTCCAATGGAAAGGGGGCAGGGATACTTGAGGGAGTTGAAATGTGGGCGTCCAAAACCAGGCTGCTTACCAGAGGTGGGGACTACAACGCACACAAATTTCTCTTGTTGGCTGGGAAAACAAGACGAAGCAAGCTGAAAGCATCCTTTTCTTCGCTGTGATTAAGTTACTGATTGGAGCCAGATCCTCACATTTTCACGTCTTAGCGCCTTTCTGGGGTAGGGTTGGGAAGGGGGAGATTTTTATAAATATAAATATATATATATCTATATCAAGTTTTAAATTATTGATAGAAGTTTGTTTGGATAAACCAAAACAATTCTGTATCATGCGGCGACATGATCCAGCTCCTCCTCATCCCACCGATCAACTATGCAGCCCACTTGAAAGAAGCTGGAGGCGGTGGGCCGGACAGTGTGGTTCCATTTGGAATTGGCCTTCGGCTTTCTAAGTCCACCAGGCGCCTGTCATTCTGGATATGACAATGCACAAGGAGTCCCTTTGCCACCATCACAAGTATCACTTCTGTTATGGCTTCCCTTCCATGCTGCTCACCTTTTCCATCACAGACTCGACTACTGGAAGTCAACCAAAGGACCCTAACTGAACATGGGCCCACCTCGCATTGGGCTCGCCCAGTTCCTTTTGTGTGATGGGTAGAACATAAACTCGCACAGTGTCTCCCCTCACATAGGAATGCTACTCTCATGATGAGACTTCGCTAAAACAGCTTTCTCTTACAAAACAAAACAAAAACAAAAAAACCACAAAAAAACTTGTTTTTAAAAAAGTCTATCTTTGCTTCCTTCCTTGAAAATAATAAGTTGCCTTATTGTGGAGTTGGGAAATTGGAGGCATCCCTGACTTCTCTGAGCAAATTTGGAGCATGGCATCTGCTTGAGACTCAGCCGGGCTGTGAGAATATCTACTGTTTCCCTGTCCAGGAGTCACTCTTGTCTGCAATGGCTGGTGATCTCCCCTCTGACCCAGCTGTGATTTGCATCGAACAGTACTGTTAATTTCTAGGTGAATGTTGTCTCAAGCCACCTAGACAGTTTATCTCTGGAGAAGGGGGTACTGGAGCACTAAAGTCTAAGACTTCTGCTATTGTGTGGTTGGTGCTGATGTAAATGTGTCAACTTTTCTAGTGCCCTTCCTGCTACAGCAACTACACATGCTATTGCCTCACTCAGACCTCCAGGTGCACTGCCATTTTCCTCCCTCTCCCACCAGGGCAGGCCAGGCCAGGAACTAGCCTGTTGATCTCATGAACTCTTCCTATCCCACGGTAGGCAGGCAGATGTGCCAGGAATAGGTAATTGCACAGAGAAGATCCACTGGCACACATCCTTGCTCTTTAATATATATGGTTGAAGAATGTGTGTACAGAGAAATGAGCTTTAAAGCAAACAAGGTGGGATTTTTGTGTGTGGTGGTTTCCAAATAAGAGGTGGCTTGCTAAGTTAACTTCCCTATGCAGGCCCTCCCTTTCTGTAGACTCTTGAATTACTGGCATGCTAGCCTGCCTGCCTGCCTGCCTTCCTTCCCTGGGTTGACCATGTAGCCACGGAGGACCCAGCTGTGTTTAGACTCTTCTCTAGCTACCAACACCTTGGCTGTCTTGCATCATGAAATCACTTCATGTATTGGAACCATGTCCACTCATCCTGTGTCATAGAACTTTATACAAAGCACCATGATTGACTTAACTCCTCTTGGGTTAACTGCTTGGAACTAAGTCTGAGACTATTGGCAGTTTGTGACTGCATGGCTCTTGACATCTTAAAAGCAGCTGGTACTGGAGCTATAGAAGTGAACTTCAGAGAAGATGGAAGCATATGTGTACAGATAACTTATTTCTGACAACATGCTTTATTGTTTCCTACATTTTGTTATATTTCCTAATGTACTGTCCCTGTTCTGCAATCCAGAGATTTTAGTAGGAGGTGGAAGATCTGAGATTGCTTGGTCATTATGCCATCCAAGCTTGCCCTGTGACTCTAAAGAGGGATGAATGGTGGTGGCAATATTTCTATGTGGTTCTACACACAATAATGGCCTGGCTCCAAACAGTCTCCTCCCTTCTTCCCCAGTAATGCATGATGCTGGAGGCACTTCCATTATGCTGGAGGCTGATACCTTCCTATCTGCAGCTGCTCACATGCTCTGCTCTGGAGGATCCCACAGCCTTTTCTGGGTGTGGAGACTATTGCCATAAAGGGTGAGAAGGAGCACCCTTAGGCTACTTTGGATCCTAGACCATTGTTAGGGGTGAGGAGAGGAAGAGAGGTGTGGCATCAACACATGTTTTAGAGGTTATGTTCTAGGCCTGTTTCTCAGATTTTTAACATGCTGCAAAGAGTGTGGCAATGAGGCCTGTGTCAGGTAAGGATGTTTTTATTCCCAGTCGCTGGAGCAACACTTTTTTACTTTAGGAATGCAGGGGATGTGATGGTAGGGCGGTTGGTTGATTTCTGTCACTCCTCTTCTAGGATGTTGGTAGATAATTGAGGACATGGGCCTTACTGCCTTAGGAGAGCTTGTTGTGTCTAGCTAATGTTATTTCATTTTAGCTGTGTCAAGCATGCTATTAATGGGAGTTTGTTATGGAGCAGTCTTGGGTGACCATGCAGTTAACTTGTGCCCTGTGGTTCTAGTTTTTTGCTGCCTAAGTTGTGATCCTGTATTATATCAAACCCTCAGCCTTTCATTGTGGTACCATTAAAAGACATGAGCATTTCACCAGGTGTGGCAGAATACCCACTGTGAACTTCGCTGGGTGTGTTGCAGAGCAGAACCATGTTAACATGGAATTGGCAGTCAGAACTGCCGCTGTCTTCTAATTTCGCTAGTATGACATGGTGCAATGAAGCTGCTTTTCTTGTTTGGCAGGATTTCAATTGGTAATGGGCTGAAACCCTAACTTTTGTATCTTCATCACAATTCATTTTTGAATAAGGCAAAGCATGCATTGGGGAACTGCTGCTTGTGAGACAGGAGTATGTGTTCAGACTTGATGACACAGTGAGATTAACCAGATCATTTTTGTTTAAAGGTTTCATCTTTGAAAGGAAATGGCCTTTGAACTTTCATCTGAGTGGTGATTAGTGCTGAAGTCTTGCTCTAAAAATGGTTTGTCTTTCATTTCAGTGATAAGCTGCTTGCCTTTGCTGATGAAGAACTGAAGGCAAACAACTGCTGGTGGTGTAGAAAAGCATTCTGGTGTGGTATAGGAGATCAGTTAAGGATGTAGGGCTAGTTTTTGGAAAGAGGAGATTGGCACAAGGATATAAGAATCACATATTGATTCCTCTGTGGATGTCCCATGAAATTGAACCACAAAATTCTTACCTACCATTCAAGGGACATGCTGAAGGTACTTGTTTACTTGAAGGAAGCGTAGCCTTTTGGAACCTTGATTGGTCAGTCTCCTGCATCATCTTGACATGACGATGACTGCATGTGTTTGTAGACACGTTACTGTTTGTATGCACATCCAGTGCCTTGGCTGTTCAGTGCCAGAAAGTCATAGCATTATTCCTATAAAGATGGTATCCAGCTTTCTGTATGGGTATTGGTACCCTAAGTTTTCACCACCCTGCTTTGAATTTTCCCAACACTTTGGGAAGAGAGTATAGTAACGATTTTGTTTCAATGTTGTGTCTTGGTTTTTAAAGCAGACCAAGTCAATGGACACTGGTATCCTGTCCCTCAAACATATGCAATGGTAATATCCAGTTGTGTTGTGTTTAGGAAGCCACCAGCTATTGCCCAATGTATGAGACTTTGGTTAAAACAGAGAGAGTGTTTTCCAGTGGGAACTCAAGCAGTCTTTATAGGTAAGCAGTATCTTTAAAGAAGTGTCATCCTGGGTAGCTGACCTCTGGGCAGGGTAATAGGGTGGGGGTCTGAAATCTGGTTTAGGACTGACAGTGAAAGTAAGTGACCTTTATTAAGTGTTGGTGCTCAGTCTGTCCTTAGCCCCTTTCTGCTCCTCCTCCCACTTTTGCAGCTGCTGGGTTGCTCCAGTTCTGTACTTGTCCATCTTGCTTCTAGTTGGTTAGTTGAATGTACCGTTAACACATGACACAGTAACCTCAGTACTCTGCCATAACATTTGTGTTGTTGTTTTTAATAGAGTAATGGGATGGGAGCCATCTTTCATGCCTTGCTCATTTTCCTTTTAAGCAAAAACAATCAAATCTGTTAACGCAGCAAACTCTGCCGTGCTCTATTATCTCTCCATATGGATCCTCTTCTGAAACTTGGATTTGTCAATAACTTTTTAAAAATCAGCTAGGTTTTTAGAAGGGATGGGTAGCTACATTGTTAAATGCCTCAGTTATGTTTTTTTAATCAAATTTCATATATGAGTGGTTTTATGGGGGGTGGCGGGAAATTTCATCTCAGCAACATGGGTTTGGACAAAGTGGTTTTTTTAATTAAAAAATTCTAAGGATAACATTTCTGTTAGTTTACATTTTAACTTTCTGAAGACACTTGAACATAGGACCGATGTATCTGTGATGAGGACACCCTATGGTTGGAAGCATCGAAAGGGCATGGGTTTAACCATCCTTTTTTTGGTTTTACAGACTTTGTTCTTCCAAGTCTGGCCTTCTGTTGCCCTTCTTTTTTATTTCCTCAATGGTATTGTTCCTGTATCTATTTGTCCTCCTTCCCAGAATATAGATCTTGGTACAACAGGGTGGCCTGGGTCACTGATATCCTTTGGAAAATAGATTTCAATGTCCTTGGCAGAAGCTTTTGCCCACCGGAGCCTTCCTGCTGTAGCATTGCCATGTGGCTATGGAACAGGAATGGCTGAATTCTCCTCCTATCATCGTTGGCTTTGCCCTTGCAGTGGTGCACTACCGTGGTGGTTGGGATTCCCAGCCTATGAAACTGTGACTCAGAAGTCAACACTGAGCTTTAAATGGTGGTGGTTGGAGCTTCCTTAGTGTGAAGTTGTGTTAAGCTGCTAAAAAAAACAACAACAACCCCAACCCTTCAGATGAGGAACCTGCAAAAAGATGCAATGATTGTTTTTTATAGATGTCTGATAACGCCATCACAGTAGGAAAAGAACCATCAGTTTGTTAGGTTTGCTTGCTCTGCCTGAGCAGGCTTGTATGTATACATGCTCCAACCATGCCCCTTCTGCTAAAACAAAACCCCAGAAGTGTTTGTAATCACTTTCAGCTGTATTTATTATTGAGATAACTTTTAAACCAACTGTTACCGTTTATCACCTGGGAGGAAAAGATCTTGTTAATATGGCCCACCATACACAATCCCATCTGTTAATAGTATGTAAATCTTAACCCATGTGCTAGGATCATCATCACATTGGGGGAGGGGGAGGGGGGACAGGGGAAGGAAGAGGAAACAAATTGTAAAATACTTGAATGAGAGCCTGTATTATAAACAGTAATATTATTCAGAGTATCTGCTTTCTAGGCTGATGTGACTCATTATTCTAGTAGTGCTTTAGTCCTTTGTAATTTGTGGTAATTATGCTTTTTCCTTTTTAATACAAAAATGTATAAAAATAAAAACCTCAAAAGACCATGCAATTTGCACACTCTTGTTTCTGCCTTGAGGCTATTTCTACTAATGGCAACCACATGTGGACCAGAGAACTGGGAGATGCACGATATGATGATGTAATGGCAGGATAAGTGTGCTAAAAATGTTACTTGTCAAGACAAATGTCCTTTTGCATTTTCAGTATTATGTACTCTAGCAAGATTCCTGGTTGCTTACATTATTTAAACTGTTCTTCAAAGAATGAAAAATTGGGCTAAGAGGCAACCTGTGTGTATGCCGCCTTTGAAATGACTGAATGGTCCTCTATACAAAAAAAAAGTATCGCTGCACACCGAAAGCTAAATATTTGGAATAGATCATTGTACTCAAGCCTCTTGTATGTCTTCTGCCTGGAGTGGCACAGTGATGTTTATTGCCTCATCTGCTGTTCTTGAGGACTAGGCCCATGTGGAAGCAAAACGAGAATGGTTTCATTTTGTGTTTGTTTTCCATTCCAGGGTCACCAAACAGCTACTTTTTCTAATGAGTTTTAGTGAGTATAAAAGATCGTCATAATGCTCTCTTTGGCTATGTTAATTAGCTCCACTATCTCTTTAAAAATCTTCAGTTACTTGGAGAGGCATGACTTATGATTATATTTATTTATATCCCACGTTTTTCCCTGACGGATTCAGGGTGCCCTACAGCTAAAATAGAAACAGCTGCAAACATAAGGAAAAATAGAAATAAAAACCCAATTAAGCATAGATAGAAATCTTTAATAGATCATATAGAGTGATAAAACTTTACCTCCCCCCCCTTTACAGTAATGCAGCACAAGAGTATCTTGCTATACAACAGCATGATGCCTTACATTGTACTGTTCAGTAGGACTACTCATTCAGCTTGGTACTCAGGGAGATGGCAGATTTCAGTCCCCTGCTTTCTTCCGAGATTAGGAATACCGTATTTTTCAGTGTATAAGACGAGCCCTAATTTTTAAACCCAAAATTAAGAAATTAAGTTGTTTAGCTTGTGGGCATAGAGGAGGTTCACTTCCGCCAGTTGCTCACCCGCCTGCCCACCAATGATCACTTGCCACAGCCACTGCCAATCACAGACCTCGTCACAGCCGCCAATTGTCTGCCCGCTCACCACCACTAACAGCCCACTTGCCGCAGCTGCCATTCGCCTGCCCAATTGCCACAGCCACCAATAACCCGACTATCTCCTGTTTGCTGCTGCCATTAATCGCACACACCCCCCTCTGCATTCACTACCGTGTTTCTCATATTTTAAGACATACCCATAAAATAAGCCACAGCAGGATTTTTAAGCATTCAAGTAATATAAGCCATACCCCGAAAATAAGACATAGTGATAGGCGCAGCAGCAATGCCGGCCGCGGCAGGAGGAGGAGGAAAAAAATAAGACATCCCTTGAAAATAAGCCATAGTGTGTTTTTTTTGAGGAAAAAATAAATATAAGACGTGTCTTATAATATGAGAAGCACGGTATCTGTATAAGACGACACCCAATTTCTGCCTATTTTTTTTAATACCAAAAAACATTGTCTTATACACAGAAAAATACGGTAAATGCTCTCGAATTCACCTGCTCTTGGTCCTTTGTTGGGTCAGGCTGAAATTCCAACTTGGAATTCTATGAGAGTTACTTGTTTTCTGTAAGCCAGAAAGTGTATTCTCTCACCTCCAGCACCCTTTGTTATACAGTACTTTCAGCTGTTTGCTTTCCTTGGTCAATCACAACCATTTCTGTAGATGCTGCCATTATTCCTCTTCTGCCATGGTGCTCTACAAACATAAGCGTTACCCTGATCCTTTTCGGAGGCTGTGTTATAGGTCAAGCTCTGTCCCTTGCCAATGAAAACATGAAACCTGCCACAATAATCTTGTTGAGTGCCTCACCAGAAAATCTGGTATTTCCCGATTCTTGTGATTATCTGGATGATGTCAAAGGAAATAATTTGCACTTAAGGGTCACTCTGATTTCTTAGGACAATCAGGAATGCTTTCAGTGAGGGGGGTGAGGCTCAACAGAACGGAGTGTCTCTCATAGGCCTTTGTTTGCTTGAACAACAGATCTGTTCCATGCAGGCGGTCCAGCACACCCAAGACACCATAGCACTGATTGAATCTGGTGAAAAAGAAAGGGAAATAATTGCAGTACATACTTTTAATGGTGAACATACTGTAATGATGTAGGCATTTCCCTTCCATTAAACAACGTGCCCCATTCCACCCTGACCCTAATCGGTTAAATTTTGACTCTCCATATTATTCTGTACCATATTGTTGCTTTGAAGCTCTCAGTCTGTCATCTGAAAGCAGGATGGGGTGGGGGGGGGCCTTGCATGTTTAAATTTTCTAGTTTTAAATAGATGTGTTTGAGCAAGAATGACTTGTCAGGTTTGTAAATGTATACAGAAGTTTTTTTTAATTGAAAAACCCCAAAGGTTTTTTTAAACACCCCCCCCCAAACAAAAAAATCCAACCCCATAAAACAGCTATTTGCATTGGGATGGAAACTGTCTATTGCTGCTTCCCCCACCCCCAACACAAATAACTCTGGGAATGGCTTTAGTTGTAAAGAGCATATTGCAAGAGTAAAACACTGCTGTTACGGAAAGTAGAAACACTACCCTTAACTGTAATGTGACTGATGGAGCCAGAGTAGGAAATCGGTGGACCTCTAGATGTTGTTGAAGCTCAATTTCTACCATCCCTGATCATTGGCCATGCTGGCTGGTGCTGATGGGAATTGGCAGTGATCTGGTGGACCAGAGATTGCCTTAGAGGTAATATTCATATGAGTGCCTATGGGGAATATTTCATCCCAAGGATAGCAATATAGTTTGCCTAGGCCAAATTCATTTCTGGCAGCATGAGACCAGTTACATAAAGCCACAATAAGCAGCTGAGCACTAAGTAGCCGCACAGAAGAGTATTTACCCCCCCCCCCAAGAAAACAAGATATGCCTGAAGATTTTGAGTACTTTCATATGCTAGGATAATAGTGGGTTTGGGGGTAGGGAATCTTCTTTTGTGTTGAACTTCAGCCAAGGCTTAGAGAACTTGAATGCTGGCTAAATTAAGCGAAGTCCGTTCCAGCAGCTGTATGCATCAACCCCACACCCCCACCCCCGGTCCCAGTTATGAGTGAGGCAAATGTGGCCTCTAAGAACAAAATCTAATTACTTGAGATGATGGAAGTCATGGAACTCTGGTGAGGGCAGGAAAGGTAAATGGTAGCCACAGTGAGAAATGGTGGTGGCCAGAAAGGAAAGGGAGTGCCACGCCATGATGGATGTAACATGAGATCTCATGAGGATTGGGCCGGTCATCACAGGCAGCATGTTGGAAAACTGGAATATAAGTGCAGGTTCATAATGATGAATATGTACACAGAAAATATTCCCAAAGAGGGGGTGGTGAGCTTCAAAGATTGACGCTCCACTGTTGAAAAGCTGGTGCTTTTTAAGTGTCATATATATTCTATGTGCAGATAAAAAGGTGTTTTTTTTTCAAAGAGATCTGCAGGGTGTTTTAACATCTGACTCTGCATATTGGTTGCAAATCTCCTTTGACGTTACTCTTCTGCTCCAAAAGTGCTTTACTGCTGACCTGGTTCTGCCCTGGGCACTTGCTAACGTGAAAGAGGAAGCCGTGTCGAATTAATGGAAGGAAGAACCGTAGGCCTGGTCTCCCTCATACTTCATTGATATGCCGGGGTGGGTGGGTAGCAATTGAAGTCCATAAGCGGGAACAGGAGACTAGTGTATGCCTTATTTTACACCATCTTATTCCCAGAACCATGATTGCCTTATGTTACTTATTTTTGTCTGACATATCATCTATTCTTCCAAGCAGGCAACCAAGGTCTCCTAAGAAAAGAATGGGAAATGCAGTACTTAAACTTGTTCGTGTATTTTAAGGGACAGTAGCTCCACCCTAGGGACACGAGTGGCACTGTGGTCTAAACCACTGAGCCTCTTGGACTTGCCAATCAGGTCAGCAGTTTGAATCCCCATGACTGGGTGAGCTCCCGTTGCTCAGTTTCAGCTCCTGCCAACCTAGCAGTTCGAAAGCACGCCCAAAAGCGCACATAGATACAGTCATACCTATGGTTACGGCCGCTTTAGGTTGCACGTTTTCGGGTTGCGCACCGCGCCGTACCCAGAAGTCCCAGAATGGGTTACTTCCGGGTTTTGGCGCTCGCGCATGCGCAGAAACACCAAATTGTGACCAGCGTGTGCGCCGCTGCGGGTTGCGAACATGCCTCCCGCACGGATCACGTTCGCAGCCCGAGCTGCGGAAAGGTAAACGGCGTTTCAGTGTGCTGCTCTGGTTTCCGCGTTCCATTGTGCAAGAAGCGGCTTAGTCATGCTGGCCACATGACCCGGAAAAACTCTGCGGACAAACGACGGCTCCCTTCGCCTGTAAAGCGAGATGAGCACCACAACCCCAGAATCGTCTGTGACTGGACTTAACTGTCAGGGGTCCTTTACCTTTACCTTTAGTTCCACCCTGCCTTAAAGTAGAGTCCTACACCTAGACCATACTATTTCGGGTATAAAGCAGAGGTGGTTTTGAGAGTCATCCTCTTGCATCTCTTTCATTTCACTGTGGCCAGTGAAAGGGAATGTCTGACTGGCACCTCATAGGAACCTCCTGAAGCAGATGGAACTGCCTCTGAGAAGAAGATTCACAGGTAAGAACATTCTTTTCTGTGGTCTCTGTACAGTCTATACAGATTGTATGCCTATGCAGAGGTATATTGGAACATTTTCTCTTTTTTTATTTGATCACTTAGCAATTGTCTAAACCACTGAGCCTTTGGGGGTTGCTGATGGTAAGGTTGGCAGTTCGAATCCGGGTGACAGGGTAAGCTCCTGTTGCTTTGCCCCAGCTCCTGCCAACCTAGCAATTCAAAAGCATACCAGCACGAGTAGATAAATAGGTACCACTGCGGTCGGAAGGTAAATGGCGCCTCCATGCGCTCTGGCACTCGTCATGGTGTTCCGGGCACCAAAAGCTGGCTACATGACCCAGAAAAGCTGTCTGCGGACAACCACTGGCTCCCTCGGTCTGAAAGCAGAGATTAGCACTGCACCCCATAGTTGCTGTTGACTGGACTTAACCGTCAAGAGGTCCTTTACTATCAATAATCAACAAAACTCTTTTTTTTTTACTTCATTATGCAAGGAAATTTTCAGTTAACAGAAAATTGCAATATTTCTACTAAAAATATTTCAAAACCTTCTTGAATTTTCTTTTGCAGGAGGTAATTATTTTTTCAATAATATTTTATCAAGGGCAACCAGTTTTTCCAGAATAGTCACTTGCCAATATTACTCGTAAATAAGATGTTGTTTTACCATTATAACCTAATCTGAAACTTTATTAAGCCATGTACCTCAGGTGTTGCAATGGGTCATTAGACTTTCCTCAGTTGCCAGTTGTGCCACTTACCACATGCTCAATTGGATGAGCATAGATGGAAACTACACCAATGGGAGCGGTCCATTCATGATGTTTTTTATGAATGTGTTTGTATAGGAGAGGGTGATGAAGAAGCCTGCAGGTGAAGAAGCAGAGACAATATGCCATATTTTACCTGTGGCAGGGGCGTCTTAGCCAGAGGCTACTGGCACAAGGCGCCACGGTTCTGGAGGGCGCCTCCGCCATGCCGTGCCCGGAGCCTCCTCCCTGCCGGAGGAGCCGCCTCAAGCCCCGCCAGCAGCGCCGCCCTCGCCCGCCTCTTCTTGGGCTGTGGGCACCATTGCAGGGAAGCCGGCCGCAAGCCTCCCATCAGCGCGGCAGCCAGGGCTCCCTGGACGGCAGCGCCACGCAGCTGGTTCTGCCAAGTAGGCAGAGGCGGAGCACAACTGGCAGCGTCCCTGCCCGTCGGGCCTCCCCCCTCCGGCTGCCCGCCACGCCTGGCCCTGCCCGGAAGAGCACAAGTCCGGCGTTGCCGGCATCGGTCCTGCCCGCCGCGGGCAAGAAGCAGAAGGCGCACCATGGCGGCGTGGGGGGGGAGCGAGGTGGGCTGCAGAGGGGCCCGAGGGAGAGGTGCTGCCCGCCCGGAGGGAAGCGTGGGGGTGGGGGGCGCCTGAGGGATCCCTGCACCATGGTGCCAGATAACCTTAAGACGCCCCTGATCTGTGGGCAGAACAGCTGGTGTTGAGGCACCATGCAAGGCAGCTACCGTATTTACTCGAGTCTAATGCACAATCAAATCTAATGCGCACCTCAATTTTCAGAACCTTAAAGCCAAAAAAAGTATTTGCTGGTGAATGTAAATGTGCCATCGGAATCTAATGCACACCTTAATTTTCACAATGTAAGTTGGCCAAAAAAGGTGAGCATTTGATTCGAGTAAATACAAGGGGGTGGGGATAACAGCATGATTACTTTGCACTGCACGTGCAATTGTGGCAACTACACTTCAGTAAAACAACCACCACCACTATCCAATCTATCGCATCCTGTTAGCTATGTTTAACTAGAAAATCACTTTTTTTGAAGGAGTGGAAACTGCAGCCTTAAAATGCCAGTCTCAATCTACCCAGTTGGATACTGCACATTATAAAACCAACCCAGGAGGGCAGCCCAATCTGTTATCTCAATGAAATGTGTGCCTTACCGGTGAGAGTAATAGAAGAGAATTTCCTCCAATAGCGTAAAGATTGCCAGCTCGAGAAGAAACCAATGGAAAGTTGGCAAGTGCAAACTGCATGGCTCCCCCCTCCATTTCAGAATAGGGAGCATGAGGATAATCATAGGCAGAGAGATGAAAAAATCATTGAACAGGGCTGTGCGTATGGCATCCTGCAGTCTTTTTGTGTCCACCTAGGGGGAGAGGCAAAATGAACCTGGGTCAAAATGTGGAACAGCACTGCCTAAGCTGGGATGAACATTCTGCAAGCCTGGAAGACCCTTGGCTACAGTTAGAGGCTCGAAGTGGCTTCTCCCTCTCTGCTTGCCAAATAAAGAAGGCTTTAAGTTCTAAATCTTCAGTCATTGCATATTCAGGCTTCATGAGCCTTGTGGAGCAATTAGGATAAAGGCACAGGAACAAACACTGGTGCTTTTTTGTGGGACTGGGAAACAGTTCCCTTCTTTTATTGAAGGTGCAACTTCTGTTAGGATAATTGGGACGATAAATTCACCCACCACTATAAAGAAAATGTTAGAATAACTAGCGGCCACTCAAAATGCCGCGCCTTCAGTTCCAGTTTTTAAATGCCTGCTGAAAACATTTTTATTCCGTCAGGCCTATGCAGGGAGTCGAAGCTCACTCTGAATGTGACCTTGGGCCAATCATTTCTCTCCTCAGTCTACGCTATTATACAGCGCTAGTGGAAGGGAAGAAGACTCTTCCTGGAGAAACAGATAAAAAGACCAAAATGCTATCTACCCAAATCAACATATTTGTAACTGCTGGATGCATCCCCTGACTGAAGCTAGAAAGGCTATCTGGGGAGGAATCAACAGCTCCCACTCAGAACAAGCAAACAGGGCTGCCATATTTGTGCAAAAAAATACCCACAGGATCGTTCTTCCCCAACTGAATGCGGTATCGGGTGATGAAACTCGGCTTCCCAGTCACATCTGCTACCATCAAGATTCCATTGAAGATCCAGAAAATCAGGGCAGGAATTATTCCAGCGCCTGTAGTACAAGAAGAGGGAAAGAGCGAGTGGGGACAGGACAGCAGCTCAAAAAGGAAAGGATAAGAAAAAGCAGGAAATGAGTGGCATGGGAAGACCACAGTCATAGATGTTGTTCAAATGGACAAGCGGAAGGGAGAGACTAATTCTATTTGTGTTGACAGAGCAGATACTCCAGTAATAGATGTGTGGGTGTGTCCCCATCATCTGCTGCCCACGGTTCATCAAAGGTCACGTGGAAGACTGAATTTCATTGTGGCTTTCACTTAAGCAATTGATAGAGACTCTTACATTCACGCCTGATGCTTCATAGCAGGAGTGGGGAACTTGTGGCCCTACAAATATTCTTGGAGTACAAATCCCTGAGCATTGGCCATGCTGGCTGGGGCTGATAGGAGTTGTAGTCCAACATCCCCTGGAGCAGGGGTCGGCAACCTAAGGCCCATGGGCCACAAGCGTTGCACGGAGGTCGTTTAACTGGCCATGAGGTGCCCCTGAACTGAGCCGCCCACTTGGCGAGTCCCCGCCCACTGCGCTAAACCAGCACAGTGCAGTGAAGGTACTTGCATCCGTGGTGTCGAAGATCACGTCTGCGCATGCGAAGATGCCGAAAATCGCATATGTGCAGACGCAGACACCAGAAATCGCAGGCTGGCGAGCAATCTGGCCCACGCTGGGATCTCCGCTGGAGTGAACCGGCCCAGGCAAGGTAAATCTTGCCGACCCCTGCTCTGGAGGGCCACAAGTTCTCCTGCTATTTGCATTATACCAGTGGGCTAAATAGGAAGAGATGCAAAGGGTTCCTTGGTGAGATGCAGAATAGTAGTAGTAGTAGTAATTTATTATTTATACCCCACACATTACGTTGTTGTTGTTTAGTCGTTTAGTTGTGTCTGACTCTTCGTGACCCCATGGACCAGAGCACGCCAGGCACTCCTGTCCTCCACTGCCTCCCGCAGTTTGGTCCATCTTGGGTGGCCTGCACGGCACAGCTCATAGCTTCTCTCAGTTATTCAAGCCCCTTCGCCACGACAAGGCAATGATCCATGAAGGAGCCACCCATTATATTCCACCCATAATAATAATAATAATAATAATAATAATAATAATAATAATAATACAGCAACAAAACATCAAAAATTAAAAACTTCCCTAAACAGGGCTGCCTTCACATGTCTTCTAAAAGTTGTTTATTTTCTTGACATCTGATGGGAGGGAATTCCATAAGGCAGGCACCACTACCGAAAAGGCTCTCTCCCTTTTCCCAGTAACCTCACTTCTCGCAGTGAGGGAAACACCAGAAAGCCCTCAGCGCTGGACCTCGGTGTCTGGGCTGAACGATGGAGGTGGAGATGCTCCTTCAGGTACACTGGGCTGAGGCTGTTTAGGGCTTTAAAGGTCAACACCAACACTTTGAATTGTGCTCGGAAACATACTGGGAGCCAATGTAGGTCTTTCATAACCTGTGTTATATTGTCTCAGCGGCCGCTCCCAATCACCAGCCTAGCCGCTGCATTCTGGCTTAGTTGTAGTTTCTGTGTCACCTTCAAAGGTAGCCCCACGTGGATCACATTGCAGTAGTCCAAGCAGGAGAAAACTAGAGCATGTATCACTCTGCGGGCAGAGTCCCAGCCTGCGTACCAGATGGAGCTGGTAGACAGATGTCCTGGACACAGAATTGACCTGCGCCTCCATGGACAGCTGTGAGTCCAAAATGACTCCCAGGCTGCGCACCTGGTCCCTCAGGGGCACAGTTACCCCATTCAGGACCAGGGAGTCCTCCATACCTGTCCACCCATTCTGCCCCACCCCCCCTCCCCTATCATCAACATCAATAACACAGTTACAGGTAGGTAGCCGTGTTGGTCTGAGTCGAAGCAAAATAAAAAAATTCCTTCAGTAGCACCTTAAAGACCAACTAAGTTTTTATTTTGGTATGAGCTTTCGTGTGCGTGTGCATGCACACAAAAGCTCATACCAAAATAAAAACTTAGTTGGTCTTTAAGGTGCTACTGAAGGAATTTTTTTATCAATAACACAGCAATAGTTTTTGTACTAGAAGCTGACTCTTGTCCTCTTCACCTCATAGCAACGTAGCTGGACTATCATTGTCACTTAAGCTTTGTGAACATTCTGAAAAGAGACTAGATGCTATACATAAATATGGATTCAGAGGTCCTTGGCCACAGCCCCACACTTTTAAATTAAGTCACTCCACATAACTCTGCATGTTGTGAAGGAAAGGAGGAATAGGGACAGTACGTATTATTGGTCAATCAGGAAGTTTTGCCTAACTTATGTATCAGCAAGCTTGGGTTCAATGAGGCACATGCCCAATGGTAAACAGATATGACAAGGTATTATATTATAGGAATGCTTTTATATTCAAAACCACCCTTATACGTAGATAAGAAATGAGCCTATTATTAGTATTCCTGCCTTTTCCCTCAATTTGAGACTCAGGCAGCTTACACAGATAAAATAGAACAAGCTAAATACATAGAAAAGACCATCATTATAATGGAATAAAATACTAACAGAATTGAAAGAGCCGTTAAAAACACAGACAATAACTGACTTCAGTTCAAAGTGACTCACAAACTATGAAAATCACCCATTCATTTCCCCCTAGGAGGTGGTGCAAGTTCTCCCACTGAGTCTGCCAGAACAAGCCAGAGGCTCCCCAGAATTTCTGCAGGTGCCTGAAACACAAAAGCGATCCTGTGACAATAGCAGTTGCCACTTTCCTTTTGGCCAAACCATTATTGAGCTCCAGGGACCTGGTGGACTTACCATGTGACTGAGTTCCTGAAAGCAACAAACATGAGCAGGGCAGGACCCAGTATAAAGGCAGCGATCTTCATCGAATCCCAGAACTTCCATACCTGAGAATACAAGAAAACACAAGGACATATTCAATGTCAATAAGCCAAAAAATGGAGAGAATGAGAGGCACAGAATATGGGAATCTAGCAAGTATGAATGTACTTTAAAGGAGGTATATAAAACCTCGGAAAGGTTGACACAACTTACACCCGTATCACCGACAGGCCAGAACACTTTCCACTCTCCCAAAAGCTGCTGCTCCTTGCCTTGGGGAAAGACAGGAGGGAAGCTCTCCAGGTGTTAGCTCCCAACTTCCTTCCATGAACGTCAAGCAACAATTAAGTAGTATCTCAGTAGGCAGAGAGTACTATTGTGGGTTTGTAGGGTGTGAGGCACCCTAATTGTCTGGGTCCAGTAAAATTAGAATTAATGAAGGGTTGGAGAGTTACCTGGATCCAGCTCATGTTGATTATTAGGGAATCAAAGCCTGGTGATAACCTGGAAGATGAGCCAATGCCTTGAGCTCCACCCTGAGCCCAGGGTTAGCCAGAAAGACAGTGCTAGAGTGGGGTAGGTTCACGATTGCCGTGGACAATAATGTAAGCGAAAGGGGAAACGGTTGTGCTTTGCAGGCAGTTTCAAAGCTGTAGAAAGGGGAATCAGAGCAATGTAGGGTGACAGTTTGAATCCAAGCAGCAGCCATGGAAGAAACAGAACCCGCTTGGAGGGTAATGTTTTGAACCTCTCCAATGTAGGCTCAGGTATGTGCAAATAAACCATAAATTATAGACACCACAGTCCCCATGGTGCCTCATTTCCTAAGGAAATTCAGGCCCTGGGTTATGTGCCTGGACCCCTGGAATCTCGCACTGCTGCAGAGATTGGGGTGGTGTGTCACAGGATTGTTCTGAAATGTTGATGAGAAAATTATTAGCGGTGATCTGCTGGAATAAGCAGTGGACTTTAACACCAATTCTATTGACCGGGGAAAGTGACATCCGAGTTTAGTTTTACAGGTCTTGAACTTATCGCCTCTGTTGCTCAATATCTATATGAAGACACTGGGAAGGGCTATTAGGAATCTGGCAGGGAGGTGCCCTCAGAATGCAAATGACAAGCTGCTCTATCTCTCCACAGCATCTTGATCTGAACAGTTTCTGAGATATTGCTGGGACACAGTGTGAAATGGAAGAACAGTTTCTGAGATATTGCTGGGACGCAGTGTGACATGGAAGAAGAAAAACAAGCTGAGATTGAATCCTGGACAGACAGAGGCATTGTGGGTAAATCGTTTCCACATCCAAGAAATTGGTCAGCTGCCTACCTATGCAATGCCCCTGAAGGAGCAGGTTCACAGTTTTTTTGGGGGGGGGCCTTCTGGATCCAACTCTGTCATTGGAGGTAGCCTCAGTGGCTAGAAGGGCCTTTTACTAACTGAAACTGGTACAACAGCGATGACCATTCCTGAACTGGGAAACTTGGCCACAATAGTTTATGCATTGGATAGTACAAGACTGGATTGTTGTAATGTGTTGTATGTGGGGATTCCCTGGCACCTCCATTCAGTGCATAATGTTATTGTTTTATTCTGTTTGTAAATCTCTGAGGTTTTTAAAAATATATACAACCAAGCATTGGATACATTTTATGAAATAAATAAAAATAATGGAAAGCTATCTTGCTTTCCCCGCCCAGATCCAGGCCTGCACGCCCCAAAGGAACTGTTACTGTGTATTTTAATTCTGTATTGATTTTGTAGTTTTAAACCAGTTATATTTTAGAATATAAAGGAATAAAGCAAAATAATGCGGCAAATTCAAAAGGAAGCATCGGGAGCGCACTCTGGGTGCATTCCAAAATTCCTTTGTAGCTATGGATTGAGTTCTCTGCTTTTGGAACTCAGCACCTTTCCCTATCAACTTTCAAACTGTACCATTGAAAGCTGCGGGAGTGGTACCTTTTACCTGTCTCTGATGTCCTCGAGGGCTAGGTTCCCAGCATGTAGCACCTTCCTTCATCATCTGAAATGCAAATCAATACACAAAATTAGAGTGAAACTGGGATTGAAGATGAGGATTCATGACATATAATCAGATTGCGTCAGTGAAGGCCATGGGAAAAGCCTATACAGTGGTACCTCGGGTTACAAACACCTCAGGTTACAAACACTTCGGATTATAGACTCTGCTAATCCAGAAGTAGTACCTCGGGTTAAGAACTTTACCTCAGGATGAGAACAGAAATTGCGCGGCAGCAGCAGCGGGAGGCCCCATTAGCTAAAGTGCTACCTCAGGTTAAGAATGGTTTCAGGTTAAGAACGGACCTCCGGAATGAATTAAGTTCATAAACAGAGGTACCACTGTACTCATCTAGCGGCACAGCATGGATTGCTGGCGCCTGGGGCGGTTGCAACCCCCCCCCCCCACCGTAGGCTGGGCGGCTGGGGTTGGGGTGCGCAGGGTGGGAGGCTGCGCGGAGGGTGGACGGAGCCCATCTCAACAGTCTCCTCACCCACTAGACCAATCTCCCTCCTGCCATGCCTTAGCTGCAAGGGTTCCTTGCCTGTCATGGGGGCACCTGATTGCACTCCCAGGGCCGGCTCTAAGTAGACCCCTGGTGGCATGGTGCGCCAGGGCGCCGGGCGGAAACCATGCTGCGCCCTGCGAGGGCGGGGGTGCCGGAGCGATCTCTGCCCCTCAGCGCCAGGGCAGCCGAGCTGCTCGAGACTGCCCTGTGCACTCCTTCAAAAATGCCCCAGTGCCTCCGCCACACTACACCTCTGTAATTATCGAAACAATGCCATCCTTCAAAGAGTACACACAGATCCATTCCCATCCTCATAAACAGAACGTGTCTTGGAGAAATTCCATTTCAAAATCCATTTGTCAGGTTGACTCCCATTGTAAAGTTATGGGAGTCGCCTAGTTGCTTAAAGCATTTTCTTACACAACGTTCCGCAAGGGTTTTGAAGGAAAGCCTTTCCTCCTCTGCTACTGGCATTCATACCCGTGGTGCCAGCTGTGTTTTGCCTCCCAGGTGCCTGTTGGGAAGCCAGTAAGCAGGATGGGAGTACTGTAGCCCTCTGCTGCGCACGATACCCAGCAACCGGTGTTAGAAATTAGCCAGGCATGTTTTGTGACTGGCAAGTGTTGAATTGTGACCACATGGAGATCTCTGGATGCCAGGTTGGTGACTAACATCTCCATCTGGCTGGCCCCTCCAGTCAGCAGGTAATTTATTTATTTATTGCATTCATAGCCTGCTTTTTTTCTCTAAGGGGTACATGGTTCACACACCATGTATTTTAATTCATTGATGTCTGCTTTTATGCATATTGTCTTGTTTTTATGATGTTAGCAGCTCTGAGCCCGGCCTCGGCCGGGATACCAAATAAATAAATAAATAATTATACAGCAGCTATATAAATTAAGTAGGTAAATAAAGATGGGGAAAGGAAAATGCCCCTTAGAGAAGGATCTGAACTATTCCCCTTGAAGCTTGAATTAGTTTTATTCTGCAATGATGCTTTAATGTGTTGTAAACCGCTTCGAGATTTTTTTAGGTCAATAAATAAATAAAGTGGTATATATGATGATCACCACCACCACTACTGCCAAAAAGGTGCCTAGATATTCTGTTGTGGCGACTGTAACCTAGGTGTAAATTGCCATTTGGTGATTAGCTTAACCCTAACCCCTATTTACCGTGCCCCGTTCTACTTAACAACGCCTACGGCCGCGTCTCGTCGATATGCCTTCATTAAAGCTAGGTTCAATGTTTTTCCAACTAACGTGCTGAGACATAGATTTACTAAGGGCCAAGTCTCTTCAATGTGTGCTTGTGAAATGAAATCAACTGAATCTTTACACCATGTTATGTTTATCTGTCCTATGTACAGTTCGGCTCGTGCTAGTATATTAAACTCCATAATCCAGCCTATGGCTGACAATCCAGTTGACCTTCAGCTAGCCTGGGTTCTTCAAGATGTACAGGTTGCTAAATTCCTAACAGCCGTCCTCTCGTACAAGAGACGGAATGGAATGTTAGCTGATTATTGATAGTTATAAAAAAAAAATTAAAAAATGATATCAGATATTGATTTTAGTTTAGCGCCTAAATTTTTAATCTTAATCTTAAACCTTCAAGATATGTCTTTTGAATTGTTAATATTTGTCCTTGTGAGCTGTGAATTGTGTTATATTATCTGTGGTTTGTACGAGTCTGTGGTTTTTATATGATTTGTTTTGTTGTGTTGTGTTTTATGATGGGTGTACAGCCGAATAAACATCTTTGCTTTGCTTGCTTATATATCTGAGTTTCTAACCCTGTTCACACCTACTCTGTGTCAGTGCCATTGGGGAGAGAAAAAACATTTAATATCTCTCAACATACAACCATCCCTTAGCATTATACAGTACAACAGCCTTCTAGGCAAAACTATGCCAGCTTTCACAAAGAACAAATTCATATGCTAATAAATAATAATAATAATAATAATAATAATAATAATAATAATAATAATAATAATAATTTATTCATACCCTGCCCATCTGGCTGGGTTTCCCCAGCCACTCTGGGCAACTTCCAACAGAACATTAAAATACAATAATCTATTAAACATTAAAAGCTTCCCTAAACAGGGCTGCCTTCAGATGTCTCCTAAAAGTCTGGTAGTTGTTTTTCTCTTTGACATATGGTGAGAGGGCGTTCCACAGGGCGGGTGCCACTACCGAGAAGGCCCTCTGCCTGGTTCCCTGCATTTCCCCATTTCTGCTATTGTCTCAGATGCCCATTAGTGATTCATAAACACATGCACACCCAAGGTTCTCCTATGTCTCTTCATATATACAGCTGTACCTTGGAAGTCGAATGGAATCCGTTCCGGAAGTCCATTCGACTTCCAAAACGTTCGAAAACTAAATTGCGCCTTCTGATTGGCAGAAGGAAGCTCCTGCAGCCAATCAGAAGCCGTGGAAGCCCTGTCGGACATTCAGGTTCCAAAAGAAGGTTCGCAAACCGGAACCATCAATTCCGGGTTTGCGGTGTTCGGGAGCCAAAACGTCCGAGTTCTAGGGCGTTTGGGATCCAAGGTATGACTGTACTTAAGAACGTGGGTTAGACAACATGAACATTTGAGCCAGTGATGTCATTTTGAAGACATGGGGGTAGTTTATTTTGTGAACGTGCTTTACATTCTCTCTGAATCTTTAACCCTTTGCAGTCCCCTCTGTGTCAGTGGAATTGCAAGGACAAAGCAGAGAGCAAAATCAGGTGCATTTTCAAAGGACCAAAGAGAATATATTATTTCCGGAATATATTACTTCATAACACAAACACACTGGATGTTGTTCGAGTAAGTTTTCCTCAGAGTAGACCCATTAAATTTTATAACATTGTAAGATCACCCTGGAGAATAAGTGGTTGGTCTAGAAGGCATAGGTGTCTGGTCTGATCTTTAGTACACTTTCTGAACAGGGATTTTCAAAGGACCTCATCTGACACGCCCCTAGATCAGGTGACAGTCAGGTGTTGGCAATCCTGACAGAAATACAAGGTCAGGGAAAAGTGCAACCTGCCTGGTTTCTGTGCTGGACCAAAAACTATCCGAGAGAACCCCGAAGGCCCATAAAGTGACTATTTTTCTTCTGAACTTTGTGCTCTGTTTCTGACTCATATTTTCTGAGCCAAAGGGCTTTTCAGTAGAAGGAAAACTTTAAAAAGGGAAAGGAGAAACTGCTCTGGTATGGACACATCTGCAAAAACATGCTCACTTTCATAGATGAGGCCTAATCTTCCTGCTGAAGTAAGGCTTTTTTTCTTGATTAAAAAAGACCTTTTACCTCATTTTCCATAAGTCCCTTTGCTCATTATACTGCCTTTATCAATGCAGATTGCATTGCTGTGCTCTCTGTAAATATAGATATGCTATCTCTGAAATACTAGCTACGCTGTTTGCTTCAAGAATGTGCATACTTAGCAAAAATTAAAATCAATCTGGATGTTTATGTTTTCTACCTGATCCCTTCATTAATTTCTCTAAGAGTCAAGGATGAATTCCTGTTAGGGGCTCATTCAAGTCAGGAGCTACTTAACAGACTCCTTTCCATTTATAAGAGGGATAAAAAAAACTATCCCACGCGAGCAGACGGTAACAGAATGGAAATAAGTGCAAATACTACTTTGCTTATTCCTCTGTCTAATACATTTGTCATATAACAAATTTATAGACCATTTCATGACATGAAGCCTTCAAAGTGGTGGACAAGATAGAAACAGGAGACCAAACACATGCTCTAAAAACAATAATTCCATCACTAAATTCTAAATAATAAACCCATTTCTGGAGACATCTCAGGGAAAGGCTTCGCAAAACAAAAATAGGCATCTATTTTTGGTACCCAGGCATCATGATACTAGGGGTCTGTCTAATTTTGGCTGGTAATTACCTATACAGTATATGCAGGTAGTATTGTCCCTAGCATCATTACCTGATTCCTTTCCCAAACCGCTAGCCAACATTTTAAATATCTTTCCGTTTGCCCCTGTACAGTACTTGAACAATTCCTGTAGTTACCCATTTCTAACAGGAAATCCATGCAACTTTCATTCAGGCAGTATTTCTGGGCTATCACATTTCCTCAAGTATTCAAACAGTGATATGTTCCTGCTGATATATGTTATGATAACAGTGTATGTTAATGCAGTTTCAATCACAGCAGAGAGTCCCAGAACTGGTCAAGGGAACAGGCACGCTTTGAGTGGGTTGGATCTGTGAGTTTGGTCTCTGCATCTGAATTACTGTACTCTGTCACCTCTTTGAACACTTGGACTGCCTATGTTAATCTGTATGTTTAAGTTAGGATTGATGCAATGCTTTTAATTGCTCTCATCAGTGTTTATTTGCCCCCTGTTATATTTGCAAAAACAAAGTGTGTAAGACTAAACTTGATAGTGGCTGCTAGTTTGTTTACCTGTGAGATCCTGATTTGAGAATAACTTCTGATTGTATAACTCAAGTGATCACACAACATGGTGCATGTACACCATTTGAATGGCAATGCCAAATATTTTAGGGGGTGAGCGAAGGGACCTCTGCCCCGAGGAGTTGGCTCCTATGTTTGGGGGCCATACAGCACTGGTAAAACCCACCCTATCCAACATGGGCAGAGTGGATGATACCCAGGGTGTAAGTAACAGCTCATGAAATGTGCCTTGTAGTCAAATTAGATCACTTGTAATAAAATATGGAGCAGTTTCTTATAACTTTTAGTAAGGGACGTTTTCACTTAAATGTCTGTGTTTCCCAGCACCTGTGAAAAATAACCACTACAGTTTGACTGTAACACTGTGATCAAAGCATGAAGCAAAGGTTTGCAGGAGGCCGGAGCGGGGATTTTATTTTATTTTGTACGCTTGCATTGTTGCAGGATTGAAAACCAATAAAAATATATGCTTTAAAAAACTGAAGTGGAATGGACGGAGCTGCAAATCATAAGGGGAGGGGGGTTTGACCAGAAGCCTGCGCCAGCTGGCATTCCCTGTGCAAACTGACCTTTACATTAATTGATTGATCAAACAATTAGAAGCCTGATGCTTAATCAACAGGAAATGCTTTTTAACCAGTCCCGGTTCCAGAGCCAGAGGGCAGCTGGTGAAGCAGGTGGGCCCCCTCCCAGAGCCCCATGATCAGGAAGGAGGGAGACTCAGCCCATCCCGGCACGCCCAGAAGCAGCGCGCACTCTGCCCATGCCCCGGGGCATCCTGCCCTGGGCATTTTAGTGCCTAAGTGGCGCCTGGGGAGGGTGAAGGTGCCTGGGCCCTGCGGGGTGCACCTCTTCCTGTGCGCACCTTGCGCAAAGGGAGCATTGCACTGCGTGCGGGGTTCGCCCCATCGGGGAGCCAGACACCTAACCCACCTGGGTTCATGGCGCTTGGCCGGCTGGGCGGCGCCGTCGCTGCTGCTGCAGCTGCTGCTCGTCGCCTCGGACTTGGAGGAAGTGAGCGCGGCCGGAGGAAGTGTGCGACAGTGCGAGGAAGGGGAAGCAGAGCCTGTCGTCCCCGCCTGCGCGGCCCTGCGCCCCCTGCAGGGCATTGCAGGGAAGCGCCTCTGCAGCCAGCAGCAAGCAGCAGGAGGAGGGAAAGCGGCAAGTGGGCGGCAGGCTGGCAGCGCCCCTCGGATGACGGCGCTCTAGGCAGTTGCCTAGCTCGCTTATATGGACGCACCGGCCCTGCCTTGGTCAAAACCATTTGAGACTTTAGAGGTCCCAATGAGGACTTGAAATTGATCCTTGCTGGCAAGGTTGATGAAGTGGTCAGTTGAGGCTGACCTGATTGGGCACAAGCAAGCTGGATTTAGACTAAACCGATCTACAACAGATCAGGCAATTATTCTTTATCACTTAGCCCGGAAATACTTGACACCTCGACGGGGCCAACTTTGCACAGCTTTCATAGATTTGAAAGCTGCGTTTGATAGTATTCCGAGGAAATTACTATGGGATAAACTTGCCTGTTGGGGAATAGATAGAAGGCTTCTGTGGCTTATCTCCCAACTTCATGCCGGGTCCGTGGCCAGGGTGAGATTAACCCCTGCTGGAGACCTAACGAACCCAGTGCCAGTAAATAAGGGAGTACGCCAAGGCTGTATTTTAGCGCCACTTCTTTTTAACTTATTTATCAACCACACTGTCTATCAACAACACCAAGTCCAAAGTACTGATATTTTCAAGGAGTCGAAAACTTTATACAGTGGTGCCTCGCTTAACGAATGCGCCGCTTAACGAAATTTCCGCTTAACGAAAGGATTTTTCGAGCGGAGGTTGCCTTGCTAGACGAATTCGTTTTACGAAAAATTCGTCTATCGAATCGCGGTTTCCCATAGGAATGCATTGAAATTCAATTAATGCGTTCCTATGGGCAAAAAAAATCCAAAAAAATTTCAATGCATTCCTATGGGATTCGCTAGACGAATTTTTCGTTATAAGAAAAGACCCGTGGAACGAATTAAATTCGTCTAGCAAGGCACCACAGTACATGGAAACTGGAGGGTACGAAAATCGAACAAGTACATAAATTAAAATATTTAGGAATTTATTTTCAATATAAAAGTGCAAGTTGAATACCTTCAAAACAAGACAAAAGCCCTATCGCACTCCCTCCTCTGTTTTTTCTATTCTGAGGGGGCCTTATTCATCCCTGCGGCCTTGAAAGTGTATAGCATCAAAGTGATGGCCACAATGGCCTATGCTGCACCTTTATGGGTGGCCTTTGCAAATCTCTCACCTTTAGAGTCGCTTCAAAGCCAATTCTTACGCCAACTTCTAAAATTACCAACATGCGTAAGTAATGCGGCTATTCACTTAGAAATGAAGATCCCCTCAGTGGAGTTAGTTTTATGGAGGTGAGTTTTGATTTATTGGATATCCCTATGGCATAAACTCCCGAACCACTATCTCATTCAATGCATGTGGCGGGATGACTTCACAAAATTTTGGTCAGGAAAAATCAATGCCAAATTGCTGTCCTATGAGATCTCGCCCACTGAATTGCTCAAACTGGATCTAAATGCGGCAAAAATGTGTATAAATCAAAGGCTGGATGATGCGGAGCTATACCAAAATTTCTTAGCTGGTGGTGGAGTATGCTCGCCGTTAAATTTCGGCATAACCCCTATTTACCGTGCTCCGTCCTATTTAACATCGCTTACAGCCGCGTCTCACCGATATGCCTTCATTAAAGCTAGGTTCAATGTTTTTCCAACAAACGTGCTGAGACATAGATTTACTAAGGGCCAAGTCTCTTCAATGTGTGCTTGTGAAATTAAGACATCTGAATCTCTACATCATGTTATGTTTATCTGCCCTATGTACAGTTCGGCTCGTGCTAGTACAGTATACTAAATTCCATAATCCAGCCTATGGCTGACAAACCAGCTTGCCTGGGTTCTTCAAGATGTGGATCCTTATATTACTCTACAGGTTGCTAAATTCCTAACAGCCGTCCTCTCGTACAAGACACGGAATGGAATGTTAGCAGATTATTTATAGTTATAAGAATTTTCTATAATGACATCAGATATTGATTTTAGCGTAGTGCCTAAATTTTTAATCATAATCTTAAACTTTTCTTTTTTAATTGTTAATATTTGTCCTTGTGAGCTGTGAATTGTGTTATATTATTTGTGGCTTGAACGAGTCCACTGTTTTATTTGATTTATATTGTTGTGTTTTATGATGGGCGTAAAGCCGAATAAACATCCTGATTGATTGATTGATCCCAGAAACACATAGGCAGCGAAAAAAGCTTGCATGTTATTGGGTATGGTAAAATCAAAATGCTTGGCCCCTACAAGCATCTTTGGCATACTGCCTCTGTAGCTGAAGGCTATCCAAAACCGTCACAACTAGTAACTGCAATATCGTGCACAATTTAATCTAATCCCCTTTTTAAATCTTTCTTAATTTGCTGGCTGTCACCACATTGTTTAGAAACAAATGACACAGTTTAACCACCCAGACTGCCAGCTTTCCTAACCAACAGCACACCCTTTTTATCTGGATTAAGGTTCAGCTTGTTCCCCTTATCCATCTCAAAAGTGCCTCCAGACGCCTCCCTGGGACTAGCAAATGGACTTCTGTATTATTTGCATACTGATGTTACTGCAGCCTTAGCCTCCTAATGGCCTCACCCAGTGATGTCATGTACCGTAGGTGTTGAAAAACACAGGGGACAAGATAAAATCTCCTCCTAGCTAGCTCCATCCTTCGAGAAAGAACTAGAGTCACTATAATACTGTTAGTTTAAGTTGGAGTAAGTATTCTGACTTTCAAATTGCAAAGAAATATTACAAACTGGCATTAAAAATATACTATGTCTCCTTTCCCCCCCCCCCCGACTGTCCCAGCTCAGCTGACAGAAATTCTGAGAATTTACTGCTTTACAAAGGAACTGCTACGAGGATAATAGTCATTCCCTAATACAAGCCTAATACAAGGGACCCAGGTGGCGCTGTGGATTAAACCACAGAGTCTAGGGCTTGCTGATCAAAAGGTCGGCGGTTCGAATCCCTGCAACGAGGTGAGCTCCCATTGCTCGGTCCCAGCTCCTGCCCACCTAGCAGTTTGAAAGCACATCAAAGTGCAAGTAGATAAATAGGGACCGCTCCGGCAGGAAGGTAAAGGCGTTTCCATGCACTGCTCTGGTTCGCCAGAAGCAGCTCTGTCATGCTGGCCACATGACCCAGAAGCTGTCTGCGGACAAACGCTGGCTCCCTTGGCCTATAGAGCGAGATGAGCGCCGCAACCCCAGAGTCGGACACGACTGGACCTGATGGTCAGGGGCCCTTTAATACAAGCTTCAGTGAAATGAATGAGACATCTGAGTAGGCAGTTTGTACTGGAAAACTGCAGGTTTACTCAAAAGCAAATCCCACTGAGTTTACCTACTCCCAAGGAAATAAGTATAAGACTGCAGTCGTAACACCTATCACTAGTTACAAATCTGCAAAAGTTGAATTATCCCAGTTTCTCTCTCTCAAGGCAAAGCAGCTACTATTCTTAAAATAAATTGAGATACTCCAGAGGGAAAACAACTGTTTTAATTGAGCTTTCTCCGTTCCAATCTCTTGCTTCCTAGCTATTTACCTGACCAACTTCTGCTCGCCAACGGCACCGGCAAGTATTTCTGCCTTCTGTCTCGTCTGTTGTTGTTGCTGGCTGCTGCATTCAGCGAACTGAAGGAAAAGGAGGAGGGGCGAGCCTGCAAGCAAGCAGCTAATTGGCCTCTTTCCTTAAACATCATGCATGGAGTAATTACGCATGAAGTAACAGATACGTCCATTATTAGTGTTGGCAAACATGCATGGCTGCTTATGTAAGAGGTTATAGCAACATCATGTGATGCATGTATTAGTGTGTCAACAGTTTTCAGTACCTCCCTTAAGTTTAAACAATGTAAGGGAACTGCATGCTTTTGCATTTTTACAAGTATACACACACACACACACACACACACACACACAATTTAAATCTTACTGTGTGTTTTAATCCCCCCTCAAATATTTCAGGTCAAATACCAGTGCTATGATGGGGGGGGGAGTAACATGGGGTGTTCTGTTTTATTTGTATTTAGTAAACAAAGCTTTAAAAAGCATGCTAAATTAGAATGCTTTCTAGAATTTTGTCTGATGAAAACTGACTCTTTTCCTGATGAACTTAGCAGATGCAAATTAGCCAAATTGCCCTTTCCCTTCAGCTACGGTATGTGCAAACATATACATACAGTGGTACCTCAGTTTACAAACACAATTAGTTCAGGAAGTCTGAACTTAACCTGAAGCGTGCTTAACCTGAAGTGAACGTTTCCATTGAAAGTAATGGAAAGTGGATTAATCCGTTCCAGATGGTCCGTGGAGTACTTAAACTGAAGCGTACTTAACCTGAAGCGAACTTTCCCATTGAAAGTAATGGAAAGTGGATTAATCCGTTCCAGACGGTCCGTGGAGTACTTAAACTGAAGCGTACTTAACCTGAAGCGAACTTTCCCATTGAAAGTAATGGAAAGTGGGTTAATCCGTTTCATACGGGTCTGTGGAGTACTTAAACTGAAAATACTCAAACCGAGGCGTACTTCAACCGAGGTATGACTGTACCAGTATCTACATACCTTAGAACTGTTTATATCAGGGGGGGCGATGGCATCAAACATTGCTCCAGCTTTACTTAGGGAGCCTCATGTTTCTATGCAGGAATTTCATTAAGGCTCCTGCATTCAGTCCTCCTTTTCATATCTCTCCTGCTTGCCTTCTATAGATCCTCATCTGCACTGGGTGCCTATTTGTTTTGAAATCCAAGTTGATTTATAAAGCCTAAAAAGGGATTGGGACCCAAATATCTGATGGAGTTTTGTGCCTCCGTTCCCTATATTTACCCATTGGCCATTGAGATCTGCTGTGGGGAGTCTTCTTGTGGTACTTTTTACTGTCATAGGATAATTACATAATGAGCAGTGATCGGAGTGGTGCTGCCTTATTTATGGAATTCCCTGTCTTGAGAGGTTTGCCAGTACTTTCACCATTAAGACACACCTATTCAATAGGGCCTTCGGGACCTCTTGATGCATTCAGAGCAGAGTAGGCTGTATCACAGGTATGGGGAACCTTTAGTCCTACAGAAGCTGTTAAACTACACTCCCATCATCACCGACCCACACTAGTTTACAAAGCTATTGTACTACCAACCTTACTGTATGCTTGTGAAATATGGACCACTTACAAACGCCATCTCCAACTCCTTGAAAGATTCCATCAACGGTGTCTCTGAAAATTTTTACACATCACTTGGGAAGACAGGCAAACTAATACCAGTGTACTGGAAGAAGCAAAGATCACCAGTGTTGAAGCAATGATACTTCAACATCAACTTCGTTGGACTGGTCATGTTGTTCGGGTGCCTAATGATCATTTTCCAAAGCAACTACTCTATTCCGAACTTAAAAATGGAAAGTGTAATGCTGGTGGTCAACAAAAGAGGTTTAAAGACTATCACCCAGCAGCTGTATGTGGAGGAGCGGAGACGCGAACCCGGTTCACCAAATTACGAGTCTACCACTCTTAACCACTACACCGCACTGCGCCACACTTGTGGAGGGACTCCTCCCTGTACCCTGGTGAATCAGCAGGAGGCTCAGCCACTTGGCCTTGTTGCTGAGTATCACTTTCTTCGCATGAGTGGCTGAGATGCATGTCAAATGTCACTCTGTACCAGGCATCCCCAAACTTCGGCCCTCCAGATGTTTTGGACTACAATTCCCATCTTCCCACGACCACTGGTCCTGTTAGCTAGGGATCATGGGAGTTGTAGGCCAAAACATCTGGAGGGCCGCAGTTTGGGGATGCCTGCTCTGTACATTTGAATAGATTGGTCTCATCCTGGAGACATTGGTTGGGGATCAGTAGGGTCTTGCCTCTGTTGCTGATGAAGCCATTTTCCTGTAGGCAGTGGATGGTTGTTCCCAAATCCTTCTGTGCTCCCATGACTGGTAACTAGAAGGTCGTCCAGATATCAGGAGCATTGGTGGGCAACCAGGTGCATAGGTGGGCTATCATGAATTTTGTGAAAACCTGGGGTACTGCGGATAGGTCAAATGGGAGAACTCTGTATTGGAACTTCTCCTGGCCATGGGCAAAGTGCATTAGGCTGTTGTAAAATGGGCATATGGTGGTATACTTCCATGAAGTCTATTGAGGCAAGGTAATCTCCAGGCTGAAGAGCCTCTGAAATGGATTAGACGTGTTTGGAACAGTTCAAGAAAGCAGGTCAGTATGGTGCGGAAATCATTATTTTTCTTGAGAACCATTAGAAAACTCTGGAGGAACACTGATGCTGTGGAACTGGTTCTATGGTGCCTCTCTCAAGGAGGTGTAAATTATCTTTCAGGTTCTCTGGAGCTTTTATGGGTTCCATGAGGGCAGAGCAGCCCACCATTTTTCCCTTGCAGTGCTCTTGAACTCTATGGAATAGCCCCTCCAGATGACACTCACCATTACGATGTGGAGTTCTCTCAGGCTCAGGAAATGCCGTTTATCTTCCCGCCGCAGCACTACCTATTTATCTACTTGTACTGGCATGCTTTCGAACTGCTAGATTGGCAGAAGCTGGGGCAGAGCAGTGGGAGCTCACCCTGTTGCATGGGTCTGAACTGCCCACCTTCTGATCAGCAAGCCCAAGAGGCTCAGTGGTTTAGACTACAGTGCCACCCGTGTCCCTTTGTCCTAAGTGGAGGTGTGCTGCAATTATTGCAGATCATAGTGCAGATGCCATTTAGGGCAGAGGCACGCCCAGGACAAAACATTCTGCTCTCAAGAAGGAACACCTCATGCTAAGTCCAACTTGCTGATCCCTTGCTAAGACTTTGACTTAACTAACATCGATAAGTTTATCTGTAGTGATTAGATGATGTGATATGGGTGTCACTAGAACTAAGATAATGGACTCTTTCCCATATGCTCCACTCTTTCACTGACCGAGAATAGCACATGAACAACTATCTCCTATTCTATGTAAATAAGGCATTTAAATTTTGCTGAAGGAGGGGGGTGTCAGTGTGTGTGTGTGTGTGAGAGAGAGAGAGAGAGAGAAAGAGAGAGAGAGAGATGTTGATATGAAATGATAATCTACACCCTCATTTATTGTCTGGTACATAGGTAAAGAATCCTTTGATTTAAGCCAGTTTAATTCCATTGAAACATACACCAGTGTCATCTATCTGTGTGGGGCTGTAGTAAATTGAGTGGACAGAATGGTTAAGACCTTTTCCTTTGAGCACAAGGGAGCAATGAAACATCATTTAGAGAGAAAAATACTTGCATGAGAGGGGCATTTAGAGATTTGAGAACAGATGGCGAAAGAAAGGAGTGAAGTGAGGTATCAGCATAAAGGTGGTACTGAAAGCAATGGGGTATGCTGAACTCATCTACAGAACAAGGAAATTATCATTTATTTTGGTTTCGGAATAGAATGCTGCAGACAGAAGCTGGATGGAGGGGAAACAAAACAAAACTCCAAAAAACTGGAGTAAGCAAAGTACTCCACATCTTAGAGATAAAGGATGAAGGAAAACTGGGAATAATTGGTCATAAACTACAGGCAAGAAGGGAGAGGATGATGCTTCAGAGAAAGCCACTGGGTCAATGGATTGAGGGAACAGAAGGAGCAAGAGGCAAAATGTGGGAAGGGTAGGCAAATGAGCATTTTTGAAGAGGCGGTAATGACCACACAGAGAAATTCCATAGCAGAGGAAGAGACAGAGCAGTTATTGATGAAGATGAGATCAAATAAGTGCCCAGGGCAGTATTAAAGGTGGAGCTATGTGTGGGATGTACAGTGGAACCTCGGTTTATGAACGCAATCCATTCCACGGAGGCATTAATAAATGGAGGCATTCGCTCCCCAAAGACATGCTTTTGTGCACGCGCGAAGCGCCGATGGAGCGCTTCTGCGCATGCACGTGCTGCACAGATCACTTCTGCGCATGCGCAAGCTGCGCAGAAGCAATCTGCACATCCGACTCCGCGGAACCCGGATGTAAACACTTCCGGGTCTGCGGCATTCATAAACGGAGGCATTCATAAACAGAGGTAGTTGTAAACCGAGGTTCCACTGTAATCCATTGGAGCAGTCAAATACAGTGGTACCTCTACAGTGGAACCTCGGTTTACGAACACCTCGGTTTATGAACCATCATAAACCGGAAGTGTAAACCAAGGTTTCCGAGGCCTGGGCCGCAGCTGCGGAGGCACTCCAATGCCTTCACAAGCACGGAGCGATGCGAGCGTGCACAGAGGGCGCCGGCTGCTTTCCCCTCCTGCTCCCGACGCCGCTCCCCGACCCCCGACTCACCTCCTCCGCCACCGAGCCAGGCCGCCCACCCTGCTTGGGCTTGATCCGGCGCGCCTGGCTGCCGCCTCCTTCCCCAACCCTGGCGCTCGCCTCCTACATGCCTGCCTTGCTCAATACCCCGGCGGCAAGGGAAGGAAAAGAAGAGAGAGCGTAGAGCAAAATAAAAAAATTCCTTCAGTAGCACCTTAAAGACCAACTAAGTTTATAACTAAGAGCGTAGAGCCTTATCTTTTAACTGTCGGGCTTATTTATTGGGGGAGGCGTTCATACCTCGGGGCCCCGCAGAAGTTTAAAGCGGCGTGCACGGAGCTTTCGCCAACCCCTGGCCCGAAGCAGCTCCCGCCGGCAGAGGCTGTGGCCTTCGAAGGAAGCACTTTCTTCCTCAGAGCGCTGCAATTTGTTTAAAAGGGCTGCTGGGAACTGCACCTCCGCTAGGGGATAAAGCGCAGAGCCTGGGATTCTTTTGAGGTAGGAACGAAACGGCAGAGGCTGTAGGAATCCGGCTCATTTCGATCCCCTCAGAAAACCTCCATGTGCTTTATCCCCTCAAGGAGGTGCAGTTCCCAGCAGCCCTTTTAAACGAACCGCAGCGCCCTTAGGAAGAAAGCTGAGGTTGAGCTGCCATTGCTGGGCTGCTGCATGCCCGGCAGGGCCAGGATCTCGTGCCGCTGTCGCCCACTGAGGCGTCGCTGCTGGGGCGGTCCTGCTGCTGCGGGCAAGAAGCAGGCTGCTGCCGGGCTGCTGCTGGTCAGGGTGGGTCACGTCCGGGGCTGAGGTCTTCCCGGCAGGCCCAGCAGGGCCAGGATCTTGTGCCGCTCTTGCCCGCTGAGGCGTCGCTGCTGGGGCTGCTGCTGCTGCTGTGGACAGGAGGTGGCAGCGCGGCTTGACGCCCGGCGGGCCCAGGGCTCTCCCGCCAGCAGCAGCCAAGGTGTGGGTGAAGGCGCTGAGTCTCTCGGACACAGCAGCGGGCCCTTTCCCAGAGCAGTCCACCACCACCCCGTCCCTATCGCAGCTGCAGGAAAGCAGGCGGGGAGGAGGGGAAGCTCCTCGGCTGCACCCAGGCAAGCTTGCGAAGCCCCAGGCGAATAATCTGAGCAGCAGCAGGCATCGCATTGCGAGAGCTGCCCGCGGGGTCGCCCGGGCAATCCGGGGAGCCGCCGAGATGGGGTCTCCTCATCGAGGGGGAAAGGGCCAAGTCCAGTCAGCCGCTCGCTCGCTCGCTCGCTCGCTTCCTTCTCCGCAGGCCCTTCTTTGCCTGAGCGGAGTCCTTGCTATCGTGGCCGGCTGGCTGCCTGGCTCCCCACCTCAGCGCTCCACGTCAGCAGAAGCCGAGTCCTCTTTGCTTTCCCCTTCCTCCCTCCTTCAGCAAAATCCCCCTGACGCTTCAGCGGCTCCCCTTCCTTCCCCTCCATGGAGAGGCAGCAGCTCGTCGTCAATCGTCTCTCTTCCCAGAGCCATGGGAGTGCTTCCGTGGCTGCGCCCCAGTCGTGGAAGCGCTCCCATGATGGCTCCGCAAGTTCAAGTAACTTTTTTTTTACAATACTGTACCATCTTATTTATTTTATATTACAGTACATTAATTATTGCCTTCATTTTATGGATCAATGGTCTTGTTAGACAGTAACATTCGTGTAAAATTGCTGCTTTAGGGGGTGTTTTTCATCATCTGGAACGGATTAATCCACTTTCCATTACTTTCAATGGGAAAGTTCGCTTCGGTTTATGAACACTTCGGTTTATGAAGAGACTTCCGGAACCAATTGTGTTCATAAACCGAGGTACCACTGTACTTACAAATTTAATGCGTTCCGAACACACATTCGTAAGTCGAAAAAAAGTGTAAGTTGAATCCCATAGGAATGCATTGGGAGAAAAAAATTTGTAAGTAGAAGCAACCCTATCTAAAAATTCGTAAGTAGAAAAAATCTTATCAAAACCGCATCCAAGATGGCGGACGGAGCTCCATTCGTAAGTAGAGTTATTCATAAGTATAGGTACCACTGTACAACATTCCTTGTTAGCCTAGAGTGGACACAGACAGGGGGATGTTGATCAAACCAGATTGGATTACTTAAGTAAAGAGATTATAAGAAAAAACTGCTCCTTTCCCCTTATGGGGTACCCAATAGCCTATACAGAGCCCTTATGTAGGTTCTCTATAGGTAGGAGAAAAATAACAGAGGCCAACCAGAGAATATTGAGAAGCAAAGCAGCTAGTAAGCCTGATTTTTATTAACTGTTGCAACAGGGTTCTCCCCCACACGCAGGAGAGAGGAGGAGGACCACAAGCCATGTGCGCAAGCCTTTATTTAGACATTTTAAATTGCCTACCCTCAGGGACCCAGGTGGCGCTGTGGTTAAACCACTAAGCCTAGGGCTTGCTGATCAGATGGTCGGCGGTTCAAATCCCTGTGACGGGGTGAGCTCCCGTTGCTCGGTCCCAGCTCCTGCCAACCTAGCAGTTTGAAAGCACATCAAAATGCAAGTAGATAAATAGGAACCGCTACAGCGGGAAGGTAAACGGCGTTTCCATGTGCTCCTCTGGTTTGCCAGAAGCGGCTTTGTCATGCTGGCCACATGACCTGGAAGCTATACGCCGGCTCCCTCGGCCAATAATGCGAGATGAGCGTGCAACCCCAGAGTCGGTCATGACTGGACCTAATGGTCAGGGGTCCCTTTACCTTTACATTTAAATTGCCTACCCTAGAGTCCAAGACCACCCCCAATACATCATACATACATCACAGAAGGGGTGTAGCCCAAGACCACCCCCCAGATATATCCTACCTACGTCACAGAGAAGGCGGTCTACAACAGAAATCTGAGTGCGTTGTTTTATCTCCTGTCTGACAATATACCTGATTGCATTATCTGGGTTTTGGCCACTCTTTTGTTAATTCCTGAATCTAGGTCACAGGTCACAGGCTCACACCCTGTTCATATCTTGAATGTGCCCTTAAGACAGGATTTGTGAGGACAGGATTTGTGAAGAAAGAGACAATGGGGAGGTTTCCCACTTTGACCTTAAAATTCTTATAACACCCATGTAGGTGACATCACTCCCTGGAGAGAAATGCCCCATCCTGCCCATCTTTGGGCTTTACTTTGGCTTTGGTCCTGCGCTCAAAGGAGTGAGCCTGCTCACTTGCTATTAAAAGGGATGAAAGCTATTTGCACCTTGGATACACTTGCCCAATTAGAACTGAGCCCCAGTCGGATTTATGTAGTTCTCAAATCCTTAACCCAATCTGTTATAAATCATTCTAAAAAGGACACTTGTCCAAATCAGTCAATTTAACTCTATAAGGCATCATTCCTGCTAAATCAAAGCATATACACCTTCCTGTATCTGGTGTTATAGGAATTTAGGGGGTCGGGTGACCCAGAAACAACTTGGTTCTGACCCAGGAAGAGTCCGAGAACCTGACAAGGAGACCAGTTTAAGGAGCTCCTTGGTGGAGTAAAATGAAAGGGACCACACCAGAGCATCTAGAAAGCAAGGCAGTTTATTTCTAGTAAAATAAAACTGTTGCAACAGGGTCCTTCCCTCACGCACAGGACGGAGCAAAGAACCCAGAACAAAGGGAGCTTCCAACTTTATATAATATTCCTTCCCAATGTTACTCAATTACAAGAAAAAGGCGGGAGACAGTTGGGTGGAAGGTAATCAGGTAAGTACAAAGGTTTGATAGGTTTTTCAATGTGAGGATCTAGCGGGACAATCGGCGTGATGGTTCTGATAATGATTATGCAAACATTTTATTTGTTCGCAGGTTGACACCTGTGTTGAATGAACTTGTTCTTCTTCACTGAGTTGTGTATTGGTGTCATTATTATAAGACAGGCTAGATGGCAGTGTGGTAGAGGGTCACAAGAGAACTTGTCAGGACGGGAGGAGGTATAGAGGTGTTCAAGGAAATTTACACTATGCGAAGAGACTGACAGAATGTGATACAAGTAATACATAGAAACAATTAATACATAGGAACAATTAATACATAGGAACAATATTAGAGGGAGAGGACGCGTACACTCAAGGTTCCGCAGAGTATTACAGAAATAAAGTAACTAGTAGTGAAAGGAGGGATACATTTCAGCAACAGTAATACATTCATGGTTTAAGGCAACGTTTTGACACTTTACGAAAATCTCGAAGTTTAGCGAAACCGCACGTAGAAGAGTACATAGAAGGAAACCCTTGTTTTGAAAGTAGGATCAAACAGATAAGTTTATACAACATAGTTTTATTCAGGTATAGAATCATAGAATCATAGAATCATAGAGTTGGAAGAGACCACAAGGGCCATCCAGTCCAACCCCCTGCCAAGCAGGAAACACCATCAAAGCATTCCTGACAGATGGCTGTCAAGCCTCTGCTTAAAGACCTCCAAAGAAGGAGACTCCACCACACTCCTTGGCAGCAAATTCCACTGCCGAACAGCTCTTACTGTCAGGAAGTTCTTCCTAATGTTTAGGTGGAATTTTCTTTCTTGTAGTTTGAATCCGTTGCTCCGTGTCCGCTTCTCTGGAGCAGCAGAAAACAACCTTTCTCCCTCCTTTATATGACATCCTTTTATATATTTGAACATGGTTATCATATCACCCCTTAACCTTCTCTTCTCCAGGCTAAACATACCCAGCTCCCTAAGCCGTTCCTCATAAGGCATCGTTTCCAGGCCTTTGACCATTTTGGTTGCCCTCTTCTGGACACGTTCCAGCTTATCAGTATCCTTCTTGAACTGTGGTGCCCAGAACTGGACACAATACTCCAGGTGAGGTCTGACCAGAGCAGAATACAGTGGTACTATTACTTCCCTTGATCTAGATGCTATACTCCTATTGATGCAGCCCAGAATTGCATTGGCTTTTTTAGCTGCTGCATCACACTGCTGACTCATGTCAAGTTTGTGGTCAACCAAAACTCCTAGATCCTTTTCACATGTACTGCTCTCAAGCCAGGTGTCTCCCATCCTGTATTTGTGCCTTTCATTTTTTTTGCCCAAGTGTAGTACTTTACATTTCTCCTTGTTGAAATACATCTTGTTTGCTTTGGCCCAGTTGTCTAATCTGTTAAGGTCATTCTGAAGTGTGATCCTGTCCTCTGGGGTGTTAGCCACCCCTCCCAATTTGGTGTCATCTGCAAACTTGCTCAGAATTAAAGAGGGTTTTAGAATTAAAGAGGGTTTTAGAATCAGTAAGTCTCCTTCCTGGGAGGAGGGGTTGGTGCGAAAATGCGCAGTTGCTGTCGGCATGGGGCTTCCTGACCTAAGGCATTGTTATGTATGATTCTGGGGAAGTTGTGAAAGGGTTTAGGCGATAGCTATGTAAAAGAGGTGAGGTGTATCCAGGTGAAGGTCTGGGGTCAAGTGAGGATTATTTTCTCCCATGGAGCAGGGGCTAACCTTCCCTTGACCCCAGCTTTCTGAAGGAATAAAATGGTTCTCGTTTGGTCAAGGCAGTGGTTCCCCTCTCTATGTATTACTGGACTCATAAGGCTTGTATATGGGGTTTACCCCTTATATCACTGGCATTTCATGGATCATGAGGCTTCTCCTTGGTAAAATGAATTAAAACAAATAAAATGGTTAGGGGAGGTTTGCAGACTGAAGACTTCTAGATGGCATGAGGAAATGTGGTCATAAATTGATCTAAATCTAAATATTGGACTACACAATAGCTAGATCTATTTGAAAACATGTAACGCATAAGAACCTTCCATGTGTTTGTAAAACATTGGGGTGTAAGCCAAACCCCTCTACTGTTCACAGTTATGCACTATACATTAAACATTAAAACAATTTACACAAAATCGGGTCCCCCCTACGTGCGAATAACACATACTATCAGACATAGTTCAACTTTCCTACATAATACTACACAACACACAACATACTAATTAGTAATTCTATATCCGTTGCATATTTTGAGGCAATCATGTGATTTTGAGACAATTCTTGCTGCTTTTACATATCTCTTTAATCCTAGGACACAAAGTCTTGAGGTCAAAAAGAGAGAAAATGTCCTTACAATTCAACTTTCCCCGGTTTGTCAGCTCCTCTCCCTCCATTAGCCCAAGTCCTTTATGGAAAGAAATGGTTGTGGGCACTCTGATGTCTTTTGGCAGGCAACACTCTTGAAGCAACGCAGGCTGTTTGCTTTTGTTTTTCCCAAACAGTTTTCAGTAACACATCCTTTGAAGAAGATATAGGCCTGCAGAGGGTTGGGGTCTGAAGACACAATCAGTTAGATAAGGGAAAGATTAAGATAAAAAATAGCCAAGAAATGGGAGAATAATCTAGAAATTTCTACTTGGGAAGCTGTAAACAAGACAAATCTAGAGTTATTTTTTTCTAATTTCAATAATATTATTATCACTTTTCCATATAATTTCTACTGTTATTTTCTGCCCAGTCTGTTTAATTTCCTTCACTTAATTTGGCTGTGGAAGAAACAAAGGGACAAAGTTTTTGTTAATTTGGACACCATTGACAAGTTATTAAACATTTTGCTCATGTGGGTATGAATTTTCTTAGGGGTTCACTTATCCTGTTTGAAAGGGAATATTATTTCCTGTGAACATCTCTGTCAGGAAATGCTGTTCCTAAAATGCATAGGGATAGACACTTAAAACAAAACCTGATAAAATTAATTGAAATTCATTTTTTTTAAAAAAAACTACTCAAGAGACAAACTCAAAGTTATGCCCTGTAGGAAAACTCTGAAATTAAGCTGTGAAACTAATCTTGCATGTTAGATTGGAACTTGGCAGCTTCTTACATGTTGATGGTTGTTAATGGTTCTGTACTTAATGATTATTTCCCCTTAAATACCCCCTGGGGCAAAGATTTAGGGCAACCTACAATTTTACACAATCACACAAAAGGGGTACTTCTCGCTGCTTTCCCCTCAATAGTTCTCAATTTTACATAAAGTAATTTGAATAAGGTTTCCTGTGCAGGGCATAACTTTGTCAAACAACTACTGTTTTCCCGAAAATAATACATACCCATAAAATAAGCTGTAGCAGGATTTCTAAGCATTTGCGCAATATAAGCCATACCCCGAAAATAAGACATAGTGATAGGCGCAGTTCTGGAGGGCGCCAAGGAAGAGGCGAGGCTGGACGCGTAATAAAAATGTGACATCCCCTGAAAATAAGCCATAGTGTGTCTTCTTGAGGAAAATAAATATAAGACAGTGTCTTATTTTCGGGGAAATAGAATAGCCTTTGTACATATACAAAGTTCATGATTCAGCAATTCTATTACAGTATACCAATTAGTATTGCATCTCCTGACTCAATTACCATTTGAATAAAGCCATGATTGGCTTTTCTTACCAGGGACTCAAGGAAGGTAAGGCGTCAATTTAAAAAATCAGATTTCCCAAGGGCAGAAACTCAAAAGTGTTCATCAAAAGTCAGTACAGTGGTACCTCGGGTTACGTACCTGATTCGTTCTGGGGTGTGGTTCGTAACCCGAAAAGTACGTAACCCGAATGAGCGCGAAAGCGCGCTTCTGCGCATACGTGAACTGCGCAGAATGTGTCTGCGCATGTGCAGACAGCACGCGGGGCAAAAAATACTTTCGGGTTTGCGGAGTACGCAACCCGAAAGTACGTAACCCGAAGCAAACGTAACCCGAGGTATGACTGTAATACAAAGTTGGTCAAATTAAATTTCTACTAAAGCCTCAGCGCTAATGGATACATGTTCTTGTATTAAGCAGACATATCTGCACCCCAGGCAAAAAAATTTGGGAGCTACATGCCTCCTTTATCTACAGGAAAATGTGGTACAGATCTCAAATTAAAAAATGTGGGTTATCATTATTTTGTGTGCCCCCCCCCTCTGGTCATTAGCAGAACAATCACCCACTCTTATGTATGAGTGAAATGGCCAGGCAGTCAGAATTCATAAATTTCAAATACAGTACTGTATATTCCTTGTCATTTCAGCCATGAGCAGACTAAATTCTCTGCTCCACTTATGTACAGGAAAATAGCCAAGGCCTATCCATCCTAATCATTAATTTGTATGTGCTTAAACTTTTGCTGGACTTTAGCATATTTGAAGTTTTGTTTTTAAATTGCTGGCAAAATGGTGAAAACCCCTACTCACTGCATACTTGCAGACATATAGCCATAGATTTGCAGGTTTGGAAGGGACCCTGGGGTCATCTAGTCCAACCCTCTGAAATATAGGGATCAACACCATCCCCTCCCTTTTTCAGCAAGATTTGTACTACCAGAGAGACACATACATACTTATGCATACAGACACAATTGGGGAAGGAAACACAATCACACATGTGTACTAAGGAATCAAACAAGGAACATGAAAATAAATGTACCCAACTTTATATAGAACCCCTTTAGCAGATCTCAATATAGTTTAAGTGAGAGTTTCCTCCCTTAGACTCGAGAGTCAAAGGGGTGCTTATAGTAAGGGATAGAAGTAACTCAATAGTTACAACAACCACACATAGGAAAGTGAAAAGGGCTGAGTACCTTTCACACCAAATGGAGTTCCTAGTGACACTGCCCCCCCTCCATTGCAGTTTTCTCATTAAAGGAAGCTTACTTGGGAGTAAATTTACCTGTTAAAGCACAGAAGATGGGGAAGGAAAAAGCTCAGAGAGACAAAACAAGAGGGGGAAAATATTTTAAAAGGGAAGACTGTGTCTGGGTTAATCTTATGGACACATCAACATGGAAGCTCAACCTTACAAATAATGTAAAGATTTTTCAAAACCTTTTATTCTAAGGAGATCTACTTAAGCCTGATAAAAGCCAGACACTGCATATTAACTTGTAAAATTATCTTGTGCTCAACTACACTTTGCAGCAGGAAACATTAAGTATACCAAGAGGCTAAACTATGGCAAAAGAGACTGGGATTAAGAGACTCCTTTTCAAAATGACCATGGACATTCTTCTAGATGGAGTTTACAAAGCAAAACATTTTCAAAGTTCCAAGCAAACATTTTCAAAATCTTTGAAGCAAGCTTGCATTTTTAAACTGCACATTTAATATAAGCAGCAGCTGGATAGGATGTTAGCTTTCAGGCCAATTTAAACACAGGAAAAACATTTCTTAACATTTTAAAACCTTAAGTACTAAACTTATTCACTCCCAGAGGAAACAAAGATTTCTAACAGGAGGGTTATTTCTGAGGGCTGACAGAGTCCCATAGGCTTTCTTTTTCTGACTGGTGACCATTTTCACAATTGGAGCCCACCTTTTCAAACTTCTGTGGTTGACTAATAACATCTATTCCTTTTGACTGATGGGTACCCATGATGATAATGGTCACTGATTACATTACTTTTGTAGTCTGGCCATTCTTTTGTGATGGTAAATACTTAATTTCATGAATCCAGGTCACAATGCCCTTAAGGCAGGATTTGTGAGCAAAGAGGCAATGGGGAGGTATTCCCATTTCCTTCGTCCTTGCAGGGAGAAATTTGGGAGAGTCAAAATGGTTTCAGGACTTCTTTCCTGTACTGTTTCAGACATGTGGTTCATATATTTATATATGTTTGCATTTATGACTATTCATTCAATATTTGAGACCTTAAATTTTTTATAACAAAACCATCCAAGGTGGTGACCATCACTACATCAGGGGTTACATCATTTACATCAGGGGTGGGCAGATGTTGCTGAGACTACAATTCCCATAGTCTCTGATGACTGGGAGTTGAACATTTCTAGCCTTATGAGTTAAGACTTAAGAAAAGAGAAGCAGGCAGAAGGAATAATATGAAGCAAAAATAGATCTGGGTTAATTTTTTTTTTTTTTTTGCAGATTGGGCTAAGATAGCAATGCGTCAGCCCAGGTACAAAGCCAAATGTTTTTATACCACAAGTTTGAGTCTGTGCTGAGAACAGCTTATGGCAACAACCTTTTCTGCTACCATGTGTTTATGGGGTGGCATTTGTAAGGGGGGGGCATTGTTATAAGAAAAAACTGCTCCCTTTCCCTTATGAGGTATTCTGGAGCCCGTATAGAGTCCTTGAGGGTTTCCTATCGGTAGGAGGAAATAACAGAGGCCAACCAGAGTATATTGAGAAGCAAAGCGGCTAGTAAGCCTGATCTTTATTAAAGGGAAATAAACTGTTGCAGCACTCACCACAAGCATCACAGGAGGCAGTCTACAGCGGAAATCTTGTCTGCCTGGACCCCTAATGGTCACTGATTGCATTACCTGGGCAGCCTGGCCATTCTTTTGTGATGGTTAAGGTCACACCCTATTGATACACAAACACATCCTCAAGACAGGATTTGCAAAGCAAAAAGCCAATAGGAAGGATTTCCCCATTTGTCTCTCTTACTGCAGAGGAATATTTGAGGTCATTGGAAGAGTCCAAGTGGCTTCAAGATTGCTCTCCCATACTATTTCAGGCACATGGGTCATATATTTAGATATGTGTGCATTTATGAATATTTATTGTAGACCTTATTGAGACCTTAAAATTCTTATTTAACAGCATGATATCTGATGAGTAAAATCGTGCATTTGTTTAATGGTTTCTATGGGTGATATAAAAATTAGTAAGTTCCCTTAAAGGGAGATCAGCCTCATAAGGAGGACTGAAATCCTCAAAGGAGCAGATAGACCTAGGCTCCTTTTGGTCGGGATAAAATGACAAAGACCAAAACCCAGGGCTTGTAAAGCAAAGCGCGATCTTTATTTTAAAAAAAACGGAGGTCTGTTATAACACCATATGGTCATAAACAACACATTTAGTCTCTCCTTCCCTCCCAGGAAAAGGAGCTCAGACTCCCTTTGTTTTACAAAACACCGTTCCCATTCATTTGAGGGATCATTTCCCTGGTCATTATAACAGAGGTCCCCCCCCCCAATGCAGAGATGGCAAATAATTTTTTCCTTATACACCTTTGGCTGTACATGTAAGTGGATGGAGCGAAAAAAGGTGGGAAGTAAACAGTAAACAGAGTACTTGTGAGCTCTATCTGTGAATCTTCTGCAAATGGCACCCTGATTATTCTGGAGATGGCTTGATTTTATCTCAACAGGTGACGCTTCTTTATTGGTGTTGTAGCAGGAAAAATGTAGGGCAAAGGTGAGATGTGCTTCCATTTTGGTTCAGGAAGTTTAGTTACATGTGGGTGTCAGTGAACCCTTCACAGTGAAAATTATGTAGTTTGTCCCCTCTCTGTTAAAAGGGTTACTCTTATAACAATGGTCATCCTCAATACTATTCTGGGTGCAAGCTTTTTCAAAACTATCGAAACAAAAAAAGATAAAGATTTGTCTCTTTTACTTGGGATTGGGTCCCATTAAATCGTAGTGGTTGGGAAAGATTGAGGGCAGTAGTAGAAGGGGACGGCAGAGGATGTCTGGAAGCTACTAATATGAGTTTGTTTGACCAAACTGCAGGAGGCAGTGGAAGACAGGAGTGACTGGCTGCTCTGGTCCATAGGGTCACGAAGAGTCCGACACAACTTAACAACAGCAACAACTCGTAGTGGGGGAAACTTTCAACTTGCAGGCTCTATTTCGCACAATGATCCCACTTTACCTTGGAAGCAAAGTCCTTATGGTTTCAAAATGGCACTTGTTTTGTGGTTAAAGACTGTACAGTAATGCAATTACTTGGGAAAGACTCCCGGTAACCTGAAATAGATTTACTTCCAAGTCCAGAACCAGGTCTCAAGTGTGCTTAACATTACAGTCATGGTGCATTAGCATGCATGCTCACTCGGGCATAAATCTTATGGGAATGAATCCCACGGGGTTCAAGGGGGCTTATTATTCTTCCCAAACCAGGGTGCTTTTCGGATTGCTGCCTCAGTCGCTTAAGCACAGCTTGCCAAAATCAAAACAAAACAGCTCGATCGCTTTCATAGCTGCCTCTCCTCCTTTCTGGGCGGGCGCTGCCGCCGTTGAATCCTGCTCCATAACGCATAAAATAAAATAAAACTCAGCCATCCCTTTCGACAGGACACACGTTGTAGAACGAGTGTACCCAACGCCTCCCAGGCGCAGGCGCAGTTGGAACACAGAGGGGAGGAGGAGCCGCTGCCGGCTGTGCTCACGCGCAAAAGGGCGCTCTCTTTCATCTTTCCGGTGTCTCTTACGGAAAGCCGGATGCTTCCTACCCCAGGAAGGTTCACTTAGAGCGCATGCGTGTAGGGAGAAAAACAGAGAGGAGAGGGAGAGAGAAAGACGCCCAGCTCAGCAAACCATCGAGCGATGGAAAATCGGTAGCCTAGAAGGGACCCCACCAGAGGAAGACCAAGGCGGCGGAAAGGAGCAACGGCCCGGCGCTCGGTTTTCCCGCGCTCCTGGTGAGGCGTTGGACTCGCCTTTAGGCCTCAGGCCAGGCGGGGGGAAGTTGGGGGCAGAGAGGGCGGGGAGGGGGAGGAGCCTCTCGAGGGTCTCGGGCGGGAAAGCTCCTTTGTTCGCAGACCGGATTTCCTGGTTGTGGGTGGGTTTTTTTTTTTAAAACCCTCGGCTCTCCCTCGCGTGGCTACAGATCTCGCAAGGTGGGGAAGGCAGAGCAGGGTCTTCAGCACCTCGGGTTTGTGGCGTCGACGTTTCCACCTCCTCCCGCGCAAGACACGTAGAGGCGAGGGCCTCAAGTTCCGTGTGTAGAGGTTTTTCTTGCATCGCAGAGGGCGGGTGGAGAAACACACAGTTGTCCTGCAAATGCTTCTTTCGTGAGAGAGAATATTCCCTCTCTGTTGGAAGCGATCAGGGACGAGCGAGGTTTCTGCTGCGAAGTTCACATAGTCCAGGTCGATCTGGATTTCGTCGCGACAAAACTCGCCGAGACTCTCTTGCATGTAAGAATATTGTGCTTATTAAGGCGATTTGTTTCTTCGTCGTTGTTTTCTTACATTTCTAACCCCGGCTTCCTTCCCTCTTGCGGAGATCGAAGGCGGCCTCGCATTTAAGCAGAAAATTGATATTTTCCTCCCTCCTGTCTGTGCTCCGGCTCGGGGGACTTGAAATAGTAGCAGAAAAGTACTGGTAAACGAATAAATAAGGAAATGCAAGAAGAATATTCAGAATAATGGCATGGTTTTTAGAGTAGATAATTTTACCTTTTTTACTTGTGATTAGAAAAAGGTGTTGGCAGATTCATATAAAATGATGAAAAGAACGTTCACTTGGTTGTGTTTAGGGACACTCAGAGCAACAGGCATAAAACAAAATCCTTATTTCACAACAAGCAGTTTTGAGAAACCTAAAGTTTTCATAGTCAAAAGGCTAGACAAAATAGTGTGAAATATAGCCCCTTAAGAGAGGAAGCCAAAGTTATTACTAGACCTTGAGACTGGAAGTACAGTAAATATCATCAACAATCTTGTGGTAGTGAAGTCCATAGTTTAACATTATATTATTATGAGAGAGGTGGAAATGTGTTTTTATTTCTAGTTTCTCTATACTGTGTTTAGTTTTTAAAAACCTGTACTATGTTTCATCTTTCTTTTTCTAAATGGATATATTTTTTTCCTGGTTAGTTACTACCAGTTCAGCCTCCATTGGTATATATATGAAACTGATATTTTTTGCACCAAAGTTCATCATACTATTAACAATGAACTTCATTTGCCTTAGTCTTCTTTGGCGATCACTTGTAGCTGAGTAAGATTGTCTTCCATGAATATGGTCTAATAGTGAGTGACTGTGGAGGCCAATTCTTATGTTGTTGTTTCACTCCATTCAGAAATATCCTTTTGAAATGCTTTGTGATCTGTTTTGGTGTTCAGTACTAAAAATAATAATTGGTGCCACCTACAAACTTGGCCACATTGAATAACCCTGTTCTGTGAACCTAGTATAAATAGTCTTCTCTCAAGTTCTCTGTCTTTTGCCTTTGCATAGTAAGAAAGAAGAGTGATTTTCATATTTTTAAAATTAAATAATTTCTTTATTTCTTCACTTCAATTTGTACATAATCTTTGATCATAACATATACATGTCAACTATTCTTTATATTAAATCATACATTAATAACAGAATAAAACACAATAAAAGCTACAATGTTTTATCTTCCTATGAATGACTTTAAACAATATCTCAAATAATAACAAAATAACACTAAACAAAAGGTCAAAAAACAAATACATAACTGACTTCCTGACATTTCCCGGTCTTTTATGATCTTGAAAGAACACTCTTTTCCTATTCTAGAAGAGTGATTTTCAATGGACTTTTTCAGGAGGTAGAAGCAGCCTTCCATGTGCAGAAGAAGCATACCATGTGCATTTTGAACTTCTTTTTCTAAAAACTAAACACCAGTCTTTTAGGAATGTGCATATATTAACAGTCTTTTTTGTACATTCTCTGGTCAAGATGCATATTTATTTATTAATTTTATATACTTTCCTTTCTTCCAGAGGAACCTGGGCAGCAAACAACAAGAGGCAAAACAGCAAAAATATCTTCAAAAATATCTTAACAACAGATCTGATATGCACAAAATCAGACTGGAAAAGATCTCAACTTTGAAAGGCTGTTGAAAGAAGGTCTTCAGTATTCACTGAAAAGACAACTTGTCTAATATTCAAGGGAAGGAAATTCCAAAAGGTAAGTGCTGCAACACTTAAGGCCCGATTGCTGCATTGTGTGGAATGGATCTATTTAAATTGTAATATCCAAGATACATTGGAGAATGTGTATGCAGTGGCAGAATTGTGTACAATGCCTGCTCAAAAAGAACATCCTGTGGCCAATGTATGGAGCCTTGAAGGAGTATGTCCTTCAAGGACAAGAGGGGGAAAATATTTTAAAAGGGAAGACTGTGTGTGAGTTAATCTTATGGAGACATCAACATGGAAGCTCAACCTTACAAACAATTTAAAGATTTTTCAAAACCTTTTATTCTAAGGAGATCTACTTAAGGCTGATAAAAGCCAGACACTGCATATTAACTTGTAAAAGTATCTTGTGCTCAACTACACTTTGCAGCAGGAAACACTAAGTATACCAAGAGGCTAAACTATGGCAAAAGAGACTGGGATTAAGAGACTCCTTTTCAAAATGACCATGGACATTCTTCTAGATGGAGTTTAGAAAGCAAAACATTTTCAAAGTTCCAAGCAAACATTTTCAAAGTCACAACTCTCTTTCATCCTTCCCTCCTTATTGTAGGAAAAAAGGGTAGATATACACATTTCTCAATATTTGCCATGTTTGAGTTGATCAGACTGAAAACATTGCTCCCTCACACAAAAACTTTGAAGCAAGCTTGCATTTTTAAACTGCACATTTAATATAAGCAGCGGTTGGATCGGATGTTAGCTTTAAGGCCAATTTAAACACAGGAAAAACATTTCTTAACATTTTTAAACCTTAAGTACTAAACTTATTCACTCCCAGAGAAAACAAAGATTTCTAACAGGAGGGTTATTTATGAGGGCTGACAGAGTCCCATAGGCTTTCTTCTTCTGACTGGTGACCATTTTCGCAATTGGAGCCCACCTTTTCAAACTTCTGTGGTTGACTAATAATATCTATTCCTTTTGACTGATGGGTACCCATGATGATAATGGTCACTGATTACATTACTTTTGTAGTCTGGCCATTCTTTTGTGATGGTAAATACTTAATTTCATGAATCCAGGTCACAGGCTCACCCTATTCATACACAGATATGCCCTTAAGGCAGGATTTGTAAGCAAAGAGGCAATGGGGAGGTTTTCCCATTTCCTTCGTCCTTGCAGGGAGAAATTTGGGAGAGTCAAAATGGTTTCAGGACTTCTTTCCTGTACTGTTTCAGACATGTGGTTCATATATTTATATATGTTTGCATTTATGACTATTCATTCAATATTTGAGACCTTAAAATTCTTATAACAAAACCATCCAAGGTGGTGGCCATCACTACATCAGGGGTGGGGAACATGTGCTCCTCCAGATGTTTCTGAGACTACAATTCCCATAGTCTCCGATGACTGGGGGTTGAACATTTCTAGCCTTATGAGTTAAGACTTAAGAAAAGAGAAGCAGGCAGAAGGAATAATACGAAGCAAAAATAGATCTGGGTGATGAATTTTGTTGCAGATTGGGCTATATATATATATATAATAATTGTTCATAAAACATGTACATGAATGTACAGTACAGGCACATGTCTGAAGCAGCACAGGAAGACAGGCCTTTCTGACACCATTTTGACTCTCTCTCTGACCAGGTGTTCCTCTGCAAGGAAGTTGGGGGGTGGGGGGGAACCTTCTCATTGTCTCAGGAGTTAAAGTGATAATCCCTGGCATCCTGATTCCTGGGTGTCAGACAAAAGGGTGTGATTAACTTGGCTGGGAAACAGGGAAATGTAAATATCTCTCAATTTTGTTTATTAGGTTTTGGGGGCAGGGGGCAGGGTCCATACTGCTCAGATTACTGCCACCAGACCTCCCCGTTCATGATGTACCTATGGTGAATCTAGGGAGGGGGGGTCTTGGGCTACACCCCTTCTGTGACATATGGATGATGCTTCTGGGGGGTGGGCTGAAACCAATTTCAAATTTCTTTTTAAGGGCAAGACATCTTTGTTTGGGGTCTTTCCTTGTTCTCCTGCGTGAGAGGAAGGACCCTGTTGCAACAGCGAAAATAAAAGTGCCTTGCTTCGTACGTCCTGGTTTGGTCTCTGTTATTTGGTGGGCAGGAGACGCTTAAATTCGTCTGCTTGCCTGGATCCTTGGGCTCTCCCTGGGTCAGGATCCATTTCTTTGGGTTCATAGGAACCAGCTTAAATTTTACTTCAATAGCAATGCATCGGCCCAGGTACAAAGCCAAATGTTTTTATACCATAAGTTTGAGTCTGTGCTGAGAACAGCTTATGGCAACAACCTTTTCTGCTACCATGTGTTTATGGGGTGGCATTTGTAAAGGGGGGGGGGAAGGGGGCATTGTTATAAGAAAAAACTGCTCCCTTTCCCTTATGGGGTATTCTGGAGCCCGTATAGAGTCCTTGATGGTTTCCTATCGGTAGGAGGAAATAACAGAGGCCAACCAGAGTATATTGAGAAGCAAAGCAGCTAGTAAGCCTGATCTTTATTAAAGGGAAATAAACTGTTGCAGCAGGGTCACCACTCACCACAAGCATCACAGGAGGCAGTCTACAGCAGAAATTTTGTCTGCCTGGACCCCTAATGGTCACTGATTGCATTACCTGGGCAAGTCTGGCCATTCTTTTGTGATGGTTAAGGTCACACCCTATTGATACACAAACACATCCTCAAGACAGGATTTGCAAAGCAAAAAGCCAATAGGAAGGATTTCCCCATTTGCCTCTCTTACTGCAGAGGAATATTTGAGGTCATTGGAAGAGTCCAAGTGGCTTCAAGATTGCTCTCCCATACTATTTCTGTAATGAATATCATGCTGGAATAAGCACTTGTCATTTCCCCTTCATATTTAAGGTGGTTTATCTTCACATCTTGGCGCTCCCGCCCTGCTCTTGTGATTGTGGTGCAAATCCCTCAGGATGCCAGCGGCACTTGCAGAAAACAGTCAGGTGATCTGTGAAGTATGGGCAAATAATCTAGAAGAAGAAATGAGAAAAATTCGGGAAATAGTTCTTAGCTACAGCTACATTGCAATGGTAAATATGTCTTCCAGTATTCAACTTTCGAAATATAGGATTTATATGTAGACAAATGAGTTATTTTAGCTTAAATTAGTGTGTTCAGCTAATCGGTAGATGTGATATAAGACCTGAGAAAATTTAGGAAGATTTTCAGTGTCTGTTTATACAGATTGAGATATCAGATGAGCAAATGCCTAGCTTCATTGGTTTGGGGATGAAGCTGTAGGGGATGAAGCTATAAGCAAGTACAAAGTTCCTTTTGCAATGAGGTTAAACCTAACAGAAGCTCCTTCCCAGCCAACTCATATGACAGCTCAGATTGATAAAAGACATGGTATGTGAATATGCCTTTAGTGTGCACCATAGCCTAGCTATTAAAAGATTGTAGAGTTCATGTAGATTAAATAGTGTTCTAGTTAACCAAGTGACCACAACCCAAGATAGAGGTTCTTCTGTTCCTGCATCTGAAAATATGTAGTGTTCATGTGCGAAAGAGTCATGTCCCTTCCTCTTTAGTTTCTGCAAATCCTATGTGAAAGCAAACTGAATAATTGTATTTAACAGTCAGGAACAGTTCACATGTTCTGGAACATGGCTTAGAGTTGGGGGAGCAGGACTCAAATCAGTCTGAGGTTTGCTTTTTTTACTTTTATTAAGCTAATTGGACTACTACAGTTTAAATTGTAGGCGAAGAAAACCTTTCTTGTTGCATTCCTGTTGTTCTTCAGTCCCCTGTCCCTCGCAGTCACCTTTTATCTCTAGTCCTTCCATTGAATTCAGGGGCAATGGCACATAAAGGATTCATTTTGCAGACTGTACAGATTGGGCTTTGCAGCAAAGCTGGCTGGCTGCATGCAACAGGCTGGAAAAACAGCTGCCAAGGGCATCTGAATCACCATGTGCCTCTGAATCCAGGGGGAGGAGTGGCAATGCAGTTGTAGTGGTGCAGGCATTTTCTCACTTTATCTCCCATTTTAGAATGGCTGGGGAGGGCCAGATGTTTCCCCAAAGAAGGAAAAGGGCCACAAAAAGAGAAACTGCAGTTGGCTATAGGCATTATTTTGTGTGTGCTTAACCATTTGTGATGCTGATGCCAGGAAGCCGGCAACTGCAGAATTCAGGGGATAGTCTGTGGTGTGTTATATCTGTGAATAGAACTTACAAGGGACTTCTCCTTTGTTTTTCTAGGACACAGAGTTTCCTGGGGTTGTTGTTCGACCAATAGGTGAATTTCGCAGCTCTATAGACTATCAGTACCAGTTGCTCCGATGCAATGTTGATCTGCTGAAAATCATCCAGCTAGGCCTGACCTTCACAAATGAGAAAGGCGAATACCCTGCTGGGATCAACACATGGCAGTTTAACTTCAAGTTCAACCTTACGTAAGTCTTCAAAGTTGGGGGATGTGTGAATCAGTTTTGCTCTGAAAGGCTGTTTGTTCCTACATAGAAAGAAGAGCTTCTTGCCAGCTAGGGAAAAAATCCCATCTCAATATGAAGGGGTTATGTTTCAAATGAATGTGCCAGCATAGAATGATGGTGTTTTTTTTGTAAAAATGTTATTAAAAATCACTTTTAAACCTAGGGCTTAAAGTCTCTTGCGCTTTAAGTCTTTAACAGACAGGCCCTTCACCCTAATCAGGAAAAAGTATTTCTTGTAAGTATGATTATAACTTGTTAATTTACAAATCGCCTTTTACATGCTTCTCATGGTAGTTTACGAATATGCCATACAAGCAGCACAAAAAAACAGTTCAAGGCAAATGTTTATTGTTTTTAAACCTAAAGGAGATACTTTTTTTCCAGCTGGAAAATATTGTCAAAACAAAAATGTCTTCCATTTTTTACCCCAAATATATGGCAAGAAGCTGGCATTTTTTAATGGTAAATGTACACATAGTTGCCCTGCATTTACTCATATGTTTTGGGGCGTTTGTACTTACACACTCACAATCTCCTATTTCTTTGTGGACTTTCTCTCTCATTCACCAGTGAGGAGAGTCTGGAAGTGTGCTCTCACTTTGCACAGGGATAGCAGCTGTTCCTCATACAAGCCTGCCTGGGTTTTGATATCATAGGGGGAGGCCCATCACCCTCTCAGGCATGCTGTGTGGAGCCATGGGAAGAGGGCCTTCTTGGTGGCTCCTCCCTTCCCTAGAGAAGCTAGACTGGCTCCCTTCTCTCTGTCCTTCTGAAGTGGGGTGGGGGATTTTCTTGCTCCATGAGACTTTTGGGAATTGACTGCTTTTAAAGAAAGGGCTAGTACCGTTCTGTTTCTGTTGTAATTATTTCCATGTTTTAAACTGATTTTATATATGTATATAGTTTTAATTCTATCAATATTTAATTGCTTTTAAGTGACTTTTCCTGTGTTTTTAGTGGTTCTTGTTTTTATCTGGAATCTGTCTTGAGCCTCATTGGGGGGAAAGGAGGGGAATAAATATTATAAAAGTTCCATTGATTCATTTAGGCATCCATTTAGGCACAATGAAGACCTGATGTATAACATTTATTTGCCCTTCTCACTAGGGAAGATATGTATTCTCAAGACTCAATAGACCTTCTTGCAAGCTCTGGACTGCAGTTTCAGAAGCATGAAGAGGAAGGGATTGATACCTTGCATTTTGCTGAACTACTTATGACCTCTGGTGTGGTGCTCTGTGACAATGTCAAGTGGCTTTCATTTCACAGGTTTGTCAAATAGCATTTCACTTCTAACATTTAGCCACTTTTACATCACATTGTTAAAAAATTATGCTTGCTTGTAGTTTTGCATATCCCATAAAACTTACAGTCTTCTGCATCACTGTTCTGTGCCCTTTGCAAATAAATATAAGCTTATTAGTTGGCCCCCTGCAGAACAAAGATCCTCAGAGTCCCTTCCAATCCTACAGTTCTGTGAAGCATTGTTTTGTTTTTAGTTTTCAGAACTACCAGCACTCAAGTGCTTGCTGGTTTATTGAATTAAATGTACGACTCACTATGAATTCCAAATAGACCCTATTTGTGAAATGTTCTTTCCCTGCCAGAAATCTGCAGTAGTTGAGCGTTGAGCGTGTACTGTTAATTAATGTTGAGAATAATGACTACCTTAGCTTCAAGGTACTTTATAGTAACTGCCTCGTCTAGGATATCTCCTAGTAACATCATTTTAGTAGTACCAGCCAGGTTTGAAAATAATGCATTTAAACCATTGGTTGATCTGTCTTTGCACCATTTCTTCCTCAGTGGCTATGACTTCGGTTATATGGTAAAACTTCTGACAGATTCAAGGCTTCCAGAAGAAGAACATGACTTCTTTCATATCTTGAACCTTTTCTTTCCATCTATATATGACGTTAAGTACCTCATGAAGAGCTGCAAAAACCTGAAGGTACAATACTTGATTTTACAGTAATTGCCAAATTTGAGGTACATTGGTTGCTGCTTTGCATAGATGTAAACAAAGTGAGCTGAAATATGGATTATTTGGTAGATTTATGGCTTTTAAAATAATAAATAGTACTGTATAATAATAGTAGAATTAGTTTGAATTGCAACTCCCATCTTACTGCTGGGCTGGGTACACGACCAGCATCTTCACAGTTTCCCATCACTTCCTTCCTATTAAGCCGACCACCAAATCTCCCTGATAGCAGAGCAGATGAGCTTTGGGGTGGGGAAATCTTCCTTGCATTGAGAGGGAGTGTGGGCTGGTAACTGCAATGGAGGGTTGAATAGAGCTGAAGAAGGGACAGAGAGAGAGACTGAGCTGGTGGGGGGTTGGGGACAGCTGAAAGCAGATAAAACCAAGCTGTCTCTATGCTTTCTTTGAGATGGGTATAGGGTGTGGAAAACAATGATGGCGAAAAAGAGCTGACTCAGCCTCAGCCATTGTTAATATGGCCCACAGAAAAAAGATTCCCTGCTACTGGCCTATTTGATGACCAGTGTCACATACTCCTTGAAATCAAAACCCATTGTGTGAGTGACAACCTACTGTACCATGGTGTCATTCAATACAAATTGCAGAAGTGTGCACTCGCTCCTTCCTCTGTGAGCCATCGTGCACATATGCCTCCTTCACCAAGCTGTTTTCACATTGGTGTTACAAGGAGTCTTCCTGTGATCTGATGTGGTACTCTGAAAGAAGTTCGCGACTGGCCTCTGGCAACCTCTAGAAATTTTTTTGTTTTACATTTTGGGAACTGCACTTTTATTACTGTTCACTTAAATTTATGACTCAATGGTTGATCGAATTGAGTTTGGAGGCAATTGTCCAAATGCCAATACTGAGGCATGTACTAAGATATGCCGATAGCAAAATTGAACTTGTTTGATAGCTCTGTGTTTGTATTGTAGTTTCTAAAGCTTGCTGGTATAACTATAAATTATTGTTCAAGGTTAACCTTATTAATAGATACAAGTCTAACCCTTGGCCTTTGATTTGAAATGCTGTGAACTCTCAAATTGTCATAGGCAGAGAAGACAAGGTGGATTAGGTATGATTTCTTCTCTCTTGCAGGGAGGCCTTCAGGAAGTTGCTGACCAGCTAGATTTACAGCGGATTGGACGGCAGCACCAAGCTGGATCGGACTCGCTACTCACAGGGATGGCATTCTTCAGAATGAAAGAGGTAGGCGTGTCTTGCCTCCTACCAAATAGTAAGAGTGTGCAGTGGCTTGCCAGCAAATTCTAACCACCTTGGCACCTCCAACTTTCCTTTGACTAGGCACAATTTCCCTTTCCATGGTTTCTGCAGTTGGTCAGTCACTGCTGAAATGACCGTATGAATCAACTTGTGACATGTATTTTTTTTCTTTCTGTTTTGCAGTTGTTCTTTGAGGACACAATTGATGATGCAAAGTACTGTGGGAGACTCTATGGCCTTGGTACGGGAGTGGCTCAGAAACAGAGTGAAGATGTAGAAGCAGCTCAAGAGAAAATGAGCCTTCTGGCTATTATCAACAATTTGCAGCAGTGACAACAGAATGCTGTTCAACAGAACATGGGTCCATGGAGGCAAGCTTCCTCCTTTAAAGTGTTACATCTCAAACACATGGCAGAAGAACTAGCGTTTTTACAGAGGGCAAAAGACATCTTTGCTATGAATCTTGGCTGATTCTAATCAGCAGTTTCATAATGGCTGGTAGAGTCATGCTCTTAAGTAAAAACAGATACAAACTACCATGTATATACCTCTGTTTTCTTTTAAAACGTACTGAATTTGCAAGGCGCACATTTCAGAACTTTCAGCAGTGCTGCAGTTCTCATATGCACTTGCAGATTTAGCTTTTGAAAGCTTGTTTTAAACCTTGTTTTGCTCTCTGTGAGGGTGATGTGTTCCTAAGCCCTCTGCTAGCTTTTATCTTTTGTGTAAGTAATTCTGTGAAAGTGATCCATTCAGCCCTGGTGGTGGAGACATAATGCATGAGACGCTTACATCTTAGTAGCAGCCGTAAGGGTTGTGCTGGCTTGTATTATAGCTAGCTTCTCCTTTTAGATTGCCGGGCCATGTGTCATAGAGCAGTATGCTTAATCTTAACTACCATAGAATCAAAACTGCCTGCATGATTGAGACTACAATAACAATGTGGACCAAAAATTAATTCCAAGTTGCCCTTCTACCAAGTTGTTCAGTAAATGGATAAAATCACACGTACCTACCAATGAAGGCTAGTTCAGCTTTTAGATGTCCCTTTTATAGTACTTTAAAGAACAACCCAAAATTGTTAAATGGTTACAGACTAAAAGTGCATTTAATAGTTTTGCAAATTTCATACAATCTTGAAAACCAAAATCTGTTTGAGGGAGAGAGAAAATCCTGATAGTGTGGTATTTTTAACAAACTTAACTCCCCATTATGTAAAAGTATTCACTAGTTGCAGTTAAATGCTCATGTATATATGATTGGTTCTTAATTTTGTAAAATAAAGAATTTCTTAAGGCATGAGACTTTTTGACTTTTTCCACACTAATTTTCAAATTGTATTTGAAAAAGGTCTTCTAGATCAAAAGCTACAAAGCAAAGCTGGCAGCATGCTTTAATCTGCTAACTTGATTCCTGTGAGATAAGCTAGCCGCCCCTTTCAGTAGTTTTAGCCAATGAGTGATACAGTGTTTTTTGGGCACCAGGATATTTGGGGGGGGGGGGGTCTTCCCGAATGCCACAAACCCAGAAGTGCCAAACATCCATTTCGGCTGTCGGCATTGTTTCCGGGGCCAATCAGAAGCCACACCCTGGTTTGTGAACGTTTTGGAAGTCTAGCAGACTTCCAGAACGGATTGAGTTCGAGAACCAAGGTACAACTGTACTTACAGAAAATGGTACACTGAAGAGAGGTCAAGGATATCACTACCATTATATGATATCTTGCCTTACCTTATACTCAAGGTTAATTGATATGCGTACTACAATTAACACCATCCATGCATCCCCCCCCCTTTTATTCCCCATCCCACTTCTGGTGTAAGATAGCTGCAATGATGAGTGGTCAGCTGTGCTTTGTATCATCTATGCTCGCATTTTTAAAGGTGCCCTTGCGGTTCCCTTCGTAAAGTAGTCAGAATCCATCCTCAAATCTTTGAAAAATTTGCTTATAAAAGCAGTGATGAAAAATAAATTTCACATTTTTAGAACATATACTATTTATTGGTCAATTGTTGTGCACAGAAAGTTCATAGAAGCTATGTACATTAGAGAATCCTTCCACAGAGTATTGCCTCACAATAGAAAATAAGTTGACAGCACCAGGAAAAAAATGGATACTTCTGGTAGGTTGGGTTTTCTTTCTGCACATTATTTCAGAAAGCCCTCACGGACCGGCATGCCTATGTAGAAGTGTCTTGTTCATCCATTCTAGAATGAGACATATTTTGTCCCTACAAATGTGAGTTCCTTTGTATTTTCTAAGTAGTTCTAACGACTTCTCTTGTAATTCTGGAACTACCTCCACACGGTGCTGGACACTCATGTGAAGCACAACAAGACAGCACTCAAGTACATCGGGGAAGGGAGAAACCTGTAAAAAGAAAAAAAAATGTATTTTTACATACTGAAAACTCCTATGTATAACTCCAAGCTGAGGTGATATAGCTTACATTTCCCAGCTGCATTATATGATCAATATGACATTGCCAGTTTTAGTAGTATTCGAAAGAGCACAATATTTTAAAGCTGCCCTGTACTGCAGTAAGCAGCTTTTCAGCTGCATGGGTATCTTCAGTGATGACAGCTGCATATTTCAGGTAAACATAACTCACTTGCTCATAGGTTGCCACACCTGTATATTCTAAGGTCACATCTTTTAAAATTCATTCACTTTTCCAACTTGAAGCTGTACAAGTCAGCTGTTTTGCCAACCAGTCATTGACATCTTCCTTGAAAGGGTAGCTTGCAGATTTTTAAACCACGCTGATCTTGTAAAATACAGGATTTTGCCCTCTAGGTTTTGCTGGACTGCAAGTCCCATTCTCCCTGGTGAGATTGAATCTTAACATCTGTAGGGCCACAGGTTAGCCACCTACTGCTGCAACAAAACAAGCATCTTCAAACATAAGTTATAATAATAATTTTATTATTTATACCCCACCCATCTGGCTGAGTTTCCTACAAGCTTGTGCTGTTAAGTAAAACAGGGAAACAAGGATTTTGCTCCATGTTAAAGTCAGACTTACCTTTATACTATCTGGGAACTCTGCCAGTTTCTGATTTGCTTCTGTTAGTTGTTTTGTCAAATCTAGCAGAGAAACTGGTTCATTCACTTGTTCCTTACTGTAAAGAAGTTTTAGGAGATCACATTTTCAAAAATTCAAAAAAGTTAAATATTCCCAACCTGCCACTTCAGTATAATAAGACCACTATAGAAGCAATGCAGCAACTTGTCTGAAGCAAAAAAATCAGATTTTTTTGTGAACTGTGTCAAAGGTTTCTCTCAAGAGTTAGTGTATCAAGTATTCAAAGCCAAGGTCTCCCTGAAAAGCTCACGCTGGGGATACTATTAACACCTATTCCATGTGTCATATCCAACTAAATCACCGCAAACATGGAACAACTTCTGCAAGTACAACAGAACTTCTCTCATCTGGTAATCCCAACCACACAGTCAGAAGGTCTGAGGGTTTGCTTGGTTTTTTTTTTTTTACAACTATCACAACAGAAATTTATGAATTGGGGCCTAGTTCAATGGGATTCCACAGCCAGCTTTGAGCACCACCACCATCACTAAAATGCACCACTTACTTCTGACTTTGGCTTGCTGGGGATTCAGCTTCTAAATCCTGGCTGTTGGTGGCACTTTGGTGGAGGTTGTTTTTCTGATGTTGGTTGACCATGTCTGCCAAAGTCTGCTGAATTCTAGAGATCTCTCTCTTTGTACTTTGGATTTCAGCATATTCTTCTGAAAGGAGCACTCTACAGCCCCTCAGTTTTGCTTGTCTTTCCACTAATAGGCTTGAGCTGGCTACTGAATCAGTTTCTGAGTGTGTGCAATTGTTATGCCCTCTTGAAAGCGGATCTTCAACTTCAGTTTCTTCAGGCAAAGGGACTCTTTTGATGTTGCTCTGGCCAAGAGTAGACAGCTCAAAAGTGCAAGCCTCAGAGGTCAGCCCTGGTTGTTCCACAACAAGAAAATCCACAGGCTCCGGGTTCCACCAGAGATCGTAGAGTTGCCCATAAGCTACAAATGCCTCCAGGCTTTTGCAGGCTGCCATACTTTGCAAGTCTGTGCTGTCCAGCTTGTCTCTTAGATGAGCGCAACCTGTCAAAACAAAATATATGCACAGTTGGAAAGGAACTTTGGTTCACTTGCCATACCTTCTAGGCTGGCACAGTGAAGAAGGCAGCCATGGGATGGGCTGCTTGCCCTGATTCACTCAGGAGGGACTACATGACTGGTGATTTAATGTAGCACTTCCTCCTAGATACCCTCCAGTTTTTCATCCGAGACAAAGCTCTAACTTAGTAGTAGCCAAAAGAAGTAGAACAGAAGACATCCCTGTCATTAAGCAGAGGCCAGTTCCCTTTTGACTGGTGGAACTGAAGCACAAGAAGTGTCATTGGAAGTGGCCTTGTAGATGCCTCATCAGGGTCAGAGATAGAGTGGAATGTTAGTTTATTTTTTAAAACAATGCCTTGGTTTATTTTACACAACAGAACTTCTCTAGAACACTGCACTGATTATCCATAATCTGCATATAGAACAAGGAGGACGTAAGCAGTACTCTCCCTTTCAACAGTTCAGTACAGCTCCTTTGTTAATCTATTACTTACATTTGATTTGCTGCTAAGCTTACGGATTGTGGTGTGCCAGGGCAAAAAGTCATGGGTGGTATCCAACTAAATCGTGTGAGCATGATGAAAATTTCCTTCCCTCTCCTCCTCCATATGCCCTCACAGGGGAAGTTCTGATGCCTCAACAGAAGCTGTTCTGTGTATGCAATTATTGAGATGGATACAAACTCATGGTCCTAGCTTCTGATGCAACACAGCTATCTCTTTCCTGGTTTGCTTATCAATGTGTATCAAAGCTGGAGGAATATGGTTGAGTGCACAGTACGGTTTCTAAAGCCAAGAACCTTAGCTTCCCATTACAAAGTGACCAGCACACCACCCTTGGATAGGAACTTTGTAAGTTGGGAGGCTCAAACCCTTGATCTGTTCCAATGGATTTATATAAAAACTGACCTAAATGCGGGATGAGTTTTTATACCTGTAGGAAGGAGGAGGTTGCAGATTTCTTGCATAAGTCTGAAGTTTCCAGCATCATAGCTACGGGTCACAGCTGCAAGAGTGGCTTTCACTGTCTCCTCCCAGGAAGCAGTCTGATGGCTCAGAATTGCCAGTGTGAGATCGTGGGAAATATGGAACAAAACCTAGAAGGGGGTGGGGGTTAGGGACCGTGAAAACACAAAAGGTTTCTGAAGATCTGACAAGGGGAACCTCTGGCCTATGAGCCAAATCAGGCCTACCAGAAGTCTTCATCTGGTGTCCCCAAGTTGGTTCCTCCCCCTGAGTGACACCCATCTGCCCCAGACCCAGTGTCATGTGATGTCAGGTGTGGAATGGGCTCCAAAAGAACAACAAGGAGCCTTAAAATATGACCCCAGTTGTTAATTAACAAGTGAAGTTTGCATTTGGTGGCAACCTGGGAGCTCCGGAGTGGATTTTGGTTGTCCGTTGGTCCATCAATGTGGACCACAAAAGGGTAGCCACCCCTGCTGTAGAAAGTGGCTTGATGCTTTTGGCTGTGGGGATCACAGGGACTGTTTTTAAAAGCACCTTTTTTCAAAAAAAGAGAAAAAAACGGTTTTGAAGCAGGACATGAAGCTCTATCTGTCTCTCCACCCCATAAACTTCTATCACACAAGCCTGTCCAGAGGAGACAATATGTGAAGGCTTGCACCATTAACTTAAGGGACTGACAACAAAAGAACCAGCCTGATATTCAGCAACATCCATGCCTGCCTACTCAGACACAAGTCCCACTTAATTCAACAGGATGTTGAATGTCCAGTGGGACATCTAATCCTTGGGAGATGAGAGTCTCTTCACTTGGCTCATTCCTTCAAGACGCTCCTGTCTAGCAAACAACGCCAAATGATGGAAAATACGCAAGTCAAGAAAACTGATGCAAGCTCTTTCTCAAAGCACGCAATGCATACACCATGAAGCATAAAGCTGCATAGCTGCCAAGTTATCCCTTTTTTACAGGGATTTTCCCTTATGCTGAATAGGCTTCCTCGCGAGAAAAGCGAAAACTTGGCAGCTATGTAAAGCTGCCCTACCAGCACTTTCCCTAAATACAGCAGGAACAAAATGGATTGATTGAAATGGCGATTTACAGCACTAACTCCTTGACCCATTTTGCAAAGCATGGCTAAGAACTATGATCAATACTGCACTGTACTCATGCAAGTGAGATCACCTTTCCTCACCCTTTTCTCCAATTCAGGGAGACAATACTGGCAGAGCCCGCACACAAATTACCTGCCTGGGATGACTATGGCTAGTAGCGGGAGGATACTCAATTGTTCTCAGCTGTTCAAGCAGGTTCTTGGACTGCTCAGCAGTATTGACACCAAATATGCTCTGCCACACATTGGTCACCATTTCCATGAAAGAGCAGTCTTGCTTCACTGTCCAGCTGTGGTAGCAAGGTTGGGATGGGCATCGGTTTTCCACCAGATTCTTTTCGGTAAGGCACTTTTGGAGCAATTCATTGACGCAGAACACCAGCCTTTGTCCCTGTAGATTAAAACCATAGTCATGAGGCACAAGAGACCCAGGGACCGATTCATTTAAACAGAAAAGGAAAAGCAATCCAGAACGTTTCTCATGATGCAATGTATTCATTGGGTTTATATGGCTGAAAGTTAGATGTCACATCACAAATACAAAGGTCTCTTGGGGGAATTAGGAATGCTTTATCAGAAACTTGAATAACGAGGGTATTTCCTGCTCAGTCTATTAGCAGAATTTTCCAAACTATGGCATGAACAGAATGGAACTGAAATTCTGATCTTACGATGATAAGGGAAGGTCAAATGAAATAATCAATCTTAAATCAAATTTCCCACTTTGTAATATATTTACTAAACAAGCATGCATGCTAATTGGTTGTGATAAATAAAACAAAAATTGCAATTAAATATAGTTTTGATATTATTCAGGAATAAAATCCAAACCTTGTATCAATGTAGCCCATGTACCTTTTGTGCTGAAGGGACCAATTGTTCATTAAAAGCATATTCCTATGCACATTTACTCAAAAATAAGACCACTGTATTGAATGAAGTGTACCGTATTTTTGTTCCATAAAAAGAAAGAGGGAATTCTGTGCGTCTTATGGAGCGAATGCATGGTCCCTGGAGCCGAATTGCCCAGGGGCTAAAGCCAGATCATTTTTTTTTTTAAGAAAGAGCAAAAAGGCTAACAAGAGGGAAAGAGAAAGGAACCCGCTCTGCAACTGATTGCAAGAGATTGGAGAGGGAGATAAGAGAGCTAGCTCCCTTCCTGGCCCCTTGCCTAGGCCTCAATTGTCGTCTGCAGAGGGAGACATGTGATTGGCTGATTAGATTATCCATCTGGAAAGTGTAGAAATGGGTCCCTTTCCTAGAGAAGTTGCAGAACTGTGAGTTGAAACAGGATGTTGTCCCTTTGCAAGGAAACTTAGCAACTTTGAGCTGATCCAAAAAAATGGAACTTTCCCCCTTTGCAAAAAAGATGCACAACTCTGAGCTGCCCCCCCCAATGGGGCCTTCCCCCTTTGCAAAAGAAGCTTCCTCAAATATTTAATGGGGGGGGGCAAAGGCACCTAGGCCTCTAGGAGTTGGCTGCTATGCCTAGGACGATTCAAGAAAGCAAAATATTTTTTTCTTGTTTTCCTCCTCTAAAAACTAGGTGCGTCCTATGGAGCAAAAAATACGGTACTCCTTAGTAAGTATGTATTAGGATTGTAGCCTAAGGATTTCCATTTGGCTCTACAGTGGTACCTCTACTTACGAATGTTTCTACTTATGAATGGAGCTCTGTCCGCCATCTTGGATGCGGTTTAGATAGGATTTTTTCTACTTACGAATTTTTAGATAAGGTTGCTTCTACTTACGAATTTTTTCTCCCAATGCATTCCTATGGGATTCGACTTACAAATGTGTGTTCGGAACGCATTCAATTTGTAAGTAGAGGTACCACTGTAGTTGTATATATACACATACAACAATTAAGCAAGAGAATTGCATGAAGAATAAGTGTCTAAACTAAAAAACATTTCAGAAGCAAGTGCTTATAGTTGTGAAAACAGTGTTTCTTCTTGAAACAAGAAGTACATGTCCATGTTGAAGGGTTGAGTGTACTGCATAACTTATCATATTTGAGATACGTCATCTTATAAGTTGTTTTATTGATAACTTTTGCATGAAAAAGCAGGCTTAGTCATGGATTCGGTTTTCAAGCAATTATGATGGCAGACTTTAATAAGTTCTTTGAATTACAAAGAGGTACTATTTAAACCAATTATTTTAAATGAGAGAATATACATTAAAAAGAGCACTTTTAAAATTCAGGGTGTTTTTTTTTTAAAAAAAGAAATCACCCATTTTCACATTTACCCTGAATAGGAATGATCACTTGGGCTTGCAAAGCTAACCAGTATCTCCCTCTGAACAAATATGCACAGGACTGAACAGGTGATACAACTCCAGACCCATCCATGGTGCAACAGTAAAAGGAGTAACACACACTGACCAACAAACTCTCATGCTGCTGGAGGACATCTTGTGCCCCAACCCAGTTCTTGGAAGACAGAAGTTCTTGGGCACATTTGAAGGAGAACATCGTTGACAGATCTTTCTCCCCAGCTATCAGAGCCAGCTCAGCAGCAGCTTTAAGGGAGGTGGTATCGGCCTTTTTAGCCAGCACTTTGGCTGCATCATAGGGAGAGGCAGCTCCCAGGTAACTGAAAGGGAACCATCAACAAAAGAAACTCTTATTTCACCAGCAGACACTTTGTTTCAAGACATCTTAACCACCCAAGTCAAAAGTTAAGTCTAATCTAGTGCAAAGGCGCTGTGGTTCAGCTGCTGACTGGAGTAGAGTATCAATGCCATGTTAAAACACCATGTCAAAACACTGCTACAAGAATTGGACTTGCTACCAAGCGAAGTTCAACATGCTGATTCTGGTGTGCAAAGTGCTACAGCATCTTTAGGATGCCTGAACGAATGTCTCTCCCTCTACACACCCAAGCAATCTCTGCACGCTGCAGTGAACTGGATCCAGTGTGGCAGCACCCACCCTTTGCAACACCCAGCAGGTGCCCCCTCTTATTATCTTTACAGCACTTGATGAAGACCTTCCTCTTCCAGCAAGGTTTATAAAGGGAGATTCTTATCCCAGTCTACATCTGTACCAAATCTGAAATTGTTTTTATTTTTAAAACATATGGGAAGCAATTCACAAATGAAAATAAATAAATTCATTTTCACTTTCTTGAAGTACCTGAGTTTATATTAAGGCAGGTTCAGGGGCTACTGGGTGACCCAAAATGAGATCACTAAAATTACTGCTTACGCTTGTCCAATTGTGATGGTCAAAATCAGATTTAAGATACATATGCAAATCAAGCTGGTTGAAGAAACAATGTCTGGCACCAAAACTGTGACATCCGGCTAAGACCCAGGTTCATTTATGGCATGAAAGGGGCAAATCTTTATCTCCCTTGACCTTGATGGGCCAACTACTGACAGGTGAGCGGGACTACACACCTATCAAAAGTTGTCCCACCCAGGGTGGGCGACGGGGGGGGGGGGATACTCCTCAAGCCCATCACTGATACAGGGGAAATTCATTCCTGTTTTATGCAGCATTTCCTGGTGGGAACTGGCTGGCACGACCCAACTGAACAGGACTGACGTCCCTGCACAAAAGAAGCAATCAGAATAGAGGTGTGTGTTTCAGTGGCTCTTTGCTGAAACTTTGGGGCAATCCACACATTCCTAGAGGGAACAGAGCAGGATTCAACTCTCCATGCATCAGATCCATCCTGTTCTCTGCAGCTGGCATTTCTACCATGCATATGAGGTCAGGTACCGGTGGCTCTGGTTTTAGAAAAATGACCTTGTGGGCCCCGTTTGTCTGGTGACCTGGAGGTTCCTCACCCCTGCCTAACAAGCAGCTGAAGGGAAGTGATCCAATATTCACCATGGCCATTACTGCACATCACACTGAGGATAGCAAAGATCAGGTTGAAGCGAACAACACTGAGCTGGCTGTCACATTCCCAAATCTGTGGATCACAGTACTCTGCACCAATTAACTGATTGTGCCCTCCATCATCTCATGTTGGAAGGCAGGCTCTCCAAAACAACCAAATTATTTAGGAGATCCTGGCTCTTAGGTTCAAAACAGCTCTCATTTAAAGTAAGAAAAGTTGCTTCCACCAATACCATTTGGCTGCCATGGAATAATGGCCATCCTTCTCCAGCACAGCTGCCCAGGTGGTGTACAAATTCTTCAGAACGGGATCTTCAGAACGCAACCTAGCCTTGGCAACTGCAGTGGCTTCCCTGGAGGAAATGAGAAAACCATTTTGATACACTACACTAATGCACAGGGAAAACGAGCATGCTTCTAGTAACGTTACTTCAAAAGGAAGTTTATCCTAACAATGATCATGAATTGATTCTACTTCATTCAGATGCCAAGGCATTCACTAAACCAGCAATTGTGTAACTTGATTGACTTGTAGCACTGTTGCATTACCTAAGAACTTTACAGGCTCACATACACATGCACAACAGTAGAGAAATGGCACCACGATTGCTCAAAAGTTGGCAAGTCTTTCATGTATATGTGAATTACTGTCACTGGAAGGATTGTATCTGCATAATAACAGGCATATATGACCTATCTATGACCATTCATCTGCAATGGTTTATGTACAAGCAAGTAATCACTTGAAGATCATTTGGGGCTTGAACACACGTGTGAATTGGGCCAGGTTCTTTACTGGGTGGGATAGAATGCAGCATCTGCTGTCATTGAAAATGAGAAAAGTAACTACACCAGCTCCTTACACAGCTCTAATACAACTGTTTATTACATCCTTGCGCTAGACTTGATATCCATCTTTGTCCACTGCCACTTAAAAGGCTGCTAGCTGTGGATTTATCTGGCAATACTTTTTCCTTCGTTACATATCCAAAAATGCAACTGAAGGGAAGGATCTGAGTGCCAACTATTCCAAGGGACTTTTCGTAATTAGGATTTAATGTATTTTAGTTTTTAAGCAGCCTGGGGGACGGGGGGGGGGGAATTCTACGTTGCAACCCATCAAAACAACAGGAGTATAGTAACCTGAAAAGGTTGTGTGATTTCAGCAGCTCCACAGCCTCATACACTTTATGGATGGAGAGGAGATGGGATGCGGCTTTGACGTACTGCTCTTGAAAAGAGAGCTGCTTTGCGAAGGCTTCTACAGTCCATGCCCAGGTCTGATAGCCAGCTGAAACAGTGACAGCAAAATTATAGTACAACAATGAATGAAGTGAACACATACAAGAAAGGACTTCCTACAAGAAGAACAGAAAAACATTCTTGTCATGGTGTAAAAATAATGCAGGATTCTTAATTGTGGGGGAGGAAACCACTTTAGAATTATTCTTCTTCTCCAGAGTCCATCCACTAAGCCCCCAGAATAGCCTGGTTTTGGTGTGTCGGATTAAGCCTGCTTTGGTAGCAAAGTTGTGGGTGTTTCTTTTGGGGTGGGGGATGTCAAAACATACCCATTGGTGAAATGGCCACCAGCTGGTCTGTCAGCTCTCCCCTTTCTGCAGCGGACTGAAGAGCACTTTTCAGATCTCCTTTCCACAGCATGAGCTGCTGAAATAATTCCGGGTGTCCATTCTCCAAGTGGCTTTTTCCTGTGGGAAACAAAACGTGTTCCCTGGTTAGCGTCACAGAAGGGGAAACGGAACAATGCGTACAGCAAAACAACGAAAAAATATTCAAGTCACCACTGGAACACAATGTCTATACAGGCTTTCTACTGTGAGCCCCTCAGTTTAATGGTGAAAATACTGCCACCTCAGCTCCTTCAACACCCACTCTACCCCCACCATCCTTATTTTCTGTAGATGGAATGAATATTAAGTAATTTGTCATACAAATCTACAAAAGAATGTTATCTAGGGGAGCGACTTATTTCAAGGTGAAAGCTTGATGGATTCACTAGGTACTAAACAGCCACACAAATATCCAGATACCCCACCATGCTTTTCATCCTTCCCCTCCCCCCAAAAGAAGGTGGGAAAACCTGAGTTAGGATTCAAGGCCTAACCTTCTGCTTCCATCATTCTGTACAGGGCAGGTCTGTCTGTGAATAGCCCCAAATGGATAGGATCCTTTGAACAAGAGGATAAATCTTCATTCTGAGCTGTAAGGAAGAAAACAAAATATGATCACCTTCTGTTTCAAATATACGTTCATGTTCTTCATGACAGGGTAAAATATTTTGAGCAGTCTTACAGTTCTTGATTAAAGCACCATTAATAAAGAACTCAGAGAAGTTTGCAGCCTGAAACCATAATTACTTTAAGAACCCACCCCCCAAGAATAGATTCCAGATGACCACTCAGATTGAGACTCTCCCATACACAGATTTTTCCTATGTTCAGTTTGATGTCCTTTTGTTTGCAAGTAGATTTTCTGCTTAATCTCTGGAATGGCAATTTATTTTTCACATGTATTCACACATTAAAAACACCCTGGCCTACTTTGCATATTGTCAACCTGTGTTGTTTAACAGTACACACATTTCAGCTGAGCACAGTCAAGCGTAGCCATCGTTACTGAATTTGCTGCCCATACCTTTGGAGTGCAAGAAAGCTGCTAGTCTCAGACAGTCCTGGTGCAGGTCTTCTTTTGACCTATGGTCCATAGATGTGCTGAGAGGTAGGATGGAGCGAGGCTTTTTCCTCTTCATAGAAGAATCTGATCCTGAAAAGAGTTGCCATAATATCGTTCTAGGCTACTAGTGGGAATCTCTAGCCACAGGCTTCAAGAATTTCTGGACAGGATTTATGGGCACAGCATGCTGACATATTCACCGAATGGGAATAACTAACCTCAGGTTTGCCTACCATAAAGTATCATTATTTGAGAGCTAAAGTAGCCTTCTGCAACCTGGTGCTCGCCAGGTATTTTGGACTCCTAGAAGTCCCAAGCAGCATGGCTGATGGTCAGGTGCACTAAGCCACAATTAGTAATACAAGAAAATGTATTTCCTTTTTAAAGCAAAGAAGGCTTAACATGTCCCCATCTTATGTAACCTCCCTAGATTTCTCCTACAGGATGCATACCTACCTGGTTTAAACTGATCCTTCCTCACAAGCGGGGTCTTGTGGATCACAGGTGGTTTTGGAATATCGGTCACACAAGCAAGCGGTGAACACACTGGAGGATCCTTATGAACTATAGTGAATAACAAAACTACATTTGCATAATGTCTAGCGTAAAAATGGCCAACTTTATACATGCTATGGAAACAGAAACTCAAAAAAATAAATAAAAGCTGGGCAAAACATAACTGATGTTCACATGCTTCTTATTTCCTATGAAATATTTCATGGCCTCTGGCTTTCAATGATGGTTGAAAAACAGGTAAAGTGTAAGAGAGCTGAAAAGTGTAGGCCAGGGGTGGCCAACTCCGAAGAGACTGCAATCTACTCACAGAGTTAAAAACTGGCAGTGATCTACCCCCTTTTTGGGGTTCAGGTCAGAGTTATTGAGCTTTTTTAAGGCAGGAGGAAGGCCCCATGGGGGGGGGTTTCGGGTCAAAGTTGTTGAGTTTTTTCTATGGAGGTGGTAAAATGTTGAGCTTTTTAAAGGGGAGCCCCAGTTGTTCAGCTTCTTTGGGAGGAACCAGTGATCTACCACAGACGTCCAGTGATCTACTGGTAGATCACGATCTACCTGTTGGACATGCCTGGTGTAGGCCAAATTCCATGACTCAACCATTGACTGTCTGAGCTTGGTATTGGGGGAGGAAAGAGTACATTACCACAGCATTAAGTCATCTGCGTTCCTTCCCTCAATGCTGCACCACACAGTTTAGTTTGCCTCAAAGATAACACAATCTGATTTCAGAGCTACATAAAGTAAGAGCCCAGAGATCCTACTTGTGCCAGATGTCAAGGGTTCACCCTACTTTTGTTTTCAGTATTCAAATTTCTAATAAAAATAAAGATGACAGCCATTCTCATAACCACTTAAAAGTTAATCTCTGCTCTTTGAACTAGTATGAAAATGATTATATCCACAGTTCCATTTGCAGACCAGAGAGGGACCTTCTGTTCTTTAATCAAGATCTGGGGAATATTTGGACAGATGTGTAAGAAAATGTACAAACAAAGTTGATACCTTCCATGGAAATCCTCTCAACTGTATCCTGCTCCTGTTGCTCCTTTTCTCCCTCTTGGTCTGACAGGCCATTCTCCTCTAAGAAAGAATCTTTCGCGTTCTCACCACCGTTCACCCAGTCACTTACATCCGGTATTGAAGGCACCTTTCCCAACGGCTTCTTCTTCTTCTTGGCTTTTGGTTTGAGCTGAGTGTTTCTCTTTTTCTCCATATCAATGTTCTTCTTACCTACGAAACAACAGAAATGTCCTGAAAATAAAAGCTGTGTGCGTTCAAAATGCGCTTAGGAGAATAGCCACACACCCTCACTTAAGGAGGGTGCACCAGACAAATTGCGCTGATGAGTTGTGCTCACCACCATTCTTTGGAGCTTTGTCTATGCTGCCAGGTGAGCTCTCATCTTCATCACACTTCATGAGGCCCCAATTCCTGCTGACTTAGGAACACTCACTAGGACTACATTCGAGAAACCCTGAACTAAATGCAGAAGCAAATGCATCTACTTCCCTTCACCCCCTTCCTAGTCCCCCTGGTGTTAACACATCAGCAACCTACTGACCTTGGGGAGGACGGCTGTGCTCTTGCTTTGAAGCTACCCATTTATGAACACAGAAGTCATCTGCTCCAGTATAAACGGAGTCCGCTTCCACAGGTGACCACTGCGCACAAAGCAGCCGGCCCCGGTGTCCCCTGTAGTTGTGCAAAGGCTCTTCCTTCAGAACATTCCAAACCTGTAAACATAACCTCTTATTAAGAAAAGCAGTCAAAACTTTTCCTGGTTTCAGTAAGAAGGCTAATGCATCTGGTCACCTCAAAGGAGGAGTGTCTGAGTCTCCAGACCCCTCCACTTTGGAGTACAGCAAGCAGCATTTAGAATAGAATCATAGAGTTGGAAGAGACCACAAGGGCCATCCAGTCTAACCCCCTGCCTAGCAGGAAACACCATACAGAATCATAGAGTTGGAAGAGACCACAAGGGCCAACCAACAGATTTCAATAGTCTGTGCAAAGATTGCCTACTATCTGTATATGTATCCTCTTCACCCATATCCCATTTTTCTTAATTTGGCATTTTTTTTGCTCGTGACATATTTGTACAAGGTTAGTTTCCTGTGTGTGTACACCCACCCACACACCGCAAAGTACACTTCCTGTATTACACACACACATCCCCCCCCAAAGCAGGCACCCCCAAACTGCGGCCCTCCAGATGTTTTGGCCTACAACTCCCATGATCCCTAGCTAACAGGACCAGTGGTCAGGGTTGATGGGAATTGTAGTCCAAAACATCTGGAGGGCCGAAGTTTGGGGATGCCTGCCCCAAAGTATACTTAGGAAGAAACTTATGTTGTTTTTTCTTATTATGTTCTGCAAGAAAGCCAAGATATAAGAATGCACCCGTCTATATAATTGCTGATTTCACCTACAAAATATCCTAAAGCAGGACCCTTTCATGGCAGCTGCGTACTCTGTACAAAATGTAGCAAAAGAAGCCACTATTCAAAATACTACTCTCCCTGATTAAAAAGAAGAGTAAAAAAGGCATTCCTAAATCCCTTATCTATTTAATTAGCGGTGGCAGAGGGAAGAAGAACTGTATGAAAATCACAACCCTTTCACAATCATACCTGGGCAGTGCCATCATAGCAAGCAGATACGAGCCGTCCGTCACAATGTGGGCTCCAAGACAAGCTAGTGATCTTAGCTGTGTGTCCCACCAAAGTACGGAAGGGTTCAGTTATTGTCACAGGTCTCTCTGGAGAGTTTTCTAAAGGCAAAATACATGGTGTTGGAAGCAGCCGGACAAATGTTCCTAAACGCATTTCACAGGAAAAAAAATTGCTTCAAAAGATGCCAATGTTATTTGGTCAGAGACCCTCGGCAGTGCAGGCACAAGAGAACAGTAGCCCATGTCCACACTCTAGAAATCTTCTGTCACAACGGCTAATGCCACACACACCAATGTGCTGTTAAGTACTGTAATGTGTTTCCAATGATAGTTTTCTTGCACAGTTCTCTCATGGCAGCAATACTAATGCTTGAATTTTTGCAGAGTTTAACTTCAGTGTATTTAACATGGCAATACTGGAAGAAAATGCAACTATCACAACGTAAGGGAAGCATACTGTTAAAACCAGGCATAGGCAAACTCAGCCCTCCAGATGTTTTGGGACTACAACTTCCAGCATCCCAGCTAACAAGACCAGTGGTCAGTGATGGTGGGAATTGTACTCTCAAAACATCTGGAGTTTGCCTATGCCTGGTCAAAGCTAATGGTGACTCAATAACAATATACTCCTTGCATCCTATCTGCTCAGCAAATTTGAATCTACCAAGATTCATGGTTTCATCTGAGCAGGTATTACCAGACCAGGATCACGATTTTGGTTGGGCATAACATAATTTCCATCAAATCTAGGATCTCTGACTGCGTAATCAGCTCCTGAACATGCTAGTTCTCTGTTACTGTCATCATTTCAGTTCTCCGTTACGCCATTAGTTCCAGTGCCCCCCCCCCCCAAACCCAAGACAACATGCTAACATTAAGGCTAATTTTATCATATAGTGAACAGTTTTTTCAGCAATCTCCCATGAATGCCAAACTTCACTGAGAAAATAGTTTCACAGGAACACAGGTGTTTTCTGTACCACACAAAAAACGAGGTTTCCAGACTTAGCTGCTGTTATCTCTCGACACTTCCATAAAAGCAGATCTGTGCAATGACACACATACACACAGAGCATCGCTCAAACAAACGGAGAAGGAAGAATCCTTTAGTGTTTGAAGCCACAAAGGAGCCAACATGTCCAGCAGCACCGCCAGTCTGCTGTCTGAACAGAGTGACTGATGGCAGGTTCTAAAAGCATGAGCAAGAGTTACCTATGACACTCTTGATATTGTGTACATAAATGACAGCATTGTTTGAGCCAGAAGCTATCATGTAACTCAGTTCTGGCTGTGCCCCATGATCGTGATGCCAGCGAATAGCATTGATGAGCTTGTGGTGTTGCTGGATGGTGCACAAGAGTTTCAAGTCAGGAGCCCGAAGTATTTCAACAGAACTGCAATATTAAAAATAAAGGATGGGGAGAAAGGAAGAGATGATCAATTAATAGGTTGAATAATGTGGCAAACAAGAACATTTGCCACCTGCCTTCCCAAAACAATACACGCAACTCCTTAGGCTAGCCAAAATTTTTAAACAGCTTAGTACGTCTAAGTAAGCTACTTCTAATTTTGTCATGTTTAAAATTAAGTTAGATTTGGAAGGTTGTTAAGTACACCCTGTGCTGACCTTAAACCCACAATGCCTACTGCATATATAAAGTTAGCATGAACTTAAATGTCAGTACATACCCATCTTCATTACCAATAGCCAAGATGCTGCCATCTGGTTTCCAGCTGATCTCTGTGTGTGCTGGTAGTTTGTGCTAAAATAAAATAGACAAAGAAGTAGTAGAGAGCCACCTCAACAGTCCTGACACCCTTTTTATATAACCAGCAAAAAAAATACACATGAGAACGGATTATTATTATTTGAATTCATATACCACCCAATACGCAGAAGTCTCAGGGCGGTTCACAGAATAAAAGCAACATATAAATCCACAAAATACATAATCAAAAACCCCACCCCACATTTTGAAAGGGCATAGGATGTCAATCAAATCAACCAAAGGTCTGGTTAAAAAGGAACATTTTTGCCTGGCATCTAAAGGTGGATAATGAAGGCGCCAGGGGACAGCATTCCCTGGGGACAGCATTCCACAGACAGGGAGCCACTGCAGACCAGGCCCGTTCTCGTATTGCCACCCTCCTGACCTCTAGAGGAGGTGGCACACAAAGAAGGGCCTCAAAAGATGATCTCAGGGATCGGGTAGGTTCATATAGAAAGAGGCGGTCCTTGAGGTACTGCGGTCCTGAGCCATTTAAGGCTTTATAGGTCAAACCCAGCACTTTGAATTGTGCCTGGAAACTAATTGGTAGCCAGTTCAATCGGACCAGGATTGGTGTAATATGCTCAAACCATCTGGCTCTGGTGAGCAACCTGGCGCTGAATTCAGCACTAGCTGAGGTTTCCGAACTGTCTTCAGAGGCAGCCCTATGTATAATGCATTGCAGTAGTCTAACCTTGAGGTTACCAGAGCATAGACAACAGTAGTTAGGCTATCTCTGTCCAGAAAGGGGTGTAGCTGGGCCACCAGCCAAAGCTGATGGAAGGCACTCTGGGCCACTGAGGCCACCTGAGCCTCAAGCGACAGCAAAGGTTCCAGGAGTACCCCCAAGCTACGAACCTGCTCCTTCAGAGGAAGTGTAACCCAGTCAAGAGCAGGTGACCTCCCACCTATCCGGTCTAGAGAACCACTCACTAACAGTGCTTCAGCTTTATCTGGATTGAGTGTCAGTTTGTTGGCTCTCATCCAGTCCATTACTGAGGCAAGTCCAGCACTTCCACTGCCTCACTTGCAGATGTAATGGAGAAATGGAGCTGAGTGTCATCAGCATACTGCTGACAACGTACTCTAAACCTCCAGATAACCCCACCCAGCGGTTTCATGTACATGTTAAACAATGTAGGGGATAGGATTGAGCCCTGTGGAACCCCACACTGGAGGTTCCACGGGGCTGAAAAGCATCCCCCAAGTACGACTGGAACCACCACAAAGCAGTGCCATCCCACTCCTAGTTTGGACAGTTGCTCCAGAAGGATACCATGGGTCGATGGTATCAAAAGCTGCTAGGAGGTTGAGGAGAACAGGGACATGTTTCCCTCGTCTCTTTCTTGACAGAGGTCATCATACAGGGCGACCAAAGCAGTTTCTGTGCCAAAACCAGGCTTAAACCCTGACTGAAATGGATCCAGAAAATCAGTTTCTTCTAAAATTGCCTGGGTTAAGAGAGGGGGCACAGAGGAGATGGGAATCCATGAAATTCCTGCACAAATTTTCACAAGTGAACAATTTCAGTCAGCCAACATGCCAACATGGCCTGGCAAAAGATACACCAGCGGGGAAAAGCCATTTTTGGCCATATAACTACCACCTCCCTACATTCTCCTGAAACCATTTGATTATGTTTTTCCATTTGTAGTAGGATTTAACTGATCTGGACTGTTCTTCCCATAAGGGAACCACAAACAAGCCCTCTGAGCAGTTATGGAGATCCAAGCCATACATCTTGCCATAGACGTGTGAAACCTATAAAGCAACTGCAACTTCTCACTGAATGTAGAATGCTATGGCAAAAGTAAACAGGAAAATTCAGGAGACACGCCATTGTCTGACAAGCCAAAAGGGAGAAAACTTAAAACTTCTCTGTTCTACCCGTTCTGTGGCCTCTCATTCTCTGCCTTATTTCCTTAATTTGGCAGAATGGTGTTAAGGACATTTGCTCACGCTGAGAAGGAGGCGCACGCTATACATTTGAAACTAAATTATGAGTGTTTATAGGCTATGAAAAGCTTCAGGCCAGCACCAGCCAACACATGGCTGGCCCAGAAGCCAAAGTCGTGCCAATTGTTCATCCAGGGTTTCCTGTGCAAATAAGTTACAGAAGAGTAAGGACAATGGATTGCAGCCTCACCACAAGGGATGATGCAATGCCCCGACGTGCAAAAAGGGAGCCCCAACAAGGCACACGTGTGCTGAGGTTTGGGGAGGTCTTTAAAACATCTTCTCAAGTTCATAATTGAAGGTTTGGAATTTCAAGTGTGCTAAATCTACAACAGATTTGCAATTGTGGCATGGATGGAAATCAAGACTAGCAGGCTGCAGCTTAAGAACTGGAAGTGTGAAATTCAGCCCCTTCGCCAGCAGCCTCTTACTTTGCTTTTGCAGTAACCCTCTCAGGGTTACTAAGTCATAGCGCTGTAGTGACAGTTGATGGCATTCTCCCGTCTTTCACTCATTTGTCTATTTGTATGCAGCTTTCTCCCACAAGATTGTGTCCCTGGTCCACAATGTATCAAATAAATGGCAAAAAACATTTTTTAAAAAAAACCCTATATACAGTGAAAAACAACACCTCAAGGTTTTTGTTTATCAGTCATACATCTTATTTGTATGCTGCTTTTCCACACACACAAAAACCATGCTCAAAGTGGCTTACAACAAAACAATCGATCCATGCAATGCTATATAAAATACAAACAAAGAAATGAAGGCAGCCCTGTTTAGGGAGGCTTTTAATGTTTAATAGATTATTTTATTTCATTTTTCTGTTGGAAGCTGCCCAGAGTGGCGGGGTATAAATAATAAATTATTTATTTATTTATTTAATAGCTGAAAGCTAGATGGGAAAGAGAACAACAACACAAAAAGAGTCTGCTGGATCAGTCAATTAGCCCATCTAGTCCAGCATCTTCCTCTCACAGTGGCCAACCAGATGCAATGGGAAGCCTGCAAGCAGGACCTGAGCTTAACAGAGCTCTCCTCTCCAGCAGTTTCCCAGCTACTGGTATTCAGAGACATACTGCCTCAGAGACATACATAGTCATCAAGAGCAGCAGCCATCCATGGCCATGAATTTGTTTAATCCTCTTTTCATAGCCATCCAAGTTCATGGTCATCACTAGCTCTTGTGGGAATAAATTCCAGAGTTTAAAATTTAGAATAAAGCCTAACCCAGAAAAAAAAGTAGCACAGAAGACCAAAAAGATGTCTAGTTCCAGAAAGTGTCCCCACAATTAACCTACACAGCTTTCACTTCACTTATGGCTGCCTTCCTCCCAGCACCCCTTCTTTGATTTCATTCTTCATTGCTCTTCAAGGAAGGAAAAGATGGTTCTCTTTCCTCAGAGCCCCATACACACTCAAGGCGATGACACTGTGTGCACGCTCTCTCCTCCATCAAACTCCCATTCCAGATCTGGACTCTTGGGCCTAGCAATCCTTTGATCCTTTAATTCCCTTTCCTTCCCACTGCCTTCCTCCTAGTAGTACACAATTCCCATTCTCCCTCATGCCTATGCTATTTCCCTGCTGTTCTACTTTGATGATGGTTTCACTTTTCTTCATTTCCATGTTTCAAACTCCAATCCTTTCCTTAGGTATTTGCTTTTCAGATCACTTTGTTCCACCACCTGACCTTGAGCATGGTAGGTCTTCGGAGGCACTGCCATTCCCTTGGCCTTCCTTCAGCCTCTTTGCCTCTGGCCTCCCTCAGCTTCCCAACCCCCTGGAGACTCTTCCTGGCCCAGTTTTAATTCCAGCTGAACTGACAACTCGTGTTTTCCATCAGTATCAAAGGCTGCACTGCCACGAACACAACACAGAACAGACAGAGAAGACTTAACAGGTGAATTTCACCTATGGCCCGTAAATTCTTACTCACTTTGACTGAATTAGTTTCTCTGATTAGTTTGTTGATGTCATGGGCTTCATCACTAAGTTTCCAAGGATTGTGCTGAAAAACAATCCCCTCTCCTGCACAACTATACAAAGTTGCTGAAGGTCTGTCACCATCCCCTCCTGCAAGAGAAAAACAAATAAATTAAACCGGTTAGTCTTTTTAAAAGCAGACACCTTGAATACAACTGGCAGAAAGAAGTGTGCTAACCGGCTTAGCAAAACATATCAGATGTGATTCAACTAACTAAATCCTGCTAGCAAAACCCCATGCAATGATTTACATTAAAGGAACAGAGCTCCTCTCCCCATGACAACAAAATCACTGAAGAATTAAACCAGGTGCACTACTGCCCCACCCGATACTTAATGGGCAGTGGCGATTTCTTTGACTCAAGATTCACACTGCGTGGCAACATTTTTAGAGAGCGCACAATGAATACAAATTTCTTTAAACTCCAATTGTTTTTCTTTGTACACAGTAATGCTAGAGAATGCAGAGACAGGCATACATACAATGTATCAGAAGTCATAGAACAAGGGACCCAAGGGTTATCTAGTCCAACCCCGTCATGCGGGAATCTCAGCTAAAGCATCCATGACAGATGACCATCCAACCTTGTTTAAAAACCTCCAAGGAAGGAGAGCCCACCACCTCTCGTGGGAGTCTGTTCCACTGTCTAACAGTTCTTCCTGTCAAAAAGCCCCCCCCCCCATGTTTAGTTGTAATCGCCTTTCTTGTAACTTGAATCCATTGCCTCAAGTCCTACCCTCCAGAGCAGGAGAAAACAAGTATTGTACTACCGGTATGCTTTGATTCTTAAGACTGGAGACTATAGACACCCCACTGTCTGCTAGTTATCTTCTCAAAGGCTATTTCAGCGATCCTAGATGGATTCACCAGACTCACCAAAGGACAACGGAAGGACAGGGGGTCCCCAGGCTAATGTGTACACCGTTTTCTTGTGGTAGGTGCTGGAGATCTGTGGGGGCCTAAAGGAGAATTTGGGTGTCATCTTTAACAGAAAGCTCACCAAGCATGCATTATCTGGTGTAAAATGCAAAGCACAATTGAAAAAGATTACGAACAGAAATAAAAGTGTCAAAATGACCAAGCAAGTTAGGAAGCAAAGGTTAGAACGGCAGAACTTTTCAAGATCCTTTTGCATTCTTCCAATGCAATAGGAAAGATTGTTGGTTCTCTATTTTGCATATGCAATTTTTTTATGCGGAGTCACAATTCAGAGAATAGTAAATCACTGTGAGCTTTCCAACGTCAGTTTTGCTCAGATTTTAACCTTATGAAAGATTTTAAATGAAGTAAATCAACTTAACAAAAAATGTTTACATTTTATACATTCAAAACAAATTCAAAGCTTTATTTGGAAAATTATGTTTACTGGAGTATCTGTAAATATTTCCGGCATGACATTTCAGGAGTGCACAGTTCCTTTTATTGCATTACAATTTGAATTCCGTAGACTTCTAAAATATCCACCTTCTATAATCTCCTTAAAAAATACTCCCCCCCCACCCTGCCTTAATAACATTTCCTCATTTTTTTTAGTTTGGTTATAATCTGCCGACTCACACAGACCAACAAAAGCCAAGTCATTTCTTACTTGTTGGAGTAGGTGTCATAGATGCCGACTTTCCCATCATCTGTTCCAAAAGCTAAACAGCCTTCTTTCTTTGGGTGCCAGGCCAACTGCAAACAGAAAGAGCCACAAGGCTTTCAACATTTTGTGGATGCCTGGGATTCATTTATATCCATACAAGGTGCTGCTTTCCACATTCGTCAGGTTATCAAAAGGCAAAAATTTTAATTGGAAAGTCTAGCATTTTAAATAAGATTTGCCATTCTAGAAAATGTATTTATTTTTACTATTACAAATCTGCCAGGTATTGGACTCTGCTACTCTAGGTGCTTCCATTCATTCCTGGTACAGCAAGCATTAGTCGTACCCCAGTTAGGTTGCTACCAATATCAATCTGGGAATAGGAAGAACTTTTTTAAAAAACAGAAGCATCAAAGCACACACTTACAGCTGTGACCTTGGACTTAATGCCCTGCCAAAAGGTTTTCACATCATAGTGATTGTTGATAGACGTGGTGTTCCACACCCGAAGCATGCCGTCCCCAACTCCTACAGCAAGGCAGCCTGTATCCACGGGGGAAAAGGCCAAACAGTACACAAAACCCCCAAGAGAAGGCAACGTCCAGCAGCAATCTAAAGTTGCCAGGTCCCAACACTTCACCTAAAGAGAGATGGGGGGGGGGGCAAGTTAAAGGTTATGGGGGGAAATTAACAAAACCTTTCTCCAGAAGCATGCTGTTTCCAAAAGGGGAGCAGTGCTGATGAGCAGGTATCTGCTTCAAAGATGACTAAGTGGCCCTATATGGAATTTTAAGAACCTGCAGTCCAAAAATCATTTCCCTGTCTCCACAAAATACAAAAAAAGGCCAGGCTGGGTCTGATTATTTCTTGGCTGAAAACTTAAAAGATTACAGGACTTTCGGTCACTTTTTGCTTCTATAAAATTGACATTATCAAGGAAACTATCAGGAGATGAAAAACAATCTCCAAAACCACAGGTAACACAAAAGACAGACACTTGTTTGCACTGACAGCTGAGCTGTTAACAACTGAAGGCTGAAGAAGGCAAAGACCAGAGAAAATCATGAGAGGTCCAGAGACCATGATAACGACAACAATAAAGCTGGAAAGTGAGTCAAGGTGAATTACAGGAATATTTAACCCTCAAATACCCTTGACAGACACCATATTAATTCATTCAGCACCCTCCCCTTCCAGAGTTACTTGCAATATAATGTGGATAATTATTTTGGAGAGATGTGTGTGTGCTTTTGCATAATGCTAGACTAGGTGCTTGCTAGGAACAGATTCATGGCTACTGACAGCAACCTAGCAGGTATGCTTGGGGAACCCTGCAAAACAATACAATTCTGGAGTATTTTAAAAGACTTGCGGTTCTTACATCCCTGTCCATTGAAATGGAGAGAAGTAGCTGCCTATCCTCTACTTGCAAGGAACACAAATTGAACGCTATTCTGGAGTGGTTTTGTCCTTCGGATGAAGCTCCCAGAAGTTCCCATTTCCGCTTCCCAGGTTGAGTCAAATCCCACTGCAGCAGCTCACCTCTGTGAAGAAAAGAACAGCAAGACATGCAAAAAACACTAGACGTGGAAATGGTAATATACACGAAACCTTTCCATTAAGAATGGGAAAGACTGCATCACACAAAGTTTCACACATCACATTCCATATATGGCTCAGGCTGCCGAGAAAGGAGGAAGTCTCCAGAAACGGGGAGGTTACAGAATGCCAAGGAATTATTCCCAAATCCCATGCTCGCATTGAGTTTTCTATTACTGTTTCCTTGCATTCAGAACTCACCCAAAGCAGCTGGATAAGATGTGTGTGGGCTGACTTGGGGGCCAATGTAGCGTTAACCAGAGGCGTTCTTTCACAGCTGGTTCAACACCTCCACCTCTTCTTTTCAAAAAAGGCAATTTCAGAGTCATTACCACTGCAGAAACAGAAGGAATGGTTACAGCATGCTTACCCACAAGTGCTGGAGACTGCCAGCCTCCACTGATTCCACTGGTATCAGGACAAGGGAGAGAACAGCTCGAAACAACTATCTTCCAAAATGAAAAGCTGACTCTTCACATGTATTTGAAGTGCACTTATGAATAACCAGGAACTTTATGAAATTTTCTTGCCTCAATTCTTAGAATCCAATCTAACTCCTGGCACTTGATTATCTGGAGTACAAGGCACCAAAACTTAAGACTGGCTAGGCCAGACTTCGTAGGTTTCAATTTCTTACACACTTAGAAGGAAGAAAATCCATAGAATGCTTATTTCTGACTGAACATGCAAAGGATTGCATTGTCGGTTTAAGAGTCTCCTTCACTTCAACCAAGGCACTGCTCTGTCTTCATGTTTCACTCAGTCTTGGATGACAACAGTGCCAGAAATTACATGACACCAGAAGAGGTTTTGTCATACTTGCTTAGGGAAGCAAAACCTTGCATTTCAGGGGTGCTAAATGCAGTTACAACATGTCAGTGCTATGCTGTGAACAGTCAAAATGGTGATGCATGAAGCAAGCAAACTGAGAAACACACACAAAGCATGCATTGCTAAAGAAAAACTACCAGTAATCAAAATTTTATACACTTACCTCTGCTTCTAGTGCAGCTCCACACACGGATAGTCTGATCTTTGCTTCCTGATGCCAAGTAATAGCCTTTTGTTACAGCTGCCTCTTCCGTCACACCTCCAACAGCAGTGTCTTCTTCCAAGAGTACCATGAAATCAAGTTAAACAGTACTACTTTATTTTTGAATGAAAGATCTTCTACATGGTTTTCAGGCACCCTTAGAGCAACCAATACATACAGGGTGATGACCACAAAAACAAACACTATCCCTTTGCCCTATGTACAGGAACATACCTTGGAAGTCATCTTGTCGATTGCATATACCTTCCTCCCCAAGCACAGGGCACCAAGCCAGAGAGTGTATTTCATCATCATGACCTCTCAGTCGATGTACAACCTCTCCCTTTCTGCTGATGTCGATCACAACCACTATTCCATCTTTATAACTTAAAAGAAAGGGCATACGTTAGGGGAGGGATGCCTGAATTCTCAAGCTATCAATAATGCTTTGCTGAGTTAGGTCAGTACACGATGCAGCCCATAAATATTTTGTGCAGTCTACTATCCCTCCTCCACAAACACATTCCTCCTCTCCCATTAAACAAGGAAAGAAAGAGCAACATATGTCTAGAACAGGGGTGGGGAACCGGATACAGCCAGTGGAATGAATACTGTATATTCTGACGTATAAGACGACCCCCGACGTTTCCAGTTAAAATATAGTGTTTGGGATATACTCACTGTATAAGAAATACGCCCCAGCATATAACACGACCCCCAACTTTTGAGAAGATTTTCCTGGCTTAAAAAGTAGTTTTATATGCAGGAATATACAGTACTTGATTTCCCCACTGTTCATGGACAAAAAACTTGCCAACCACCCAACATAATAATGATGCCAGGCAACTGACAGTTGTCAACATTCAAAGATCACTGTAACTACGGTAGCAAGTGCCTTCAAAGGGGCTTGATGAACCCAAAGATCAGCTGATCAGCCATTACCCTTTGAAGTCCACTCAGAGGATACAGACACTCTGTTGATGGTGACCTGTTTAGCCTGGCAAAGAGGCATCACCATCCAATCCAAACCTCCTCCCACAGACTGGTGCAATGACTTTGGAACCACTGGTTCCCAATAAGGAAGGATGCAAATATAAAAATTTATAGAACGTGAAGAACAGCTCATGAAGAACTACAAACACACACTGCTGCCCAATTCATGAATGTTTACTTGCAAGTTATGTCCCATTGTGACTAACTGGATTTGCTACCAAGTGAAGTGTGAATGGGGTTGCTATCTTAAGTTTGCCTGGTCTGTCAGAATGCTAAAATCAACCATTAATTTATCAAAATTTATATACTGCTTGACTGTAGTAAAAACTCCAAGTGGTTTACAAGAAAATTACTTTTGAGTTATTTGGAGCAATGCTTACTATCCTGGCCCAGAAGAGGATGCTTGCTTTAAGATGAAGGAGTGAATAAAAATCTCTAGAAGTGTTATGAAAATGAGGTGAGAACTATACCACCCCTTAGTTACCACTTAGTAAACTGGCAGGATGTATTAACTCTGAAAAGTTTCATTGTAGTTTACAGATTCCAAAAGCAGGTGCAAAATATTTAAGGATATCTAGAATGTTACATGTGAAAATTATTTTCTCTCAATCATACCATTATTTCTTTCTCTACCAATCCCCCCCCAACATGTGCTATAGGCATCTTCTAAAAGCAATGAGGTGGTCAGAGCAAAAAAAGGCAACCACAGACTATTCATCTAATTAGGGAATGCTGCAAACAGAGTTGAGTCCTTAAGTTCAGGCACTGATGATCAAACTAGTTTCATCTACGTTCACTTGGTGAAAACTAAGAGAAACTCAAGTCAGTGAGAATTTCATTTATTCTGTATTCCTCTTTCTACAGGGCCAAGTACAGTTCTAAATAATCTAGCAGCACAATTCTGTATGTCTACCAAGAAGTAAGTGCCAATGAGTTCAAATAGGCTTGCTCCCGGATAAAACAATGCGATTTCTGAATATAGAACTGCACAGTAAATCATGTATGCAGCCTTAGTATACTTACCCAATGGCTACCAAATTCTCATGGTGCAGAGAACAGGTGAGACAGAATATAGTTCTGGGCTCTGGGAAGAACTGCTGGCTGTCATTTCGATTATGCCAGTAGCAAATTACTATTCCCTTCTCATCACCCGACACAACCAAGTCTTTCACTTTCGGCGACCAGTGCACTGCAGAAATTGTGTTCTTGGGGCGGGGGGAGAGAATTGAGAAAGAAGATTAACATGGATGATTTTTGGAAAGCTTTATTTTACACACTGCTCTTCTGGAGTAGATGTCAGCAGCAGTCTCCCTGGAGAATGCTGTCTGGCCAAATGACATTCATTTGCCAAATGACAGTGGCACAACAGTCAACTGCTTTACCTGATGCAACATATGTTCAGTCATGACAGCCAATGTCTGCGTATCCCAGATTTTCACGGTTCCATCATCAGAGCTACTGGCACAGAAGCTGTTCTGACCAGGATAGGAACAAAACGAGAAACCTGAAACTCTTTCGGTGTGGCCGACTAGCTCCCCTGTGATGAGAAAACATTATGGCTGAAAAATAAAGCAACTTTTGGTTTCAAGCAATTGGGGGGGGGGGAACAAAGCTTATTATTAACTCAGGCCTATTGTCTACACACTTTCAGCATAACTTCCAAATTATGTTTAAAGCTTCTGCACTCTCTTCTCTCCTAATTTCTATCTAAAAATTATTTGTGAAAAGTTACAACCTATCTCCTGCTAAAGGTAAAGGTACCCCTGACCATTAGGTCCAGTCGAGAACGACTCTGGGGTTGCGCGCTCATCTCACTCTATAGGCCGAGGGAGCTGGTGTTTGCCGCTTCTGGCAAACCAGAGCAGCGCACAGAAACGCTGTTTACTTTCCCGCCGGAGAGGTACCTATTTATCTACTTGCACTTCGTGCTTTCAAACTGCTAGGTTGGCAGGAGCAGGGACAGAGCAACAGGGGCTCACTCCATCGCGGGGATTTGAACCGCCGTCCTTCCGGCAAGCCCACCAGCGTCCCATCTCCTGCTAAGGGAGGCACAATTATGCAATTGCTCTAGTACAGTGATTCTTAACCTTTTGGTTACGGACTCCTGAGAGTTCATGGACCACAACTTAAAAACTCTTGCTCTAGTAGCTATTCAATGAGTCTTCTCATACAGTGCATCTTACCCTTCCGCACATTGGTTTGACTACAGTAATTCTATATTCTAAAAGGCCATTCACTGTTAAGATCTCATTCTCCAATTGCCCCCCTTTAAAAATCAAATTCCCACCCACCCCCCGAGTTGGGAACCACGGCTTTAAAGTTTCAGGCAGGGTCTTTCCCCCGGGGCTGAACCAGAGACCTTCCACACGTGCAAAGGAAAGCGCATGCGGTCCTAAGTGTGCTTAGGGCTGCTGCACTGCAGGGCACGCTGGAAATAAGAGACACCCGCTGGCGAGGGATCCCAAGTATCTGGTATACTGCCTCTGGACAAGGAGGCTCCAGCCGCTCCCCCAGAATTTAAAGCCCGCACTGAAGGGAGCCCCGCGCAGGATGCAGGCGCCGGCTCCGTACCGTGGAAGGAGGGCGCGGAGGGGCGAATCTCCAGGAGGCACACGCTGTTGCGAGCCGCGAAGCCGAAGAGGCGCCCGTCCTCGGAGGTGTCGCTGCAGCGGCTGCAGTACCAGTTGGGCGAGGCCGTCAGCACCCGCTCGGCTGCCCCGGGGCGCCACGCCGACGCCGCCATCCTGCCTCCTTCTTCCGAGGCGGCTTCCCTCTCACGTTTTCTTTTTCGCTGCTCACAGCGGCCGTCGCCCCGTGCCGCCGCAAAGCGCCGCCCAGCAGCACCTCCCTTCCCGCGTGTGCCGCAAAGCATTTCGCTCCGAGCTACGGCGGCTGTTTGAGGACATTCCGGAGGGGAGGGGAGGGGAGGAGGAGGAGGGGAGGGGAAGCGCCCTTCTCTGCTGTCGTAAAATCGGCAGACGCGTTGTGGCTGCGAAGATGGCGGCGCCCGCAATGCTCGGGGGTGAGTTTGGCGGTGGGGAGGGAGGGAGAGAAAAACGACGATGAAATGTGCCCAGGGGGCTGAGCATTTCTCCACCACCCCACAAAACGAAACCATCTAAAGCTTCATTTCTCGTTTTCAGGGGCCGCCCGATTGTGGAGCTTCTGCAACTCCTTCCGGACCGGGAGGTGAGTCTGCCCCGCGAGAGGGTCTGTATCTCTCTCTCTTTCTCTCAGGGTGATGAAGAGGCCTCTGGCGCACGAAAACAGCGAATGCAAAGCTGCCATCTTCTTTTAAAGGCACTTTTTGTGCATTTGGTGGTGTAGAATTATGGCGCCCAATGCAGCACTTTTGGTCAGTATCCAGGAGTTCGAGCGCATGACCAGCAGCAGTAACCACTGAGACTTAACAAACAAATCTTCCAAAGGTTTTTGTACTCCCGTGCTTAAGAGAGGTAGATTTAACAGCCCTGTACAGTGGTACCTCGGTTTATGAACACAATTGGTTCCGGAAGTCTGTTCATAAACTGAAGCGTTCATAAACTGAAGCGAACTTTCCCATTAAAAGTAATGGAAAGTGAATTAATCCGTTCCAGATGGGTCCGCGGCGTTCATAAACTGAAAATTCATAAACCGAGGTGTTCATAAACCGAGGTTCCACTGTATAGGGATTATGGCTGAGGCAGTGCTGTTGCCGTCAGCTGGAGAAGAAAGGGCTGGGCTGTTTGTGCCTCCAAGGCCCAAACCAGCCTCTAGAATCATGGAGTCAGAATCGTAGAGATGGAAGGAACCCTGTGGGTCAACTAGTCCAACCCTCAGCAATGCAAGTACAGTATATCAACTAAATCATCCATGACAGGTGGCCATCCAACCTCTGTGTGTCTGCTTTCTTAAATCAGTGCAGGAACAGAAAACATCTTCCATCAACAGCTACTAGGCTGGGTGGCTGAGGAATTTGCAACCTTGAAGTGACAGTATATAAATGCAATCAATCAATCAATCAATCAATCAAGAGTATCCATCTGATGGTGAAATGAAACGCCCTCAGATTGTGCTTGAATACAGATAATATTTAAATGAATGAAGGCATGTGTAGAACGTCTTCACTCAGGTTATGCCTTGGTAACCTCTGCTTTGAAGATGGTCCAACAATTTCATTTAGTCCACAGTACAGCTGCCAAATTGCCAGAAAGGACCAGGCACTTTAAGTCAATTGCTCTTCCTGATCAGTTTCTGGGCTCAGTTTAAATCCCTTCAAAGTTTTGGACCAGAATATCAGGATTGTGTCTCCCCACGTGTGGTTAAGATATGTATTAGAGGTGTTTCTTCAAGTTGACATGCAGCAGGTGATTACTCTGCAAAGCCCCCATCCCCCATCATCATTGAACACAGGAGCCTTTGAGAGGGCACAAAAATGTTCATGAAACTTCACTTATTGTCCCTCAGCTGCATAGTTACTAGGAAAGAAAAGTGGAAGCCAGCATTTTATTAGCTGACCAGGAGGGAGCACACTTCTACCGCACAGAGAAGCCATTCTCATTCAGTAGGTATTACAGAGGAACAGTAGGGCTCTGAACTTCATTAATGAAGAATGTCACAGGGGAAAGATTTGGGAAGAATAAAAACACATGCACAGTTTTTATTTTATTTTATTTCAGTGGGATTACACATCTCTGCATGGTTAATGAATCACACCTTTATATAAGATGGCTTTAATGTGTGTAACCCAAAGCCAGTATTTTGCATCCTAATGGCAAATATAAGCAATAGCTTCCCTTTGTTTCCTTTGGACTGTGCTGGGAGACAGCTTGTGCCTGCTTTTAATTTTACAGGCTGTCTCTTGGTATTTGAATACCAGTGTGAGGACACAAAATACATATTTCTACAGATGCAAAAACTGAACATTTCGGGAAACGATAAATATTATATATATATATATATATATATATATATATATATATATATATATATATATATATATATATATAATGGACATTAACATGATTTGATAGTACTAGCTGAGACCCAAGGAGTATAAATGCTTTTTAAATTATGAAAATAATTTAAAAGAAATGTATCTGTAAATACAAATAGCAATAGGTAAATATATTTCTGGTGTTCTCTCTATAGGGGTGTGTTGAGCACTAGAGGGTGCCATCACCTAACAGTTTATTGCATCTCTGACTTTTGTCTTCTGGGTTTCTGTGGTTTCTGTCCTGTTGTTATTCTGTCTCTCACAGCTACAGTAAACCTACCATTAAAATTATGGACTGGTCATTTCTTCGTCAGAGGGCAAATGGGCAAATTTAGCAGGGGATAAAATACTTTTTTCTCCTCACGGTACATTGGAAATTTGCCTTCTCATAATACCTTTCATGCTATGAAAGCCTGGCAGCTTTAGTGTCCCTCCCACAACTAACCAGTGTGTAATCTTTTTCAAGGAAGTAAGCAAAGCTTAATTATAAAAACTGCTAATCATTGAAATTCTTTCCTTTCCCCCCCAGAAAGACCCAGCTTTCTTATTTTGCTGTCTCCAATCCCAGACCAGAAGTTACATCACTTAGTTGGAATAATAAGAAAAGCATTGGGATACATATGCCCAAATTAAAACATTTAGTATGTGGTTTCTGTTAGTTACTTCAAGCTCAGTTTTTCCCATATAGTGTATCTAACTGAATCGATACCACTTCATTTAGTAATTGATATTGAATATATTATTAGGAGCATATGTCCATAATGTATAAATAGGATAGCATTATGGATGCTGCCTACTGGGCTATCTTTGCCTCATTTCCTTGCATTAGACCTAGTGCCCCTCAAATCAGCAGGGCAATTGAACCAGCTTGGAGTATGTTACTCATTGATTAGGAGAGACAATGAAAGAACACATCCAGAGAAGTTGGGATGAAAAGCATCTAGCAATAAACCCCTTAAGTGATTATTATAATCTTCTTGGTGGAATGACAAATTCTTGTCTCACAGGTTACTAGCACCTTGCAGTGTTCCTCTTCTATCAAATATTCATACAAGTGCATCTCTTGGGGAGCTTGGAAGATGGGAAAAGAAGAATAGGATGGTTTATCCTCCACAGCAACCAGGAGAACCTCGAAGACCTGCAGTAAGACTTACATCTATTTATTACATAATTGTAGCGCAATGAACAGGGGTTCACTTTGTCTATTTTTGCAAGGTTGTAATTTCCGAGAAGAAGGCTTTGTATCAAACACACAGGCTTAAATGTTGGAAGCAATGACCCCCATTTTTTTAAAAAACCTATTTGTTAATTTTTTTTGAAAAGCAATAAAAATTAATTCGCAAAAAAAGGAAGCAATGACTTACCAGACTTACCACATCCCAGCAGCTCTTTGACACAATTAATGACTGAAATAAAACATGATAAGGGGGACTTTGTTCAGGATCCTTACTCAGTTTTCATCCGCAAGCCTCTTTGAGTTCTGTCAGGGAAAAAGACAGGATATTATTATTATTATTTATTTCCAACCCTCCGACTTTGCTTTGTCCTCTGTAATAGCCAGTGCTATTTAGCATGTCAGTCCTCACTGGCTGGTTTTTTTTTTAAAAAAAATTTAAAGAATTTTTTTATTAATGTAAGGTCAAAAGTACAAACAATGTAACTTTCCTTAGTAACTGTGGTTATGTTTTTCTTATTTGTTTGTACTTTAGAATTTATATTAATAAAAAGCTCAGTGGCCGTTATTATGTGTGTGTATTTTTGTTTTACTAAAGATGAACTGTACTTCTGCAAACCTTGTTGTTGAAACCTCCCTCTTGTATGTAGATGGTACTAGTTTGGCTACATAAGGATCCAGGCTCAGGGAATGGAATTTGCTGTTAGTATCTAGGATTTCTGTGCTTGGCTAGATGGCCAAGCACATGATATTAAAATTTTAAAGTATCATTTTATTCCCCCCTCTGGTAAACGAAATTGATGCTAGATCTTGAATAGACATCATAGGATAAGGCATGTGTATCCCTAATTCTGTAGAAAATGAGTTGTTCTGTCTGCTGTATACAGGTAATAGGTTTATTCTGGCCTGAATTTCACTGATCACATCCTTATTTCTCCTGCCTTGGGCTGTACTTAGAAAACTGTAGCCGTAGTGGTACCCTTGTCAGCTTCCATTGTGTGCAGAACTAGATAAACTAAATATTAAAAGCCTGGCCACTGCAGGAAAGAGATGCTATTTTTTAAAAAGCTTGAAATCACTAGCTGGTAGCATGATATATGGGGCACTTGGGAGACTTGTATGAAAACTCTTTCAAGTTTTCCCATCAGGTATAGTAATCTTGGTCTTGCATTTTTTACAGCTTTTCTTTACCTTTAAATAATGAATTTACTGTCAGATGGTTTGGCTTGCTGCTGAGCACAGCTAAAATGAAAAATGGTTTCACTGCAGACAAATACAGTATTTATTTTTAAGTTCCTCATTTTTGTCTTCTGTGCGCATTTATCTGCTCGGTGAGCAATATGATTTGAAGTATACACACTATATTTTTGAGCAACAAAGTGCACATGAAATTTCACTTCTCAAATGATTAATGTATCTGGGTGAATTTTGCTTCTCTTTTACAAAGCCTTTTTTAAAAATGCATTGCCATTCTGTGGCTGGTACTGGCCCTTATGTGTGTTAGCAAAATAATAGTTGTGAAGGGATTATTATAATTAGCTTTTAAATCAGTTGTATATTGAGAACTTAACCTGCACTGACCTATTTTGTTAGGGTTGCCATACAGTAAATTGTTGAGCTTTTTTTTTTGCGGGGGGGGGGGGGAATTATTGAGCTTCTTGAGCATGGGTTGCCATACATCTGGATTTTCCTGGACATTTCAGTGATTACTGCCAGGACACTGTTTCTGACGGCCCAATCCCAGCAGTGTCCGAGAAATTCCAGACATATGCCAACCCTATATTATGTGCATTAATTTCATGAAATGTATCTCACTTATGAAGACTGACTGAGGCACAGCGGAGAATTAGTATGGTAGTTGAACAGCTTTGTGTTGAGCAATGCTAGAATAATCTGTGTCAAAGGCCTGTTGGCTAATTTTTGCACCTGGAAAATGGAAAGGATGAATTCATTTCAACATGGAGTGAACTGCATGTGGAGCATGGATCCTTTCCTTCCATGGCCAGCTGCAAAGACCAACAGGTGTTTGCAGGTAGGGGAGGGAGAGACACCAAGTCATTGCATAACACTTTTTAAAGGTAGGAACAAGTCAGCCAGACTATAGTTGGTGACCATAAAGCTGCCCACATGAAATACTAAGCATTATCTATTATGTAGTAAGAGACAAATAACACAATATAGTTGGAATTACAGTTTTCGCTGCTTCCATTTTTGCCTGTTGTCATGTAAAGTCTGTCAGACATAATTTTTGGGAGGTGGAGGAGGAAATGTTTTCTATTTTCAAAGTAGTAGAGAAACTGGGGGTGGTGAGGAGAAAACAAAAGACATTGTTGTCCCATCTCTTTTATATAGGAAATATACCACTGTCGAAGACACATTAAATACAGTAAGGACAAGATGTGGTACCTGGCAAAACTGGTAAGAGGATTGATTTTTGTAGGCTTAATCTTGTTAGGATTATGGGATTTTTTTTCTTGGTGACGGCTGTATTTTAGTGCCCTCTTTACACGTGGTTGCATTTGATTTTTTAAAAAAACGCTCTTTCCTTGTAAAAGCCCTGGATAAAATGTTACATAAGTTTACTTAAAGAAGCAGAGGATGCTTTGCGCTACTGTATCTGTTGACTATGGCTTTCCCATGTTACAGTTTCCATGTGGAAACCTTTTGAAACTCTGTTATTTATGTTTGGAAAACATTCTTGGTGAAAGGTTTTGCAAGGTGAAGGCAAGCCACATAGTGGGGGCTGATCATACAGCAATTGCATAGCTTGCTGTGTCAAGCAGCTGCACATGAAAGTAGTTTTAAATAGCCTTTTCCTTTCTGCAAAACCCCAGCCAGTATGGCCAACAGTCAGGGATAATAGGAGTTGCAGTCCTTCAGCACTTGTCACGCCACAGTTTAGCCATATGTGCACGATAGATTTGAAAGCCTTATTCATAGGAAGCTTTCTATTTATTTATTTTTGCAGTGCATTTGAGATTAGGAATTTTTCTTCTCTGTATCAATTTTGTAGTCCTTAATGCTCTTTGTCAGAGTTTTTGTTCATTTTTGTTTTTTGTACCACAGCACTTACATAAAACTCTAAAATAACTCAGTGTTGCATAGTTCTACACTGAAACTAATGCTTATAATGTGGTTTGTTCCACTATACAGTGGTACCTCAGGTTACAAACGCTTCAGGTTACAGACGCTTCAGGTTACAGACTCCCCTAACCCAGAAATAGTACCTCGGGTTAAGAACTTTGCTTCAGGATGAGAACAGAAATCATGCTGCAGCGGCACGGCAGCAGCAGGAGCCCCCATTAGCTAAAGTGGTGTCTCAGGTTAAGAACAGTTTCAGGTTAAGAACGGACCTTCGGAATGAATTAAGTTCTTGACCAGAGGTACCACTGTATATGAATTATATACTGTATTGAGAATTTCTCCCATCTCTGTGTTGCTTTTCATTTCAGATACGAGGCATGTCCATAGATCAGGCACTAGCTCAGTTGGAATTCAATGACAAAAAGGGAGCAAAAGTGATAAAAGAGGTATGTTTCTTCAGAATTTAATTTACCATTCTCTATTAAATCCATATATTTCTATCTTTTAGATGATATTTCTGTGCTAGTTCATATTGTTTATAACTGGTTTATTCTTTTATAAGCCTTGGATTGTATGCTGTATTTTTGAACAAGTTGGTGAACTGCTTAGAGAACTTTGTTAAATACAACATACACACACACACACACACACAGAGAGAGAGAGAGAGAGAGAGAGAGAGAGAGAGATGTGTGTGTGGCTGAGAGCTTGCATGGTTTTATCTCTCATCCTCAATCACTGTTGTGCTAGTTGATGTGGGTATATCTAATTTTCCTGCCAGGATTTTTATGCCTGAAACAGCATTTCCACTTTTGTGCTGGCAAAAGTGTAATTATATTGTTTGGCATCTGTGGCAGGGAAGTCTCTGACTCTGGATGCAGTGGCACATAATGTAGAGAGATTTTGGGAACTAGACTGTTTGCAGTCCTACTTCTGTGTGGGAAAAGAACATTTTCAATTTGGCTGGGGTTAAAATCTGCCACAGGACATGTTGCCATGAGGTAGGGAAGCTAAGAAGCAAAGTACCCTAAGGCAAGGAAGTTGAATACCGTAAATGCATTGTTTCCTTTTTTAATTTAAAGGTGAGTAGGTATTACTGTGCATTTGAAAACTCCAGGATTAAAAATTTACATAATCTTAATTTGTAATTTTTCCTTCTTTGCAACAGGTCCTTCTTGAAGCCCAAGAAATGGCGGTGAGGAAGCATAATGTAGAATTTAGATCCAACTTACACATTGGTAAATAGTTCATTATTCTAGAAGACATCTTCTAAAGTGCCATCCCTTTCTCTGCCCTGCAAACCACCTTTGCCCCTAGAAAAGCCTCTCTGGAAGGTTGGCAGGCCATTCTGAACAATTAGGGATGGGTTACATAAGGTTTGGAGGGTGGTGATGGCTCTGATGGCACTTCCTGTGTCCATCTAACTTTGCTCAACAGGGCCCAACCAGAGCTTTGTGTATCCAGTGTGTTCCATAGTTTTTCATCTCCGAGTAGCCTTGGCATGAGAAGATTTCTCTACTGGAAGGTCACATTAAAAATTTTCAGATTAAATGTTGGGTTTTAAAAAATGTAATCCATGCTAAGGATGATTGATTGATTCCCACTCCAATCAAATATTTTGGTTCAAATATTATTGTTTATTGGAAAAACTTCCATTTATACAGTAAGTAAAAAACACATGGCATACCCCCCCCCCAGTTTTGCTTACTAAACACAACCTAACTGATCCTAGGTGATTAAGGGCATCAGAAAATGTTGTTATTGTTAATTCCTGCCCCCCCCCAAAGAAAAATCCCACAAAAATTCAATGAAAGCTTCAAAATGGAGGGTTTTGTATGTCTCTCAGTGTCCCTGCAGTTTCTTGGTTTATTAAGTACTGAAATGTCATGAGAACTATTACATAAAAATCAGTGGGATATGTCTAAGATGAGGATGTCTGATTCATTGTGTGGATTTTGAGTATCTTTGTGCTTAGATAGGGGAAATATTTAATCAACACAACATGTAAAGCCTACTGATTACCTGTATACATAAGACTTCATAAATGATACTGAATACATTCAACTTCAATGAGAGTTCTTGGCCTACTAGATTCCTTGGAGCAAATATATTTCATTGCTCAAATTCTGGCAAGGAGTAGACTTGCCTGATGACATCTTCCAATAGATTAAAGATAGGCTTCTAATTTCCTAGCACTGTTGGGGATAGCAGCAATTTTACAACCAGCTGTAGAAATTGCACCATACTTTACTGATAGCTGCATAAAAAGTAGGGTAGACCAGGCATCCCCAAACTTCAGCCCGCCAGATGTTTTGGACTACAATTCCCATCTTCCCCGACCACTGGTCTTGTTAGCTAGGGATCATGGGAGTTGTAGGCCAAAACATCTGGAGGGCCACAGTTTGGGGATGCCTGGGGTAGACCTTTGAAAAGTAATTCAACCTGCATGTGGATTAAGTATAACTTCAGTCCTTGCAGCTGTAGTTGTTTGACATTACTTGCCCTAGCATTTGTATACATGAAAAGTGCATTATTCCATATAGGTGTTAAACACAATAATCCATTTTTCATCATCAGCCCATTTCTGTTGGTTTGTAATTCATTTTGCTGTGGCAGGTTAGCCAGCAGTTCACATTTTACTTCCCAGCAACTGATCACCTGTCAACCTTTAATTGAGGTAAAAAGGTTCTAAATTAAGTGCATTTAGATCTGGCATTTAGGTATAGCCCTCTGAGTTCTCCATATCAAATGGACCCTTTTAACTTACCTTTATAATGCTGCTGTCATAGGAAGCTCATTTCTCTTTTAAACATATGATGACAAAAAGCAGTGTAGAAATGGCTTCTAGCAAAGGGGGAAATAAAATGTCATTTTGTCATGATTCATAACGCCTCGAGTGGACGTTCCAGGGGAAAGTGACTGACCAGCTTAGTGAATTATGCTTTCCTAGGGGAAGGCTTAAAAAGGGTGGGTTGGGTTTTGGCCGCACAAAAACCTTTGATAGATGAAACTCACAGTTATAGAAGAAATACTTAGTGAAATACTTAGTGAAAAATGAGTAACAGTAGTAGTTTTCATTAATTTGTTTAATGTTTTTGCTGCTGGTTGACACAGGTCCTATTTTTTCAGCCATTTTTAAAAAAGAAATTTTTCTTTTGTACTGATTTCTTCTATGCCACGTTGTTATCACACTTCTTTAATAAAGTTAGTTGTCTACCTAAATGGGGGTGGGGTGAGGAATGGACATTCTGAAGGGAAAGGATTTGCATATAGCTTTATTGTAGGCCCAGATAAATAAACAGGACCGGTATATTTTTCTATGGTTTGGTTTGTAATTTTTGACGTGGCACATTAAAAAGAGAAATCCAGGTCTCTCAAGGCATTGAGTGAGCCAGATGTTCGGCTGAGGGTTTTTTAAAATAGAATTTATGTTATGGCCTGCGTTCTCCCTTTCTTTTAACGTCTACTTTATGTCTTCTAGCTGAATCCTTCTCTGGAAAAGGGCACTACCTGAAAAGGATCCGCTACCATGGCAAAGGCTTTTTTGGCATTATGGACAAAGTCAAGTGCCATTACTTTGTGAAATTAGTCGAAGGCCCACCTCCACCTCCAGAGAAACCAAAGACTGCTTTTGATCATGCAAAGGAGTATGTGCAGCAGCTTCGTAGCCGAACCATTACTAACACATTGTAATATTCCCCACTGCGTTGTTCCCTTTTTTGTGATAACCATGTAAATAAAGTACATTTTAAAAATCAGTTTCTAATTAGGCTCAGGTGTCTCCTATAGACACAAAAATATGTACGGTGACTAGGAAAGAATATCAAACACTAGGCAAGTACAGTGCCTCAGATCTAGATGATACTTGAGAAAAGTGGTAGGGAGTGGTCCCAAATGAGGAAGCTACAATCTGATTTTTCAGTTTGGTTCTTTCCCAGTAATAATTGCACTGGGAGTATTGCTTTTCTTGATCTTTTAGTCTGTAAGTATGCTTTAGCACATGCTGAGAATGCAAAAAAGATTTAATGGGATATCCAATCTAAAGGGGGCTTGCATTGACAGAAGTGCTTTTAGCTACTGGAATGATAGTAAATGGATTCAATTAATGGTGTTTTGGGTTTGTAGCTATTTTAGATTTCCGCCCTGTTTTGAAACATTGTTAAAGCATTATAGATCTATTTCATTAAAGTGTCCCAACCTGAACATGGGGCATATGGCGACAGCTGGTTAAAAATGAGTGAGGGGTGAATGTCACAAATTACAATATATTCTGAAGACACATGATTCAGCTGCCATGCTGTAGTTGCGGAGTTTTGGTTATTGTCAGCACCTGGATGAGAGACTTGCCTAGGAACTGTATGTACACATGATTTGAATTCCATCAAGAAATGCAGGGAATGAAAAAACAAAAACACTTAACAGTTCGTGTTTAACTAGCAGGCAAAGCTCTGTGAGTGCAACTGCCTTTTCTTCATTCTTTTCTTTTGCATAATAATTCATTAAAGAATATGGAATGGACAGTCAGTTTTGTTCACTGACAAGAATTGGCAGGAAATACGCATTTGGTTTGATGATCGCTTTTGATATCTTCTCATGCATCACAGAAGGGGGGGGATGTTTCCGAGCAGCTGCACAGTAAACAAGTAATGAGGAGAAATTTCAGTTTAGTACAATGTAACTGCAGATGACGCTACTGTTCATTTTCTGGGGGTACATATAGAAATAATACAGCCCTTCTTAGTTGCCTCTTGGCACTCAGTTGCACTAGGAGTCCCTGATATGTGCAGAAGCCTGTTAATCTCTGAGGAAATGAAATGCTTAGCAGTAATAGAGCATGTGCACCTAGATTACAAAAGGAAATTGACACTGATTATAAAGTTCTTTATTTTTGATGGGAAGCAACTTACTCTATGCTTTTTGTGCTCTTAGCTGTGTATTACAGAGCAGCCTCCTCTTCAGGATAATGATGCATTTCATTTCAGGTCAGGGGTGAGGAGACTTAGGAACCAAATGCAACCCACCAAGTCTGCCTATCGGGCCCCTGTGACTCTCCCTAGGCTACACTTCCTCAGCCGCACCTGTCTCTCTAGGTCCCACTTGCTACCAGCCCTACTTTTGAGTGTTTGCCTGGCTGGAATCTGTCCTGGAACTCGTGACAACGCCTCTTGCTTATCTGCACGGAGGGTAGAGCAGGGCGGGTGTAAAACTAACCTAATACACAAAGGTTACAATTGTTGCTCTTCCTACTTTTGCCTCTGGCTTCAACCATCACTGCCATGAGCTCCACCCACGCTGACGGGAATGTCTGTTTTTGTCTGAAAAAGTTTCTCCGCTCCCGTTTTAGATGGTGAGGTTAATCTAATCTACTTTTAGCTTTTTTGTTTAATTGTAACCAGCTGGCTTAAAGAAAACGGATAGCTGTATGAACTGAAATTTGTGTGACCTATTTATTATTGAGTGGCCTTTATTAGTCTAGACTAGAGCAAGTTTGAAATCCTCAAAAGTTGGCTCAGGCAACTTGATTTTTGAGGATTTAAAACTTCCTCAAACAGAGACAGTTCTAGGGGAGTCACACCAGGCACAGAGCTGCTGGGGCACCGGAGCGGGCACACCACTATTACTCCAATTGAAGGCTCGGAGGGGGGGAGTCTGCTGGATTTTGGCGTTTCACCAGGCACCACTGAAATTTGAGATGCCAAGGTCCACCAAAGGCAACATGTAGAAGGGGCTTCAGAAAGAGCAAGCAAATATAGTTTCACTGTATTCCCACAGAACCTTCCGGGCCTTTAGCTCCCCTCCACAGAAAGCCTTTATATCCAGTGCTAGAACCACACTCTTCTCCCCACCTCCTTGCTTCTAGCAACCATAAACTAGATACTGGTTTCCAACAAAGTTGTAGATTGCTCCATGTTGCCTTCATATTTTGTGAACAACCCAGCTTCTCGAAAGTCTGAGGGGAAAGAAGTTATTCCTTTGCTCCTCCAAGTACCTGATAGACCACCAAAAAAGCCCTCCCTATTGTAAATGGTTCTCCTTTATTATTAAAGTGGGGTGTCTATGGGAGTTTTGCTGCTGCCTAAACGTGAGGCAGAAAAGATAGAATCTTCTCTGGTGGTTTTTCCATTTGCTAATCGTTGGTAGGCTGATTTCAGCTGATGCTTCCAAGGAAGCTGACAAGGCAATGCAATAATTTAAAAAATGGCAGAACACAAGCAATAAAGCAGAAATGGTAGAAGTAAAGTTTATCCATGGAAAGGCAGGGACCTCTTTACACAGTGCCAGAAAGCAAAATCATTGCCAGCCAAGCGTCTGCGGAGAACAATCTACAACAGAGGTACCATCACTGAAAATGTCCTGTCTCTGTAATAGGGCTTCTGATTTAGATCTTGACAAACTGGTGGGCTTATATGGGCTAGGTGATTATATGGATGTGTAGGGATTTAAAAGTTAATACCAACATCTTGAATTGAATGTGGAAACAAATTTAGAATTTGTCAAGATTTTTTTTAATACTGGCAAGCTCTGTTCAAAATACCCAGTGCCGGTGAGCAACCTGCCTGTTGTGTTTTGAACCAACCTAAGTTTCTAAATAGGTTTTAAGGTCCACTCCTCCCCTCTGCTCCAAAACACTGAAGCAACCTAGTTCAGATGTTTACTAGATCATGGATACCCATAGCAAGACTTCTGTCCATGAGGCAATTTGTGCCATGGGTATTATTTGGTTATATAAGTGAAGCAATGGATCTTACAGCATCTGCAAACAACATACTCGATTCTAGGGAGAGTTTGTTGCTCAAGAACAGATTGAAGACAATCTCTAAAGCCTATCATCAATAGTACCTTCATTTTGACTGGGCTGAGCTTATCAGCTCTCATCCAGTCAGTTACAGACTGCTGGGACCTGATCTACATTCCACTGACTCACCTGGTTCAACTGAGACCTGTTATCCTTTGCAGAAAAATAGGTCAAAGCAAGCTCTCCACCTCTTCAAAATATCCCCAGCAGCAGAAGGCAGTATGCACACATAAGGCATAATGTTGCATCATGTTTCTTTCATTTTTTTCTTGCGTTGTTACTGGGAAAACAAATACTTTTAAAAAACCTTCAAGACTACAGTGAGAGGAGAATTGTGCCGTCTGGTGCTGATTTTGCACTCTGCCAAGACAACCAGCCACTAGGACTCTTCATTCTCATACAGGGGTGTTAGCCTGGTGCCTTCTAGATGTGGAGGGAGGCTAGCCTGCTGCCTTCTAGATGTGGTTGATTGAACTCCTAGTTCCCATCATCCGTAACCATTGGCCATGCTTAGGCTGGGGCTGATGGGAGTTGGAGGCCAGCAACCTCTGGAGGGCCGCAGATTAACCACTGCTGCTTTGGGAACAAGGGGACCTGCCCTTTTTCATACAAAAAGGATTGTGCAGGATTGAGGAGTTTGGTGTTTGAGGATTTGTGCCCTCTGATGCATATCCTTAAGAACCCAAAGTCTCCCATCACCTCCACCAAAATATCACTTTGGTGTCAAAGAACCTTCCAAGCAGTAAAGTGAAGATGGGAATAATTGGCAGCCAAAGTGCATCCTTAGAACCCAAATCCTTTCTCTCCCCAAAAAGCAATTTCTCCTTTCCTGCCCAAGGCTAATTGTGGTGGAAAGTACCACCCATGGATTTTCGCAGATCCCTTCCTTCCTGCATTCTGATTCTAATAACCACCCACAAACTAGGCTAGGTTTTATTTAAAGCAATTTTGCCAGAAAGCAAAGGCAATTTGTTCTTATTTTCTGTGCACGTGTGGCAAAAACTCCCTAATGAGTACAGCTCCAGCAAGGAATTGCTTGTCAATCAATATCCATAATTTTCTTTGATCATCCAGTTTTTCAATGTCATTTTCAGAAGGTTCAGCTATTTTTCTTTGATATTGACATACATTGAGCTTATCTTCAATAGTGGTCAATATCTTTTATAATGTTCTTGCCACATGGGTAGGTTCCATCTGGATGAAGCATGTATATTTCACTTTTTCATTGTCGGGGATGCTGATTCCATCTGAGAGATGCTTAAGCATGCAATATCTTTCCTCTGAATGTGATTAGTTTATATTTAACAAGTACATCTCTGCCCAAAATTGTATTTTTACTTACATTTTTAAAAATGGAAAAATGTGAAGTGCCAACCTTCCTCGTGTCATTTTGCATTGCCATACCTCAGAGAGATTTCAGCGTGATGAGACTTCAGAGGAATAGGATCACATTCCATCAAATTACCCAGCCCATTTAGCCTAAGGCGTTTATTAGCATCCTCTAGTCAAGGGAAGAGAGTTGTCTCAAGTGCTTCTTATGCAACTAAAAAGCACAGTTTTAGTCACTGGTCAGGCAGATAAGCTTTGATTAACCACTAGTTTATTGCTCATAGTTCAATTCAACGTTGAAAAGCTGTTTATATAACACAATGTGATTGTTTTCTAAATTATATGAGCTTGCCACATGAGTGTAGCCAGGATTTTTTTTTGGGGGGGAGGGCAGGCTTTATGTTGGGGGGAGGGGGACAGAACTGAGTTATCTGTGACACAATTGTTCAGTTAGTTATTTTCATTTATTGATAGGGGGGCAGTTGCCTCCTCCTCCCCTTGGCTACGCCCATGCCTTTCCAGAATATATGTTTGCCTGCATATGTTGTTGTTGTTTAGTCGTTTAGTCGTGTCCGACTCTTCGTGACCCCATGGACCATAGCACGCCAGGCACTCCTGTCTTGCACTGCCTCCCGTAGTTTGGTCAAACTCATGTTCGTAGCTTCGAGAACACTGTCCAACCATCTTGTCCTCTGTCGTCCCCTTCTCCTAGTGCCCTCAATCTTTCCCAACATCAGGGTCTTTTCCAAGGATTCTTCTCTTCTCATGAGGTGGCCAAAGTATTGGAGCCTCAGCTTCACGATCTGTCCTTCCAGGGAGCACTCAGGGCTGATTTCCTTAAGAATTGATAGGTTTGATCTTCTAGCAGTCCATGGGACTCTCAAGAGTCTCCTCCAGCACCATAATTCAAAAGCATCAATTCTTCGGCGATCAGCCTTCTTTATGGTCCAGCTCTCACTTCCATACATCACTACTGGGAAAACCATAGCTTTAACTATACGGACCTTTGTCGGCAAGGTGATGTCTCTGCTTTTTAAGATGCTGTCTAGGTTTGTCATTGCTTTTCTCCCAAGAAGCAGGCGTCTTTTAATTTCGTGACTGCTGTCACCATCTGCAGTGATCAAGGAGCCCAAGAAAGTAAAATCTCTCACTGCCCCTCCATTTCTTCCCCTTCTATTTGCCAGGAGGTGATGGGACCAGTGGCCATGATCTTGGTTTTTTTGATGTTGAGCTTCAGACCATATTTTGCGCTCTCCTCTTGCCTGCATATACATGGTGTGAAAAGGATTCGTAATGGTAATGCAAAAAGCAAACTGCAAATGAGGATGAGGTTCAGATAAATGGAATACCACTTGGGTGGTAAAGCTTTCCAAAATCTTGCATGTGGTAGGATGAGAGCCTCATAGCTTTTGAAGGCATCTCTTATTAGATATTTTTATTTTGCTTATCATTTCAGATTTTCCTATTACTAAATAAAAGCATGTATAATGAGAGAGAGAGAGAGAGAGAGAGAGAGAGAGAGAGAGAGAGAGAGAGAGAGAGAGAGAGAGAGAGAGAGGCTTACACAAGTAAAATAAGGCAACAAAATTTAAAATCATAAAAATAGTGAACAAAAACTAGCAGGAATAAAATTATCACAGTTTTAACTATCAAAAGCCTCAGGAAAAAAGGTCTTTTCTAAAAAGATAGCAAAGTTGCTAGTAAGTGAGCCTTCCTGGGCAGAGTATTATGTATTCTATCATGGAGAAAGTCCTCTCTATGACTGCCACCCTAACTTACTTCCAACATCGGAAGCCTCAGTTTATTATCTCAGCCTCAGTTTATTATCACAGCATACGAGCAGGCTGATGTGGAGGCAGGCGTTCCTTCAGATACCCTGTTCCCATGCCATGTGGGCACCACCACTCTAAATTGTTATAGAATCATGGAATCATAGAATTGTAGAGTTGGAAGGGACCCTGAGGACCATCTAGTTCAACGAAAGAATATGCAGCTGTTCCCATACAGCTTGGTGTTTTTAGCCCCACACTAAGCAACTGATCTATGGAGCATGGTTTTAACTATGGAAAGGCAGCATAGAAAATGAAATGATGAGGATGATAAATTGTGCACAAAAGTGCACCAGTGGCTAAAGTTTAAGAACCTGTGAAATGTATTCCAATCTCAAAGCCAATGCAAATAGATCATGGATGGGATAAAAAGCTTAAAATAACCAAGAGGTATAAAAACAAGTTTGCCATCTTGCCTTGAGTAGAAATGTTGAAAAATCAAAGCTTGGATTCTCAGTGATGCAAACATAAATGTGATTACGAGGTTTTAAGAGGGCACTCCAAGTGCATCTGTGAGATGTATTCTCACCTATTGGTCTTGGTCCAAGGCTTTGCAGCTGCATTTAGCGAAATCATCATCACCTTGTCTTGTATACATGATCGGTCTACCCTCCTGATGAATACGCTCCTGTGTATCATGTTCAAACCTGAACTACAGAACATATGGCTCTTAACCTACAATGGCAAAGCATAGCTTGTTCAGCAGGAGTGTCAGTGGGGAAGACTTTAAACTGACAAGGAAACAAGCTATCTTGAATCTTGTTCTAGATACAGGTGGGTAGCCGTGTTGGTCTGACGTAGTAATATATATATATATATATATATATATATATATAACCTTCCAGTAGCACCTTAGAGACCAACTAAGTTTGTCATAGGTATGAGCTTTCGTGTGCACGCACACTTCTTCAGATACCAAATATCTTCAGATATCTGAAGAAGTGTGCATGCACATGAAAGCTCATACCTATGACAAACTTAGTTGGTCTCTAAGGTGCTACTGGAAGGATTTTTTTTTATTTTGTCTTGTTCTAAATATTTTATTCCCTTGTGATATACTTTAGCTGATAACACAGAGATAGGTTTCCTGGTGTTCTAATTTCTCAGTCATTAACATGCCTGTATTTGAGTTGAGTATCTGAGTCCTAATTATGGAAGAAAATCCTTTGCTAAGAATGGTAGCAGACCTTTAGCAGATGGTGATCATTAATAGTGTGACCTCCAATAAAGGAGTTATTTTAAGAAGGATCCTACTGGGGTCAGTGTTTTGGGTCTCTACTGCCTACTAATTGTATTAATCAGATGCAGAGAACAACGTAGATTCAGCATTATATATATCTGCTGATCATACAAAAATTGAAGAGCAAGCATGCATGAAGGCAGTCTAGGCTTTGAGAAGAAACAGATTAAAGCTGTAAACTGTGCTCAGTTTAATGGGAGGAAAAATGAACTTCAATGAAACTTTCATTCGAGTCTGTTTCCAACTCTGACATTCTTAAATGTTCCAGTAAAAAAAAACCAGGGTCTTTTACAATGCAATGTTATGCAAGTCTGTTTTGAAGTCCCATTGATTTCAGTAGAATAATCCCAAATAAACTGATACGGAATTGTAGTGTGCACAACTATATGAAAGTTCCATTGAACTAAATAGTGCTTACTTCTGCATAGCTATTACAATATTACACTGTTAACCACTTACGGTACCAACAAAAACATAAATCCATTGATTTCAGCGGGTCTACTCAGTGTAGGCCCCTTCATGGATCACTGCCTTGTCATGGCAAAAAGGCTTGAATAACTCCAAGAAACTATGAACTATGCCTTGCAGGGCCACCCAAGACGGACAGGTCATAGCCGAAAGTTTAGACTAAATGTGATCCACCTGGAGAAGGAACTGGCAAACCACTCCAGTATTTTGCCAAGAAAACTCCATGGACATAAAAAAGGAGAAGCTTTGAGAAGAAAGTGATAGTTTCCAAGGCATGCTCTGGTTCATGGGGTCACGGAGAGTCGAACATGACTAAGGCGTCTAAACAACTCAGTGTAGGACTTAGTTGGATCTCATCTCAATTTTCAATTCTTAACTGGTAATCATTGTTACTTGTGTGTTTAGACCCTTAAACCTTCCCCTTAAATAAATTCAGACAAGACTCAAATTTTGGTTTGGTTTTTGGCAGAATGTAGGCCACAACTTTATTGATTAAAGCAAGTGAGTGGTTGCATAGGCTCTGGTTCGACTAGTTTCCTGCACTGTTGCAGGTAGCACAGACCCAGGGCATCAGCATAGGTCAGCCTAGGGTGAACACCCGAATAGGCGGAAAGCCAGGAACAGGCTATGTCCACCACCCAGATGTCCCGCTGGACTCAGGCACGGGCACAACACCCTCACAGGGTTGACCAAACCATTGAGTCCCTGGATTCCTTTAACGGAATACCCTTCACATGGGGATGGCAAGAGCGTTCCACCATCCCTATCACCTGAACCAGAGCCTATCCTCAACCTTACAAATTGTGACGATTTGCTACGCGGCAGGCAAAACCCAAATGGCACCAGTCAATCAGCCAAGTGGGGAAAATTCCTGCTGTGCCCCTGTCCCAACGACAGACGACAGACGACGGCATAGCAAGGTCCAGCGTAAAATGCCTTAAAAGTAGGGAGAGGTGGGTGGGTGTTCCAATGCATGCACTGAAAGAGGAAGCTCTGGGTGACGTGCATAGGTATATATAGGTCCTTCAATCCGTTTAGCCTACGTCCCATTGGCCTGATTAAACCCTGCATCGAGGGACCTACCAATTGGGTGTTGTGGCTATCCAATCATACCCACCCACAACACAGGGTTTGGTTGCCAGGTCTCACCGCAACATGTGCCCTCTTTATGGGAGGACCCGATTTATCACTTTAATATACATTTTATCATAACAGCCCAGTGAGGTAGCTTGGGCACAAAACCTTTTGGGTCAGTGGACACATTTGAAATTTTGAAAAAGTGCTATGGGTGCCAGTTGTAACGTGGCTACCACAGGAGCATAGCATATTACAAAATGGCTGCTGTGAGGCATGACAGAACACAAATTGGCTGCCACAATGAGGTGGTGTTAGCAGACTTTGCAGCTTGGGTAAATTGGATTGAAAAGATCACTTAGAGTTCTGGGGTTCAAAGGCTTTACTCATGCAGAAGTTGTTTATAGGATGGGTAGAGACGAGAGAGAGGAGCAGCAGACATCTTGTCTGCAGAGAATAACAAAATGGCTCAACATTTAGGGATGAAGTTAACAGACAGAAAAGCTACAAACGGGGTGACTAGACCACTAGACCAACAGTGCCCTCTTGTGGGTTAAAGTAACATATGCATAGACTACAAACTCAGGAGAAGGAAATGTATTTACTTTTCCCCAACAGGTGGCACATCTAAAATAGCAGAAAAAGAGGAGAGTAAAATGGAGTGAGCATGTAGCCCATCAGTAGGAAAAAGGCACTTGCATAAGCCACCACCATGCTCACACCCAAAGTGCTCTTTGCACCTTTCCTCTCTTCAGACTAGATGGGAAGGTTGGTATTCAGTCATGGCATCCAGTGAAATGTGGCCATGTTTATGGGGTGTATGAGTCCATGCAAACAGGAACCGAGGAGGAAGAACAAACAGTCTCTCTTGTAGTGTGGATTTTTGAGGGCATATTAGGAACATAAGAATATAACAAGAGCCTGCTGGATCAGGCCAATGGCCCATCTAGTCCAGCTTCCTGTTCTCACACTGGCCTTCCATTGGTGACCTTTTATGACCTTCCATAGAAGGTACTGATGGGCCACAACATACTGGCATTTAAGTTTGCTTTCCTGGTGGTTCCATTGCTTCTCATCATTGCAACTCAAATTAGCTAGATATGAGTGACAAGCTGGGATTGACTCCTGTTCAAGTTTAGTGAGCCTGTCTAATTAAGGGCCAACGTGCAAGAGTAGCTGAAAACTGGGCTTGGCTACAGAGAGAGCCTAATGCACATTATAGTGCAACACATGGCCAGATTTATTTTCAGTTGCTAATGATACTGATTGTATTTCCCACACACTTCGTCATGGGCTGAAAATCAATTTGGCCCCACAAAAGAGCAATCAGATAACTACTTGGCTGTGCAGCAAGCTCTAATGCACAGTGAATTCTCTCAGCAGCCAGGGCTGGTTTCTTTTGGTTAAATGCACTGGCCTTAAGAGTTGTCTTTGGCTTCCTTGATTACAGCTCGTATCTATGACTGACAGTAGCAAGATCCAAGGATATAAAGCATTAGTGTCTGGAAAGGCAAAGCAAAAGTTCAGCCACAGAGAGAGAAAGAGGTCATATCTCCACAACTACTCTAGTGGGTGGTTACCAGATGGTCAACAGTTTCAGCACTGATTGTTGTAGATCAAGTGTAAATTCTTTCCCCCACTAGGTATTAATACACAGCTGTTCACGTACATAGAATGCAATAATTACTGGCTTGTTGAGCACAATTTTGTGAAGGGCCAAATTGTGGTAGATCACATGCTCTGCATGCAGAAGGTCACTTGTTCCATCCGGCACCTCCAGGTAGGGTTGGGAAAGATCTTGATTCAAAACTCTGGGGAAGCACTGCCAGATTCTATCAAACTACAGTGATCAATGGTCTGACATGACAGAAAGCAGCTCCCTGTGTTCCTAGTAATGGGAGCTAGTACGTCTACAGAAAAGAGGCCTTTTGCAAATCATGAGGTACATAGTGTGTTTACTGACACATACGCAAAGGCTATAATATATTTGGGTCCCAAACCATTTAGGGCTTTAAACATCAACATAAGCACCTTGAATTGGTCCTGGAACGCAACTGGCAACCAGCATAGCTGGTTTACAGTGGTACCTCGACTTACGAATTTAATCCATTCGTATGTAGAAAATTTGTAAGCCGAATCGCGGTTTCTCATAGGAATGCATTGGAAACGGATTAATTCATTCCAGAACCTAGAAAAAAGCCCCAAAGCTGCGGAAAAAAACGGCCGCAGTGGTCTCGCACCACGGAGCAGGGAGCACAGCGGTGGCGAGGGCAATGATCCGGCAGGAGGCCGGCAGGGCAGCAGCGGTGAAGAGGGCCAGGTAAAAGGCTCCCTCGAAGAAGCAGGAAGCGCGGTGGTGCGGCAGGCATGGCGGTGGCGGCCGAAAAGCGGAGCGCTGAGATGCGGGCGCTGATCAGCTGTTCTGCGGCTTTAAAGTGGTCTCCCTCGGCGAAGCCGGCAGAGCAGCGGCAGTGAGGGAAACGATCCTCTCGCTGCCTGGATTGTTGCCCTCGCCGCCGCCGCCCTGCCAGCTTTGCCGAGGGAAACCGCTTTAAAGCAGTGGAACAGCTGATCGGCGGTTGCATCTCAGTGCTCTGCTTTTTGCCCCCCTGCCACCGCGCTTCCTGCTTCTTCGAGGGAGCCTTTCATCCCTAGCGTGCGGCCATTTTTTCCCTTCGTAAGTAGAATATTTCGTAAGTAGAGTCATTTGTAAGTCGAGGTACCACTGTATTTATTTATAATAGATTTATTACTAAAATACTTCTATTCTTTCAGCCCCTCATGGGCCCCACAAGATTTGCTTCTCTCCTAATATTCGAGAACTAAGGTTAATACAATTCAAATAGCCATAATGAACAATAGAAATCAAGCATGGCAACAGTCACCACACACTCTCTGAGCCGCAGAAATATATCCTCTTGTAATGTTGGCTTGCTCAAGAACAAAATCCTGATGGCTGAGCCACATTAATCCAGCTGCACTTCAACCACATGTAATTTAAAATAATTACTATTTAAACAGAAATAAAAGTGAGCCTATAATAACAACAATAATCAGTGCAGCTTTTGGTCATTACCCAAGTCACTGCTTGGAGACTTCCCTGGGGAAAATAACTTAAAAGAAAGGGAACAACAACAACAACAAAATGTAAATCTTTGGAGCTGGTGCCAGAGACTGATTTGTTGAACATTAACACTCAAATAAGAACCGGAATATCTCAAGGGCATGAGCTGCATCAACAGGACTGATTTTATATTCTGTGGACAACATCAACAATCTCTTCCTGTTTCAAGAATTCAAGCCCAGATACAAAGGGCAGGCTGCCATTGACTGGAGCAGGCACAGGACAGCTGTGCATTCTCCTCGATGGCCTGCCATCTATAGACCTCAGAGGACTCTCACTGAGGGAAATAATCTCTGTCTAAGCACCTCTTTGCTGATTTACCCCAGACCTGATGCGTCAGTCAGTGGGACTGGAAATGATGCCGCCAGCTTGAGTTTCTGTTTGTCGCCACATTTGTACATCACACAAAAAGTCTTTGTTGGTTTAGATTAATATTTCTAGGATGATTTTCAACCTGAGGGCCTGCCAAGTGTCTTACAAAGTAAACAATTTAAAATCAACTTGAAACAAAACAGAATCCATGGCGGGCGGGCGGCGGCGAGGAAGTAAAATTGAAGCGTACAGCACAAGATAGAATGTTTAAAAGAAGAAGAAGAAGATAAAGAACTAGGGGACAAATAATTCCAAATCAAAAGCACCATGAACAAAAACGGTCTTTACAGACAATTGAAAGGCTTGTAGTGTGGGAGAAATATGAATTTCTAAAGGGAGAGAGTTCCGTAACTTGCACTGTAACTTGAGTTTGGGACTTAACCATGATGATAACCATGATAATGATAACCATGATAACCATGGATCTATCTCAAATGGTCACCAGCCCAAGTAGGGCATACAATTCATGTAGTCTTTCCCCCAAGTGATATGAGGCGTGGCCTGAAGGTTCATCCTGTTGTTGTGCTCTGACCACCATCTGTTGAAGTTTGGATTGGCGGCGGCAATTCCCCTCTGCGAGGGCAGAAGACCTGTTCAGATGGGCTGCTCCCAGAGACTGGTGGATTGCTGAACGCTCTGGGAGATTTTTCAGAAAGCTGATGGTCCTGCTGAAGCCCTGGTCTTGTCTCGCTATGGAATGGTAAGAAGAAATGGGCAGTGGACACCTGCACTTTCAGTGGCAGACAGTAGCAGATGCTGGGGGGGGGGGGGAGACCTCCTAGCAGAGGAGCTGCTGCTAACCACAAAGGAGAAGAATGAGGTGCTACAGAGGTCAGCGCAAGCAGGAATGTTGCACTGTCTCCACTTGTGTGTTCACACCACACCAACCTCATTCCCACCTTGCCCCTCCCAGTAAGCAGTAGTTATTTACCTGCTGGGAGGTCAGGTAAGTGCCTCCACCCCCCATCTGCTCCTTTCCGACTGCTTTGAATTGAGGTGAACCCCCAAACTACATACCTGCTCCTTCATGGGAACCTTCATCCAGAGCCAGCCATTTACCCAATTTCTAGACTCAGGAGCCACTTGTCCCTAGAGAAGTCAACCCCTCTCTTCCCTTGATCTTTATGCTAACCAGTTTAAAGCATTTTTATTTCGGGTTGCATTTCAGCTGGTTATCTGTTAAATATCTGATGGCATGTTGCTAAACATGCTTTTACATCTGTTTATTTTGTGCTTTCATTTTAGCTTTTTGGCTACCCTGTTTCTCCGAAAATAAGACATAGCCATAAAATAAGCCGTAGCAGGATTTTTAAGCATTCAAGGAATATAAGCCATACCCCGAAAATAAGACATAGTAATAGGCACAGCAGCAATGCAGGCTGCAGCAGCAGAAGGAGGGAAAAAATAAGACATCTCCTGAAAATAAGCCATAGTGGGGGTTTTTAAAGGAAAAATAAATATAAGACGGTGTCTTATTTTCGGAGAAACACGGTATTTCATTGATTTGGATACAATCCTGTACATGGTTGCCTGAGACTGAACAGAGCGGGACTTACGTTTCAGTAAACACATATCTTGTTTCATTCTATATATATTTGAATGCTTTAACTTAAATTATTTCATATCTTATCCATTTTGATATTATTATTTTTAGAAAGCCAATTCATAAGTGGATATGTGTGTAAATATACATGCACACATATATTTCAACAACACTACTAAAAATGAGATAAAAAGCATTGAAAGTATTTCTGTACCTGCGTTATTAGTCCCCGAGTGCAACATTTTCTCATTAATTATTTGCTTCAGAAGATGGCAAATGCAATCCCTTCTTTCAGTAAACTGCCTGCATAAATAAAGATTGAATTAAATGAAAACTAGAATGGACTGCATGATCTACGGCACTGGCTGTTAGAGGACTGCTCTTCATAATTTACTGGTTAAGGTGTCCGCACACCTTGTGCCTCTCTCTGCTTTTTCCTCTTCTCTACAGTAATTCCCAATAGGGCATTAAGATGAATGCTGTAGTTAGTAAATTCCCCCCTGTGCATTTTACAAGCTCAAGGTTATGGGTTAGGACAAGGGCTGTCATGCCATAAATCAAGCATAATAGAACAGCTTGAGAGCATGAGCCATAGTGCTTCATGCTGTGCTAGATTTCTCAAAACGGAGGAGGCATTAACAAGCCCAGCTCCAATGCTCTGATTTTTCTAATTGTAATGTATTGTCAAATGCAGCGTTTGCAGCTTAACATCGTGTGAGGTCTAGAACCTTTCATCTTGGTTTACCAATGGACAACTGCGGGTAGAAAATCAGTGCTGTTCTTATATTAGCATGCCTTGATTCTCTGAACAGAAATGAGTAACTTTTGTATTATGCCTATAATGTTCCCTCCTTGCCTCTCGGCCAGGGGTAGGCAACCTAAGGCACCTTCTCAATCCGGCCTTTTACATGAGTTTTTACATGAGTAGACTGTGTCCTTTTATTTAAAATGCATCTCTGGGTTATTTGTGAGGCTTGCCTGGTGTTCTTACATGAGTAGAATATGTGAATGCATCTCTGGGTTATTTGTGGGGCACAGGAATTTGTTCATTTTTTTCCTCCAAAATATAGTCCGGCCCACCACATGGTCTGAGCGACAGTGGACCAGGCCATGGCTGAAAAAATTTGCTGACCCCTGCCCTAGGGGTAGAGTACTTATTCAAACATCCTTGCTACCTTGCCTTGTTACAGGAAAATCGTCACCATACATTTAAAGCACCTGGCTTTCTAACTTTCTATCCTCATGGAAACCTTTTTGCATCAAAGAAGGAACTCCTTTCAACAAAGGAACTCCCTGAACATCTGACATGGAAGTCCTGTATGTTAGAGAGGATTTGGGAGCCAAATCACGAGGAGGCTTTTGGGTCTGGCAGCTGTGTACTGCAGAGGAAGATGTTTAAGACTGCTTGTTTACCATCACCAACCCCTTTGTATAAGACCTCCGACAAGCTCCAGAGGTTCCTAGGAACACAGTTTGAAAACTATTGTGATGGGAGACATCAATAACTTCTGTGATTTGCACATGCTAATTTCCACCATGTAGTTCCAGAGACAATAGTGAGAGAGGAGAGGGGCCTGGAGTATATACATAATGCCCAATCACATTTCTGTCATGTTCCTTTCTTCTCTGAGAAAGAAAACTGCCAACAGACCAAAATCTGGTGATCCCATTTGTTGTTGTTTAGTCGTTTAGTCGTGTCCGACTCTTCGTGACCCCATGGACCATAGCACGCCAGGCACTCCTGTCTTGCACTGCCTCCCGCAGTTTGGTCAAACTCATGTTCGTAGCTTCGAGAACACTGTCCAACCATCTTGTCCTCTGTCGTCCCCTTCTCCTAGTGCCCTCAATCTTTCCCAAGGTGATCCCATTTACTTATGCCTAAAGGACGACCTGGGTTTTCTCTGGCTATTGCAACCCTCTGCCTCCCTCCAATCTGCACCTTGGATGGATTTGTAGCCTCTCATCCATAATTTTAAACTTGGCTGGTCATGTGGATCTAAATTATGGTCTAAGCACGCAGAGAGAGAAAAGAAAAGGAAAAGAAGAAATAAATAAAAGGGGGAGAAAGGGAGCTCGACTTCACCAGTCTGGTTTACTTTTCAATGAATTACACTGAAAATTGGAAATTGCTGCCTGTTTCCAGCAGCAACGAGATGAGCTATTTTTTCTCTGTACTGTTTTTTGGAGCATATCAGTGTCACATCAGGTCCTGTATTTCTTTATTCTGTGGGGGTAGTTGGATTTGAAAAGATTACTTTGCTTGTCTCTCCCCATCTGTTCTTCTGCCAGATTTTTGCGTCTTACGGGCCTTCTGCATGCAGACTGGGGATATTTCCCCCCTCTTTTCAGTGTGGAGAGATTTATATTTTAATGAGTATTTGTTTTATCTATCACATGCTAGTCTTATTCATTTGATAGCTGTAATCTTCCCGCAACCCAGCCAGCTTTTGCATCTTGTCTTGATGGAGAGCACAGGGATTTTCATCCTTCTTTTGGTGGAGGGTTTTGATCAGATTGTTAGCAGAGATCAGTGTGATGTGGCTCTGAGTGCCCTGCCAAGCAGTGGCGGGTCACTGTGCAAATGCTTTCAAATTAGGCACATAGCATTTGTAGGATTGTCACTTCATCATCCTTGGAGGAAGTGTCTCAATAGATTGTGATGTTATCTGTTGCTTCTCTTTGCTATGGTTGGGGCCTTTTCACAAGTAGGACTTAAATCCACCTGTGTAATACTGTACAAACATAAAGCACTGACAACAACGCACATTCCCTTTCTCTTTCCTATCTTCTATGCCAGCATTTACCAATCTGTGGGCAGGGCCGTCTTAAGCATATGCGGTGCTGGGGTGCAAAGCTCCGCCCGGCGCCCCCCCAGGTTGCCCAGAGTTGTTGATCTTTTTTTTATAGAAAAGGTTCCCCAGAGTTGTCAACCTTTTTTTTAGGGTTGGGGAGCTGACACCACGCTTATATCTGCTCCGGAAAAGAAAACAGGAAACAGGTGCCTGGGGCTGCAAAGAGGAAGGAAACGGCCCATGTGGGGAGCGGGATTTAAATCCACACTCACGGGCTTAAAAAAAAAAAGAAATCCCCTCGTAAACGCTGCTAATAGAATCCCCTAGCATTGCAGTGAGTTGGATTAGATAACCCTTGGGACCTCATCCAACTCTACAATTCTGTGATCGAAGTTGGACTTCTGTGATTCTACACTTCCCCTGCGGCTGCTTCAAAGTTTTTTTAAAAAAATTAAAGTCAGGAGATCCTATTGTGCCTATTCTGGTCTGCTTCCTTGGTTGCCTTTGCCGCCTCCCACTGTGAGAAAGGGGCCGCTTCTTCTCCAGGAACCCCCCCTCCCCCAGCAGCCAGGGGCGATGCATTTTGGTGCGTCCCTCATCCTTCAACCCCCCCCCCCACCTCCGCCTGACTTCCAAGCCAGTGCTAGAGGTGTGTTTGTGGGACAACACAAATTTAGTTCACAAATGTATGTGATTGAGGGCAAATCTTTTTTTTTTTTGCTATGCCATATTTTTATTGATTTATTGTATTTATTTACTGGACTTCTCTACTTGTAGTGGCTGTGTTTATATTGCATTTTCTTTCATATTAATCTGTTAACCACTTGGGGGCCAAAAAGCAATGTATGAATGAATGAATGAATCTCTCTCTCTCTCTCTCTCTCTCTCTCTCTCTCTCTCTCTCTCTCTGTGTGTGTGTGTGTGTGTGTGATTACATAACTGAGAGGTCCTTGAGAACTGCCTAGCTCTGTTCCCGTTTGACTCGCATAATCCATCCTTCCTCAACCGGGAAAGGAAATGGCATTATCTTCCTAATTGAAGACTGTCCTCCAGCTCCCCAGTGCTGTCAGCAGCAAAACAGCCTGATGTACTACTTCCTTCCTGTGACAGAGATGAAGTGGTTATTAAACGCAATAGAAACCATTCAGGCCCCTTTTCACTCGTATGTCTAGGTCTCAACATTCCTTGGAACCAAACCAGGCAGAATTACATGAAGAAGTCGAAAATTCTAGAGAGTTTGGTAACCTCTTTCTTTATATCAGCATACAGCTACCCTTTTATGCTGGGCCATGGAAATCTTTGCCTCTTCCACATTCTCACACCATCATCCTGGGAGGGAAGTCTTTAGAATCTGTTGCTTTTAAGTTAGGGTACCTGAATGGGAGCTTCTCCTGCTTCCAGAAACCAGAGCTGGCACTGCATCCTGGATTATGTGGATAATCCCACATTAGTTCTGCTACTGGTTCCCCCAACCCTGCAAACAGATTGGGGGGGGGACAACATCCAGATATATGCATGGACCATGGTTACTTGGTACACTGCATAATTACACTCCAGTCCATGAAGCAGAGGATTCATAACTGCTCCATCCTGGACCTGTTATTTTAATAGCCAGCTCCCTGGTTGTGGACACTGAATATTTTATAAACTGGGCTAGATGCATGCTCCAAAGGCGTTCTTTATAAGAAAAAGGATCTTTCACCTTGCTCTCCTTCCTCCCACTAAAATATGAAATGCTGCCAAAAGCATAGTTAAGTACATCCCCATTTGGGTTTACTAGTACAGTGGTACCTCGAAAGTCAAATGGAATCCATTCTGGAAGTCCATTCAGCTTCCGAAATGTTCAGAAGCCAAGTTCCTGCAGCCAGTGGGAAGCCATGTTATAATAATAATAATAATAATAATAATAATAATAATAATAATATATTTATACCTCACCCATCTGGCTGGGTTTCCCCAGCCACTCTGGGTGGCTTCCAACAAAATATAAAAATATATTAGTTTGTTAAACATTAAAAGCTAAACAGATGTCTTCCCTAAACAGATGTCTTCAGATGTCTTCTGAAGCTGCCTTCAGATGTCTTCAGACGTTTGAGTTCCAAATAACATTTGCAAACTGGAACTCTCACTTCCAGGTTTGCGGCATTCGGGATCCAAAACCTTTGACTCGCAAGACGTTCGGGATCCAAGGTACGACTTCATGTAAATTGTGTTGGGTCACATCATAAATCTTATATTCGGCTCTGGGCTTAGGTTTTGAGCATATTATTATTATTATTATTATTATTATTATTATTATTATTTACCACTTATGTCAAAATGACTTCTTAGCAGTTTACAAATCAATCTACAGTTGAAATACAGAATAATATTCAAACACCATTTATTAAACTATACATTAAAACAAGCAGTTTAAAAACAGTCCCTCGAAAGGTGGTGGATTCTCCTTCATTTTAGTTCATAATGCAGACGTCGGGTGGCCATCTGCCATGGATGCTTTAGTTGGGATTCCTACATTGCAAGGGATTTGACTAAATGACCCTTGGGATCCCACCCAGTTCTACAATTCTATGATAACAATTGGAACAGTTAAAATACTGTAATGAAATCACAATTTCAGTTGAGGGGAATGCTTGCCTAAACAGGTGTATCTTGTTCAAAACTCTTTGATACCCAGCGATACAAAGCACTGAGAACTGCTGAAACGGGGGAGAGGGAAATGCAAAACATTGTGATATCACCCCTATGTGATAACAAGGATGAGGAGGGGGCATAGCTTGTTTGGTGGAGCATTAGCTTTGCATGTAGAAGGTCCCTGGTTCAATCCCTGGCAACTCCAGGGGCAGCTGGGAAAGACCCTTGCTTGAATCCCTGGAGAGCAGCAGCCCATCAGACAATCCTGAGCTAGCTGGACTGTATAAGGCAGCTTCCTAGGCAAGGAAGGGGGGGTTGGAAACAAGACCATTTTTGATAACAGGTGTAGGTCGGATTTGGCCCTGAGTCCTTTAATAATTCAGTCATTCCCTGCGCTATCTAATGACTTTAAAATGGGTGCGTGTGTGTTTACTTTGCTAAGACAGCAGAAAATATATTCCACCTTCCCTACAGTGTACCTCAAGCCACTTTCGCATGGGAAATAGCAAAAGCAATGGCATTGCCCCTCTGGCCTCTAAATTAAAAAATGAAACACAAATCAGTCCAGAGCAACTCTATTTCAGTAAAGGACCCTTAAGACATGGTCTGCAGTTACTACAAAGCAGTTTCACTTTCTGCATTAGGGTTTTCTTTCAATGTACAGTATGTGAGAGATACAAGATGGGATGTACAAATCAAAATGCTACCTCTCCAAGGGGTTTATTTAGATGAACTATGGACCCCTACAGAAGTAGAAAAAGTTGTCTCCTTTGCCAAACTCAGGCCTATTTGTTTGACCCCACCCTCCTTAACTTGGCAGTGCAGAGTGGGCACGATAAGGTATGCACATAGAACTCTCCAGATTTAGAACCAATCTCTTCTCTTATGGAATATATTCCAGAAAGCTGAAATGTTTGCACAATCTTCTTCTTCTTCTTCTTCTTCTTCTTCTTCTTCTTCTTCTTCTTCTTCTTCTTCTTCTTCTTCTTCTTCTTCTTCTTCTTCTTCCTCCTCCTCCTCCTCCTCCTCCTCCTCCTCCTCCTCCTCCTCCTCCTCCTCCTCCTCCTCCTCCTTCTCCTTCTCCTCCTCATATCATCATCACATCACATTCATTATTAAAGATGCATCTCTAAAGTTGATTTCACGGTGGTTCTGGCTGATGCTGGCAAGACAGAAAATCAGAAGTCAGAAGTCAATTCTGGGGAGATTTCCAGCTCAATTGTGCTGGCTAAAGCACTTGGTATATTTAGGTCAGCCCTAGTCGGTAACAAATCACTTTTTTTTTAAGCCTCACTATCAGAAATGATGACATAGTTGTAAATAGCACTCATTTCTTCCTCTAGCATGGCATGCACAATGGTAAGGTGGGAACCTGGCAACCAGCCAATCCATCTGTAATGCTACAGTTAGTATGGTGTCGTGTGTAGAAAACAAAAACAAAGTGGTGCGCTGATTGCAGAAATGAATTTGCTCTCTGCTGCCTCCCCAGAACATAGTTCATGGGAAGCTGTGCTGCAAGAAGATAAATAGGACATCTGTCAATATAGCATGAATGAGACTTTATGATCCAATGGCACAATCAATCTGTTCTTTTAAAAAGACTAAGGTCTAGTACCTCGAGATTAATTTTCTAAGACCCAATTTCAAGTGCACTCTGCACATCAGAAACAGTGGATACAAAATTGTCTTTTTTAGAATAAAAAGGTGTTTAATAATAATAATATTTTTTTTGGCAGAAAAATGTTATGCTTCAAGTAAAAAAACAGACCTTTTCAAAATGGAATTAGACTTCCAGGCAATTGGATTCAGGAGTGTGGCATGAAACTTCCTTTTTGAAATGTATTTATTCCAGATGAATGAACTAGCACTATCTAAGCTGATGCTGGGTTTTTACACCTGATACTCCCCAGTCAACCTGTTTGGGGACCAGATTCCTTCCTGACCAAAATTTCACTAGTCACATATATACCCTGATGATGCCTCAGGATGACAAACCTTTCCCATGCTAAATGAGAGGATGTCCCAGAGACCTCTGTGAGCATATAGAAGCCCTTTTGGTGTCCGTTTCCAGCAACACGCAGGAACCTACATTATAATGTGTCCGACCTCTGGTTCATTTAGCACAGTATAATCTACATTATCTGACAATGTCTTTCCAGGATTTATTCTGTCAACAAGGGAAGCTGTCACGCTGAGTCAGACAAACATTGGACCATCTCACTCACTATTGTCTACACCAACTAACAATGGCCCTCCTGGGTTTCAAACTGTGGTCTTTCCTAGCTCTACCTGAGATGCCAGGGACTGAACCTGGTACCTTTTGCATGCAAAGCTGAGCTATAGCTCTCCCCCTCTTTTTGTGCTAGGAAGGCTGCCACCAGCTTGATTTGGCCAGCACTTCTTTTTGAACAAAGTTGTTGAAGAAGGTTGCGCTGTTCAGCCCCTGCAAGAATCATGGTGTGCCCTGGTTGCAACTTCTGGGCCATTGCTGGTCTAAGTTGTTGGTCACAGGGCTGGATCTAGAAGGAGGCAGGTGTTTCCTCCTCAGAAAATGAGGACTTCCTCTGGAGGAAGCTCATTTGGATTCAGCTGATCCAGGGCACCAAAGGGTTGGTTTCTGGGGTTCCATTCCTAGTCATGGTATCCTGTCCTAAATGATGTCCTGTCAAGAGTTCAAGACAACATGCAGGACCTTGAAGAGCTCCTAGGGTGCAAGTGTTATTTGTGTAAACGTCTAGATAGAACTGAAGCCTTGTTTACATTGTCTGCACTTGTAGTGCAGTAAGACCTGCCTCCCAAGGGTTGCTGGCTGGCTATTTCAGGGCTCTTAGTCTTTGATTCTGCAGGGATAGGAAGGGAAACATCTTCTCTGAATCAGAAGAGGGCAACAAAGCTCTTGGGAGGGTCTTAAGGACCATCCTGGCTGCTCTTTCCCCAGAGATAAAGTTGTAGCTTCATCTTCCACTGAGTGCATGGTCTCTGGCTTGTGAGTCATGACATTCACTGAATGTGCCATTCATAATGGACATGCCATAGTGTATATTTTGTATTCAAGTACGCAAGAAAATGCCAAGGACCAGAAGTAAAGGCTCCACTGGTTCTTCGCCTCTGAGATCCCTCCATCTCTTCTGCTTCTCCCATTTCCCCAATGTGTTGAATAAGTTTGGCATTTATATTGAACTGTTTTCCTTTTGTAAGAACAATTGCATTCTTGACTCTCTGTTTATTACTAAAGTGAACTTCAGGTGAATTTTGCAGAGCGTCCCCTGGAAGGTTTGCCCAACTGGAGCTATTGAAGTGGCAGTTATTGTGGCCTTGCTGTATTGTACATAAAATCTATTTCATGTAGCCTGTTGCAGTCTACTGGTGCAGAACGACTCTTCATTCAGGGATGAAATTAACTTGGGAACTCACATGGGTCTACTTTATAAATGATAGGTATGTGCAGCTGGTTTGGATGTTGTCATAGACGTCTGCAGCAGGCCCTTGATCACCTCGGTGAGAACCTGCCTAGAGAAGCAATAAATCTATTTCCCAGTAAGTTGAATATATCTTTTGGGACAATCTGCTCCTCTTTAGAAATTTTAAATAGATGCCAGATTGAAATGTTTTGCCATAGATTACAAGGCAACTCGTACCCTTTTGTTCTTTAGGAAAACCTGGCACGGAAGGCACTAGCCAAACTGCACACATTCATATAAAGCAAGTACAGTGCGAAAACAGGAAATATTTTCATTCAAATTGGCCAAATTAAAAAGCAAAGGGAGTGTCTAATATTATCCATGCATACTTTTGATGGTAATTACAGCAATTTCACAGCAAAGAACCCCTCAGTGCGTAGAGGAAATTATTGTGTATGAAGATATTGTTGATTAAACATACAGTTACTGGTTTGGAGTGTGAGGGTTGTTGTTGTTGTTTTTAATTTGTAAGAGGAGCTGTGTGTTCAGTTTGAGGCCAATATAAATAAAAGGTGACACCATGAGGAAGGCGGCAGTGCATGGCTTTGAGACAAAGAGAAGCCTGATGTATGCAACAAGCACAGGAGGTAGCTGCAGAATTTGAAAGATGGTATGACAGAATAAAATTTGTCTACCAATCCGGTCACTCGTAACCAGTAACATGGAGAGTACCTTATTGGCCTGAATATAAGCCATACTCCCCCCCCCCAAATTCCGACTGTGAAAAGTTAAAGCGTGGCTTATATTCATGGTCTTACGGTATGCAGCCAGGAGTGTGGGACAAACAGTGCCAGGAGCATGACAAAGTGGCGTCTGCCCCCCACATAGTGCCCTTTCTTCTCCCCCAAGCCCGGGAAGCGAGAGAGCAAGGAAGGAGAAAGGCTGCCGGCAACGCAGCACAGCTCCCCCCCCCCCTATGCAGCCAGGAGCAGCGAGGAATGGAGTAGCTTCTATTCAGGTATTTTTTCTTTTCTCTCTCTCCCCCCACCCCTCCAATTTTAAAGGTGCGGCTTATATTCGGGTGCGGCTTATATTTTGGTCAATAAAAATAGAGGCACACTCTCTCATCGTAGGGCGTCCTTGCACTGAAAGCCAGAAGGCAATCACGCAGAGGGTTAAGGGCCATAGGTCAGTGGTAAAACAGGGGCAATAGGTCAGATACTTGGCACGTATGAGACCAGAAGTCCCAGGTTCAATGCCTGGCTTCTCCACTTAAAAGCTTAGCAGTAACAAGACTGTTGGAGGGTACCCTCCAACATGTCCAGGCCCAAAACTGAGACACGCTACTGGGCGAGTCATGTGATCCTCTGAAAATAACCATGGAGTAACAAGAGCTAATTGAAAAAAATGTTAGGCCAAAATACAGAAGAGGCACCTGTGCAGTACACCATCTACATGTGTTCCACATATTATTATTATTATTATTATTATTATTATTATTATTATTATTATCATCATTATCATTATCATTATCATCATCACCACCACCACCACCACCTTTTAAGGAGAGGTTCCTTCTTAGAATCCTTCTCCTCTGAACACCTAAACTGCTGTGAAATTTTGGCCCACTGCCCAGTTTTTTTTTAAAAAAATAGTTTGTTGGAAATGATTGAGGGAAAGGTTCATGGAAAGAGGTTTTTGGAAAGAGGGGAGGGAGGGTTGGGGTGACAATGACAACAACTACACAAAGAATAGTACACAGTTCTCCCTCTTGATTACAGCCAATATGTAGAGTTGTTTCTGCAAAAATGGATGTTTGAACTGAGGGGAAGTGAAGGCAAATTCCAAAGTGTATGTGTAGAAAGGTCAGTAGAGGGACATCACACCAGTTGGACTGATAAAGGTTGTGAGCTGTTTGAATTACGAGACTTGTGTCTGAAGCCTGGAGCGATGCAGCAGAAAAGGAGAGGAAGAGAGAATGAAGGAAGGAAGGCTAGGTTACAGAACAGGTGGCAGAACATAGTGATACTGACAGGGAAATAACAACCTCTCTGCACAGATGGGAAACCCAAATTAGGGAGAATATCTTGGCAGAAGAGTCGTAGATATTGAGAAGTGTAGAAAGAAGTATAAGGAGTGCCCTGCTGCATCAGGCCTTTAAAAGCCCATCTAACCCACCAACATTTCTGACAGTGGCCAACCAGATCCCGATGGGAAGTCTTCAGGCAGAGGGCCACAGCACTCTCCCCATTTGTGAACCCCAGCATGCTCCTCAAAAATCCTGCTAGCTGTGTATCTAATAATCAAAATGTATGAGACGTATGAGCAGTATAGATAGATCATAAGGAGAGCCTGGCTGGATCAGATCTCATCCAGAATCCTGCTTCCCACACTGGCCAACTAATTTCCTCGGCAGCTAATATTCAGAGACATATGCTACAGAACTAGTTACAGGTAGGTAGCCATGTTGGTCTGACGTAGTCGAAACAACAACAACAACAACAACAACAACAACAAATCCTTCCAGTAGCACCTTAGAGACCAACTAAGTTTGTCATAGGTATGAGCTTTCGTGTGCATGCACACTTCTTCAGATACCTAAAGTATCTGAAGAAGGTATCTAAAGAAGTGTGCATGCACACGAAAGCTCATACCTATGACATACTTAGTTGGTCTCTACAGGAAGGAATATGCCATTGTGACTAGTGGCCATTGTTAGCCTTATCCTCCATGAATTTTTGTAATCTCTTTAAAAGCTACATCTTGTGGAAGCAAATAGTTTAACATGAAATCCAGTTTCACTTCCATTTGACTGATGGCAACTCACTTAAAACATATTTACAATTTCCATAGTGATTTGTGCTACAGATGTTTTGGGCTTGTTCTTCAGCACTGTGATTTATTTGGGAGACTTTTTTAAAAAGAAGATTAAAGATACAAGAGGTAATGACAATCTTATTTAATCAGGGTGGGGGGAGGGAAGAATACATTTTCCACATAAATAAGAAGATCTAAAAATAAAGATACAAAAAATAATATAATCAACGGCAACAAACCTCCCTAAACAATGCCCCCCAAATTTTAGTCCACATGCCATATCATAAAATGCTGTTATTTTGAGAGGTAGAAAGTAAAATGCTAGGCTATTGACTTGTACTGAGTGACACTGGCATATGATGACGATTTGTTTACTGTCCAAAACTAAAGGTTAGATCAAGTTTGACACATCACTATTATAAAGTGAATAAAAATACAGGAGATTTAGCAAGACTTTGTCATTTGGCACATGTGATTTCCTAATGGCGACCCCAGGCCAGGCAAAAGAGCTTTTTGTCCAAAGCCCTCTTGGTGGAAAAACACATTTTGGCATAGAAATGTCAGTCCATTATTATGACTGATTTCCTATCTAAGCACCAGATTCTTAACATTTATAATTTAGAGCGCTTCAGAAGGAAATGACAATTTGTCTTTTCAAAAGCAAAGGAGAAAATGGGATTTCATTAATTATTCCTTCTTAGGTGATGCCATACAGATCTTGTAATGGCATAAAGCGTTTTTTTCTTCTTTTTTTTAGCTTAGTGGACAAACAAAAGGCCATTATACTGAGATGCAGAATAACCTGCCAGACACATTTTGAAAAAAAATTGAGACAAGGTTACTTGTGATTTACACCCACTCCAAATACACAATTGCTTGCCTTGAAACAACAGAGGATATTGTCCAGTGTTTCACAGCATCTAGTCTCTTTTGAAATATTTATTGACAAGTTTCTGCTTTACAGGATCCTAGGCATCTTCTTCCAAAAAGACACCCTTTGGGAAGGTGATCCAATTTCTTGAGGGGTGGAGCAGCCATGAGACCACTTCATACAAACAAATGCTATTTCTTGGCACGTCTGAAAAAAAAGATTATCAGCCCTAATACAGATAATATAAACTTTTATATATGCATATGTGACGATGCAGCTAAAAGCTAACCAGCTAACTAAAATATATACTGTATCTTGCAACAAGCCTAATTGCATATGAAATACCTTTAAGCCAAAATACCTTATGATTTATTAACGTATATGAATGTATAGTTACTCTTGCACAGCTTTGTGAACACAATATGACAAAGAGTTCTGTAATCATTAAGCATATTTTTGTCATCATCAGAATGATGTCCTCTGTTTTGGAGTCTGTTTTCCCAGTTTCCTTAATTTTTTTAACCAGTTTTATAAAACTTGAAAGTTAGTAATTTCCCCCTATATTTTAGAGGCCCCTCATAAACTGAGGCCCTAAACTGGAGTTTACTTAGTTTGTGCATAAAGCCAGCACCAGGAATAGCTTGGCAAAGGTAAGCTTGGCTAAGAGAGCATGCACAGAGCTTCTGGGGCGCCGCAGCAGGTGTTGTGACTATGACATCAAATGCAAGGCAAGAAGTGTGTGTGCGTGTGTGGCGGTGCTGGATTTTGGCATTGCACAGGGCGCCACTGAAATTTGAGACGCTAAGTTCCGCCCCTGGGGAAGGGGTGTGTGGTTGAGGCGGACCACCCCAGGTATCACCACTGAGGGGTGTGTGTGACAAAATGCCAGTTGGCACTCACCGCGGGGCCTGCAGCGCGCCTGAGCCACACATCTCTCCTGGGAGTGACGCGGTGGCTTGGGCGCCTGCAGGCTCTACACTCTACATCTCATATCTTTCCCTTGTCAGATCCCCCCCTGCAACTCAGGTCATTTTCTCCCTTGCAACAGCAGCGCTGAACAACCTTGTTCCAATCTAAGTTAAGAAGCAAGGAAGTTTCATCCTTTCTGTTTTGTATCTGTTTTATTTGGTACATTAACCTTTAGACAATGCACTTATTTACTTTGCTGCTGCTGCTGCTGCTGTTGTTTTAAAAAATAAGTAATAAGGTCACAATAAAATTTTGGTGTGTGTAGCATTTTGAATGCTTAAAGCAATAAATCATATACTGTCTCGTGCTTACCCAGGAGCTCAGGAACTGAAGAAATCCCATTTGGGCTATACCGCGAAGGCCAAATAACAATGGGTATCAGGGAGCGGAAGCTTTGATGTATGGCTCTGGAAGAAGAAGCTCCAGACTTCTTCTCTATAAATTAACAGCTATTTTGCAGTGCTGATGTTTGGAACAGATTCTGCCTCTGGCTTCATTCCCTTTCCAGCCTCTTGATCTTTTCCAAAAACCTAAAAGGTGGGGGCGGGGTGGGGAACCTTCAAAATCACACCAGTCCTAATATATTTAACACAGAGAAAGAACAGAGGATTATTAGCAGATCCCCTGAAGCCAGTGTGTCATCTTCAGCCTAGGAAAAGCCAGTGGTTTACTCCAGCTGTGTCCTAGATATAGAATTTAGGCTTCAACCCTACACTCACTGACCTGGCAGTAAGTCCCACTGAGGGTCAACGCCACAGTGTTCTGTTGTGCCAGAAGCAGTTTAATCATGCTGGCCCCATGACCCGGAAAACTGTCTGTGGACAAACACTGGCTCCCTCGGCCTGAAGCGAGATGAGCGCTGCACCCCATAGTCAAGTTTGACTGGACTTAACGGTCCAGGGGTCCTTTACCTTTCCCTTAACACCTTTTGGAAAGTTTGGAGGCAGGCTGCCAGTGTTAACTACTATCAGATTGATTCCCACTTCTCTGCCAGGTGGAACTCTTTCCTCAAGGGAAGTTGTAACCCTTCCACTTGAATATGATGGAGGGCTCAAGCCACTGAGCTATCTTTAAATGACATGGCAGGGTGTGGCAGAAGTGCCTCACAACATTTCACCGGCAGGTCAATATTTCCCCTGTCTTTTCTTGTATTATAAGGCTTGCTCTCCAATGACTAATTTCCCATACTTTCACAGCACTGTGGCAGCTCTTGTTAGAGTATGATCCATGATACCTACACATATTGCTATGGTAAAGGTAAAGGTACTCCTGACCGTTAGGTCCAGTCGTGGACGAATCTGGGGTTGTGCGCTCACCTCGCTCTATAGGCCGAGGGAGCCGGCATTTGTCCGCAGACAGCTTCCGGGTCATGTGGCCAGCATGACTAAGCCACTTCTGGCGAACCAAAGCAGCACACGGAAATGCTGTTTACCTTCCCATCAGAGTGGTACCTATTTATCTACTTGCACTTTGACGTGCTTTCGAACTGCTAGGTGGGCAGGACCTGGGACCAAACAACAGGAGTTCACCCCGTCATGGGGATTCAAACCGCCAACCTTCTGATTGACAAGCCCTAGGCTCTGTGGTTTAGACCACAGCGCCACCTGCGTCCCTATTGCGATGGTAGTCTGCCTCATTTGAAAGGTTTCTTTATTAAGTGCAATAGTACATATAAAATTATGACAGTGTGTGGCCCCAGGCTCTTAATTAATATTGGTTTGGGCACACTGCATAGTCATCCTAGCAGAATTGTTCACCTCTGTTTTGCCATACACACCCACTCCATAGGAAGTATGGAGAGATGCATTTTCCAAAGTGTTATTGTGCCTCTTGCAACCTTGTTTTCTTTGGTTTCATTTTAGCTTAAGAGCAATGGTCATGGCTTAGCATTGTGAGAGCCCATTTGTATAGATAACTTGCAGTCATTAGACCTAGTTACATCATGCTACTGACATGACCTCAACCTCAAAATTGGCTCTGGGTAATCTGGAGAAACCCCAGAACAGTACATGAAGTGAAGAGAGGGGAGATCATTCTGTTGAGCAAGCTGAAATGTTTGTGTTGGAACGACCAGAAGAGTGTCATGTTGATTGTGTTAGATGGGCAATCAGTCCAACCTGGCATAAGGCGGCTTCCTATTTTCCATGGAAAAAAGGATCGTATAAATGGAATACAGTAGTATGCTAAATAAAATTAAGACATCTGCAATGCTTCAGTTACTCTTCTTGTTATCCTTCCATGCAACTGAGTCTTGAAAGAAGCTCTGTCTTTCTCTAGTAGTGCAGCACTTGCAAAGCTGCTCTTCTCTATGCTGTTAATAGTAATGCTAAGGATCTTCTGGCGAAAGTTAAGTGATTCTAAGCCCCATTTATTTCTACTGAAAAGATTTAAGCATAGGCTTATTCTCCCATTGAAAGCAACAAGGCTTAGTAGTACTAAACTGAGATTGGATCAGGTCCACAAAATCAAAAACCTCAGCGAAGGTAGGTAACTAGAGGCAGAGGCAGCTTTGCACGTTCATATAGATCTGCCTCTACAATAGCAATTTATTTCCCAAAGTGATGTACCCAGTGAATTGGTTTTGTCTCTTGAATGAGATGATGTTGATGGGACTTTTAAATGGAAGAAACTGGATGCATGCTGTGATTGAGGGGCAATCAATCTTCAGTGGAGAGATGTGGTTCTTTTCCTACTTCTTTGGCACCATTTCTCCACATTAAAGAGACAGCATTGAAATGAACATCATTTGAGTGTTTCACTGTATTAGAAATGCAATTTGCTGTATCAAATGTAAGGAATTCAGAATTCTAGAGAACCGTAAATCACTAGAAGCTCTTAAAAACCAAAGGCAGGTTCCTTCTCAAGGCGACTGTTAATCTGGGTTTTACCGCCTGGTCAATCACAGGAAAAGACAAAGAGTCAATAATAGCTGCATATGGCCCTTGTTAGGAAGTCCAGCAGGCAGCAATAGTATGTGAAGCTGAATACTTTCCATCTAAAATTAATTAAATTAGCTCTAGTTCCATAAATAATATACTTGGATCCCAGTGCATCTCCCAGGAGAAACAAGTTCTGAGTGGAGTGTACCAGGAGACCATTTGTGGAAATTAGGCAATTATTAGTTTAACATAGTCATCAAATTAATTTTGCAGAAGCAGAAAAATGCCAAGCATTAGAGGAAGATAGCACTGACATGGTGTATGGCCTGTGAAATGCTTTAAATTAATTGGAATGAAGCTCACTGGAGATTGCCAAGACAGACCACGGCATACTTTGTTTGCCTTTAGGGTCCAAGCAGAAGGTCTATCCTCCCCCCTTTTAAAGCAAGCAAACAAAAAATAGTCCATGCCATGTATTCATTCATACCTTATAGTATGAATGGTACACACTTTCCCTAACTAATTATATGAAAAAGGGTCATATGAAGCAGTTCTTAGACCAAAGCTACTAACAGATATATTGAGCTTTCATTTCCCATGTTTTATCACCCTTCAGGATAGTCAGTGATAAAAATCTGCTTCAGGCTAGATCAACAAAATGCTCAGTAGTACCCAGCATGAGGTTATACCACAATAACAGACCCATATGCTGACATTCTGCCAGAGCAGGGATGGTCAGGTGCCTTATGTTCTTCTGAAGGCGACACTCTGGGAACTGACTCTACCTATCAGATCTCAGGATGGTAGAAGATATGAAGACTATGACTCTTTCCGTGCTAGCCTAAAGAATTGTTCAGCTTTTCACAACTAACTAGAGATCATTTTCCCCCAGTGAATATTCTAACCAAATCTGCTACAAGATGGAGAATTTTTTTTTTTAAGGTTAGTATATCAGAACACAGGAAGAGCCTGCTGGATAAGTCCAATGGGCTATCTAGTCCCACCACATGACAGTGGCCAGCCAGGTCCCTGTGGGGAACCTCCAAGCAGGACCGGAGCACAAGAGCACTCTCCCCTCTTGTGGTTCCCAGCAACTGGCATTCAGAAGCATTCCTGCCTCCAACCGTGGAGGCAGGGCATAGCCATCATGGCTAGCAGCCATTGATAGGCTTGTCCTCAATGAATTTGTCTAATCCAGGCATCCCCAAACTGCGGCTCTCCAGATGTTTTGGCCTACAACTCCCATGATCCCTAGCTAACAGAACTAGTGGTTGGGGAAGATGGGAATTGTAGTCCAAAACATCTAGAGGGCCAAAGTTTGGGGATGCATGGTCTGTTGTTGTTTAGTCGTTTAGTCGTGTCCGACTCTTCGTGACCCCATGGACCATAGCACGCCAGGCACTCCTGTCAACCACTGCCTCCCGCAGTTTGGTCAAACTCATGTTCGTAGCTTCGAGAACACTGTCCAACCATCTCGTCCTCTGTCGTCCCCTTCTCCTAGTGCCCTCAATCTTTCCCAACATCAGGGTCTTTCCCAAGGATTCTTCTCTTCTCATGAGGTGGCCAAAGTATTGGAGCCTCAGCTTCACGATCTGTCCTTCCAGTGAGCACTGAGGGCTGATTTCCTTCAGAATGGATAGGTTTGATCTTCATGCAGTCCATGGGACTCTCAAGAGTCTCCTCCAGCACCATAATTCAAAAGCATCAATTCTTCGGTGATCAGCCTTCTTTATGGTCCAGCTCTCACTTCCATACATCACTACTAGGAAAACATAGCTTTAACTATACGGACCTTTGTCGGCAAGGTGATGTCTCTGCTTTTTAAAATGCTGTCTAGGTTTGTCATTGCTTTTCTCCCAAGAAGCAGGCGTCTTTTAATTTCGTGACTGCTGTCACCATCTGCAGTGATCAATGCCTGGTCTAATCCTCTCTTAAAGCCATCCACATTGGTGGCCATCACTGCTTCCAGTGGGAGCAAGTTCCGTGGTTTACCTATGTATTGCATGAATAAGTACTTTCTTTTATCTGTCCTGCATCTCCCAACATTCAGCTTGATTGTTTGTCCACGAGTTCTAACATTATTGGAGATGGAGAAAAACTTTTCTGCATCCACTTTCTCTATACCACTTTTTCTTCTATCGTGTCATATCTTAGTCACCTTTTCTCTGAATGAAAAAGCCCCGAGTGCTGCATCCTTTCTTCCTAGGAGAGTTGCTTCACCCCCTTGGTGATTTTTGGTTGCTCTTTTCTCTGTTTTGCTTGCTCTCACCAGAGTTAAAATCCTTGTCCACAAAGCATTACAGAGGCTTAAGCTTGTGAACTTACCTAATGGATGGGAGTCTGCTTTATTCAGGGATTCTATTGTGTTCTTGACATCTCCTGGAGACCTACTGTGACCTACACCTAAAAATGGAGGTACAGCAGAAACCTGACTGTAATCCACAGGACAAACAAAGTTTATAGGCACATTTTCTATTGTAAAACCCAAGCAACGAACAAACATTATCTATATTCCCTGCATTAGTTAGTTAATGGAACAGGGCAAGCTTTACACACATGATTAGGTCACCGTATTTGCTTCAAGTACACCTTGAACAGGTAACTTTTTATGACTGCCACCTCCACCCATGCTTGAAGCCAAATGAGACACAAAGGAGTGCTTAGAAGACAAATATTCTGTATGGTGTGAGGTGTCATTAGCTGCCCAACCTGAACGCGTTTATTACTAATGACAGTGGGTTAGTTGTCTCCTTGTGCACCAAGCTGTAAAAAGATCCTCTTGGGGCAGTGAGGGGTGCCTCTGAGACTCCCTCTCAGCTCCTCTGACATTGTGGTGATCATTTGCCTCACCACAGAATATGCTTTGCTGCTCTTTCGTATCAAGTCGTCATTATCATGCAGCATCCAGTGAATGTCTAGGTTTAGTTTGAAAGTGTGTGAATTGTCACGTCATTCCCCTCGTCACTATAGCCAGATGGGGAAATCAGAATGGTTATTGCACTCTAAGTGAACTTGAGAAATACATAAATGTTCCTACACTGCCTGAGTTACAGAAATCCCTGAAGCAAAAGCAAGGGAGGAGGTTTTTCAGCCAAGCCACCCTACCTCTGCATAATTGTCCTGTGAGTGGGGTCTCACAAGGTAGGAAGGAAATAGGACCGGGAATGAAATTCAGTTTAGTCTTTGCTAAACCTGATAGATTGATCCATGCTTAGCAGTAAAAGTGCATGGACAATGAGGATGCACACAAGTGTTCTATTTTACTTTACATGCTATTCAGTAACATTGAAAGTACCTCATTGTAGTAGAGAAGTTTCTGAAGTTGTTTAATCACAGGCTCAAGATGGTTTGAGGGCCACGCTATATGAAAGCTATGAGATTCATGATTGAATCTCTCTATATTTACTTTAAAAAAAATCAGTAAAACCAGAGCAGTTGTAGAGCGGGGGTAACTGGATTATGACCACTGAACAGGAGTGGGGAATTAACACTTCCCCTTACCCCATTTTTCATAGGTCTACTCCAATATCTACTCCAAAGCTGCTGTTTGCTCTGCTGGAGGAAACAAATTGGTACTTCTCTATATATCTCTCCACTTATTACCAGTGTCCTGTAGTGGTGTAGTGTGGTGTAGTGGTTAAGAGCAGTAGACTCGTAATCTGGGGAACCGGGTTCGCGTCTCCGCTTCTCCACGTGCAGCTGCTGGGTGACCTTGGGCTAGTCACACTTCTCTGAAGTCTCTCAGCCCCACCCACCTCACAGGGTGTCTGTTGTGGGGGAGGAGGGAAAAGGAGAATGTTAGCCGCTTTGAGACTGCTTCGGGTAGTGATAAAGCGGGATATCAAATCCAAACAAAACTCAATGCATGAACATTTTGGGAAGAGTGTCGGTAGGCTTCCAGAGGCTGTTATTTCCCAGCTTAGGGATCATGGCCTTTGTGTTTTGCTATCATACACATTGTGGTCCAAATTATTTTTGGCATGATAACTACTAAATTTAGCATTATTTCATGATGGATTAATTTGGCCCCCCAGAGTGATTTTCTTGCCCAGTTAAGCATGTTTACTTACTTTTGTTAAAAAACAACAACACAATACGATGCATGAAAATTGCTTTATTACAAGAAAGAGAAGGTTGCAATAAAACCTGTCTCCTTGGGTGTGCTAATTCCATTTTACAAAGGAATAACATATTGTTTTAATTAATCATATGAAAGCAAAATTAGCATGATTATGTGAAAGGTGTTGTAAATCATTCTGATCCACTTCACTAAACAAAGAGCATCTAGTTATTTCAGAGTTGTTAAAGATTTTATCTATCCAAGTGAAAATTCAATTAGCACTATCCCGTCTCATATTAAAAAAACGACAACCATAGGATTCCAACAGCAGGGAGGAACAGACATTCTATGCCTGTGAATCCTACCTTGTGCCAGTATGATAAATTACTGTAATTAACAGTATCCCACACAAACTAAACAATATTTACAGAATGGCTGTTCCAAGAATACCCTGCCCCTATTGCAGGGGCAGACTTTGGTATTCGAAATTTCAGTGGCGCCCTTTGTGAGCCCTAAATTTGGGGCCCCTGCACCTCTCACCTTCCATTCACTACATCATAGTTGCAACATCCTGTGGTGCCCACTAGGCTTGGCACCCATTTGAAATGGAACCAGTTGTGATGCTTAAACATGCCTCTGCCCATTGTTCTAAAGCAGGGGTCAGCAAACTTTTGCAACCGGGGGCCGGTCCACTGTCCTTCAGACTATATTTTGAAAATAAATATGAACAAATTCCTATGCCCCACAAATAACCCAGAGATGCATTTTAAATAAAAGGACACATTCTACTCATGTAAAAACACCAGGCAGGCCCCACAAATAACCCAGAGATGCATTGTAAATAAAAGGACACATTCTACTCATGTAAAAACATGCTGATTCCCGGACTGTCTGCGGGCTGGATTTAGAAGGCAATTGGGCCGCATCTGGCCCCCGGGCCTTAGTTTGGGAACCCCTGTTCTAAAGACTATGACATAACGGCTCCAACTGTTCTCAAAATCTCCTTATGGGTGTTGTTTTTGAAGCAAGCAAGCAAGCAAGCAAGCAAGCAAGCAAGCAAGCAAGCAAGCAAATGTATAAAAGCCCATTTCCAACTATGCCCATAATTCCCTAACTGTATGCCACAAGAGAAGATGCAATGCCTCAGGAAATTAAGTGACTGTGTTTGATTGTTTATTACCATTATATCCCCCCTTTTGTCCATGATAGGATTCAAGGTAGGACACCAAAAGTTCCCAGGCTGTCTTTTATCCAAGCACTGATCAAACCCAGTGCATCGTGTGCCTTCTGGACCAGGCCCTCTTCTGTGCCCTTCAGAGTGTCAAGTCCCTGAGCAGCAATGATTCCAGCCTTGCTCACACATCAGGGGAAGTAAGAATGCACAAAGATTCCTAGGCATGGCTTGCAGTCTACACTTGAAAGCTGTGGGGAAATCTCAGAGGCATCATTTTTGCCCTAGGAAGTATGAACCCAACCCATGAGCCCTGATCTAATGCACAAAGAGGCGGCTAGGGTGCTGGGAGGCATTATTAATGGGGCTATCCCATAGTTGTAAGGAAGATATATTTCCTTTGTTCTGGGATCTGATTAAGAAAATATGATAAGAGTGAAGTGTGCATCTGGTCTGATTCCTCAAACTGTACCCAAAACTGTACCCAACACTGTACCCAAACTTTCTAAAGGTTGGGAAATGCCAGTTTTATGGAACAGAACCAGGCACAACTTGTAGAATAGTTTGGTAAAGTGACTCACAATGAACTAGGCAACTGAGGGCAGAATAAGATGTCATGAGAGGCACAGAGCTGTTGCTGCACATTATCTTTCTACTCTGTTTCTGGCAACATTTACTTGGTGTGAGTGATATCCTCTTTCTTGGCTTCAATTTCCATTCTGCCCGGTATTGGTCACAAGCAGCCTGATTCTGTTCCACTGCAATTCAGCTTCCAAAAACCCCTATGCTATTCAACTCATTGTCTGCTATAGGTGAAATCTGACATAATTAATTTCATTATCATTACATTATTCCATGCCATTAATTTGAGTGCCAGGGAAAATAGTGCAAATTACCTATGTATCATTTGCAGACTGAAAACAAGAGTGAATACCAATTGCATTTGCTGGATTGATTTCCATTCCAGACACAGGACAAATAAGTGAACAAAGGCAATTTCCACTCCCATTTCCGTTTTTGTCAAAATTCTCTGACATCCCTACTTGTGGATGAATTCATTAATGACATTTTAATATCACATTTGGGCTGGTCCCTTTTATTTCTTGATGCTTACATTTTTAGGAATGGGAGTGACTTGGAACTTAAATAACACTGCACAAAATAGGTTATTAGGATAGTTTAAATCCATCCCTGTGAACTAAGGACCAGTTAATAATAACTCGTATGTGTCTGATGTGTTTATTTTATATAAGGGCTGAAAGCTCAGATTCATGTGTGTGAAGGAGGTGTTAGAAGCTGGATACCAAGTTGCTGTGAAAGGACTCATACTGCAGTCGCAAATACCTTTGCTCCAGCTGAGGTAGGCCTCTGCTCATAGAAAGTGGGGGTGGTGTGGTGATTTTTATTGATTTATGGTTCTAATGAGGTTGTGTGGCTTGTTTAAATTTTGTCTGTTTTGCTATGATGTTGCCTAGAGAATAATTGAAACAAATAAAAGGTTTTTGTAGATTCCCCTCTGTGTCAGGGACTGGCTGGATGACCAAGACTGGTGGGAGGCACCACCCGAGGAACCCCCTGAGGAAGAAGACTCAGACCCAGGGCAGTGGTGGTGGGACACAGAAGACAGATCGGATGAGGAAGCTGCCGGGGGTGGGGGTGGGTGGAAGACACAAGAGGATTGAGTGAACAAGAAGGTGCCAGAGGCAGGATGCTCTGCAAGGACAGGATGCAGGAGGGAAACACTTCAAACTCAGAATCTGAAGGAGAGGACAGAGAGGGGGAAGACACTGCAGCAGCTTCACAGCAGCTGTCTGATCCTTCTGCCTTGAGCTCCCTTTGACTCTGAGGTCTTGCAGACTGTTACATGTAGGTGAACAGAAATCTAGAAAAGCCCAAGGGAGGGAGCCCTCCTATTTGTTGGAGTTGGTGTCTATTTGTTGGAGTTGTTGGAGTTGTTGTTGGAAGATGTCCAGAAGAGGGGGGGGTAGCGGTCTTGGCAACGTCTTTGCGGAGGCAGCCGTGTCTGTGTGATCTCTGTTGTATACTAATTTCCTAAATAAAACCGCTAACTTTACTTTGAGTCTCCCTTCTGACCCGTTGAGGAACCTGCTCCTCCTGACAGCCACCTGATACCCTGCAGCCTCCTGTGCGCCCCCCCCCATCCCAATCCTGTCCAGACCGTGGGAGGTGGCACAGAGCCTCAAAGGAGGAGATATCATCAACCACATAAATGATTTTCATCCTCCTGTTAGAATGTGCCAACCAGGGGCACTATTTATGTGAATGGAACTTCGCCCATGGGGAATTTGGACCCAACCCACTGTCCCGCAAGCGCAAATGATAATTCCACATGCCCTTGCTCAACCAACTTTATAATTGATTGTAGTGGTGCACCGTAACACAGTTTTTGTTGTTTCACAGTGCTTGTACAACCTCTTTCCAAGGGCACCACGGAATCCTGCTTTGACAGGAAAGTGTATGCAAAGGGTTTCGCGAATAAGAGTTAAGAGGGAGTTTTTTTGTTTTTTGTTTTACTGGACCAGTTCCATGTGAATCATTCTGGACACAAAGTCTTGCACACCATTTTGTCTTAGTGCTAAGCTGAGAATTCATCTGTCTCATCACCAATTCAGAGGGGAGAGCACCAGCGAAAGCATCACTTAGGTAATTTCTGGCAAACTCCCAAACTTGTAATGACCTGGCCATGATCATTTGATTGTAGCCCAAGAACAAAATGTTCACATATCCATTTGGTGTAATTTTCAGTGCTTACACCAGCTGTGAGGATCTGGGCCTCAGTTTAGAAAGTAAAGATGTAAGCCAATTTTTTTTTAAAAAAAATGTTGATAACGGACAACAAAAGGTACAGTTGGCAGCAGAGTCAGCCAATGTGGATATAAATTTGACATGCTGCATGAGGAAGGAAGGGGATGGTACAGAACATTTGCAGCAGCTGTCACTGTAATTTAGATTATTTAACTGGAAAACATTTACCCAAAAGAAAAGTAAAAGCCTTGGCCAGGCAACTGATTGGTGCGTTTTGAGAAACTTATATGGGATGGAGGAATTTCCCCCCTGCATATTTCTTTTTTAAATAAAATTGTTCACTATGTTATCATTTATAACCTGACTGCTGCTTGAGGCTCTACAGTTCCCGTCTGACTCATGGCTAGAGATGGGGGAGAAATGCGATTTGGCTTCTATTTAAAGGTGAACCTACCAAATTTGTGTGAGTTATCTTTTGAAATTTTCACTTCTCCAAATTTTGCAGTGCAGTTCTCCAGCCAAGTTAGGTGCAGAAATATGTGTATACTAAAAATTCAAGTATTAGTGAAAATAGCATGCAGAAATACATTATAGTAGGGAAAATTGCTTTTTAAAAATGTGTTTTTTAGGCAAAAGTGCATGCAAAAGTGTATATTAGGAGAAATATACATTACATTAGGAGAAATACATGTTTTTTTCCTGATCCAGAATAGCCCCTAAGAAAGCATGTTTAGGACCATAGACTTCATCATTTCTTTTTGCATTTATATATTGCCTTTTATCCAAGAAGCTCAATGTGGTATGTATAGCTCTCTACCTCTTCATTTTATCCTCACAAGAACACTGTGAGGCAAGTTAGGCTGAGAGATGGTGACCAAGGACTTTTGTGGGGATTTGGAGTATGTAGGTACAAGATTTGCTTGGATTCAGTGCTTTGGAGAATAGCTCACTTCAGACCAAAGCACTTTGTAGACTGACAAATTTGGCTCAGGATCCATATGAATCTGCCCTATGTCCAAGGGTTTTAGTGCTAGGTCCTAAGGCTGCACTAAAGTTTAAAGTTGTTGGGTTTTTTAAAAAGTATTTTTAAAAGTATTTTTAAAGTTGTTGGTTTTTTTTAAATCATTTTTAAAAAAAAATTACTGGAAATATTTAGTGAGGAAATAAAGTGAAAGAAAAGGGGGAAAGAAAAGAAAAGAAATACAGTGGTACCTCGGTTTTCAAACGTAATCTGTTCTGGAAGACCGTTTGAGTTCTGAAATGTTTGAAAACCGAAAACTCAATACGGAAACCTCAATACAATATGGAAAACTCAAAACGGAAGCCAAATGGCATGTTCGACTTCCAAAAAGTGTTCGAAAACCAAAGTATTCACTTCCGGGTTTACGGTGTCTGAGTTAAAAAATGGAGACGTTCAAAAAGCGAGGTACCACTATACTTGAAATTGCGATACAATATGTGGGTATCTAAATAATACAATTATTCCAACAAGTGTAAAATTATTAGCGAGCCATTATACTTTTTATAAATGGATTCCAGTTTGCTTTTGGGGTGGGAAGAATTCAATGGATTTGCTTTCCCTGTAAAATAATTCCCTGTGATTATAAACTAGGCCTGTCAGTCACACACAGAGCCATTGCTCTCTCCTCTCCTGTTTCCTCTGTATCCCCTCATCAGCCCATCCAGGTGCTATGGCAAACTTAAACACCCCCACCCCCCACTTTACCTCACCACCTCTGAAAAATTATGCATTGCTGAGGCGTGGCGAAACACTTCAGGGATTTTCACTTTGACATGTGCTCCTTTGTAAAGACTCCACTTTGCCTCTGACAAGCAAAAAAACAAAATAAAGTCAAAAACCCAACAACTCTCTAAGGCACACCCCCTAGCCTGGTCAGAAAAGTTTCTATTAGAAGTTCTTAAAATTAGCTGGACTCTTTGCTAAGCCACTTGGTCTAGTTATGCCTGAGTCCTCTGGGCAAGAAAGATGCAAAGAGCTGAAATTCTGAGGACAAATACTACTATAATAGACACTTTAATAAATAGCTCAGAGCATTCCACCGCAGAATGACTCATAAAGAGCAGTGTGTGCAGAGGGTGCGGGAAACTCTTGTGATTCGTTGAAACGGAATAGTGCCAAGGACAAGAATGATGAAGGTGGTACTGCAAGGAAGTACAGCATGTATCATGTTGTGAAAAATGTAACTCTGAGCCACATAAGGCTCTTGGATTATAGAGGACACTATACACCTTTTTAGTTTCTTTCATATTTTTTACGTTCTGCATAAAAAAGCCCTTCTGGATAGTGCTAATCTAAATTCCATTGTAGTCAATAAAAGTCTCCTCACTGACTACTGTGTGAGGCAGATTTTAAGACCCTTGTCTGCTTTGGATCCGATCCAATTGCTGCACAAATGTTAGTTATGTTACGAGGCATTCCCTCAACCCTACCCCAGTCTGAATGATTCCTTGATCAATCACTGCTGAACAATCTTTCAACTCCTAACTTTATTTCGCTAGGTTTGCTCAGTGGTAAAGGAGTTACTGAGTATGTAATGGAAAAGGATCTGGACCACAGCCAAACTGCAGCCTCATCAAGAATGAAATGCTTCCTTTCTCTCCCTGAAAGAAGGGGTGGGGGTGGGGACAACACGACGGCAACCCACGTTTCTGTGTGGCTCAGTTGAGCTAGACAGAAGGTGAGCTATAGCACTAGCACAGCAGAACTGATGGCTGTGCCTAGTGTTGGGAACTGAAATGGATCCCAGCATGAGCAAGATGTGTTAAATATTCTGTTCACACACTTATCACTTCCCTAGGCCTTCCAGGGGCAGCTGTGCAGGGTTTAATTTCCTTCAGTTGAGAGCACTCCTGGAATTGATGGAGCTCTTCATCATGATATTTGCATCATTTACAAATATTCAAGTGGAAGTCTCCTATATTGGAAGCAGATCTCCCAGACTCCTTCATGGGAAGACAGATTCTGTACCCTGAGTTGTTTTAGCTTCAGCCTTAACACATCTCTCTCCCCTTCTGCTCAGCCCTTGTATCAGCCCCCCAGCCAACCTGCTGCTATGTTTCACATACATTGTCCGTTAAAAAACCAATAACATTTCCAATCATTAAATAGCATAAAGGTCCTTTCTGTGTCACATCCCTAACTTCCATTGTGGGTCACTTTAGGCAAAAACTATTGAAAGCCAGGGCCATTTCCAGAATCAATTTCAACACAATTTTAAAAGAGATTTTCTAGCTGCTGCAGAAAAGTGTTGGTGGCACAGGGACTCTTCTAGGTCACCTCACCTAGAATGCCTTGCTCTGAGTGAGGCGGAAAGGAGGAAGAGGCGGGGTCAGACTGACAGGGTGCTGCCATATTTATGGCAGCAAAACCTTTCAAATTATAGGAGGGAGAGGAAGAAGAGGAAAGTGTGGAATAACACTTGTTTTAATGCAACGTCATATAACCTCTCTACAGACAAACCAGGGAATCAGAGAAAGCGTTTTATATGCGTTGTATGTGCATTATAGCATTGTGACACCAGATGGTGCTGTGGAGTTACGTTTTTGCCAACCCGATTTCTCACACAAAGTTTACAACGTGTTTAATAGCTAATGCCATCCAATGTCCCTGTAAACAAATTGGGATGAATGCTCAATAGACAGATCATCTGGAAGTAGTCCTACAGAGATAACAATAACTATTGCAGGCATTTATATGGTCAGTGTCCACAGACACTGGTGGCCCACAGTTCGCTCTCCTTAGCAAATGCCAGGCTTACCCATGCCATGAACATGGAATTGCACTGTAGCATCAACCCTATGGTTTGCAGTTCCATAGTTTTTATTGCTTATTCTCCCCTTCAATGTCATGGAGAAAGCCAGCTGATGAAGAAAATAAATCCAGGGGAAGGGGAGAGTGGCATAGTGTTTTTATAAAAAAAAATTATTCAATTTTATCTTCATAATAGGTATTACAAGAAACCAAAACCACAAAATTGCAGAACAGAAGAGAGTACATCATGAAAACATAAAGAATTCATCATTTTGCCACAAATGAGCATCTATGGATAAAACACAAAAGATTAAAAATAGGAGAATCAGTTTGATATTAAACCTAACCATAGTTGTCCATGTTTACAATGAGGTTTCTTTAAAAAAAGGAAAATGGAGCCAGCTGTATTTATATGTGGGATACTGTTTTTACTACGCCAACAAAAGAATCTTGCAAACATGAGAAGGGTATGTGTCCTTCAGTGGATAGAGTACCAAATACTAACAAAGTAAACTTTAAAAATCCAGAAGACAAACTCCAGAATGTACAACTATATTTAATTACGGAAGGCTGCTAGAACCCTTATGGATTACAGAGCATAGGTAAGTGGGATTTACAGTGTGAACTATTTTGGTCCCTGCTCTAAGAAGTGCATGCAGGCATATTCAACAATGAGAGATTAACACATAACAGATCCACGTCAGCATCTGAAATCGTTTATGTATTCTGCATCGTTTATGTATTCTGACTTGGGAGGCATTATCAGTTGTGACATCTAGCAGAGAGATTATCTTCCATGTCCGTATGACATTTCATTCTACAAAGGCTCCTTTAGTACATAACAGGAACTAAAGGAAGTACTTTCCAAAGTGCATCTGGACATGGATATTTCATATCAGATGTAGACCAGACTTTAGTTTGTGAGTGTCTGCATTTGGCAAGCTGAAGTCTTGGTGTTCACTGTTATAGGCAGGGGTACCATATGGTGTAGCTGGTAGCAATTAGTCAGCTGGAAGGGCCTGTGAGACAGCTATGCAGCCTCTTTGATACGAGTAAACAACAGAGCGTACATTCAGGTTTCTCAGACATCTTACAATAAAGGGCAGCTTCACTGAGAAGAGGAATAACCTTCACACCTTCGGTATCCAGGCTCTGAACCTGAAAGCAGTGCAAAAGGGTACGCTATATTTGAAACTTTGGAAACTACACATACGCCAAGGTGACCTCCTTCAGAAAGGCACATTTGTGACTGGATTTGAAATTAAAGGCATTTCCCAGGCCCTTTAAGTTTCTATCAAACACAAGGACTAGAAGGCATGAACTAAATGTAAGACATTGTTTTGCCTTGCAGGGTTCATGGCAGAATTTCTTCACCTTGGGAGTGCTCAATACAAGGCAAGAGGGAGATTAGCAGCAAATAGACTCATGGAAGGCATGCCTACAAGGGTACAGCCCTGGAAGCCAAGTATGGGAAGCCAAGTATTTCGATGCTGGCAATTTAATTCAAGGCAAGAAATCAATGAGGGATGCTCCGGGGCAGTTCGCCACTTGATGCGGCATGCATGATTGCTGTGGGTATTATGGTGGTATATTCTTCAGCAAATACATATAGAGTGGCTGATATATCTGCATCTTTTTCAACAGCCATGCTTCTGTGCTGAGGAACCCTAACCTCACCAGTGCTGTCTTGTATATGTAAATTGGTGTTTAAAGACACACACACGTATCATATGTTACTTCCTTTCTGCAAGAAACATCTACAGCAATTGTGAGCCACTACCAGCTTTTTCTGTAGTGCAAGATTTCTAGAGTCAATTTTATGCAGTTTGAATGTGCATCAGTCATGGCCTATTTGCCTTTCATAGTCTGCTGCTTGCTGTATTTTGTGTGCATTCCATTTTAAAAAAATGTTTGTTTGAATATTATTGGCTTATGGTGGATATCACCTAGAATGCAATTGGTTCCTTTTGTTTCCTCTCCAATGTGTGTTGAAAACAGTTCAGTGGTGCATAGAGAGGGACAGCACTATCACAACAACCTTCAAACGTCTAGAATAAGTCATATGGTAAATTTGCATGGGCATACTATCATGAAACAAAGTATATCAAGAGTGGAAAGCTCCATTAATCAAATGCAAAGTGGGCTCACAAAGATGTGAATACCACTCTTTGAACTAAGAAAATGGTGAGCATTGCAGGGAGGAAGCACTGAGACATGTCATTTCATCTCACAAAGGTACATTTGGTTTCACCATAGCATTATTAGCAATAATAACAATAACAATAACAATAACAATAACAATAACAATAATAATATATTTATACCCCGCCCATCTGGCTGGGTTTCTCCAGCCACTCTTGGTGGCTTCCAACAGAAAAATGAAATAAAATAATCTATTAAACATTAAAAGCCTCCCTAAACAGGGCTGCCTTCAGATGTCTTCTAAAAATCTGGTAGCTGTTTTTCTCTTTGACATCTGATGGGAGGGCATTCCACAGGGCGGGCGCCACCACCGAGAAGGCCCTCTGCCCGGTTCCCTGCAACTTGGCTTCTTGCAACGAGGGAACCGCCAGAAGGCCCTTGGTACTGGACCTCAGTGTCTGGGCAGAACGATGGGGGTGGAGACGCTCCTTCAGGTATACTGGACCGAGGCCATTTAGGGATTTCAAGGTCAGCACCAACACTTTGAACTGTGCTCGGAAACATACTGGGAGCCAATGTAGATCTTTCAAGACCTACATTATGTGGTCTCGGCAGCCGCTCCCAGTCACCAGTCTAGCTGCCGCATTCTGGATTAGTTGTAGTTTCTGGGTCACCTTCAAAGGTAGCCCCACGTAGAGTGTATTGCAGTAGTCCAAGCGGGAGATAACTAGAGCATGCACCACTCTGGCGAGACAGTCTGCAGGCAGGTAGGGTCTCAGCCTGCGTACCAGATGGAGCTGATGAACAGCTGCCCTGGACACAGAATTGACCTGCGCCTCCATGGACAGCTGTGAGTCCAGAATGACTCCCAGGCTGCACACCTGGTCCTTCAGGGGCACAGTAACCCATTCAGGACCAGGGAGTCCTCCACACCTGCCCATCTCCTGTCCCCCACAAACAGTACTTCTGTCTTGTCAGGAATCAATCTCAATCTGTTAGCTGCCATCCATCCTCCAACCGCCTCCAGGCACTCACACAGGACCTTCACTGGTTCTGATTTGAAAGAGAGGTAGAGCTGGGTATCATCCACATACTGATGAACACCCAGCCCAAATCCCGATGATCTCTCCCAGCGGATGCATGTAAATGTTAAAAAGCATGGGGGAGAGGACAGAGCCCTGAGGCACCCCACAAGTGAGAGCCCAGGGGTCCGAACACTCACCCACCACCATCACTTTCTGAACACTTTCAATCCACAACAGTTGTTTATGTGCATTTTGCAGATTAAAGGTAAAGGTACCCCTGATCATTAGGTCCAGTCGCAGACGACTCTGGGGTTGCAGCGCTCATCTCGCTCTATAGGCTGAGGGAGCCGGCGTTTGTCCACAGACAGTTTCTGGGTCATGTGGCCAGCATGACTAAGCCGTTTCTGGTGAACCAGAGCAGCGCACGGAAACGCCATTTACCTTCCCGCCGGAACGGTACCTATTTATCTACTTGCACTTGATGTGCTTTTGAACTGCTAGGTGGGCAGAAGCTGGGACTGAACAACGGGAGCTCACCTCGTTGCGGGGATTCGAACCGCCGACCTTCTGATCGACAAGCCCTAGGCTCTGTGGTTTAGAGAGCACACCCACGTCCCTACTATACTACAGATTAGAGGCATCTTAATTACAACTTTATTTGGTATTAATGCACAATGTGCTTTCTGTGCAGTCTTAGTGGATTAGAGCTTGAAGAAAGAAAGAAAGAAAGAAAGAAAGAAAGAAAGAAAGAAAGAAAGAAAGAAAGAAAGAATGCAGAATCTGGAATTGCCCAGCATATTCAGAGTCAGGACATGGGAAGATGCCTTATACCAAGAAAGGTGGCTGTCCAGGGTTGAACCTAGGACTTTATGCATACAAAGGATGTGCTCTTCCACTGAGCTATGATCCCAACCCTCACAGTACTGTACTGAGCTTCTAACTGAGATCTTGGGCCAATGGAATGTGATTGGAATCTATTTCCTTGTCACTATTTCCCTGAAAGAATGGGGTGACAAATTTTCAGGAAGTCCACACTAGTTTGCTTACAATATATCTCTGCCCAGTTATTGGCTTGAGCAGTAGTTGCAAGGCAACTTAGGGTAAAACCTTAGAGCTGAAAAACAGTAAGCATGTGAATTTTAGGGAAAGGAGTAGTTTGGTTTGAGTTGGTCAGTTCTTATTTTCTTTACTTTTGGTAAACTTTCATTTGCACCTTTTTTTTGTCCAACCCCACTGTTCTCTCTGCTCTCCCCGCCCAAGGAACTGCTGACAAAAAATAAATTTTACAAAATGGCTGTCACTCCTAGTGACTGACAAAAGAAAGGGCATTTGTCCTTCTGCGTCACAGCATGATGAGCAAATGGCGGATCCACAACCACTCATTTGCATTCAAAGTGGACCATTTCATTAAGAATTTCATTAGGATGGTAATGTTTAATGTTTCCTGGAAAAAATTAGTTTTTTGAGGGGGGGGGGAGTTGTTCAATTATATAATTAAAGTGGGGGAATTAAGGGAAGATTGCAAAGTGCTTGCATAATGTTTAATGGTAAAACTTGTAAATAAGTTTAAAAGGAAATTAGAGTTTGAAAGTTCTTGTGTGTGTGTGTGTGTGTGTGTGTGTGTGTCTATTACTTGACTTGAATTACGCTTCCCACAAGTCAGGGAACACAAGAGATATAGGGTGCAGCAGAGAAGTTGATAATGTAGGACACTAGAAACCATTTGTAGGCAGGGCTGATTTATATCCGTAATCTGGAGCTATGAGACATGCTGACCTGGTTACGCTTAGAACATAATGTGAATCTATAGACTCAGGAATGGAATGCAACCCAAACCCTAGTCTGGAAGAGCAGGACACAGACCCACCCTAGGCTTTAGCTTCCATAGGTTGGACAGCTCGTTCATATGCATCCCAAGGGAAAGGAATTGCCATGAGAAGACATGTGGACTTTGGGTCACCACGTTCTGAAGCAGCTGAAATTGCTTTTCGGAGGCAGCCCAATACAAAGCACGCTAAAGTCTTCTACCTTGAAAGTTATCTGGGTGTGAATTATTGTAGCAAAATTACCCAGGAGATGATGCCACCATTGCTAGCAGCCAGACTTGATAAAAGGCACTTTTGGTTATGGCATCACTTGGAAACAGCTGGGTCTAACAACATCTCTTGACAGTAAAACCCGAAACTTAAGGGGAAACACAGACCTATTAAAGTAATGCTTGAACACCATCACCACCTCAATCTCCCCTGCATTGAGTTTCAGGTTTTTAGCCTACAATCAGTCCACACCGACTGATCTGCAACACCTGAATCAGCATCCTGAAAACACCATGACCTCAAATCAGATCACTGAATGGGGGACCAGACAGAATCCCACATGGAGCTCTCCTCTTATGGGGCTTTTTCAGATCAGGAATCTAGGGCTGAAATCTAAACAGAGGCCAATTACACAATGGCACCCCTGCCACACTATCCTGTTGACTTCTTCTTCCTTTTGAGTTTCAAGGTTCATTTCTTAACAAGAAATGGAAAAGAATTCTTTGGCAGTTGTGATTTTTCTCGTCGTATTCCTATACTGTTGGAAGAACATGTACGTGGTGGAAATTTCCTTTCTTGTGCAACTCTTCAAGGTAGGAGGTAGTCTCTCATAGCCTTGACCCACCAACTGTATCTTCTGATAGAGATTACAGCTCCATTACATGGATTTTCCAAACTCTGTTATCATAAATTCGCTTTGTGCTAGGATTGAAAAAGGAACATAAAACTGAATTTATTGGGAAGGATTCCCAGCAGAAGCTTTAGCAATGTAACACCTAAAAAAAGAGATGTTGACCTACACATGCAGCACTAATAAATCATGTGTTATATATGCTTGTAGAATTTAATGCCCACTACATCTGCTTTTAGTGGATAGTTGTTTTAGGTGCACCACTATTCTTTATGTCCAGTAAAGATATAAACCTTGTAATCTTACTGTTGAGTTGTGTAAAATGAACCCAACCATTTTCGAAAGGTCTTTAACACTTTTTCTCTTTATGCAGTTTAGCATCTCATCAAATATATGCTAAGTAACCTAATAGATCATGAGAATATAAGAATTGATTTGTTGGGTGATACCAATAGCCGGCCAGTCAAATCCAGTATTCTGTTTCCAATAGTGAACAGCTGGATGCCTCTGGGGAGGTTATGAGGAGGTCATTGAAGTACCGTAACAGCTACCCTCTGTTATTTGTCCCCAAGACGTAGTATTCAGATCCTTTGAACTAGTGCTATACCGAAACCTGTCTTCCAGAGTCTGGAGAGCTTTCTTTCATGGCGTGGGAGGCTTCCATTTCTTGGCTGCCCATGCTTCCTTATCTGAAAAAAACCCATAGGAGGAGTTACCTCATGAAGTCTTTTTCAGGGCTTTGATTGTAGTGTGAGCACCCAGGAAGACTGCAGAGTACAGCCCATTCATAAGATTATTTGTAGAAATGAAATATCCACCATCCACTTCAGATGTAAGGTGAGCGTGTAAAAAAATTCCTGCACCCCCAACAATGCAAACATCACAGAATTTTCTCTCCCTCTTTAAAATTTTGAAATGCAATTTCAAAGCTGCTTTTCTGTTAAAAGTCAGATAACTTTATCATGGGGATCATGATTTTTCGGCCTTAAGTGTTGCTTGTGAAATACCCAAAGCCCCAACTCTGGTGTTATTTTTGTGTGTGCATATTTTGTGTTCTTATATTTGTTTACAGTGTTGCTTTTCCTTATTTGCTTGTCAGGGCCGGCTCTAAGGCAAGCCCGGGTGGCGCAGGGCTGCCAGGGGGTGCCGTGCGCTGCGCCTGCCGCGGTGAGAAACGGGGCGGGGGGGCGGGCGCGACGGAGTGATAATTGCACCACGGCGCCCGGGCGCCCGACATGCTTAAGACGGCCCTGTTGCTTGTATAGGTTTGTAGATCTTAATATATTGTTATACATCATCCCAGGAGCCTTAGGACTGAAGGGCGGAATGCAAATTCAATTAACCCTCCTCTGGAAATTCTTTCCTTCACTTCGGACTCTTCTGTGACATAATGGTTTTATGCATGCTTGGTAATTTCCTTCCTTTTTAAAACTTGAGACTTTTTATTCCGCACTTTAACCTGGAACTTAAAGCTGCAATATGTTTATATTTAATACAATTAAGGGCTGAGGTATTTGTGTGAGAGCAAAACGGCATTTTGACAATGAGTAAATACTACCAGCGTAAGTTGTGTACCAGTACTCAGTAAACTAGTTTCAAACATATTTAGCAGTAAGATGAGACTTTACTTGGAGTCTAATTTCTCATTCTGACAGGTTTCCCTATCAGATCTAGCTTGGGAGTTATGAAGGGCCAGTATGGTATCTTAGCTCCTAAGCATGTCACTTTAGATGAATAGCTCTTCAAAAATGGGAACACCTTCCAGATCCTTCTTCCCAGGTTCAGAGTTATGCAATAGTTACTGTTCTGAGCCCCCTTTCAACCTGGTCAGAAGATGAATGTCCTCTAACATGTTAACAAATGGGAGCTTAGTCTGCCACAGAGGCAACAAAGTTCTTCCAAAGTCATGAAGTGGAGTAAGACACTTTCCTCCACATCTTGTTATTATTCCAATGTATGAAGAGGCACTTTTTTCCCCGGCTGAAATTTATGGAGAAGACCTATGCCATTTTAATTATGCGCAACATACTGGTGCCTGCTTCACTGATCATAATTGCAACTTTGACCTGTTTTATTTTGTGATTTAGGTGTCTCCTCTTAAGCATTGCTCTGGGGTGTGATTTACAGGAGGAAGATGCTGGAAATGAGGAGGCAGCCATTCACAGCGGAGCCTTGGCCACCAGAGAGGAAAATGTGGCCACCATGCTTCGTGGTGTAAAATGAGTGCAGGTGGCCTGAGTGCATTAGAATCTTTATCCTGATTCTAGTTTTAATCAAAGGCATTTCTGAATTGTTTAATATTTTAATAAGGACTACGTGTTGTATTAAAATGCATGGTTTTTTCCATGTCACTCTCTGTGCCACAAACAGCATTTTCAATGAGCAAAAGAGTCTTTCTCCTTGCAAAAAGGTACCCAAGCCATGGGTAACAAAGATGATGGACGATGATAGAGCGGTGAAAATATTAACAAAAACTTTGACCGAAAGTTGTTCTAGGAGAAGCTGCTCTTCATAATACGTATAGAAGGACAACAGGGCAGAAGCAGCAATTCACAGGGAAAACTCCGTCATCATCATCATCATCATCATCATCATCATCTCATCATCATCTATTAGATTAATATACCACCCTTTGTCTCAATATCTCAGGGCAGTTCACAGGGTAAAATTACAATAAATTACAATAAAAATGGAGTGAATGGTTAAAACAAAAACAACAAAACAACAATCCCCCCTCCCACATGTCTTTACTCCATTACCCCTGGTAATGTGATCTCTGGTATTGTGTGTTTCTTGGAGAGCAAAGGTTTCAGGAGAAAGTGCTAACAGCATTCTTGCTACATTAAAGATGCAACAGCCACAGAAAGCTGCTTCTTGTCAAACAAGGTAATACGGACACACGATGGCTTCGGCAGCGGTTCTGCTTGTCCCGGCCATGATTTAATTCTCTAAGTGACTTGCCAGGTTGCTGTGTCACTCTCATTTATTGGCAGAAGTGTCAGCTGAACAAGTCTTATGTGAGCTGTTAGTGCCACATTGTTGTGGCTTGAGGACATGCCAGTAGGTGATTATCAGGGGCAAAGGTGGGGTGTGGGGTGTGTGTGCCATTTTTTTGTTTCAATATGAAGCCTCTTGTCCTAAGAGCCATTTCACATACTGTGTTTTTCGACTGTTACTCCTGTATCTATAATCTTATCTAAACATGATGTCGGAAGATCAATGCATGCATTTATCTGCAAGGAAGGCACATATGCCGAGAGAGAAACACAGGCCTTCATCTACCCATTCCCAGGGTGAGGTTCCTGGATGGATTACAACAATTTAAAAATGCAATATCAAAACAAATTGCAGTCAGGAGAATGAGGTGGGTCTTAAAATAGTGGTGGACAGTGTAGTGGGGCTGTGCCACTTATATAACTTTCCAGTTGAGTTACTGATACATACTGGGAGGGAGAGGTGCAAGGCGGTGGTGAGGTAAGCATGCTGCAAATGAATTGGCAGAGCCAATCCAGCCCTCTTGCCCATGCATTTTCACTGCACTGGCCTCAACACCTCACTCCTCTGGCCCTCCATCCCAGCGTGTAGCAGGTGCCGGTCAGAAGTGTCTGGCATAGGTCCACCAAGCCATTCACTACTTTCCTAAAAATAAATATCTCAGGTGTCAAAAGCCAGGGTAAACATAAAGGGTATAATCCAGGTTCCCTCAAATGCAGCTATTTCCATTGTTTTGTGTGAGAGAGAAAACGTAGCATATGTGCACAGGTTTGCATGTGTTGGCCCCTGGACTGGATTCAGTAGGCAAGAGAGGAATGGATTGTAGAAGTGGATACAATGGCCTAAGAGCTGACTCCACTACCAGCAGTTCTAGTTATTTATTTATTACTAAATTCATATGCCACCCTGTATCCAAGGATATCAGGGCAGTTTACAGTAAAAAAAAACCCAACCATAAATACGTAAGATAAAGAAACCAAACCAATGCTCCCCATCTGTTGTCAGTTCTACAAGTGAACGCATACAGTCATACCTCGGTTTAAGTACGCCTCGGTTTGAGTATTTTCAGTTTAAGTACTCCACGGACCCATCTGGAATGGATTAATCCACTTTCCATTACTTTCAATGGGAAAGTTCGCTTCAGGTTAAGTACGCTTCAGGTTAAGTACGGACTTCCGGAACCAATTGTGTACTTAAACCGAGGTACCACTGTACAGCCAAAGGTCTGCACAGAGCCTGAACACCTAATCAGAGACTCTCCTCTTTGAGAGATAATGTGTACAATATGCACACAACACACACAGGCTCTGTTCAGACCTTTTACTGACTTTGTAGAGCTTCACAATTCCGCTCCCTGCTTCCCACTAGGCTGAGAACAGGGCAACAGTATTTTTCAGTAGACTTCAGTTTCACAAAATGCTCATGCAGTATGTGTGTTCTTCCTTGTTGTGGAAATCATTGTTTATCTACATGAGAACACGGAGCAGCTGTGCCTCTGTATCTTTTTCTTTCCGGAATAACTAGAAATAGGGAGCAACAATATTAAATAAAAAGCATTGATAATTAGTGTTACACAGAAGCACTCTCCCCTTTCTTAATCTCTTTTGCAGAATGGCCTCTGCTGCTTACTCCTACTATATAGGAATAAGATCACTGTTTCTGTCACACCAAGCTGCAAGCAAAAGCCTTGCTCGCTTCATCCAGAATCAAATGATGGTGAAAATGGCAGGTTCTCAAAGTGAATGTGACACTTACAAGAGGACACATCAGCCGGATGGTGCCACTAGAGCCAAACGTGACAGTTACAAGGCATTCTTTCAGTCCTGCCCTCAAGCATTAGAGCTCCTGAGAACATCTCAAGTGCAAAGTAAGCTATGAATCATTGACTAATAAGTGGGTTTCTGCTGTAGAGATTACTACAAGCCTGGTTTACCAAGTTCAGTTGTCTCCTGGCTTGCTCTGCATCACAGAATACACACAAGGGCAGTAGTCATTAGTTATTAGGCAGAATGCATCTTGGCAGGATTCTATTTGAGCAATCTATTTCTCCTTAATATGGCTATCACTACATTCACGGGCAGTGGCTTCATAATATGCTTTCTAGCAGGGCTGTGTACCAGATTCTGCTGAGTAGGAAACCAAATGAGGCCTCTTTGGAGGGATCTGAGCATCAGTCAAGTCAGGTTGAGACACCAGTTTTCTACAGTCAGGTTGGGTGGCCCAGAGTGCACTGGGGCTGCAAGTGGGCAGGATGTCAGGCAGGAAGGAGAGGTAGGCATAACAGGAAGAAGGAGAAACTGCAGAAAAGATGGACCTACTGGGCAGCTGCATCCTCATGGGAGAAGGTAAGGATTAGTATCTTTCCTTACTTGACCTCTCTTTACAGCCCGCTGAAGCAGGATTGTACAGGATCTAGTCCTCTCATAAGTGGGGATATTTGATCCTCTATAGTGCTGGTTGCTGCTCCAACCCGAGTTGCTTCCCCTGCAGAACGACAGCATTTTGCAGGATTGAATCCTCCTATTTACCAGTGCAGCAATCCTTTGTGAGTGGCTTCTGAGAAGGAGAACTTGTGTGTTCCTCTCCCTTCCTACGAGATGTTAAAGAAAAAGCTGTAGCCCTGCTCCCATATTTCTACTTTCCCATTAATGCTCAGTCTGTTGCTAAATCCCAACACTTCTCAGTATTCCCAGAATTCCAACAAAATAAAAAAATTCCTTCCGGTAGCACCTTAGAGACCAACTAAGTTTGTCATTGGTATGAGCTTTCGTGTGCATGCACACTTCTTCAGATAAATGATATGTGCACACGAAAGCTCATACCAATAACAAACTTAGTTGGTCTCTAAGGTGCTACCGGAAGGAATTTATTTATTTAGTTTCGACTATGGCAGACCAACACAGCTACCTACCTGTACCCAGAATTCCATTCCTTCTTATATCACCACAGTGTAATTTACTTTGCCATTGTGCATGATCTTGATTTTTGTGGCTGCCTGCTCTTTGGCCCCTGTTTCCCCATGCTTTCTTTTCTTCTTAACTCTGCTTAATTTTTACCATTTGTCAGACTAATTGCATTATTTCTCTTTTATGCTCTTTCTCCCCTGACTTCTTCTTTTCTCTTTTTCAAGACACACAAATGTCTCCATTCACTCTGCTTCTTTTTCCCTTGTTCTTTAAATACCTTTCAATCCACTGGTACCAATTTCATTGTGAAATCCGGAATTATTTTTGCCATCTCTCACTTCTGTCCCTTTTCTCTAGCTACTCACTGTCATTATAATTCTCTGTCACCAGATCTCTGCTTTGCCTCTTCTTAAGAATCCTTTTTCTCCCTCTCCAACTTTTTTGAAATAATAATCCTCATTGCTTTCCTTTCCTTTCCTTCCTCTCCTTTTCTTCCTTTACAATGCAGGGAACTGTCTTAACTTTTTAAATCATGTAGACCCCCAAGCTAATTCTTAGGTGTTCTGTACATAATAATAATTTTATTGCACATTGGCAGTGAACAAAGAACTGCTATAATATTTCTGACTGAAACCTGGTGGGAAATCAAGATATCTTTACTCCCTTAGGCCGCATGGAAAAACTGTGTGGCTTACCTTGCGAGTGGAAAGTTTCTTTTTCACAGGAGACACCAGAAGTGTAGGACAAAAATGCACTAACCACTTGTATATTCTCTGCTACTGCTTTTGTGGTGCAAACTATTGAAGGTCAGAGACCTTAAAAAGTAATTATTCTAGCAGAGTTACAATACAGAGCACCTGAGGCCGCTATCACCCAACCTGTTTTGAGCCAATCACTTCCTTTGCCCACAGCACAGAGTTTTAAAAACCCATCCAATTTTCTGAATATCTTGATACTGGCTCAAACAGATATGACTTTCACCTCTTTGACTTTTGCTTATTTGAACTTCCTGAGACTGTTTGGGAGTGTGTTCTCTCCTGACTTACAGCGTTCAAGTTTTGCAGGATCCATTTGGCTTACACACTGGCTTACTCATGGACAGCCTGACTTAATATAACCCACATCTGGGTGTGCAGGGAGATATGCTTGAATTTCCCTTCACTCTGAGTGGTCAGTTTAACAATAGCCATTTTAAATAGGTCACAGTTGGTGGATAACATACTGCCTCTGCAACTTGCATGGACGCAATGGAGAACATCCAGTGACAAATGCATTGCTCAAAGCTCACAGCAGTTTATTGCACAGGGTGATTAAGCAATTCCTAATGCAGCTCATGACAAAGCATCTGTTTGGTTTGGAAGCCTTGGCTCATGAGCACATCCAGCCAACAGTCCTGATGCATTATGGATACTGTTTTAGAGAAGTTGGAAAGCTCAACTTGGCCAGCTAATAAGATGGAGGGTTGTGAATTTGGACCAGGTTTTAAGTCATCTGGAGACACCAAAGACAGCTGCTCCTTTTACTCTGAATGCACACAGCCTTTAGGACACATCAGCCTTGTTCCATACAGTAGAAGAACCTTATGATGGGTTTGCAATTGTATTTTGTGAAGAAAGAAGGGACTATTGGCATGAAAGGAAGTGATACATATTGCTATGCCTCTCTTTTCCTCTCAGTGTTGTCCCTGTATAACTATTGCATCTGACCTGATTCATCAGTCTGAGAAATATATTGATGAGATAATGTGCTAAACAGATCTGCCATGCCATAACTTGCCTGGCCTGCCATGGCACTAGACCCACAATCCTTCCTAGGCAACACCATCTGCCTCTGGTCCCCTGGATCTTTGCTTGCCTGTTCCAGAACCTGATCAGAACCTGATCACACCATTTGCCTCTGAATTTGCTGGGTCCCAACATCTATGCACATGCATCAATGGACATTTCTGTACAACATTGTGTATGCATAGGTATGTGTGTGTGAGCAGGAGTAGGCACAAAACCTTCCAATTTCATGCAATGTGTGTTTTATTGCTTATCATCACACCCACACTGAGAGTTAGCTTTAAAAAACCATTTCAAACCATAGCTTCAAACCATAGTTTGAAATGGCTTTCAAATGGTGCTTTAAACTTCATTCTTGTAAGCATCAACCTGGCACAGATGTACTGCTAATCATAGTTAGCTCGTGCAGAAAACAAGGCAACATCTTTTCTAACCAGCTTCTTGTCATGAGACTCCAGCTCTAAGTTACCTTCCTGGACAGCTCCTCAGCTGTTTTCTGCAGCCTGGCTCTGACACCAGCTCCTTGCTGTGCTGGACAGCTCCCCTGCCAAGCTGGAAGATAGGGAATCCCAAACCATTTTAATGTTTTAGGTGTGATGAGGCAGCATGCCAACAGAACATGTACTCATGTATTTTAGCTCCCATTTCTGGCCCAATATGCAATCAAACCTCCAACCATCCATAACGTTGCAAAATATTACGAAAACCTCTCCAGCCCATTTCTGTACCTCAACCCTTCTCACCAGACATCTCCCTCCCTCCAGGCTTATACCTTTCCCTTCACTGTGGGGAAAGCCGGCTCATAGCCCACCTGCTCTCTTCTACCCTAACATGACTTTTCCAAATGCCTCCATCACAGTAGGCAATGTTAAAACAGCTGCAGCTCAAATATTTGTGTTCCACAGCTGATGTATATGTTTACTTCTATGGGATATTGCCAAGCATCTAGAATGTGTGTGTGTGTATGTAGATGTACATGTATATATGTAAAGTGGAACCTCGGTTTATGAACACCTCGGTTTACGAATTTTTGGTTTATGAACGCCGCGGACCCATCTGGAACGGATTAATTCACTTTCCATTACTTTCAATGGGAAAGTTTGCTTCAGTTTATGAACGCTTCAGTTTATGAACAGACTTCCGGAACCAATTACACCCATGCTTTGGGTTAAGTACGCTTCAGGTTGAGTACTCCGCGGACCCGTCTGGAACGGATTAATCCACTTTCCATTACTTTCAATGGGAAAGTTTGCTTCAGTTTATGAACGCTTCAGTTTAAGTACTCCGTGGACCGTCTGGAACGGATTAATTCACTTTCCATTACTTTCAATGGGAAAGTTCGCTTCAGTTTATGAACATTTCAGTTTATGAACCAACTGTGTTCATAAACCGAGGTACCACTGTATATGTATATGTACCTATGTATGCATGTGTATATATATACCACCACCACCTGCTATCATTTGTGCATTTGATTTTATTAATCAATTATTTTACTGTCCAGGGGGTGGGGGTGCTCTTTTTATTTTTTCTGCAAACATTTGAAGACACAACCCCTTGAGCAAAACAATAAGCTTGCATCTCTGTGACTACACACCCTGTAGCTCCAGTCCTCTTACCCTATCTCGGCTGTGAGGAGCCTGTGGCCCTGAGATGTTGTCGGACTAAAACTACCATCACCCCTGACCATTGGCTACGTTGGGTGGGGCTGATGGGCATTGGAGTCAGGAAAATACCTGGAGGGCACATTCCTGCCCTATCTGCAACATCTTTCCTGTTGGGATCCACCAGGATTCCTCTCTGGTCTCCCCCATCCTTGCTTGTTGTCATTGCTTCAAGCTGAAAATGTTTCTTTTTTGACTGGCTTTTGAAGGCTGCTGATGGTTGTTCTATAGTTAGCTGATGGTTGTACTGTAGTTGCCTTTTTTGCTTACTCATGGTAGTGTTTTAAATACATATTTTGCCTTTTAGTTTCTGCTTTGAATGTCTTATGCTGCGATGCCACTCGAATAGCATGCCCTATAGGCAAACTATAGGCACACTGCCTTCCTCCCCAAGAACTGGCATTTCCCATTCACTTAATTTTCCCCCCATATATATTCAGAATGGAAATGTGTGCATATAAAAGCTAAATTATATGGAGCCGATCTGCTTGGGGTTGCTATGACTGGTGCAATAATCTAGCTCATAGCTTTCCAAACTGTGTGTCAAGACACATTAGGGTGTCGGCTACAGTGTGTAGGTGTGTCGTGAGAACACTCCCCGTACTCCTCCCGGGGCTGGAAAGAGGTTAGTTAAACCTCTGGTTTGCTAGTAAAGCCAAATTACTGTGTTGCAAAAGGATGCAAGTCTAAAAAGTGTGTCACCAACATGAAAAGTTTGGGAAACTGATCTAGCTCCTTCTTTGCTTTTGTGGGTCTGTAAACCATACAGTCCTGTATTACGTGCCACATGGAACTGCAGTAATAGACTTAGTTGGTTGTAATAGTCCAGTTGATTGTAGCAGAGCAATGTATTTTCCGTGCAAAAGAACCTTTGCATGAGAGCTGCCACTCCTTCTCCCCCTTCAAGTATTAAAACATTTCCTTTTGCAATGCCACTTGAGCAAACAGAGCCAATGGGAGACCAGGGTTCGAATCTCGACTAAGGCACAAAGCTCACAGTGGATGACCTTAGGCCAGTCACTGCCTCTCAGTCCAACCTACCTCACAGGGGATTAAATGAGATGGGTTACATCATATTGAGCTCCTTGGAGAAAAAGATGGGCTATAAATGCTATATGCTACAACTCCCCCTGTTCCCATTAGAGCCAACTTGCAATCTCCAAACATCCATCCAACACCATCACAACTTTTAGGACATGTGGGGTTTTTATGTAGCTTATGGTGGAAGGACTGTACCACCTACCTCACTCAGGTCTCTTCAGGAGCTTGCAGTTCATTATCTCTGCCTTTTCAAGTGCTCACAGCAGCTACCCTCTCCTAAAATGCTATGGTGCATGGCTGATGAGCTCCATGTAGACCAGGGGAAGTGGTTAGCTCCTAGGGGAAAGCAGGGAGGGGCAGGAATATCTATCTAGCTTGCCTCAACATTTGTTTTATGCTGGAAGGATAAATGGTTTGTGCTTACCCAGCAATGCCTTCACATTGTCAGCTTGCTGGCTGTGATGTGCCTTCTGAAATGCTAGTTTGATTATTCCAAGTGGCACTTGAGTTACAAAAGCAGCTTTCGTGGTAGGAGAGAGAAAGTGAGCAAGCATACACACAACGGCCACCCAGGGACAGGTTGAAATTGTCACTTCACTCTTTAATGGAGACAGGGAATGTAATTAACAGCCAGCATTGTGTACAAATTTGTATTTCATGGGGAAGATGACTCATTTTGGCTTCGAGCAGAAACAAGAAGGAAATTAAACCAACGTCTGCTGTCATGCCAGGTAGTCTGGGTGCAATAAAAATGCCTTCTCTACTTGTACCTGCTGCAGAAGTGAGTGAATTGGAGGGACTTCTTTGAATAGAAGCATTCTCCCTCCCTCTGAAGTTAGAGCAGAAAACTGAAGGTGCAACTGGCAGGGCTGATTTGCACACTTAAAAAAAAAAATAGACAAGTGTGCTAAAGAAGTGGCCTTTCATGCCATGCATGGTCATAATTTCCAGGTCATAATTATTTCTTTCTTTATAAAACAGTAAATACAGGGATTATTATTATTTATTTAAAAGCATTTCTAAACCACTTAATATTTCAAAAAATCTGTAGACAGGTGTGCAGAAAGAAAAATGTCATGGTACACCTGCATCAGCACAATGGACACCTTCAGCTGCCACACCTGAAACAAAACATATTTCTTCCATATTGGTCTTACAGCCACAGCAGGCACTGTAACCCTCTAATCGTTTGACTTCACCCCCGAAGGTGCACTCTTCCATTGCCTCCTGAAACAGACGGATGCCAACCATGAATTACAGGTAACCTGGTCCTAACTTGTTCAGGGCACTCCATGCTAGTAAGAAGACATTGAAGATGGCCTGGCAACACATCAGATTTACAGAAAACGCCACCATTTATCATCAGTATCATCAGCTCTACATAGGATGATAACCTTCAGGTTTTACATGGGAAATACTTTTGTGTTGAGAAACGAAGTAGCAGTATGGGCAACTCCTGGAATCTTGCTACCACTTGTCAGGGATTGGAATTTGACCCATACTTAGATTTTCAACAAGCCCCTGTACTTTCCAGGAAGGTTTATAAGCGTTGTGTAACAGTTAAAAGTCGGCAAAATGTGTTTTAGATTAGTAAGACAGCAAACATGACATGCAAAAGGAATTTGGCAGTTGTGTGAGCACAGTGATGCTATCTTTCCTTGTGTGAGCACAGTGATGTTATCTCAAGCGTACACATTAACTAGTCTTGAAATGATCCAGATTGCTGCTAATAAAATTCCACCCATGTAGGGCTGGATCTTGATTATCCTTCCCTGTTGCCCAAGTTGCTGCTCCGTGTCGCGCTTGGTGACATAGGGTCACGTCAAACAACAGAATGTGCCTGAATGCACTTGGAATTAACAAACAGCCTCTTGCCAAGGTAAAGACCTTTACAAAGGACTCACCTTAGAAACTGTTTATTAGAAGGGGTCTAACTCACTCCACAGAATAGAAGGCAGCATAGCGCATAGGCTGTTTGGATGATCTGAATAATCTGTATTCATTTCTCACAGAAAACATCAATTGGACTGTGAATGATAAAGAAGTCAGAAGGGTTTTTGTTGTTGTTGAAGGCAGGCAAACAACCCAAGGATCTGGAGGATCCTTCAATCCTATGGAGCAAGTTTTGGGATAATGTGAGTGGCTTGCAATGGGAGAAGAGGAAGTTGATGTTCTGCTGTGTTCTGTTCTGCTTGTGCACAATTACCATTGGATATCACCCATAATAACCAGGATGCGGGTGGCGCTGTGGGTTAAACCACTGAGCCTAGGGCTTGCCAATCAGAAGGTCAGCAGTTCGAATCCCTGCAACGGGGTGAGCTCCCTTTGCTCAGTCCCAGCTCCTGCCAACCTAGCAGTTTGAAAGCATGTCAAAGTGCAAGTAGATAAATATTGTAGGTACCACTACAGCAGGAAGGTAAACGGTGTTTATGTGTGCTGCTCTGGTTCGCCAGAAGTGGTTTTGTCATGCTGGCCACATGTCCTGGAAGTTGTACGCCGGCTCCCTCAGCCAATAACGCGAGATGAGCGCCGCAACTCCAGAGTAGGTCACGACTGGACCCAATGGTCAGGGGTACCTTTACCTTTACCTATCACCCATAATACTCATACATTGTAACCCACCCCAACTATTTACAAAAAGACATTAATCTAGGACTTCAGCATCACACCTATCATATTGCCTCTCATTCTCAATTTCTAAGAAATCTCATAACTACATAAAGGCCACTTCCGATCCTTTTGAAATCCAACTTTTGTCTAACATAGCAATTAATATTAAGGGTTTGAAAAAATAAAAATTCCCAGTGCCATCCAGAAAGGTCCCATTGGTTGGATGATTTGAATGTCTCTTAAAAACCCAGTTGCTGCCATTTCAAAACCATAGCCCTGAGCACTCAACTATTCCATCATTGGTTCTTCCCCTGGTCTACATGTGTCCAAGGTGCCATTTACAAAGGGACCTATGCACATATACCCAAATTCAGGTAAAACTTCCTATGCATTATTTTTTATCATGCAACCGATAATGGGTGGGAAGCCACCCCTATCTCTTTTCTTTCTAGCATATAATAAAAAATGAACAACTGCACAGGACTTATATTTTAATGTAAACCCCTTAAAAATATAAAGCGATATAGAAATGAAATGACTAATAATAAATAAATTAATAAATAAATAACCTCACCATCTTTGATAATAGGTTTTCTAAGCCTTGAAGACACAAGTTCCATTTCATATCGTTAACTTAGATGAAGATGCCACAAGGAATGGAGATGATGACAAACAAAGTGAAATGATTTAGAGCAACATATTCATCATTTAGTGGCATAAATGCACTCCACCATTTATTATCATTGATGAGAAATGGCAGCTGACAAAATTCTCCTATTAGAATGGCTTTGTCCTAAAGTCAGAGCTGCTCAGGGTCTTATTCATTCTGCATACACTTTTCTTTCTTTCACCCCTGAACAATACATTGAATATCTGATCAGCTCCCCTTCCTATGTTTATATTTGTCAACTGGTCATCCAACCCTAGAGAGATGCAGGCAACTAGTAGAGCATCCATCCGACCACTGATCTTGATAACTATAAATGCTCCAATAAATCACTATGGCCAAGAACTGAGCTGGGGCTCTAGTGCTCTTTCAGCTTCAACAGAGTGACAAAACAAACAAACAAACAAACAATAACCATGTTTTGACTTATGCTCCAAGAAACATGTTGAAAAATGATTTTAGCCTGAGAATCTTACCTTCTCATCAATTGATGTGCTTCCCAAGCTCCTGTGGACAAGTTATGGTGTGTTTAGAGATGAAGCATATAGCATACTGCGAGGGAGGGCTAGGCAATGCCTTTTTGGTGTTGGCCCTGTGTCTGTAGAATTCCATCCCCTCTTACATGTATCTGCCACCTTCATTACATTCTTTCAAGAAGCAGGTTGGGGTGAATCATTGTTGGCAGGTTTTTGAAGGAAGGATAAGATGAAGGATTGTTTATTGATTGCCAACAGTTAGATTCATATGGAAGTGACAGATTAGTGTAATGCTGCCTTTTCCTATTGTATCTTTGAGTTCTGGAACTGCTTACAGTATATCATATTAATATTTTTATTGATATTACATCACCTTATCTTACAGGAGGTATGCAAGATTGATAAATAAATTGTGGAGATTTCATCCCAAAGAGATAAAAAAATTAATAACATAGTCTTAGCTCAATAACAGCAGTTGAATTTCTGTGTCACCTCCATTCAATTAGATTTGGTAACAGCTCATATTTCATTTAAAAATGATGTAAGAATGGGTGAACCTTTCACCATTTTCTCTATTTAGTCATCTCTTGGACTAAAAAGGTGGCTTATTTTAAGTTACTACCCAATTTACCATGACATTATTCTGGGTGAAAACAGGCAATGAAAGTAATTCCAGACATGCAACTTTCCAGAAGAGCCAGAAATCAGGAGTCAATTCTCATCACTCTTTTAGACTGATAATGTTGTCCAATCAAGTGCTGCTATTACTGGTTCTCCAGCAATGAACTTACTAATTAAATTTGCTAGATTTTTGCAGTTCTCAACCATCTGGCATGACTGCCTCTCTCTGTCATGAGAATTTATTTAGAGGCTAGGTCCACCACTGTAGTGATTCTGCACTCATATAAATAAGTGGACAGTTTTCAGCTACCTGAGGCAGTGTGGAAAGGGGATTAAGCTAAAAGTGTGCTTTCAGAAACAAAACACAGGAGATTTGTCTGTGGGGGGTTTCCAGAGAAGTGGTCTGATAACAGATGCTTTAGGAGGTACTGTTGTTCTGCTCAGAATATAGTGTTTGTCACACATGCATTCCCTCCCCAGTCTGTTATACATAGTGATATGCAGACCTGTCCTTACTGAAGTCAGACAGTAAGAAATACAAGCAGTAAGGGCACTGGGAATGTGAAATCTTTCAGTACCTTGTTCCCCGCCCCCCAGTAGGAATGGGTTCACATGAGAAAGCTGTGATGTAGAGCGTCAGCCTGGGGAGACCAAGGTTCAAATCCCCACACAGCCATGAAGCTTACTTGGACCAGTTACCAACTCTAGGTTCACCTATCTCAGAGAGTAAAAGGTAAAGGGACCCCTGACCATTAGGTCCAGTCATGACTGACTCTGGGGTTGTGGCGCTCATCTCACATTATTGGCTGAGGGAGCCGGCGTACAGCTTCCAGGTCATGTAGCCAGCATGACAAAGCCACTTCTGGTGAACCAGAGCAGCACATGGAAATGCCATTTACCTTCCCACTGTAGCAGTACCTATTTATCTACTTGCACTTTGACGTGCTTTCAAACTGCTAGGTTGGCAGGAGCTGGGACCGAGCAATGGGAACTCACCCTGTGACAGGGATTCAAACCGCCGACCTTCTGATCAGCAAGCCCTAGGCTCTGTGTTTTAACCCACAGCATCACCCGCGTCCTGTAAAACAGGTACAGTGTGGGATAATCAGTCTCATATAACCAACATGCTTAAGCCTAAGTAATGCATGAAGGGGTTGAGCCCATAGAGGAAGCTATCCTGCCAAACTTGGCTAGGTCACTCCCCCTCACCTTGGGAGGAAGTGTTACCACACTTTTGTTCTTCCATTCCACCTTGTGAACTCTACCAGTAAAGAGGTCTGAACTGGTTGCTCCAAGCTCAGACAAATAATTCTATACAAATAATTTAGAAACATTCAACACTTTGGAACCTAAGTTTTATTGCTTGTGCTTCTCTGACTGCTGTGTGGGAAAAGCACATGAACATGAGCTTTGAAGAGCTTGTAAGGAAACCATTTTTAACTTAAGAAATGTGTGGTCTCTTTCTATGCTGAGGGAAGAGGAGGACTTTGGAAGTTACTTAGAAAGGGATATTGCAAAGGTCTAATGGATTATATTTTTTATGCTTTACTCTGATGCATATTTTGTGATTTTAATTCTCTGTGTGGGTTCTCTCCCCAAAGAGTACTTGCCCCAAACTTGGATCTAGGCACCCAGGAATTCTCTTTTTTTATATACCTATTTTTCTTTCCCCATCAACATAAAGCACCCTGAGCTTCTTGCAGAAATAAAATGTAACATGGCAGGATAAAATGTAACAAGCAAACAATGGTAGTACTCTTATTTTCTCACCTTTCAGGCCTTACAGGAGAGTTTTAAAGAAAAGAAGAGACACTTGAGAGTGATAGGGGCACCACAGCAATGACTGCTATAAAGCACTATGGACAGAGAAGATGTGATCTTAAAAGATACAATGGTTGTTTCAAGATCTTAGAAATGTAGCCTATGAGCATAGGCTGGACAAGAGCTCAAAATAAAGAAGGATAAAAGTGTGTCTCTAGTTAGCCTGTGAGTTCTTTGCAGAGGGCAGGCTAACCATTTAAGGCTTGAGGGAAACCAATTTGACAAAAGGTTAAAATAATGTTTCTCTGACTGGATGAAGGATAAACCAGTCCATAGTTTTATTGTAGTGAGAACAAAATTAGGCTAACAACAGCAGGAGACCAGAAGGGAAAGGTTACAGTGCAAAGCAAATGGAGCTAAAAACAGAAAAGGAAGCGCTAACAGGTGGCCACAGACAATGAAGGATGGAGATTTTTGAAAGGCACTGAATAGAAATGTGATTGCATGTTAGGAAAGGGTTTTTCATATAATGGGGAAAATATGTTGGGAGTAATATAAACCTTATAAAGATCTGTTTAAAGAGTATTGTTCCCAGGAAACTGTAATCAATCTAACTGACATGCAGAAAGGTCTGTTTAAATTACAGGTTTTACCCCTTCCATCCAAACAAACTGGAGAATAAATGCTGAACTTGTCCCCCCACCCCCACAAACAATATGAGGTTGCATTTTAAATCTTAATTGCACATTGTGCTTTCATTTACTACCACACATCCGGGTCCATTTTTTTGAGTAAAGAATCCTCTGGAGAATACTAACTCTGCAAACCAAATGTCTTCCTTCCTTGTCTCTGAGGTAAATTCCCACCCACTAGTGCCATTTTTCTGAATGGAAAGAAAAGAGGATATGTTGTTAATGTAATAAAAGCATAAAAGCATAATTAGAGGTTAATCATTTAGGGATTAAGCAATTAATGAAAGAATAGGCCACATTATACTATGTTTAACAGCCAGCTCTCACTTTTTGCTGAAACTTTCATAGAACTGTTTACTCAAGAGCCCCTCTGTGCTTGAGGATAGAATACCAGGCTTAGGAGGCTGGTGTTCAAAAACCTTGACTAGATTCATTTCTTATTTGTATTTATAACCTGTCTTTTACTAAATGTTTGAATTAAAACAAGTACAATTTACATTAACATAATAAAAAACCCAGAAAAATTGCAAAACAGTAGCACAGAACAGAAATGCACGAGGAAATAATAAAACATTGGTTTATTATTGGGTTCCCCAGATATGATATGAGGATATAGTGAATTAAGATGAGACAGAAGATTGGGTCTATTACAATTTTAAAAATGGCAGATATAGTTGCACGGATGTGTGTGAGTAAGATCAGAACCATGACTCTGTGGTATATCTTTTTAAAAACAACAACAACAATAACCCCCCTTTCCTACCCTTGTTTCCCTGGTTGAAAACCTTTCCCCAAACTGCTATTTGCTCTGTGGGGCAAAATATACAGGTATCATACAGGGGTGCTTAAGTTCACTTCAGGTGTTACCTCCCCTGCCCCAACACAGCAGCACTATGATACAGTGGTACCTCGGTTTATGAACACAATTGGTTCGGAAGTCTGTTCATAAACTGAAGCGTTCATAAACTGAAGCGAACTTTCCCATTGAAAGTAATGGAAAGTGAATTAATCCATTCCAGATGGGTCCGTGGTGTTCGTAAACCGAAAATTCGTAAACCGAGGTGTTCATAAACCGAGGTTCCACTGTACTGGTGATTGTCTGCTAGGATGCATATCTGGGTGAAGAAAAGGGTAAATTCCACACTAGATTTCATTTCCCCAGAAGACAAGGTTGAGCTCAATGCCTACTGCCTCTTCTATTTTCTCCTATGTAGCATAAAGAAGTAATGAAGCACTTCTTTGAATTTGATGGTTCTTTCTTCTTCCTATATGAACCTTTTCTGTCAGAGGGAGGGCAATTCCCCGCAAGACTTATCATCTTCCCCATTCTCAAAAATGGGAACTGCCCACCCAACAGCACCTCCACGTTACTCAAATTCAGTCTCTGTTCATTGACCCCGAAATGCTGGACTAGCTAGGCTTTTGGACTGATCCATATGTGAATGATCTCTACATATGGCTAGCTTGACACAGAGGAAATTCAATGAAGTTTGACCTCTTTCTACACTTCTTTTAGTTTTTTTTAGCATAACAACCAGGTTGCCACCTTCAGAAAATGGTGGATGGTAAAAATACCTAAAATAAATTCTGGCAAATGAGTATTTGAGTACTAATATGCAATTACAAAAATTCTGTCAGATACACATTCAAGATTCAAATCAAAGCAGAATCTTATTTTGACTTGTGATGTATGTAATTCTGAGAAATAGACCACATTAAGCTTGCTCTTAAATGATACCAAATAAATTCACTGCAATCTTTAGGTTCTTAACAATGTGCTTTAATCAAAGGTTTCAGACCTAACCCTGATCTAAACTTCGTTTCAAATACAATCTTTTCTTTACCTTCCTTTTTAACAAGGAAAAGTTTTAGGAATCTGTTCCATTACAGACTTTTCCTTATTTTTGATTGAGGTTGTTGCTCTTTCCTCAAGATATTGATTTAAAACGAAACTGTTGTGTTAAGACAATAATTAGGCTATTTCTTCTTCTTCTTTAGCTCAGGGACATGACAGTGTCTGTTATCCTTTCAGTCAAGCAGATCAGATATTCGGCTCTTCTATTTGGTGGAAACACATTCATTTTGGACTTCTCTGTTTTAGAGAATGGTTCCTATCTGAGCAAGCTTTCTTTCTAATTTTGGCTACTGACTTTGATTGATGCCATTTATTTGTTTTGGGTGCTAACTAATTACACCTATTCTAACAGATCTGTTGGCATTGGCTCTCTCTCTCTCTCTCTCTCTCTCTCTCTCTCTCTCTCTCTCTCTCTGTGTGTGTGTGTGTGTGTGTGTGTGAGAGAGAGAGAGAGAGAGAGAGAGAGAGAGAAATGTTATCTTGAGTCTGAAATGGTGCCTATCATTAAACGGCTACTTTTTCTTTTTTCTTTCTTTTTTAAAAAAGGCATAGCCTTGACCAACATACATTCAAGTGAAAACCACTGTTCTACCGTGTTTCTCATATTATAAGACACGTCTTATATTTATTTTTTCCTCAAAAAAACACACTATGGCTTATTTTCAAGGGATGTCTTATTTTTTTTCCTCCTCCTCCTGCCGCGGCCGGCATTGCTGCTGCGCCTATCACTATGTCTTATTTTCGGGGTATGGCTTATATTCCTTGAATGCTTAAAAATCCTGCTATGGCTTATTTTATGGGTATGTCTTAAAATATGAGAAACAGGGTATTTTTTGTAATATTTTGCCTTGTATTTAAGGTGCACAAGTTTTCAGGAAAGTAGGAAAGTATTTCCTTAAATGAACTCTGGACCTGATCTACAACCTCAGAAAAAAGTATGTAAAATAAACATTTTTGGACTGTACCAATTCAGAATGCAGAACAAAAGGCTAGACTATAATTATTCCAGCATACTAGGCACATTTGTTCTGGTGGTAGATTTCTAAATGAACTATAACAAGTGTTTCTATCTGAACATGCAAGATACATTATCACTGAATAGAGAAGTAAGTGCCTTAAATAACAAAGGGAAAGTTTTTCCAGGCATGGAGAACACAATGGCGGAAGAGATGGAAATGAAAATGGAAGAAGGAAGAGACTAGGTATGCTCATATCATCTAGAGAGCACACAAATGGATAGCATAGCTATTATGAGAAAACATATGAAGAAGAACAGTGAACCAAAAGAAGAGTTCTAGATGTGTAGAGAATGATAAAGAGCTAATGGACAAACAAAAGAGATTAGTACATGCAGGTTTCTGGTGGTTGAATTTTTAACACACAAAGGATTTTTTCAAAGGGTGTAGTGTAGTATCACTAGCAAAATAAAATGCTGGTTGTGTTTATGAGGTTTTAGACATAACATGGTTCAGTTCCCTCCCTTCAAAATAGGTGTTTAAAAGATGGCCTCTCACCTTGTGGGGATACTGTGAAGAAAATTAACTAAGGGAAGCCCTTCATTACCTAAGAAAGATGAATGTCCAATCACAAGGTACAAAATACATATCTTAGAGCAAGCCTTCAGTCAGACAAAGCATGCTGTACTTCCTACCTCTCTCTTTCATTCTTTGTTATGTACCCTTTCAAATGAACCTTTCAGGTGGTGGGTTGAATTCTGGATTTGTTCTGGATCAACAATGAAGGTAAAAACACTGATGTCTAACCTTGCTCCTGGAAACTAAGGAGAAGTTCAACCATAGTTTTACTTCAAATCGTCTCAGAGTTCAACATGCCTGTTCTTTCACGAATGTTTCCCTTTCTTTGTCTATTTGTTATGTCAAGTTTTGTTAGCATGTAGCTTCTTTGATGCTGTTTAAAACAGTAAAATGGGGATGAAAAAGCTGCAACTGGGAATGAAGCGCACATTGTCTTCTCATAAACAGCTGTCTCCATATCCTGAAGTGAGGGCACTTAGAAAACAGAGCAGATGTTGCAAGTGTTTATTCTTCCAAATCAGCCAGTCAGTCATTCAGTGAGGTGGCAAGGCAGCCATCAGGGAGTGGATGTGCAGAAAAATTCAAGAAGCATTTCTTTCCTTTGCCATTACTGTGGGGAGAGAAAAATTGCAGCATGGGGTTGGATTGTGTGGCACACAGTAAATACTGTATGTTTAAAGTGAATCCTCCAATCCCACATGACTACTGATAGCCCTATCCTCTGTTCTGGTCAAAAGCCTGATGAGGTCTTAGTCAGGCAGGGTACCTAAGCATTTGTTCAGTTGGGTTGGAGAGATTCTGTGAGGCTTTCCTTATGGATTAAGTTACAGCTCCTGCAAGCCTTAAAAAACAGCTCTTTAAGGCTCACTGTTCAAGTACGTGTGAGCAGTTCTTCATGTCCTGGATTTGTATTGATACATCCCAAGCAGCAAAACATACAAAAAAGACTTGAGAAAATCCAACCACGTGGGCTATGTCAATTATATACAGGGTAAGTCCTTTAAAAGAGGCCCTGTGGATACAGCGTACACATGTTCCACGGGGCCTTTTTTAAAAGACTTACCCTGTATAACCAATAGAGTATGCAAATTATTTTGAGATCTCCACATACGAGATCTAACTGTCCAAACAGGCTTTCTCCTCCATTTTATCATGCATACTTTATTGGCATATCAAAAAGCCTTTTTACAGTTGGGATGACGGGATTGTAAGCATTTGTTGAGGGAGGCTATAGACAAATGCCCAAGTGCAAACATGTAGTTGTGTGACTTCTCTGGATCATGATCAAAGACCACACAAAACCCATCCCTGTTTAAAGGAGAGCAGCATAATCTTAACAAAAGGCAGGGCACTTCTGCTGCAGAGATATACATATACTCTAATTAGTTCCTTTTAGAAACTGGGGATTATGCAGCTAGTACTGGAGGAATGGGTGGGTGAAGAATTCCTTGTATTCAAAGAGCTAAGTAAAAGTGATATTTTAAAAAATAAGTAAGACGATGAGGAATTAATATAAAGGAGAAAGGGAAAACCTTCATCCTTTTAAAAGAGCTATGTGAGTAATCCCAAATATGTCTCCTAGTATAAAACTTAATTTTCACAAAATAGTATAGGTACAAGGAGGAGGAGATTTATGACATGCTACCATGCCCTGCAAGTGTCCCAGAAAAAATGGGACATCTTGTTTTCTCCTGCAAGAGCACAGCAGCCATTTGGGGCATTGCGATCTCGCATGATTTCAGGGTTGTGATCTTGTGCGGGTCACGTGATTCACGTGGGAGCATGGATGCGAAGACACACATCCTGGTTTTGGGACTCAACATGTTGGAGTCAACTACTACAGTGATGATGTCATGGATGCTGTCCAGTAGCGACCTTTGACCCTTGCAAAACCACATTCCACATCAGTCTCCAGAGTCTTGGTGGCAGAACAACAAATACGTAGGAGGGGAGAGTGCATTTCCCCAAACACAAAATATTGCTCTGGGATCTGGGGAAAAAGTAATATCCTCGCATCAGAAACTCTAGAATGTGCTTTGAGGAAAGACAACTGAATCCCCTGGAAATGATAGTGGAGCACCAAATATACAGTCATTACAGATGCGGAAAAAACATCCCATCTTGAATGCCCTGAACACACAGAGAAAAATTGCTCCTGCTGGGGAAAAATGGGAGCGTAACTCTAAACTAGAGAAGTGTTGCATCTAAACACAATCCATTCGGAGTGCAATGATTAGCTTAATGAAATGTTGCTTGAAGCAATGCAGTTAATGAAATGTATGCAAACAAGCTTTCCCAAGTGCCCCTCCTCTCAGGACAGAGGGTTTTTCCGTTTTCTCTCTGCCGAGTGCTAGAAGATATCCTTCCATGAAGGCCGACAAAGCCTCTGATTTTCTTCCACCAAGCCAGCTGTCACCTGGGATGCCCAGCAGAATCAGTCATGGTGTTTCTCAGTAATTGGTCTTTGCCAGGTAAGAAGTAAATAAAAGATGCCCAGCAAGAATTGCCCCATTGCGTAGATTTTCACAAACAGAAAGCATATTAGCTTCTGACAGCTCCATTTCTCCATGGACAAAAAAACCAACAAAACAAGCAAAAAAACAAAAGACAAACAAAAAACAAACAAAACAAACAAACAAAAAACAAACAAAGCAAAAACCTATGTTCCTAGAAGCAAAGTACTTCACTGGTATACCGGAATTTGAACAGTAAAGAAAACCCCTCCCACATGCTTACTTTTCATCCACACCTGGGCAAAGAGGCACAAAAGGTTAGCCCTCTGACTTGAATCCTGATGTGCATAAGTAGACAGGAAGCAGCCTGCAAATTGCTGCTTCTAGGAGACAAATCTTTGAAGGGAATATGTGCTTTTGCACCTTGCAAAAAAAGAAAAAGAAAAGAAGAAGTAAAGTTGGTTGGCTGGTTTCTCCTTCTTTAATATTTGTTTGTTCTGCTTGTTTAATATTTAAAGATCTGATGGACTATTTGTGCAAAGCAATTGGATGGATCAGCAGCGACAACCTCTCTGCTCAGTAGAGAATTACTGACGATCCTTTGCTGTTCAACCTTTTCCATGGCCCGCAGCAGATACGTAGGAGGCACAGAAATCACACAGGGCTGCATCCAGACTTAGTCATGTCTAGTTTAGACATACCTAATGCCTAGACACGTGGTCATACCTAGGCTTCTGGGTGCACTCTTCTGATGAGAAGGGCTCCTTTACATTCTCAATTCCAGGCATCCCCAGACTTAGGCCCTCCAGATGTTTTGGACTACAATTCCCATCATCCCTGACCACTGGTCCTCTTAGCTAGGGATCATGGGAGTTGTAGGCCAAAACATCTGGAGGGCTGCAGTTTGGGGATGCCTGCTCAAGCCCAAGCATGCCTGCTGGCAGAAACCATCAATTTTTAGGAATATGTTTGTGGCAGCTTGAAGAGTGGGTCATGCATGGACTTCAAAGCTTTGACTTTGATTGCAGATTCAAGATTCTCCCCACCTACCCACTCACATACACTGTCCTATCTGCTACCTATGAAGTTCTGTCCAAGTACTTTATTAGGCTTAAGAATTCAGTGTACTTTTTCCATCCCATTGCACCAGTAATGGCAACCACCAGCGTACACTCACAAACTGGTGGTATTGGCTGGCTGCGATACTTGATTGTTCCATTTTTCAAGCTTTTAAGCATTTATCTTTCTTCTACAGCCCAATGAAGTATCCAAACATTCCATCTCTGTGGTTCTCTCGCTCTCTTTGCCTAAATACTGTATATAGAACAAATTGGTTTAGTCATGTATTCATTTGCATATTGCCCTTCATTGGAAATTCCAGAGTGATTTGTGACAATCTCCATAAAAATCAGTACGATAAAAACAGAAAATGTGCACAGTAGATTGTTGAATTCATAATCTGAATGGCCTTAGTTACACATCTAATCTACCGATTGCTTATACTGAAACGAACCTGGCAATTCCTTGGTTCAGTGGAAAAGTCCATTTAAATAATGCCTTTTATGAAAGACAATGACTACAATCAACAACAGACATAGCTGATTTAAATGAACTGCAGTCATAGTGAGTTTATAACTTCACAACGTTCTAATTTTTGTTGCTTGCTAATCATCTGCATGAGAAGCATACAGCAAGAAAGGCAATGTCTATATTTCATAGAATCATAAAATCGTAATTTGGAAGGGACCCCAATGGTCATCTACTCCAACCAAGCACCTGCAATGCAGGAATCTCAGCTAAAGCATCCGAGACAGATGATCATCCTACCTCTGATTAAGAACCTCCAATGAGGGAAAGTTCACCACCTCTTGAAGAAGTCCATTCCACGGTCAAATAGCTTACTGCCAGAAAGTTTTTCCTGGTGTTATTTGGAGTCTCCTTTCTTGCACCTTGAAGCCATTGGTTCAACTCCTATCCTCCAGAGCAGGAGGAAACAAACTTACTCAAACTCCCATGTGACAGCCCTTAAGATATTTGGTTATCATATCTCCTCTTTTCCAGGCTAAACATAGCCAGCTCCTTATAAGGCTTGGTTTTGCATAGCCTTTAGCATCTTGGGTGCCCTCCACACATGTTCCAGCTCATCAATAACCTCCTAACCCAGAACTGGACATATGATTCCAGGTGTGGTTTGCCCAATGCAGAATAGAGTGGCACTATTACTTCCCTTGATCGGGTAACTATACTTCTGTTGATACTGCTACTGTTGATTCATGTTTAGCTTGTGGTCCACCCAGACCCCTAGGTCCTTTTCAAGTGTACTACTAGTACATTCATTTTATTAGTTTGGACCCAGTTTTCCAATCATCTTGAATCCTGATTCTGTCTTCTGCGGCATTAGCTACCCCTCCCAGTCATCTGCTCAAAGCAGTTTACAAATAAAATACAAACATAAATGCATCTATAATCCAACCACTAAAACACCAAATTAACCAAGCAGCAACAAATATTTAAAAAGCATTGGAATCATACAGAGGGGAAAGGTATTTTTGGGGACTATCTATGAGAGCCAGTGTATTAGACAGTCAGATTATGAGTGCAAAGAATAATGCACCATTTTAAGTACAAAACCAAGAGATCAATATTTCTGTTTTAGAAAAGCCCAAATAATTTTTGTTGTGTATTTCAGGCATGTCTTTTGTCACTTTCCAGTTCATCCATAGTGACAAATTCAAGTGCAGCGACTGTTGCAGTAAAAAGAAAGACTCTCTCTTGTTTTTTCTCAGCCACAGGAGCACAGGGTCCCTTGAGCCATTATAAAGCTCTGAGGACCCAAACACAACAGCAATGCAATCTCTGGAGAGCAAAAAAGACCAGAAGAAAACAAAGAGCTAGGGGAGAGCTGCCTGCTAGATTCACTGAATACCTATTGGAAAAGATGTCCCTGGTTTGATTTTTCATAATATCATAAATACCCATGTGGGCCTTGGAGCCAGTGACAAAGCATTTGACCACAGATCTCTTGGACATAGACTCAATTTGGTATGCATATTTGGAGAACAGATGAGAAGAGAAGATTTACAATTGGAATCTTGATTAGGGTGACCTGCCCTGTCCCTATGAACAGTTAGGATAGAGTACAGTAAAGGGAAAAGCAATAATTGGTGCAAAGTGTTTTTGAATATGTACCCAATATTTCATACCCACTTGACCTGGCTACCAATTTGGCAGATGCATTCTGTACATGTTACTCAGGAGCAAGCCCCTTTGAATTCAGGTAATTGAGTAGAGGATGGTAGCCACAGTTATTTGTTATGACAGATTCACTACAATGAATACTAGGTAAAGAAATGTTCAGACCTGTTCTCCAATTATGTAAAATGGGCACTCTAAGTTTTGCACAGCTTGGTACTTGATAGTGAATGATAAGGTGATGATCAGTAACACATTTCGATGGGAGGTAATTTATTCCAGCTGCTTGAATTTACCATATACACCAGGCACCCCCAAACTTCGGCCCTCCAGATGTTTTGGACTACAATTCCCATCTTCCCCAACCACTAGTCCTGTTAGCTAGGGATCATGGGAGTTGTAGGCCAAAACATCTGGAGGGCCGCAGTTTGGGAATGCCTGATATACACCCTGGCACCAATCTAGTTTGGTGAAGAGGACTGAAAAGGAGCAATTAGTGCAGTTTGAACTTGCAGAAATGAAAATGGATGAAGGTTCTTTCTTTCTCTTTAATGGAAAACATCAGCAAGCATTCAATGTAAACTAATATTTAATGCAAATTCTCAGATTCTCAGTAAACATTTTCTGAAAGCACCAAAAAGGTTGGGAGGCAGCACATTCTCCTTGCAGCAGGTTTAAAATCCCCCAGACAGCCTGCCTGCAATATGCAAGATGTTTGCTAGCATTTGCATTAACACGTTTGAGACATTCTTTAATTTAGACAGAAAAAAGAAGTTCTTGGGGCTTCATGCTTCAGCTGCTGCTTATGACACTGCTTCCCCTTGTTTGCACTTGCTCAGTCTTGTACATTGGTAAATATTGAGATGTTGCAAAACATCAATTAAATTTTGTGGGATGTGAAACACAAGAGCAGTCAAGTACAACATCCCTAGAGTGGACATAAAAGGGAATGTCTGGACCAGCCAGTTGGAACTTCCTGCTTCTCCTAAGCTAGGACAGACTTCCTCTGCATGTGACTAGAGGTGGGCATGACCTCACTTGCCCAGGTAACAAAAGAGCAGGACTGGTCAGCCATTTCTCTCTTTCTCTCTGACCACATTCCTTGAAGAAGCAACATAAGGAAAATGGAAGCAGATCACACATTAAAACATTAATTTTACTTTATTTTATAATAGTAATATATAGTCTGACTGCCTTAGATGTATTGGTAACAATACCATTTACAGTGTCACAGCTCAACTGAATGAATATTCGGTTCAGTTTGAGATGTAGAATTGATGAGCTGTAGCAGGGACGCGGGTGGCGCTGTGGGTTAAACCACAGAGCCTAGGGCTTGCTGATCAGAAGGTCGGCAGTTCGAATCCCCACGATGGGGTGAGCTCCCGTTGCTCGGTCCGAGCTCCTGCCAACCTAGCAGTTCGAAAGCACAAAGTGCAAGTAGATACAGTGGGAAGGTACAGTGGGAAGGTAAACAGCGTTTCTGTGTGCTGCTCTAGTTCGCCAGAAGCGGCTTAGTCATGCTGGCCACATGACCTGGAAGCTGTATGCCCGCACCCTCGGCCAATAACGCAAGATGAGCGCCACAACCCCAGAGTCGGTCACGACTGGACCTAATGGTTAGGGGTACCTTTAGCAGGTACTGGGAACCTGTGGCCCTCCAGATGTTCTTGGACTGCAGCTACCAGAATCCCTGACTATTGGCCATGCTGACTGGGAACATCTGGAAGGTCACAAGTTCACTACCTGTGCACTGTTGACAGTCTTGCTTTTTCTCGTTTGTGGGTTATATCAAACTAAGGCACACTCAGGGTAGGCCCGTTGAACTCAACCTGTCCATTTTTTGCTTGATACCTAAGCCCATTTTTTTCAATGGGCCAACTGTGAGTCTGACTTAGTTCAATGCAACCTGAAGTGTTTGCATATTATTATTATTACCAAAATTAATTGAAAGATAAAAGTATATAGAGTTTACTTGCTTAAGGAGCATCTGTGCTTTTGACAAGTCTCTATTTTCAACATTTAGGTTAGCTACATTCAGGACACGACTTTCACAGAGAATATCCATTTTTTAAACATCTGCATTTAATTCCTAGGGAATTCTATATAACCTAAGCAGCTAGCAATAGGATTTGTAGACCTCTTGTCCCAGTGAAGGAGTCATGCTCAACTGACTTGAATTGCTCCCTTTAAACCATTAATTCTACACTAGAATGGCTCTAGAGGTTTATTATAGCAGAACTTTCCTGGTGGTAACATTAAGAAGGTATTTTGAATACTTTAGGCAATATTTCCCCAGAATAACATTGCAAGGAGACCATCTTGCAGCTATAACAACATAGTTCCCTGTGCCTGAAATGCATTTTCACAATATGTGCTGAATGATAAACAATTTATTTATTTATATTGGAGAACACTGCCTTTTCTGGTTTTCTCTGGGCATTTGTAGCTTAGGTAATGTACTTCTTTCTGATTATTTCAGTCAGTACGGTGATCTTTTGGCACTTGTGTATGATAGTGCTGCTGGAAAACAGATCTGATAAGCACACTTTGCACTTGTATGTGATAGTGTTCCCGGAGAACAGATTTGATAATCACACTTCTCAGGTGATTAGTTGAGGAGAAGATAGAATGACTATTCACAACAGAAACTTCTCTCCCTCTCTTCCCTCTTCCGAAACTTCATCTATCAGAGAAGCCTGAATTATAGTCCCATTGCTATTAACCTTTTGACTGCTGGAATTTTAGCAGATCACTCAGCTGCAGCTGACAAAGATATGAAGAGATAGGGCGGGTAATTTGAGCAGAGATAGGGTGGGTAATTTGTGGTGAGAAATGGGTGAAGAAAGACTGTTCAATCAATGGCTGTTCTCCGGAAAATATCCTGCCTTCTGCTGCTTTGCAGTCTTAATAACAGAATCCATTCTGGAAATACAGGTACAAATATCGTGAGGCAGAAGGTAGGGAAAACTTCCAGATGCCCCAGGTAATGATGGAGGACATCTCTACATTCTGCTTCAAAATTCTTTTGAGAGATTGGACTGGGGGTGGGGCATGAACACAAGGGAACATTATCAGTATTGGCTTCTGTAGTGGAGCAACAGTTCCACCAGTGACAATGGATGTCACTACCACTTAACCAGAGGGAGGCACGGTGTGGGTGCAGCGGCAGGGCATCAGATTGGCTTTGCCGCTGTGCCTGCACCACACCTCACTCCCTGCACTTTCCCTCTGTCCTCTCAGTAAATGGCAGTGACACTTGCTTTCCAGAAGCTAAGTACGCAATGCCATTCCGCCTTCCCTGACCCACTGACTGCTTGTGGGTGACATTTCCTTTCATTGCAGAAGAGAAGAAGGAGCTGTTGGCCAGGAAGTAGGAGCAGCAGCAAAAAGACAGGCTGAAAGGAGAGGTACCTGCTGAGCCATCTGCTTCTTCCCAGAGGAAGACAAGTACGGGGTGTGTGTGTGTGTGTGTGTGTGTGTGTGTGTGTGTGTGTGTGTCGATGCCTGTAGATGCCCTTGGATGCAAGGTGCTCCTTTGCTAATATCTTTCCTACTCTCCTCCCCACCCAATGCCTACTTCTCCTTCCTGACCAATGCCCACCCCCCTGAAGCTGCACCCCTCAGGATCAAACAGCGTCAACAGAGTGGAGGATTTTATCCTGCGGGGTGCAGGGTGCTCCTTTGCAAGCTCTTTCCCCACAGCTCCTCAATACAATGCTTAGCTTTAACAAGATGGTGGTATCATGTGCCTTCATGTGCCTAAGACCCTCTGCTCTCCCACAAAGTGGTAGAACTTAGCAATCTACCTGTACCTTCTACTTTGACACTGTGAACCAATGGACAACACTGCTCAGTCTTCCATGTGGTAATGTACCTGCCTTTGATGAGGAAGAAATGGCAGGTGATTATCCTACACAGTTCCATACTCAAGTTGGCTCTTTGCTGCACATGAGTGTGTCTAAGTGGTGGTTTGATCTGATATCTTTTACATGGCTCTTGGGAAACAAAGAACAAGAAAAATCCATCCAAGGAAACAAATCCCACGATTGCAATTTAAATGGAGAGTAATTGCACGGAGCCCCTATAGCTCTGAGAGAATGTTTAACTCACTTGGCTTTTGAGAATGGGCTGGATTCTCTCATGAGACTCCAGATGACTGAGTCAAAAGCACATTCTCCTTGTCGTGGGTCCCCCGCCCCATGCATTATTGATTCATGCAGGCTCTCTTCATAGATGATACTTCAGGCAAGAGCCCTCTGTGAGTTGAGACCATTAAGTAGCTAGATCAGGGTGGTTCAATAGGTTTTGAGTCAGAACAATTGGTGGTGCCATCTCTCCACTTCCCCTGGTACAAGGAAGGTTCTGAGCAGCACAAGAAACAATCAGTAAGTATCATGGATTGACAGCAACCCTCCCAGTTGCCCACAGTACTAAAATTTAATTGTGCTCTTAATAAAAAGAGCTTGGAGAATTTGAAACCCAGAGCAAAAGAAAAAAAAACCTGATACAGATTCTAAAACCATAAATGTCTTTTTGGGTGATACATCTCTTTTCTGGTGGTGTGCATATGACCACCATAGTTTGTGTCTGTCTGATATGCCATTAAAACAGTAGGCTTAGCCTAATCATATTAATTAACTTCAATAGAATGTGAGGTGCTGCTCTTAGGGTGCTGCTTCACAGCAAAACCAAAGGTTTTCCAGACTTATTGGCAAAAACATTAAAAATGCAAGCAATTGAAGATAACACTTACTTATTGAGAAAGAAGATTCGTTATTCCTAAATCTCCATTTTGTAATTTAGGAGGCATGAATTTGTATGCCCCTTTTGGAGAATATTCCTCTTCTAGTTTAATATTTTTCCAAAGAGAAGGAAGGATTGCACAGAATTCAGAGCATGGTTTATTTTCTTTCAAACATAGATGCTGGCTTGCTTGAGAGACAAATTCACCAGAGAATGAAATAATTTACAGCATCAACTAAAAGGTCAGCAGTCCAGTTAATTCTATGGGGCTTGCAGTTCTTCATTGGCAGTCCTCAAAGTGGGATGGCTGTAGGTCTAGCTGGCCTTTTCATCTTTCAAGACAAACTTAGCAATCTTTCTCCTTTCCTTTTTGGGCGGAGGACCGGGGGGGGGGGGATGAGATGCAGGAAATCCTCATTGCTCTAGCTGGCTGGGCAGGAAATGGGCTGATGCTACTGTGACCTTTGAAAAAGAAATTATATCTATTACTGTAGCTCCAGAGTTAAAGTTGCCATTCCTTACTGATGCCGGTGGCAGGAGGCCAAGCGGATGGCAATCCATTAAAATCCCTGTTTGAAGAGAGGTGATTTCTACAAGAGCCTCTCCATAAAAGCAAGAATTTTTGGGCCAAAAGACATGATACATGAAATGCACTATACATTTAATGTGTGCCTTGGGCAGCCACAGTTGGGACCTTAACCTTGGGGCTTCCTGCACTTTATCCCCAATGAAAATTGCTTCTCTGAAGCTGCTATTTGCTGCCAGCAGAAGGACGAGAAGCTGCTATTAAAAAGCAAGATGAACATTTAATAAATTTATTTTAAAACATACTTTTTCCTTATAGCTTTTTTAATATAAAAAATATGCCTTAAGATCTCAATAAATGTGCAACATCAGTACGATGAAAGTCAAAATAATGAATAAAACCAGTGCTTTTTTTAAAAAGGAAAAATGATGCTGGTACTCACCATGAAGTTGTTACAGTGTCACATGTTTAACATGGCCGGGGGGGGGGGGAGAGCTGCTGGTATGGTGTGGCCTTGAATACCCCCAGAAAAAAGCACTGAATAAAACACATGGGTGCCTAATGTCCTAACAAAAAATAAGGGGTGCATGTCAAATATTAGATTTTTATCTGTTCATCATACATCATATCTCTTCAGAAGCCCAAGATGCTCATTTTATGTGAAGTCTATGCATAGGTTAATTGTGCTAATGCATAAGATAATATACATTGTTGTTGTTGTTGTTGTTGTTTAGTCATTTAGTCGTGTCTGACTCTTCGTGACCCCATGGACCAGAGCACGCCAGGCACGCCTGTCTTCCACTGCCTCCCGCAGTTTAGTCAGACTCATGTTCGTAGCTTCGAGAACACTGTCCAACCATCTCATCCTCTGTTGTCCCCTTCTCCTTGTGCCCTCAATCTTTCCCAACATCAGGGTCTTTTCCAGGGAGTCTTCTCTTCTCATGGGGTGGCCAAAGTACTGGAGCCTCAGCTTCAGGATCTGTCCTTCCAGTGAGCACTCAGGGCTGATTTCCTTCAGGATGGATAGGTTTGATCTTCTAGCAGTCCATGGGACTCTCAAGAGTCTCCTCCAGCTCCATAATTCAAAAGCATCAATTCTTCAGCGATCAGCTTTCTTTATGGTCCAGCTCTCACTTCCATACATCACTACTGGGAAAACCATAGCTTTAACTATACGGACCTTTGTCAGCAAGGTGGTGTCTCTGCTTTTTAAGATGCTGTCTAGGTTTGTCATTGCTTTTCTCCGAAGAAGCAGGCGTCTTTTAATTTCTTGACTGCTGTCACCATCTGAAGTGATCATGGAGCCCAAGAAAGTAAAATCTCTCACTGCCTCCATTTCTTCCCCTTCTATTTGCCAGGAGGTGATGGGACCAGTGGCCATGATCTTGGGTGTTTTTTTTATGTTGAGCTTCAGACCATATTTTGCACTCTCTTCTTTTACCCTCGTTAAGAGGTTCTTTAATTCCTCCTCAATTTCTGCCATCAAGGTTGTGTCGGAACAAATAAATATTTTGAAGGGTACCAGCTGCCACTGTATCATTTTTAAAGGAATGCTGGAATATTCCTTATTTTAAAAGTAAGCTGCCATTATTGAACCACTTTTGTTAGGAAGAACCAATGATCCAGTTCGGTCAGTTCACCTACTGGTTCTGACAGGATAAAAGAGGACCTATTATAGCTGTTCATTCAGTATAATGTATTCTTTCTTTCATTAAAAAAAGAAAAGAAATTGGGTTGGTTTTTTTGGCATTGACTCCTGGTACTCACTGCTCTGTTTCAGAGGAGCAAGACATCTTGGGCATATAAATTACCACTTAGTACCATCTGGTGGGTGCTGTGTTCTGATAGCTTAATGCCCACAACAGCACACACAGTCCTCATTCAGTTCACTGCCACATTTTGACCCATTATGGTTCATTTTCCATCTGGATGAATAAACTGTGATATACTCAGAAGCTCCATTGACTGTGCATGAAGGATGGGTGATTATTGTGACTCACACCTGTGGCTCTGAGTGCTGCACATGGTGAGCCCAGGAATTTGCTGCCTTTTCACCTCCCCGAGGTCACTTCTTTGGAATTTGTCGCCTAGATCACAAGTTTGAGGGGGTGCATTTGCTTCTTCCAGTTATCATGGTCAAATATAGGGTTACAACTGTTGCGCGCCACCTCTGCCTAGTGGTAGCATGATTCCTGGGGGTTCCAGGGACTCACCAAGGGTCAAGCTTCTGTTGCAAAATCAATTATTTGGCTGGAAAATTGCATTACAAAATTCAGGAAAGTGCACATTTTGAACAATGGCTATGTTTTGTTATTGTATAGTTTTGGAAAGTGAAAAGGTAGGTTTGCCTATAAATGGGAAATGAATCAAATTTCTCCCCATGCCTTCTGTTACACTCTCCTCTTTTCTGAGAGGAAGACATTCTAGGGGTGCAGTGCCTACTTAAGGTTTGGTTTCTTTGAGTGGAGGCCAATTCTAGAGTTTCTTTAAAAATATACACAGGGAAAACTCATCTTAAACAGTACAATGGACAACCAAATCCACTTCCCTGCTCCACATTGGCTCTCCAGACTACAGTGGCAGCTCTGATGCTGTAAACGTAAAAAACTCCCCAAACACAGCCCAGCTCTACTGTTTTTCATTAACAGCTAGCGTGTATTGTCCCTCCTCGGGCTGGAGGGATGTGGAAACATGGACTAATCATCTGACTTTAACTATAACCCACCTTTCTTCCATCATGGAACCCATAGCAATGTGGTTTCTAGTTAGTCTCCCATCTAAGTACTAACCTGACTCAGACCTGCTTAGCTTTGAGAAGGAAATGGCCTCATGTGTCTTCATCCCATCCCTCTGTTGAGGTAAGTCTTGCCCAGCAGTGATAAGTTCCTTTGTTGTGCACTTGAATCTCCTCTGGCATCATTTCACAAATATTATAGGGCAAATGGCATTCCCCATTCAAAAAAAATGACATTTAAAAGAAGCAGAAATGGTTTGAGGAAAACACACCAGAATCGCCAACCAATCTTGTAATTCCATGGCATAGAGGGGTAACGGAAAGGAGCACACATTCATAGGAAGATTAGTGGCGGCCTTTTTTAAATTGCTGCATTATAATATTCTGCATAATGTTTTCTGTTGTTTTAGGCGGCAGTTATTGCACCATGTTTGGCAAAAGCAGCCCTAGCATTTGCAGCATTGCTTACTGTGGCTGGTATTTACACTTGGGTAAACTGCATCTTTGACCTTTTAAGTGTGTGTGTGTGTGTGTGTGTGTGTGTGTTTTGGAGGGGGAGAAGCTTAGAAGGCTTTTGCCTGTCATGCATTCAAACCTCTCTTGAATTAACAGTCCAGGGTTTTATTTCAGCTGAAAGGGAAAGCCATTTCTGTTTGTGCTTCAGCTTGGGGGCTGTGATGAGTTTTGTTTTCTTGTTGCATTTGTGTTGCTTTTCATTATGGTTTTATGTTTTAACTTGCATTGAACATGTTTGTTTTAAGCCACTCAGGCAACTTTGTGTTGTGGGACATTATACAAGTACAGTTAAGAGGACAGTCCTACACATAAGGAGCTGGCACACAGCAAGCTCATGTAAATGAGGCCTACACCAGATCCATACTCTGTAACATCCCTCAGAAAATAGGGACCTCCTATTCTACATCTCTAGAATGTCCCCAAGGACCAGAAAATGCTGGCTGACCCAGCTCTAGCTTGGTGGAGCAGGAATGAACACCCCAGGAAACAAAAATAAGAGCGGCCACTCAGCAGGTATCAGCATGGGAACAGCAGCCAACTGTTGACACACACAGGAGAGTGTTCCCAAGTCCCTATTCAGGTGTATATGCACTGGAATGCCATGCAGAAATAACACAAGCGGCATAGCAGGAAAACTCCAGCACAGGAATATAAACACACAGAGTGGGCGGAGGCAGCTGCAATGGCGTCCTTGGGATCGCACTGCCCGGGGCGGAGTGCCCCTATCGCCCCGCCCTTCCTATGCCCCTGGAGCTACCTGCCCCCATCACAATGACCAGCGCCACTTGGATTATGTAACAGAGAGGGGGAATGGGAAGCCAGCAAGGAGGAGTAACCCCCATAGCCAGCACCATGTTTAGGTCTCCACCCACGATCACAGAACCAGGGAATTCTTTGGGCCAGGTGTGTCCTCTGTCCATCGGGGGAGCTCCTGGACACCTTCCAGCTCCTCCCTGGCTGGGCTGGCAGCTAATCCCCCCACTCCTGACCCTCACCTGTTGCCTCCATGAGCTGCTTTGTCCATGCTAGCACCAATCCACCAGCCACTCCCTCCCCATGGATTCTAGGGTGCATTGTAGTCTTGGGGTTTCATCTCCCTCCCCCTGGCTGTTGCTGTTTGCATCCCCAGATGCAAGAAATAATAGATGGAGGCTCCTGGCCAGGATTTAATCTCATGGAAAGACATAGATGTTTTGCAAAAGGGGATTTAGATCTGAACTGCCTCTGGCTAGGAAGCTGTTTGGGATTGCCTTGGGAACTATGCAAGACAATCTTTTTTTTTTAAAAAAAAATATTTTTATTAATTTTCCAATTAAAACCAATTATATCACATTCAATATTTCAAATTATACACATATATATATCAATCAAACCGAATGTTATGCCAAATCATCTAAAGAATTTTATTTGGGTTCCCATGCTTCAAGAAATTGGGAATTCCTCGCAACTGTCCACTGCCGTCTTTTTTCTAAAGTTCAAATCGTCCTCCAAGTTCATAATAATCCAGATCTTCCCCTTACAGTCACATAGATGTTTTCCACTTTCATCCGATTGTTTCCCAGCTGCTGAGATAAATATCAAACAAAGTTTCACAGATGTTCTTTCTCCTGTGTGAGTTAATCAGTCCAGCCTCCCCATAAATCTTCTTAATGGAGCTCCCTGTTGCGTCGAAGCAGCTCGAAGCAGCGCCATCTTAAAAAGCTCAAATCACTTTCGTTTTCTCTCATAGCCATGAAGATTTACGATCATTATAGAATTTACAGCTTTTCCAGGCAGGAGACCCAAACATCAAACCATAAACTCTTGGTAAATTAATGGATCTCCTTGCCCTATAGCTGAACTTAGCTTCAGGTCGCTGCTCCAATTTAAAGTGCGTCACAGCTCATAAATCCTCCGAGCGCGTCCAGAACTCCTTCCGTCCGACTAGGGGGGGGCTTTTCTCATCGGCAACTCCACATCTTTAAAAAATATGCTCAGTAACAACAGTTATAAAGTTCAACTCACACAGTCTTTTGCTTCTCTTTCACTCCAAACAAGCCAGGACATCGCGTCCGGGAAGGTACGAGGCAACAATATGAAGAAAATAAAATAAAAACTCACTTCCCTTATCGCTCCGTCCCCATCAATCCTTCTTCCAGATGCAGTACAGGACAATCTCATATAACAACGAGAAAGCAACAATTTCACAATAACCCTGGACAGAAATAATTTCAACCTGGGGACTTCATATTTGCATCCCAACTTGAAACCCTTACATTTTTTCCCTCGCTAATAAAGGGTAGTGTTTATCTCCTTGGCTTCTCCAGGATCAACTTAATAATAACTGATAATGATACTGCATTTTTGAGGTATACTCAAATGGCATGTATTATGGTAATTTAAAGGAATTTTACAATTGCTCAAGGCCTGGATAATCTTGTTGTTACTGACGTAGACACAGTGTTCACTCTTCAGTCACACTGGAAGTTTGTGTGTGTGTGTTTGTGTTATATGCACATTCATTTCACACCATTCATGCATCTTTCCTCCAAGTAGCACTTTTCTTGCAGGGGTCATCACATTTCCCAATGCACTTCTGAGTCTTTGGGAAATCTGATATCCCTGTAACAATAGTGCTTATCTGAAAAGCACTTATCGTAGATTGCCATCATAAGTAATTTTCTAAAGTATAGTACAAAATAACACATTTATTCCACTGAGGTCAATGGGACTTGAAAGCGCTGAACTTTGATTGGACTGTGAACATGTGATTTCTCTGTGCAATGTGGTTACAAGTAGGGCAGTCCTTGTGGCATATTCAGGTTCAGCTTCAGTTAGGCAACTCTCAGCTTCTCATCCTTAAGCATGTGTCACTTTGTGAAACTTGGCTGGGTGGTGGTGGTGGTGGAATGAACTGTGGGGTTTGGGTGAGGTTGTAAGGGTTAGGGGTTTGGCAAAGGGATGAGAGCAGGCAGGGTTGGTGAACAATGCAAGCAGGGGTGACAGCTCCTAGTATATGTTTGTGTGCATGTGTGTGTGTGCATGTGTGTGTGTGTGTGTGTAAACACCCACCCACCCACCGAGAGAGATCATACCGCTATTCTAATTTGTGCTGACTGAATGGGAGTGAGAAGAGTGAGACCACACCTACTGATTCCACCCTCAGTCTTTGCAAAATGCATGTGAATAGGCTTAATGTACATACAACTGTACATATGCTGGCTCGGCATGCATAGATGGGACTCTAGATTGTGCAGGGACCTCCTGGCTGTGTATATGATCCTGTGCACTCATTCCATTACGTATCTTTAGCCATCAGGCAAAAATGTTTGTCTATAGCAGGCATAGGCAACCTTGGCTCTCCAGATGTTTTGGAACTACAACTCCCATGATCTCTGACCACTGGCCCTAGGGATAATGGAAGTTGTAGTTCCAAAATATCTGGAGAGCCAAGGTTGCCTATGCCTGGTCTATAGCCACGCCTTTGCCTGATTAATAAGGTTCACCACGAGTTTGAGAATAGTTTTTTTAAAGATCATTCTCTTCTGACAAGCTTTATTTATTTCTATTGGTAAAATTGATGCAAACATATTCCTTGAAAAGAAAAGAACAACTTTTTTTTTAAAAAAAAACCCATAAACACTGTGCTGGAAATGTTAGCACTGTGACAGGGAAACTATAGTTCCCAGGGTTCTTTGGGGGGAGTCAGGTGCTTTAAATGTGCATTGGGCATGGTTTAAATGAATAGTGTGGACAAGCCCATTAAAAAAAAAAAGTAACCTCGAGGGTGAGCAGCTTCTCCAATTTGAAATGAGCCGATTCTATCACTACTTGTGCTACAAAAACAGAGCAAAACCATTATTTCCATCTTCTCTCCCCTTCCCTGGCGTAATCCCATTTCAGAAGTAACATTTATTACTTACCATAGGTCGTCATTGAGAGAGCTTCTCTGGTGGTGATTCCACAGAGCCCAATGTACAAACACTGCTTTCCCTGTTGTGTGCTCAAGGACCAGTTCGGTGTGGTACTTGGCTGACAAAAATCCCTCTCAAGTTCATTTAGAGTTCAGTGACTGCTGTGAGAATGAAGCACCTTCATTACAACAAGCTTGTGGATAATGGGAGAGATGGGGGGGGGAGGTATTGTGGCTGTCAATTTCTGGGCACAGCTCTCAGCGATTGATGTGTGAGATTTCTTAACGTGGCTGATTACTTCACTTGCATCCACAGCAGAAAGGTTACTGAACATCCTCAAGGGGATCAGCTATAAATAATGGTATTTACACATGGGTAAACCATAAATCTTGATGACCTTCATGTGTTTAGAAGAATTTAAAGATGTGTTATTCCTTTAGCCTGCAGGCAAGGCTTTGATAAAACTGTCAGTAACCTTAAATCATCCATCGACAAGTAAATCCTTCAATGGACAAGGCTTGACGCGCTTTCTGGAGCTGCACCTGCCAAGCTCACAAGAAGGAAGCCATTTCCGAGTAGTCTATATGCGTATCATGGGATTATCTCCACATATTTACGGGCACAACAGAGCTGGAATATGCTTGTGTAGAGTAGGAGTAACCCTTGTGGTGCCCTCATGATGCAGTGTTGCCCATTGGCCTTGCTAGCTGAGACTGATGGGAGTTGCAGCCAATCACAATCTGGAGGGCACCACATCAGCTGTCCATGGCATAGACCAGGGGTCAGCAACCTTTTTCAGCCATGGGCCAGTCCACCGTTCCTCAGACCATGTGGTGGGCCGGACTATATTTTGAAAAAATAAATAAAAAATGAATGAATTCCTATGCCCCACAAATAACCCAGAGATGCATTTTAAATAAAAGGACACATTCTACTCATGTAAAAACACGCTGATTCCCAGACCATCCACAGGTCGGATTGAGAAGGCGATTGGGCCGCATCCGGCCCCCAGGCCTTAGGTTGCCTACCCCTTGCATAGAGCGCATTTGACTCTACTACTGCACATGTCGACCAACCTTTTCAATGTTTGGACTTTAATATATATTTAGGAATCAGCTACGAATGAAAATATTTTTTTTTAAATCAACTAAGGAGCTCTTCCCTTCTTAACCATAAACGGCAGTCTTTTCCTATGGTTTCAAGTGCTGGTTAAGGAGGAAAGACCTTAACCATGGTCTTGGGTTTAGATGGTACACTAAGCCAAACCTCCACTTAGCTGGCGTTCCACACTAATCAAAAAAACATGGGGAGAGCAAAATAGCTGCCATCTTCTCCTTGTGAACCAGCATGTTTACAATAAGCTTAGTGGGCCATATGAATGCAGCCAGTTATAGGCCACTTACTATGTTCCTATGTTGGTTTCGACTCCTGGATTTGGAAGCAGTGAGTGCAAAAGTTATACACCAGAAAGGTAGACATCAGAATGAAGTAGATAATATTTACCCTGTGCTTTTCTTTTGGGGGGATGCAGGGGGATGCATACCTCTAAACATTTTGTGAATCTAACAAGAGAAGAAACTATTTTTTTAAAAAAAAATTAGTTTCTTCTCTAGCACGGTTAATCGTCAGTTCCGTTGTTACGCAATGCTGGCCTCATTTCCTGTCACAGTGTTTCTCAAGTCTCAGAGAGAAGCGAGCATTTCATGTGTGAAGCAATGTGGAATGTGGATGTGTGGTATCGGGAAGATGTTAGTGCACATAATCTCATGCCAATGTGGAAGTTACTGTGAGCTGTCAGCTGTGTAATATGAGGTAATTCATGTTCTTTGTACTTTTGTCCATTTACTGTATTTATTTTTCCCAATTTGAACTATAAAATGGAGATTTTCTTGAGTCAGAATGAGAGTACTCCTAAACATTTTTAAAGAAAAAAAAAAGCGCTGTATATACCTATTTAGTCAAGACTTAACAACCCTTTCTGGCTTGCCATAGCAGCTCTTTATGACAATAATGCCCAATAACTCCACTAGACTCCATTACTTTAGGTTCCGTAAGCCAGCAAATGACAAAGCTTTCTGGGCGCTTAGAGAATGCTAAATGTTTTATGCAGCTGTTGTTTCCCTAGAACTTTGTAAAGAAGAATTTTCTTGGTTTCTGAGAGATGTCTGCGTATAAAATACATATACATGAATTAATGTCACCCTCTCTCTCACTGCTTCGGGCATTAACATTTTAAGCATATGAGGGTCTTGTGGGAAGTAAATGGACAACTTACTCATGTATTTAAATTATGCAAAGTTTTTCATAAATAAGTAAACAAAACAACATTTACCTTCTTTAACAAGGTCAAAGCACCTGTTTGACACAAATGTACACAAGATTCCATTTAGGTGGAGATTTAGCTGAATAAATATGAAAGAAATACATTGGCTCTCTGAAGTCTGTTCCTAAGCATTTTTATGGTTAGGATATAAAAGTTCTGCTTCCATCATCTTGGAACAAGGAGGCAAAATCCAGAGGAAAACATAATGGTTGTAGATTGGCCATGTAAGGGAAAAGGCCTTTCCCCCCTCTCAGCCATGTATATCTATATATATAAAAATGTAAAAATCATGAAATCCGGGGTTCCACTTTTCTCCGTAACCGCTTGACCGATCATCCTGAAATTTGGACACAACGATCCAGGCCACTCCTAGAGCGTTGTTGGGGGTAAAAATCCCTCAAATCACACACCTGCGCAGGTACAGACCTGCTTTTCCACCAATTCAAACAGCGCCCTCAAGTGGCGCAGTACCCTCCTCCACCCTCTCCCTTCCTGAGAAATCTAAGCCACACCCACAAACCAAATGACATCATCATCAACCAAGCAACTGAAACACACCAAGCCAGCCATTTTATCTAGGCCTTTGTTTTAGGCCCCTGACAGGCTGACAGGCCTCCACTAGGCCCGGGGAGGGGGATAACCCACAGCAACACACTTGGGGTTTTACTTTATCATTCAGCACCACTACCCCCCCCCAAAAAAAAACCCCACCAAAGAACCAACATTGCCAAGTGGAGGTCGGGGCCTGCCTGGGGGAGGGGTTTGCCACAGACCGCAGCACGATCTTTGATTTATGTAGGCCCCTACACTGCAAGGGGTTTTTACTTTACAATTTAGCACCACTACCCCCCAAAAATCCACAAGACAAAAATAAATATGACTTATTTTATGGGTATGTCTTATTTTAGGAGAAACAACTGATTGTAAGCCTCTGTCTTTTTAAAAAAACAACAACAACCATTCACTTTCTCTCCCCAGTTTAAGTCCTCAGATATTTGCAGTGCACCCCCCACCCCACCCCATTTACAATTCCCTACCTTCCCCTTGCCACTTCCTGGGTTTTTTTATGGAACTGAACAACCCGGTGACTTCTGAATGTGCCTTCTGTTGCCAGGCCCTTGCAGGGCCAGACAGAGGCCCAGCCCAGGTAGATAAGATAATGTGTCCCTGTTTTTAACCCCTTAGTTACTTTTTCCATTTTACTGATTGAGAATATGCTGACCGAGGCCCCCTTTAGATTTGGAGGCCCGCGCCAAGTGCCCCATATGACCCTCTTCCTTCTGTCTGGGCCTGTCTGTTGCTACAGGGCTGTGGGGCTTCGCTATTTGACCCCCCCTCCCTGGGTTGGGATTCTTTAAGTAGTTCTCTGGGTCCCAGGGCACATCATCACCCCCGATCCTTAATCTAAACATATAGAAATGTTCACGATGCGTGTGCAGGGGCCAATGTATGGAGATACAGGGGGGAGGGGACAACAGAGGGCTCAGACAAAAGTAAATACTGGGAAATGGAACCCAGAAACTGACAGCTCCTTCTCCAAGGATGGGGGCCAATGTAGGAAGATACCAGGGGTAGGGGCCAACACTCCCCAGGAACAACAGAGGGTTCAGACAAAAGTGCATGCTGGGAAATAGAACCCAGAACCTAAGAGTTCCTTTTCGAGGGTGGGGGCCAAGGTATGGAAATACAGGGGGGAGGGGCCAACACTCCCCAGGGACAACAGAGGGAAGGGTCATAGCTGCCAAGTTTTCCCTTTTCTCGCGAGGAAGCCTATTCAGCATAAGGGAAAATCCCTTTAAAAAAGGGATAACTTGGCAGCTATGGGAAGGGTATCATACCGAAACACAGGGATGAGCCGGGGTGGAGGGAGGAGGGGCAGGATACGTCATGGATCGTGACAGGGTGGGGTGGGGGAAATCACAGGAAAGAACCACAGCAACGCGTGGCCGGGTCAGCTAGTTTTAAATAAAAGTATGGCCCTGGGATCTGTCCTCAGATGCACAAAAAATAAAAATGCTGAAATTCACCCCTGAGTCTACCAGATATACTGGGTTGGATCCTTGCCTTCATCATTAGAGCTGTTCCAAACATAAGACCAAGTATTATTATTCTTAAAATCAATCATTTATTTATTTCCAGCATTTCTCTGCTGCCTCATAATTGCAGTTCTTTGGAATGTGTACATTCTTTCTAACAGAAAAAACAATAAAAAATCACAGTGTAAAAGACAACAAGAACAATAAGATGCAGTTGCGATATAAAACATAGCACAGCAAAGATGAAGCAATACAATTAAATACAAATGGGTTTTTCAAACTTTAAAAAGCCCAAAACTCATTCAACTCCTGGGAGAATTATAGTAATAAAGTCTTCGCCTGATACTGAAAAAAATTGCAAAATTTATATACGAGGATCTTGCTTCCAGTCGTGTTTGAACCATCTCCCATCTTGTTTCTTTGCCCTAAGCTCTGGAGGGCAAGTGGGCTCCACGAAGTGGGAGAGGGCACTCAAGGGTGACTGTGTCTGTGTCTGTGTCTGTGTCTGTTTCCAGTAAATACCGGTATGAATAAGACCAGGCTGCAAGTGCTTGACCCCTAGAGAACTGTGAGATGCAGCTTCTTTCAAGACCCTCTTTCAGTTGATGAGACTTTCAGATCTATTTTATTGACTGAGCATTACATTGCTATGGACTTCTACTCCCTCCAGTCTGCTATATGCATACCAGTGGTCAGTTAAATTTTGTGCAGACTCTGACGAATGCCAATCACTCACTGGCCTATTTCAACAAACTATTATAAATTCTGAAAGCTCCCGTTATTGCTTGCAACATTGCACAGAGCTGGCACTGACAAGGACTGCCAACATGTTAACTCTGAAAACATTTGGCTACAATCGTGCATGTTTGTGCTCTATTTCTTAATAGCCTGCTATCACTGGAGACTTCATCTAACAGAATGAAAATTCTGCAAACTGTTGCTGAGCAATTTGGGAGTGGCCTGAGATGGCCATCTGCTAACATTTGCAGTGGTGGTTAACAGCAAGCATGGCATTTGATGAAAACAAATGCAGAAGAAACCACAGATCTATATCTAGGCATTCTCCCTTCCACATTTAATCAGAAAGAACATCTCCCCCATGAAATAACACTATTGCCCCCTTTATTGATCCATTGATGGAATGCTTGAGGAAGGATCCTCTGAGTATGGATGCAGGATTGAAATGAAAGTTTCAGTGGAGTGAAGCCAACTGATCATTCAGGTCTACGATAGTCAAAATCTTTGTCTACCAAATCTTTATATGCTAACTTATGTATTGAGCTGGACAATTGAATTTAGCCAATATCCCCACATACACTGCAGCCTCAGGGGGGCAGTGATGGCTTTAGCTCCTCTACTTTAAGAAACTGAAGCAGAAACCAGTCAATGGGGAGGCCTGTCAGAGGCGCAGGTCTAAAGCACTGGTGTCCTCCTATCATTTCACTGTGTATCAAAGTGGCAACACTGTTCACCTACCCATGTGCCCAGCCAACAGGGCATTTGCTGGGGAATCGCCCTGTAGAGAGATAGTTCAGCTGGGGATTGAGCAGGCAACTGATGTTGCCCTCCCTTCCTTCCTTCCTTCCTTCCTTCCTTCCTTCCTTCCTTCCTTCCTTCCTTCCTTCCTTCCTTCCTTCCTTCCTTCCTTCCCCCCCTCTCTCTCACACACAGAGACTTTCTAATGTCTCACCACCTCCAGATATCTATTGTCTCTTCATAGGTAATCAAGGAAGGCATTCAGCATGAACTGAGGCACCCACATTGATATATGGATCCTCAACAACACCAATAATTAACTGGTGACAGCTGTTCCTATGTGGGTTTGCCACAACCTTATTCCTGCTATTGAAGGCTAAGCATCACTTGGTCAATTTGCAATGGAGTGATCAAAAGTGAACTAATTTGCACCTGATTCAGATGGATACTCAGATCATTTTAAGCTTAAACCCAATCCGAACTCAAGGTCTTGTGCTCCAAATAAGGTTTTTGGGAAACCACCAAGGCCCTTGGGCTTCTTTGTCCCCAACCCCTTCTGCTACAAACTTCCATCTCCCCACCTTTGCATCCCCTTTCCATTTCAGTGGGAGCAGGGAAAGGGGCAGCTTAGCAGCTGGAGGGCTACTAAAATAATAATGTACCTATTCTAAACTGCAGAGTAGTTTTAACTGGACCTGCAATTAGTGTGGAATACCTGGACTAAGATTAAGGGTTTATCCACACTTCCTCTTGTTCCACTGCTCCCCCTACCCAAGGGGAAAAAACTCTTTAGCACTCAATCGGAGCAAATGGCAATTCAGGTTTTCCCTAGATTGCCATTTATTCTGATGTATAACTAAAGAGTGGATTTTCCCTCAGAAAGGAGCAGGGCAAGGGGAAAACTGCTGAGACCCATGCACTGAAAAGGCTGGATATTCACCCCAAGAGCAAAACAAGTCAAAGTATAAGTTAAAAATAATACTTGTTTAGGCAGAGAGATTTGCTAAATTTCCTGAAGTCCTTGTGGCCTTTGCTTTAAAATGAAAACACAGATGGTCCACTGCAGCTTCTTAGCATATTTTTTCCATTTTTTTTGCAAGTCAAAATAACGACACATGCTTTATTTGATGCTAAAATCAGCTATCTGCTTGCCAGTGTTGATTTGTACCTGTGAAAAAATAAATCCAGTTGGCTAGATGTCTTCACAGTTTGCAATTCAACATTACAAGATGCCATGCAATAATCTCCTTGATGCACGTGTTTCTACTTTGATACACAAACATGTATATTTAATAACATTGTTTTGTAGCTTCTGTGAATTTGTCCAGGCTGTGAAATAGTTTCAGGTGACAGGAAGGATTTGTTACTATGCTGCAGGGTGGGGGTTGCTCAAATGCTGTTACATTGTTCTCCCCCCCCCCGACAAGACTCTGTGACCATTAGTGGGTGGTGGGGTAGGGTAGCAGATTGGTCACTGTTGCACCATATAGACTTTCCTGGTGCATTTGCACAGTGCTGACCTCACTGCTGCCATGCCCCTCCCCACCCCCCTTCTGCTACGCAGCAGTGAGTCACTTACCTGGAGGTCAGGTAAGTGCCACCACTGCTCCACCCTGCTACTGTCCATGATGCTCTTTTCACTTTTCTGTTTTGTCCACTGCTGTGCCATGAAAACAACCAATGGTTGTAATATTTCCTCCTAGTTTCCTCTTTTCCAGGCTAAACATACCCAGCTTTTTCCTGCAATCCTCGAAAGATTGGTTTCCAGACCCTTGATCATCTTGGTTGCCCTCCTCTGCACACATTCCAGCTTATCAATTTTAAATCGTGGTGCCCAGAATTCGACATGGTGTGTTCCTCAACATAAGAAGTGTGGATTTTGCTAACCTATGTTGGTTTTAACAAAAAACAAACACCAACAACTTCACCTTCTTTGATGTGGGCAAAAGTCATTCCTCATTAGTCACATTTTCCTCCTGCTCTGCATGAACAGCTAGTCAGTTTCCTTCGCTGATCACCATAGAAGAATTTTGCCTACCACCATCCCAAATCTATACACCTGCACACACACACACACAGAGACAGACAGACAGACAGACAGACAGACAGACATAGCTCTTTCAGGTTAGAGGGTGACTACAAAATAATGAGATTTCCTGTCCATCAAATCTTTGCAGCCGGTCACAGAAGAGGTGAAGCTGCAGGACTTGGGGAAAGGGAAAAAACAGGATAAAATTGTAGTGGGAAAAGCAAGGACCAGGGATTGAAAGGGAGTATTACCTATCTAGAGACAAATACAGTCTTTGCTTTCTTCACAGGCATGCAGTACAGAAAATAAATTAGTTTGATCAAGATAAAGCATGACTAAGGACATTAGAATGACACATATCTTGTTCATTGTGCTATTTTGCTGTTTCTGGTGCTGACATTCCTTCTTAACTTTTCATGAGCCCACTTTCAAAAAATATAAAGGGGGCTATTGTACATCTCATATTTTCTGCATCTTTTAGCTGTTTTATTGGAATTGCTATTCTATCCTTTTATAGCATACCTGGTTATGTGACATGACCAAAGTTACGCTTTGAAACACCATGATTAGAAGTCCAGGTAAACTTTTGCAAATCTGAGATCACAGAAGCAGAATAAGTTACGCAAAATAAGCACATGTAGATTAAAATGTGTTTATTAATATGCATACTTCATTTGAATAGAAGAATGTGGATTTCTATGATGAATATTGGTTATCATGATTAGAATTCTAGAATAAGATACACATGGCAGGCTGGTGTATAGGCAATAGATTGGGGGGGGGGGAGAATGGATACATTTGTCACCATGTGTCAACACTGGTAGTATGAATTTATGCTGCACTTGAAACTTGTATTGCCCATGGTGGCACCTGCCTGGAGGAGGAATCCTATTATTTTGCTCAATTCCTAACCATCATATTCTTTCCTACTACTTCTGCTTTACTGGGTCATGCTCTCTTTATTCATTGCCCCTTTTCTTCTGTTAAGAAAATCGGGAGCCCATATTTTTTGGGTGACCTTAACAGCCAGATAAAAATTGTATTGACTGCTAGGGATTGACCAATCTGTCAATTTCAGTTTGTCTCAGTTTCTCATTTCTCCCAGTATACACATTTTTGCAAACAATTCCACCTAATAGAACACATTTCAATCCTCTGCTAAAATATGCATTTTTATACACATGTTTAATGTGCACCCCACCCCCACCCCAATATATGCATTTTAAGACACAAGTTTTAGCTGGAGAAGTGCATTAGAAAATTTTGAGACATGTGCATTTCAAAAGATAGCTGTGGTTTAGGTGTATTATTTATGGAAGAGCGATTTAGGTAGATTTGCATTAGAGTGTGAACCAAACCAAATTTCTCCCCCCACTCCTACTCACCACCAACCCTGCATTGGCTCTGCCATCATGCCCAGCTTTAGGATTATTCCAAGGAGCAAGCCAGAGAACACTTAGCGACATGCACCTCAGTCCCAACAAGCCATTAAACATGATTTATCATTGCTCGGTTTAAGACAAATCTGAAATCTTCATATCAAATGCATTGCTACATGTTATGTGCAAACAAGGCCATTGCCATCTGAGAGAGTTCTGCTTTCACACAGATATGTGAAAGGATAGTGGGCATACAGCCCTTTACAGCAAGTACACTGGGTTCTGTTTGGTGGTGGATTCTTCTTTATTTGTGGATTTTAAACAGAGGTTGAATGGTCATCTAACAGGGATTCTTAGCTGTGATTCCTGCATTGCAGGGGTTGGACTAGATGAGCCTTGGGTGTACTTTCCAACGCTACAATTCTATGAGTCTATTTTGAGAAAGCATGTGGACTTACTGTTCATGCATGGAGAAGCATTTGGCCAGAAGAGCAGCCTACCTTTTCAAAAAATAACTTGTGGCTTTTCAAAAATCCTCCCTCCCCCTTTAAATAACAACTTTGATCTAACAACTGTTTCTTTAGCCATGTCTGAGTTCCTAGATAATTAGGATAAAGACCATTTCTTAGCTGAATACACACTCAGCCATTCCATGAAAACTCTGCATGATTTTTCAAAGCTTCCCTTGAGAGCTGCACTTTGGGGGGGGGGGGGAAGCACAAAGATTTCTGCCGATTTGGGCAGAAACGTAAATGTGCCCAACTGAGTTAAACCAATTATCTAAAAGCAAAACTTGCAGGATTACATTGCTTCCACAGGGAGTAAGGTCTTCCACCTTCATTCTGCTTGTTTATTAAAAATAGTGCTGGCAGGTGTGTCTTTTCTGTTCCATGCAGTTGTTCCCCACACAATGCTAACTTCAAGGTAGTTCTGTTAGATCAGACAAAGGATACAGCTGGCAAGTCTGCCAGTCTCTTTCAAGCAGTGGCTGGCCAGATGCTTCTGGAAGCCTACAAGAGACCTGCTCCTGGGCAATGCCCTACATGTGATCAAGGCAAGAGAGCTGGAAAACAGGAGTGGTTAGTGAACTATATATGAAAGACAGGGCAAGAGGTTAATTAAAGAGAAAGGAGTCAGAAGGGGAGTGAGAAGTTGTGGAGTTTTAATTTATTTTCCTCTTCTTTGACTTAGATAACTTGTCCTACAGCTTCTTCACAGGGGGCAACATATGTAGCTCCAGAAGTGGATGTGTAGAGTGGTAGAGTGATACATTTTGACATGCAGGAGCTCACTGTTGACAGCCACAATAGCCACACTTTGAAGGAAAATCCAAAAATGCTGGCAGGTGTATTGACCTCTTTTATTTAATTACACATACCCCATTTATTAGGTTCAGCATGCGTGCAATCCTACTGTGCTTAGTTACCTTGAACTATGTGGCTCAATTTGTAGAAGAGGTGAGGCTTTAACAAAAGACCTTCAGCTAGCCATTAGCTGTTACAGTGGTACCTCGGGTTACAGACGCTTCAGGTTACAGACTCCGCTAACCCAGATATACCCCGTTTCCCCTATTTTAAGACATAGTCATAAAATAAGCCATAGCAGGATTTTTAAGCATTCAAGGAATATAAGCCATACCCCGAAAATAAGACATAGTGATAGGCACAGCAGCAATGCCGGCCGCGGCAGGAGGAGGAAAAAAATAATACATCCCCTGAAAATAAGCCATAGTGTGTTTTTTGAGGAAAAATATAAGACGGTGTCTTATTTTTGGAGAAACACGGTAGTACCGTACCTCGGGTTAAGAACTTTGCTTCAGGATGAGAACAGAAATCGTGCTCTGGCGGTGCAGCAGCAGCAGCAGGAGGCCCCATTAGCTAAATTGGTACCTCAGGTTAAGAACAGTTTCAGGTTAAGAACGGACCTCCAGAACGAATTAAGTTCTTAACCTGAGGTACCACTGTAATTAGAAATGCAAACTGTATTGCAAAGAAGTTTTACCATTTAAAGTGCCGGGAGAAAGGCCTTGAAAGAAAAAGAAAGAAATATCCAACCTTATGTTGGTTATTTCCTTATTCTCTGACATCTTTTTTGGTATTTGTCACAATCAAGCCTTGTTACCTCCTCATTCCCTGGCCAGTCTATCAATTACTCTGAAGTTCAAACTGATGATATTAGCACACCTGCTGTGGGAGGGGGGCGGCGGTCCTGATTCCCAGAACTTCATTTCTCTACTCTTAATTCCCTTCCACTATGCTGCTGAATATACATCTGAAAGGATGCAAATACACTTCAGTTGCATTAATTACTTGAAAAGACCTAATTAGTGGCTGACAAAGAGGTAGATCTCTAGGGTTAAGACAAAGAGTAGCACAAGAGTCCAAGATGGATTTACTTGTGCTTGTTGCAACTGAAAAACATTTGGTGGCTAATCATTCTACACAAATCTGGAAGTGTTGTTAAGCAGGGCAGTGTGTGTGTGTGTGTGTGTGTGGAGGAGAGGAGAGGTTGTGTGAGAGAAATCATTGCTCTCTCTTTCCTGTTAGTATCTGGGCTGTTATTTCTTGTATAAAAGTGTATAACCCCTGTTACCACAATGGTTCTGCTTCCCTATTTCAGAGCTCAATAAGCTTTCTATCAATATCTTTGGACAGTCTGTGGCCTAGATTGTGCGGAATGCTATTTTTATCTGTGAATAGCACTCCCCAAGAGAGATGTTTGTTTGCTTTGACACACTTTATACTGTAAAAGGCCAGGGAACACACGTAGGAGTCTAAACAGTGGGGCAGCAGGAGCCTCACAGAGGGACTCACAAAGCCAGGAGATATACGATGGTGGTTCTTGCTGATAAAGAGAACTTGCCAGCTCCAGAATTCAGGTCATAGCTGCATCATCACTCTTCTGCAGCTGTGGCTCAGAGAGCAGCATTTCAATGGGGTTTGCTGTAAAAATGAGCTGGTGCAGACCCCACTTCATTACAACAATATTTTATTGGGATGGCAAGACGTAGCCAAGCTACAGCTTATACGAAGAAGTAATTGATTCCCGTATGATCAGTTTATAGAATTGCCACCTAAAAATCCTACTGCTGCAGCATGTTGTCCATAAGTGGGTGTGGACACACACACACACACACACACACACACACACACACACACACACACACTTGTGTTATACGACAATGCAGCTCCTTAGAATCCCATAATAATAAAAAAGCAGTAGTTATGAGATGGTTTGCTGGTTATTGTGACGGTGTATTTTGGTTCCTCTCATTTCCCCCAGTGCCTCTAGTTAAGAAGTAATTGTTTACAGTGAGTGAAATTCAATGTTGTACTAAGGCAATCGTCCTACCTGCACAAATATTTCTGCTTGCCAGGTGAAATTATATCCCCTCCCCTCCCCCTGCGTGCTCTTCTGGGGGTTGTCTTGCTGGGGAGGTGGGGGGAGGGGGAGAAGGGAGGGAAGCCCCATTCAGTGGAACTTGTTGCATTGGCTACTAGTGCCATTATTTAGTTGAATCCTATCCATGTCTACTAGGGCACAGCAGTTACTGTGCACTTTAACACATCTCCTGCTAGGGCACCAGAGTCCAAAACACTACCGTACTTAGGGGTAGGACCACAGCTCACAAATATAATATCTGCTTTTCATACAGCACGTCCCATGTTCAATTCCAAGTAGGACTAGTAGAGCCCCCCTAGAGAGTCATTGCCCGTTTGTGTAGGCAAAATTGACCTGGTTAGACAAAATGGTCTGATTCAGTATAAGGCAGCTTCGTATGTTCCTATGTACAATACTTGATATTTTGCCTAGGAGGTAAGTGCAGACAACCACATAAATGAGTTTTACTGAATAATTAGAAAGAATTCTTGCTACAGACCTTCAGCGCTTGGGGATTTTGCACATATGCAGGTGAGCCCCCAGCAGAAGATTTGGGACAATGTATTAACAATTATTAGGTGAACAGCAGCTTGTGACACAGTGCAAAATTCATATGTGAAAAGTCAGCATTACAGCAAAAGATTGAACCCACCCAGCAGGGCAGTATGACAACTTATAGAAGGTAACAGTGCTCAGAACAATGTTATTAGAGCCTGAGCTTGAAATATGCTATGAGACTGAAGGTGGAAACAGCTTTCTTCATTTCTGTCCTGGAGATGTGGACTACATATGCCATCTCTATCAGATATTTTTTCCTTTCAAGATCAAGACTTGTTTTTCTTTGTAGTTATTTTAACAAGATGGCCTTAAAGATCCTACCTCTCTTGCACCACGTCTCAGCTTCAAGTTCTGCTATAACCCCGCTAGTCTTTGGTTGCGTCTCTCTTATCTGTCAGTTTCTACAGCTGCTTTGTGCTCAAAGATTCAGACCCCCTTTGTTTTGCTGTGGTAATATAACACAATGTTCTCATGTGAATGTCGAGATAACTATATTGGAGGGAACTTTCATAGGCTGGCGAATTTGACAAACCACAGGCATCTGGTTGGCCAATTTGAGAACAGGACTAGATGGGTCATTGGCATGATCCAGTATGCTCATCTAGTGTACAGGTGCAAAGACACAGTTGGGATCTGGTGACCTCTCCATTACAGGCAGAGAAACAGCCATCAGTCCCGCTACACCAACAGAAACTGCCCATTCTGCCGCAGCTGGTGTGTGAAGGAAGCAGTAGAGCAGTGGCTTCAGGACAATACATTCTGTCTAGATCTGGTCTCAGCTGCATTTTCAGGACAGAAACACCCACTGATACAACTGTAGGGTGTGGGGAGTATAGTAAGGTAAAGGTAAAGGGACCCCTGACCATTAGGTCCAGTCGTGACCATCTCTGGGGTTGCACACTCATCTCACATTATTGGCCAAGGGAGCCGGCATATAGCTTCCAGGTCATGTGGCCAGCATGACAAAGCCACTTCTGGCAAACCAGAGCAGCACACGGAAACACCGTTTACCTTCCCGCTGTAGCGGTTCCTATTTATCTACTTGCATTTTGATGTGCTTTTGAACTGCTAGGTTGGCAGGAGCTGGGACCGAGCAACGGGAGCTCACCCCGTTGCAGGGATTCGAACCGCCGATCTTCTGATCAGCAAGCCCTAGGCTCAGTGGTTTAACCCACAGCACCACCTGGGTCCCGGGGAGTATAGTACTCAGTCCCAAAGCTGAGTCTGCATGCGTCACATCCCTACCCAGGTGCACATAATAGGCTCAACTATGCATCTGTGTTGATCTGCAACTTGAACATGACCATTCCATTTTGCATGAGTCCACTCAAGCTCACGCATTTAAGAGGTAAATTTGATTATATAAGTTGGCCTAGTCTCAGAGGCAGAAAGATGCTCCAGGTGTTGTTCCATACTTCTTGCTCTGCCCTTTATTCTGGTCACCTGCCCTTTATTTCCAGTGCTCACGTATGATGATTCATCATGCAGCTATGTCAAGTGCAACATTCAAGGATATGGGCTGTTCCTTGCAAGACTTGAATGCTTGATGATTTTTGTCCTTCAAAACATCTCATGAAAACTGTTCAAATGTCCAGCTATGTTCTTTCTTTTAAATAAGCCTCCTTTGCATTTTTTAAAACTGTTATTTGTCATCATGAAGACTATCAAGGTGAATCCAGAGAATTTTTAGAATTGCTTAAATCCAACTAAATAATAAGGATGGGGTAATAAAAGGCATAATATCTCTTGAACTAAGGCAAGGAAGCAGGGGGAATGGGTACAAATGAAATCATTATAGGCTCAAAATGGGTTAGTTTTCAGTTGTGATGGTGACACCATATCTCACAGATGTTTGCAGACATATCAAACCATGCTGCAAACAAAGATGGCAGTCAAATGCTATTGCAAGATATTTCTCAGCTCCAGATTTTTCCTGTCCTTCAGTGGGTCCCCTTAAAAAGTGAGGGGCAGATAAAGATTACTGAAGCTGTGCCAACCACATCCTCCCATGGGCCCTGCAGGACCCCTATAACAGTGGGTCCTCAGGCTAAAGCAAACGGGATTTTTCATCCCCACAAACTCACAGAACTTGGAGAGGTTGGTGATTCTTGATGTTGACTGAACAAAAACAATCATGGCAGCACTGTTTGTCTATTTATTTCTGCATGTTTGCAAACCCTGCACCCTGGTCTTCCTGGTCCTACAGAACTAGGCTTATCCTTTTGTAATGTGCAACAGGATCTAAATACTATGCATCTGGCATCCAGATGGGAGGCATTTGTTAAATTTGCTGATGGGTCTGGCCAACAGATGTGGAACTGCACAAATGTGCTGTTCTGGTACAGCAGCATAAAGCAGAGAAGCACCATCTTCTACAGTTTTCTTCTGCTCTGAATCAGTCGTTGACTGGGTATTTCCCAGGAGGTGAGCACTAAGGCTCTCTCTATATGGGACATAGTTGGTTTAATTAAATGAAGAGGCAGTCAAGAGATAGTAGCTAGTACTTTCAGAAAGCAAGTAACAAGTGAGTTCTAGTACATTAATTTTAACTTTGGAACATCAGTAGATACACACAGAGTACTACATGGTACATTAGCCCTGGCCCATAAAGGCTTTTATAACCCCAAAGTGGGTTTAATTGAATAAAATATAATTCACTAGATCCTCTTCTTTACTTCTAAATTTTTATGCTCAAGGCACACAGACCCTCCATTTGTTTTCTTCTGCTCTTGGTGCAGAAAGTGCACCAAGAGGAGCCAGTGTGGTGTGGTGGTTAAGAGTGGTAGACTTGTAATCTGGGGAACCGGGTTCGCAGTTCTGCTCCTCCACATGCAGCTGCAGGGTGACCTTGGGCTAGTCACACTTCTCTGAAGTCTCTCAGCCCCACCCACCTCACAGGGTATCTGTTGTGGGGGAGGAGGGGAAAGGAGATTGTTAGCCACTTTGAAGTAGTGATAAAGCAGGATATCAAATCCAAACTCTTCCTCTTCAAATCTATCTCAACCTACATATGGCATTGCAACATGAGCCTGTTTTGAAGGTGGGGCTCTGTGGTTCTGATAATCCTTGGTGGCAAATTATTTCTGGCTCTTGGGCTCCTATTCTCTGCTCTGCACAGCTTTTACCAGCAGAAGCTTGCCTTGGTTAAATGAACCCAGAGGCACCAAAGCACCCAAGATGTGCTGAAGCAGAAACTCAGAACCCCATAAAAAATACCCAGATGTTGCACAGTCAATAATTCATATGCTAAATGCAGATGTTGATTTGTCTGTTGCATAGTATTGAGACTGAGGGGTTTTGTTTTGTTTTTGACCGGGGGGGGGGGAGCACTGAAAGTCAAGTGGTAATAAAATTGGTTAGGCTGGATGAAAACCAGCTGGAATGCAGTTCTGCTCCAGGAACAGTGCCAGGTTTTTATGGGACATGGATTTCACACTTTTGCACAGAGCCTACTCCAACTGTTACTTTTCTGGCTATGTTCCTCTTCCCCCAGTAGCTCCGTATGTTTGGCTGCCTGGGATCAAAAGCCTCCAAGGCAGCCTAATTCTTCTCCCAGGGAAGAAATGGAGGAAACATCATAGCCATTTTAATTTTTTTTAAATGGACCTTTCATATAGATCAATGGCAGAAATGTGTGTTACTTGTAGTAGAACTGGCTGGAGATGGGGTAGGATTGTGGAACTCGCTCCCACAAGAAGTGGTGATGGTCATCAACCTAGATGGCATTAAAAGAAAATTAGACAAATTCATGGAGAAGAGGGCCATCCATGGCTACATAGTTGGAGGCAGCAGTGCTGGAAAGCACAGGAGGAGAGAGGGTCATGTGCTCATGGAGCCAGCATGGTGTAGTGGTTAAGAGAGTTGGGCTCATAATCTGGTGAACCGGGTTCGCGTCCCCGCTCACAGAATGTTTGTTGTGGGGGAGGAAGGGGAAGGAGAATGTTAGCCTCTTTGAGACTCCTTAGGGTAGTGATAAAGCAGGATATCAAATCCAAACTCCTCCTCCTCCTCCTCCTCTTCATGATCTGCTTGCCGGCTTCCTACAGGCATCTGGTTGGCCACTGTGAGAACATGACGCTGGACTAGATGGGTCATAAGCCGGATTCAGCAGGCTCTTCTTATGTTCTTAATTTCTCATTTTTTTCATTGAGAAATCCTCAGCATTTTAGTGCAAATTTATCCTAACCTGTACATTTTTTAAATGCAGGTTTTACACAATGTACCCATTTTTTGCAATACAGTTTGTTGTGTATTAAAGTAATAGCACAGCCAAGTATGTATTGTATTGCAGTGTTTATTTGAATGCATAAGTTCCAGCGGGAACGTATATCATTTGCTGGTTCAGAGTGCAGGATTTGGATCCGCTGCTGGATTGGTTTACGCTGGAGGGAATCCTTGCCATTGGTTCCCGCCAAAATGTATCTTTTCCCTGCTAGTTCTCTGTTACTATATAAGGCCCAGTTTTCCCCATTCCCTGTGTTCTGGCTCTTACTTGTTCTTTGAAGTAAAGAGATGTTGTACCAGATCCTCCTGCTTCTTATTTGCACTGAGCTGAAAACCCTGAAGACCCACTACACAACATGCTGGCGACGAAGGTGGGATCCGGCTTGCCGTGAATGGATGTCAGAGGTCGGCATCCGGAATCAGAAGAAGAGGAGGAAGAAGTCATAGACGCTCCTGAGTACACCATGGCAGGAAGTAAAATAATTGAGCCATTTAATTCGGGAACTGCAGAAGCCTGGGATTCATATCTCCAATGTTTTGGTTGCGCTGCTACAGCGCAAGGAATCACCAATGACGACAGGAAAAAGGCAGTCTTCCTGAGTTGCTGTGGGGCTGAGGTTTTCGAGTTGGCCCGAGGCTTGGTGGCTCCTCTCACGCTAGAAACAGCGATGCTGAAGCAGATCACGGACCAGCTCACGAGGCACCTTGCCCCAGCAGCAACCACGACAACACGCCGCATTGAGTTCCATAAAAGAAGGCAGAAGGATGGTGAATCGGTCTCCAGATTCCTTGCAGAGCTGAAGGTCCTGGCAAGGCACTGTAATTTTGTGGCCCTCGAGGAAGCGCTGCTTGACCAGTTCATTGGAGGTCTGAGCAGCAGTAATATGATATTTTCAATTACATGTGCATTTATATACACACTTCATTCTAGTGTATGCATTTTTGTACACATTGCTTGGCTGAAAAATTTGGCAAAGGGAAAATATTGACAATTGGATGCATTTTGGTTTACATATTGTTTTAGAAAGTGCCAGTTAGGCAAGTTCTCCTTTAAATGCAAACTGAATTGAATTTCTCCCCCATAGGAGATAGCTGTGTGTTGTTATGGCAGCTGGGTCTGTTCTCTTGTCCTTTTTCAAGGCACCTACTGGAGTGGAGCCATCTGCCTACTGAGCATTCAAGTGTCTAAATGTAGCCTTTGACCCTTTCCAGCTTTGCTCATTTCCAGTTCAGGTGCATTCATGGCGAGTCAGGACAAAAAGCCTAGATCTTACCTGTGGAAATTAAAGTCAAAGTCTTTCCAGCATTTTTTTTTCAAATTGCTTGCTTCTTGTGGGAGTGAGATTGTGGAACTCGCTCCCACAAGAAGTGGTGGTGGTCATCAACCTAGATGGCAAAGCAGCTGGATCTTCTTAATAGCTTTAGCTCTCCTATTCTTTATTTTGATGTAAATCATTTGAAATACATGCACAGCACCTTAAGCTAGCATCTTTGCCCTCTGTCGTCTGTGCCCTAGGCACTATGCTCTTGGCTGTTGCTAAAATAGAATATAATCCAATAGAAAAAACCCAGAGGGCATGATTTAGAATTCCATTTCATGTTAAAATGAAAAAGTTTGTGTTATCCCCGCTGATACTAGCTCAGCTACTGGAACATGTTGAGGGAAAACAGGATGGATATAAAATATATTCTCTATTCTGTTAAAAACATGGGAGATTCCCATACGAATGAAAATAGTGCATTTCCAGAATGTACAAGGGGGCATCCTAAGAGAGGGCTTAAAATTATGGACAACAGCTGTGAGCCTATTAGCTTACTGACTAGTATTCCTGTTCTTATGTAATGACTAGCTTTCCCAACCATTTGCTCCCCCACCCACATTTTTAAATAAACTGGCAGAGGCAGGGAGGTTGTTCGAGGACCAATACTTTGTGGATTGCAATGTCCAGAATCCTTGTTATTTTAATGTAAAGCATGATTACAATTTTGAAAAGTACTCTTTGCAAATAAAGCACAATGTATTTAGGAGCAAATCCTTTTCTTAAAAGCAGGGATATTGCATTATCATTAAATGTAAACATAAGAAAGTTGATTTTAATATTGTGTCATGTTTTCAAGATAATGTGTTTTGTTTTAATTGTTGTAACCCTCCCTGGGATCTTAGGGTGATGAATGGGTAATAATAATAATAATAATAATAATAATAATAATAATAATAGGGGACACGGGTGGCACTGTGGCTTAAACCACTGTGCCGCTTGGGGCTTGCCGCTTGGAAGGTTGGTGGTTCGAATCCCCATGACGGGGTGAGCTCCCATTGCCCTGTCCCAGCTCCTGCCAACCTAGCAGTTCGAAAGCATGCCAATGCAAGTAAATAAATAGGTACTGCTGCAGCGGGAAGGTAAACGCCATTTCCATGCGCTCTGGTTTCCCATTGTGCCAGAAGCAGTTTAGTCAGCCCTGTTCAGGGAGGCTTTTAATGTTTAATAGACTATTGTGTTTTATCTTTCTGTTGGAAGCCACCCAGAGTGGCTGGGGAAACCCAGCCAGATGGGCAGGGTATAAATAATAAATTATTATTATTATTATTATAGTCATGCTGGCCACATGACCCAAAAAGCTGTCTGTGGACAAACGTGGGCTCCCTCGGCATGAAAGCGAGATGAGCGCTGCAACCTCATTGTCGCTTTTGACTGGACTTAACCATCCAGGGGCCCTTTCCCTTTTACCTTACCTTACTACATCATCATCATCATCAGTCAATACATGCTTTGCTTTGGCACCTGACATCTATTCTCCAGCAAAGATTTTGGGCATCTGATCTCGTAGTCCTTCAGTTTTGGTCCTGGAAGAAATCCTGCAACTGTGCTGTATTTAAATAGAGTTGTTGACTTCATAAGTCACCGTTGGTATATCAAACAACCCACACACCCCTTTAATGCCATTGTTAACACCTCTTCAGTGTTCCAAAGAGATTATTTACCTGAAGCAACTGAAATATTTGCCATATTAATGAGCTTGGTCAGTGTGTCAACATACCCATAAGCTACTTTGAATAATTCAACATTGCTATGTCATTTGAGATGCCTGGGAGGGTGCACATCGATAGTAAATGGGCACAATTGTTCATTTCATTCTCCGGGATCTTATGGCAAGAAGTCTTGTTATTTTGCTTTCTTTTTGCACGTGCAAAGAGCTTCCAACAATTATTTTACGGTTGTCATTTTTACTGCAGGTGGATGGTGAGCATGGTACCAGCCAAGGAGCTGTGGAAATTAGGAGTTATGCGCTCTATCATGTACATCATTAGTACCTGGTTAAGTCTGTGTACTTGAGAAGAGATCCAGAACATGTGTGGCCCCAAGAGGGAAGAGCAAGGTAGACAAAGTTATATAGTAAGAGTCTAGGAGATGCTGATTTTATTAGGCTCTTAGCCCTGCACTGTCCACTGAACTCATTAGACTTCTTGGAGTCTTGATTTGTGTTTGCTCTGGGGAATATACATTAAACCTGTACTTTAATCTTGCTGGGGATAAGAACTGAGTTTGAGAGAGATTCCTTTTGTGGTCATCAATGACTAGTGCATAATATCCAGGAACATACTTAATTTCAGCACTACTATCACCAGCATCAATGAAAGTGCCCCAAACTCTTTTGCTCTTTTTTTCCTGGTAGTCAGATATGTTCTCATTTGCAATTTAATCTGCCTTCAGTAAGCAAGCAGCATCTCATAACCAAATACAGTACCCTAATTTGACAGTGAATTTGCCCTGATCTGGAGTCATTTGCACATTGAACCAGATTGATCTGGGGAAATGTTAGTGCAACAGCAGCCTAGAATGCTGATGGATGAGCTCCCCCAATAGTAGATTGGAAATAAAGCCAAGCTATCCTCCACAATCTAAATTGTGCCCATCAGCTTATTTTCTGCCATCATGTTCTATCCCACTTACTGGGCGAGTACAACACTCTACTTCAGCAGAGGGGCAGCAATTTGCTGGGGCAGCAGTGGAGAGAAAACGAGAGAGGGGAATGAGTGGTAGCTCTAACAGGAAGTGAGAAGAAAAGGCGGTGGTGAGACATCTTATTCCTCATTCTGATACATGATGCACTAACCTTTGGAGAAACTACCTTTTTGGGGGGCACTTTGTGGCTGAAACACTGTGTACCAGCCACAGGAAAGAGTGTGTGAGTGAGAGGACCTCTCCATTTCCTTTTGTTGCTTTTTGCAAGTACAAGCAATGTACCACCCAAATGGGTGGGAAAAGCAGAAAGGGGGAAATTCCTCTCTGGTTCAGATAAGAAAACCAAGCTGGGGGCTTCCGGTTGACCACGCCATCTTGCTCAGACGGGGGTCCGCACAGCGGAGCGGACCTCGGCGCTTCAGAGGTGGAGGGAATCGTTCCAGCGAAGCGAAACCTCCTTAAAAGCCCCAAATCGAGCTTTTTGGGGACAGATTTTGCCTGGCGGCGCCAAAAGCGGGCTCTCTCCTCCCCGGATCGGCTTTGTTTAAGCCCCCGAGAGCGAGGAGGTGAACCGCGGCGGACAGGCTGACATTGCTGCTCTGAGAGTGCGAAGCTGCGAGTCTGGGAAGTGGAGGTGGCCAATTCTTCAAAGAACATTCAGCAAATGAATAGACTGTGAGTAATTTGGATTCTTTGGAATGTAAATTAAGGCAACAATTTGGACCTGGGAGAGAGGGGAAAAGAGGAAGCCACCCCCCCCTACGGTAACATAAGAGACAGTAAACAGAAACCCGAAGCCGTAAACAGAAGATTTCAACTTAAAAGGATTCCTCAAAGGCATCAAAGAGAATCTCCCCTAAATGCAGGGTAAAAGGGGAGAGAGACTGTGGTTGTGATTGCCCTGCAGAAAGAAGTTAAGACTAAGAAAGACCTTTCTGTTCCTCGGGAGCCGGCAGCCCAGACAATCCAGTGAGTTGATCAGGATTTATAGTTAAATTCTATTTCTATCTTTATCTCTGGACTTTTTGGAAATTCTTTTTTGGTTTATATACTTTTGAAATGTGAGTTCGAACTTTATTTTTAAGAATGCAGCCAGCTTGTTAAAATGGAGTCGAGAAAATAGACTGCGATTATATTCCACCCCATGTGACAAGTTTTGACCTTGACAGGACTGAACTATGTCAACAAAAAGGTACCCGCCTGAGTTTCAGCGGACTGTTTTGACCTTAATGTGGGAAGCAAGAATAGAACTATGTCAAGAGGAGACACAACGGCAAGTGTTACAGCAACAATTCCAGATGATGATGGCAGAATATGATTTCTTAGAAGATGAAGCTTTTGAAACTGAAGAAGACGAATGTGAGAATGACAATGATGAGGACTGTGATGACTTAACACAAAATGAAGCCCATCACGAAAAAAATGATGATTTTACTCTACAAAAAGTTGGATGGAGTGCCTCCCCTTCGAGGGGGGCACGATTGGACTTACTGGAACTCCAGAATGACCACAGGGAAGAAGGAAAAATTAAGCAGAGAAGAGAAGAAGCTCAGGGGTCTGATATGGAGGCCTGGATGGCAAAAGACTGTAAACAGGGGGTGGGGTGAAGGGAAAGTGAAGTTGTGATTGTAAGGATGGGTTAATAGGACTATAACTGGACTGCTGACTATGGAACTTGCTGGATTGGTGGGGTGGAGCCAGTACTCGGGGGGGTGTAAGGTTAGTTTGGGAATAATTATAGGTTTAAAAAGTGAATTGATTCTGGAAAAAGGTGAAAATATGGAGGCCTATAGAGGGGTAAAAATTAGGCACGGGAAGAAAAAATGGGAGTTTGATTTCTCAGTGATTGGACAATAGGCGAAAATGATAATAGTTAGTTTAAAAGTGGTACAAGATATAAAGGTGTATGTTATAAAATATGAACTATGAAACTGTTGAAGATGATAAATAAGGGAGGAAAACCGGGGAAGGGGGGAGGGTGGGGAAGCCCACAAAATATGGTTTAACAATTATGAATTTAACAATTATGATGATTTTTTTTTGTCTTTTTTCCTTTTTGTCTTTTTTTTCTTCTCTTTTTTCTCTTTTTCTCTTTTTGTATTTTCTTTTTTTTTTGGTATGACAATAGATGGTTGGATGGATGAACTCCTGCGTACTGCCCTGGTTCACTGGAGCTCCCTGGTGGCAGGGGGGGGCTTCGGGGGCAGGGGAGGGGGAGGAGGACAGAAACCCAATCATAAAATGGACCACTTCTGACTGTTCACCTGCGTGGGATACTTCTGTGGCAGGGGAGGACCCATGGAGGGGGGTGGGAAGAAGGTGGAAAAGGTGTATATGTATGTACCATCTTTTGTAATTTGTAAAATCAATAAAAATTATGTTTAAAAAAGAAAAGAAAACCAAGCTGGTGAAGAACTTGAGAGCACCGAGCAACTAACTGGAACCCAACCTAGAGCAGCTGGGAAAATTTCCCATCCTGCCTTACAGCTCCTCAAACGTACCCTTCGGAAAGATGCATTGCTTTTCAGTGTGTGAGTACTTTTGTCTTTAAATGAGAAACATTTTAGAAGCGCCGATTGAAAATGCAAAGTTCAAAGGGCAAGCTAGTTCTCCTGCCACAGATTTATAACCCCACTCCACCCCCTTTCGAACATAGCCACATTCCCTTTAACATTTTGTGCTTCTGCTATTTTTACAGTGCTAAGATTCAAGGTATAATCTTCCTATTCAGACCAATTTGCATCAAGCTTTTATTATTATTATTTTTTTAAAAAACAGCTGTCTGCTTGAGGCTATGCCTACTCCTTGCTTTAGATTGCATAGAAATGTTCAAAGCTGCTAGTGGGATTGTACAAAGATGTATTTTGGGGGGAACGTAACAGGATATGAAATCTTACCAGTGAAATGTATTTTTCTTTTTTCACCAAAGCTCTGAACAGATCCTGTCATGCATATCCTGAAGAGTTTTTATGCCAATGATACATTGGGAACCTTTCGACCTATTGGATCATATGGAGGACACACAAAAACGGTATTTACCCCCAACATCTTTACACAGCAACAACTTGTTGAATCTTTTTTTTTTTAAAAAAAAGACAATAAAGTCATTCATAAAATGCACATAATGCAATACAAGCTCTTCTTGGCATATCCCCCACTCCCTGAAAGTTGCAAAGCATAATCAACAAGATATGGAATATAACATGGATAGAACTAGAGTTGGGGGAAATTATTGGAAGAGGCAGAACAGACCACACACTGTAGTTCAGCAGCAAAGGGATGAAGGAAAATGTGATCATATAGCCTGAAGCAGCAGAGGGTACAGAAGGTTTTAATAAGGTTTGGACAGATTCCCAAGTGCTCGAAAGCAGATGAGAAGGAGCCAGAGCCCAGAGGAAGACATTGAAGTAAACTGCAGAGAACTGAGATGGAGGGGGCAGAAGGCAAGGGCTGAGGAGCAAGTTGTGGAATTGGAGCTGGAGAAATAGGAAGTCAGTACATAATGAGAAAGGGCTAAGGGGCAAAGGAGGAAGAGAGAAGGAAGGGAGGAAAGGAGTGTCAATTGAGATGATGTTTTGTATTTAAGAAGATTCTGGGAGCTTTGCTTATGGGATTGTAGGAGAGAAGTAGTCCACAGGAGCAATTTGGTGGAGCAAATCAATGGGAGGCAGCAGTAAGTCATTGGATTGGACACGGAAGATAGTAAACTGATTTTTCAGAAGCTCTTAATTGGCATTGGCCTTCATCATAAAATATTTTGGCTGATGCAGAAAGGAGGTCAGCTAGGACTGAGTGTTAGAAGGGCAAAGAAAAGGGAGAACAAATGAGGCAAAAATGTAGAATGGAAAGGCAAAATTGAAATACAAGCAAACGTGCACAGAATCAGTAAAGAATAGGAAAGCAAGCAATGTAACATAAGGTGAATGAGCAGAAAGTGTCAACAAAATGTGCAAACTGAAGGTTTGTGGAATCACAGAATTGGAGAACAGCTCTATACCCTCCAACGTTTCTGTGATGAAAATAGGGACATCCTGTTCCATAATGATAATTTTACTATTTACACCCCCCACATCTTTCTGGGTTGCCCCAGCGACTCTAGGCAGCTTCCAACACACACACACACACACACACACACACACACACACACACACACATATATATATATATATATATATATATATATATATATATATATATATAATGTTGGAAGCTGCTCAAAGTCGCTGGGGCAACCCAGAAAGATGTGTGGGGTATAAATAGTAAAATTATATATATATATATATATATATATATATATATATATATATATATATATATATATATACACACACACACACACACACACATATACATATACATATACATAATAAAACATTAAAAAACTACATGATTGCCTTCACACTGCTTGGGGGTCAGATAATTCCATACCCTCCAACATTTCTTCAATGAAAATAGGGACATCCTAAGGAAAAGTGGGACATTCCGGGATCAAATCAGAAACCAGGACAGCTTCTCTAAATCAGGGACATCCCTGGAAAATAGGGACACTTGGAAGGTCTGCAGCTCCAGTATCATTCTAGACCAGTGTTTCCCAACCAGTGTGCCTCCAGATGTTTTGGGACTACAACTCCCATCATTCCTGACCACTGGTCTTGCTAGCTAGGGATGATGGGAGTTGTAGTCCCAAAACATCTGGAGGCACACTGGTTGGGAAACACTGTTCTAGACCAGGCATCCCTAAACTTTGGCCCTCCAGATGTTTTGGACTACAATTCCCATCTTCCCCGACCACTGGTCCTGTTTAGCTAGGGATCATGGGAGTTGTAGGCCAAAACATCCGGAGGGCCGCAGTTTGGGGATGCCTGTTCTAGACCAACCCCTGCAGGGGAGGAAACCCACAGCCTCTGCTGTGAAAAATTGCTAACAAAGGAGAGTCCATCACCTTTCAAGGAAGTATTTCTCACTGCTGAACAGCTCATACTGCAAGGAAATCCCCCCCCCTAATGTTTTCTTAAAATATCTGTTTTTGTTATTTGAACCCATTCATTTGTTTAGGTCCTATCTGAAACTTTTAATCTATCATACTTGCTTTAAAAGAGAAGATAGAGAAAACTGAAGACTGCAGGAACTATTTTATTCATTTAAAAAGCCCACACAACCTTATTAACACTTTTATAATTGATTTACAGTGATGAAAGTGTCTTTTTATAGCCCTGTGTGTTATTTTTCTTCAAGAGGTAAAATGATCAAGCATTTTTAAGACTAGCTCTTCATATTAACATTTAAGTAATTACACCTTTAATGTCTTCGTTAATACTAATCATATCCCTGCTGCAATGGAATCCTCTTGAAGACCTGGCATCGACACTTTACTGCATTGCTATTAATGGAAGAGAACTTCATAGCACACAGAGAATGAATAAATGGTATCTATTTTAGAAGCTGGGTCTGTTGAATCTGTGGCCAAGCTGCTAACCAGAAGCTGCTAACCAGATTTTCATTGTCCCGTCACTTTCATTCATAGGGGGCCCAGGCGACTATTAAGATGCATGCAAGACAAATACCATTCATTGTAAACTTTGAAAATGGGGTGGAACCCTACATCATGTCACATCACTCCCAGACAATATTCTGTGACCAGTCAATCCAAAATTGTGGGACACCGCACAGGAGGGGAGGAAGGGGGGGTGCAGTGGGGGGTGGGCCTGTTGGGAATTTTCCATTCCATCTTAAGGAGCAGATGTGTGATATTGTTACTTGTTCCATGTCACATGCCTGTTTATATTCCAGCACAGTATACTGGGAACTTCCGCTGTGTTATTGCTTTTGCTTTTGAGACTCTCTCGCCGAGAAGACAAAGAGAGAGACGACATGTTTCTTTTGTACTGATTTATGATTAATAAATCTGTAGTATGCTGCCACAAGCCTCACGCCTATTCTGCTTGCACAGTTTTCTCTGCTGATAAAGTGTGCCCAGTGTCTGGGAGGCCTGGGTCACTGATTTGTGTCGGAGCCAGAGGCCGATGTACAATATCTTCCCAGCGGGACGGCTGGAAGGAGACGACCCAGCTGGGGGCTAGCCAGCTGGCCTGTCGACCCTCTAGATCAGGCACCCCCAAACTTCGGCCCTCCAGATGTTTTGGACTACAGTTCCCATCTTCCCCGACCACTGGTCCTGTTAGCTAGGGATCATGGGAGTTGTAGGCCAAAACACCTGGAGGGCCGCAGTTTGGGGATGCCTGCTCTAGATGCTGACAGGGCCGCCCCGGGTGTCACCACTGGGGGGTGAAAAAATGCCGGGCAGCACTCACCGCGGGGCCAGCAGCACACCCGAGCCACACATCTCTCCTGGGAGTAGAGAGGCTCTGCACTGCCCCAAACGGTCCGCCCACTGCCTCCCCCCTCAGCTGTAGGGCGGCTGAGTGGGAGGAGGCAGGCAGACACCTTGGAGGCCCCATAGATGGCTGGTCCACCCCTGTGTGCAGGGCACGTGCGCTGCCCTAGGTGCCCGACCACCTTGCTCCACCGCTGACTCTGCACCAGGAAGCAGAGTTGGCATGCTCCCTTAGGGTGTTTCACTGTAAGGCAAAATCTTTCTAGTTTAGTCAGATATTGGTTTAATTGGCTATATAAGTTTATATTTACAGTCATGCTTTTGTTTTAATCTGTTGCACTTGTCTCTGTTTTCATTACATTGAATTTCTGTTTTGTTTTTTTAAATTGTATCGAGTTATACGCGACCTTGAATATTCCATAGGCACTAGATATAATTTTTCCTATAAATGAATAAAATTATCTACAGTAGCAGTCAATATGTTCAGCTTGATGTCATCAGTTGAACTTTGGGCACATTTGAGTCAGCCCTACGTGTATTTACTGGGAGCGCTATAAAAATGCTGGGTTGGTTTTTCTGCCCAGAAACCCCGAAAACACATCATGCTGAGCAGCACACATTGGGAAAAGCAGAAATTAGACCTGAGTTATATAGCTCAGATAACCTGGCAGTCAGCTACCTGTAGTTGCTTCTGTTCCTCTAGGGCTGTTTTCATCATTTGCCATCAAGCGCCCAAGAAAAAGAAGGGGAAATAGCCACGATGCTAATCAGTATAGTGAGTACTTTAAAAGAGTAAAGGAGAACCATGGGTATATATTTTTTCAAATCACTTTCAGTTTTTATTTCACCCTTCAGCAATAAGCACCCAGTTCTGCTCTACTCTTCATAATAACTGCAGAATAAACAGAATAACTGCAAACTCTTACTTCTCACTGCAGGCGAACAAATGTGTTTCTTTATTGCTGGCTTGGTAGAGAACACAACTGAAGCTCAAAAGCAGAGCAAAGGAAAGTCCAAGGCAGGCATCCCCAAACTTCAGCCCTCCAGATGTTTTGGACTACAATTCCCATTATCCCTGACCACTGGTCCTCTTAGCTAGGGATCATGGGAGTTGTAGGCCAAAACATCTGGAGGGCCGTAGTTTGGGGATGCCTGGTACAAGGGGTGGAGTCTAACTCTAGCCCACAATACAAAGTTATAATATTTAATTCTTTAAGGATCATATAGGCTGCCTTTTTCAGACTCACTAAAGTAATCATAGCATCATTGTGACCAGCCAAAAATCTGCCCTTAGTCAGGGAAAGTCTTGACTGAGGAGACTTTTGATGTGCACTCATCCTGCCTAATTCACTGAATTTTTCAGAGGGTCCCATATCTCCTGTTCTTCAAGCAAGTGGTCTTTAAATGGGGGCTGTAACTGTCATGCACAAATTTAAAAGCGAATTAAAATAAATAAATCATGTGAGCGCATGTATGGAACACAGCTCACGGGCAGCAGCAATGCACACATTTGTCCAGCCCTGGCTACAAGGCTGTGTTCAGATTCCATTGTCCAAAGTCTTTGAATATTAGTTGGTGGGGAGCACAACTGGGGAGAGCGTTGTTGCACTAAGGTACAGTTTGTGGACTTCCCATAAGCATCTAGTTGGTCAATGTGAGAACATGGCCAGATGGTTTGATCCAGCAGGCCTCTTCTTAGGTTCCCTTGGTTTGTTTCATGTAAAACCTGACTGACTAGCCCATAACAAGCTCCTAAAATGGCTTACCACATGAAATCGGTGCACTATAATAATAGTATCCAAGCAAATTCACAACAAAATCTGCTGTTAAAATACAACACGATATAAGAGCAAGAGGTGTAAAAACAAACCTCAATCCCCTCAGCATTCAACCCAGGCAGCGAGGGCCGTCCTAAACAGCTCCTTTTTATGAGCTACATAAGGACTTGAAAGAAACTAGTCACACACATTTTCTTAGAAGGGGAGTTCCAGACTGAAAAGTGCCTACCTAGATCTTGCCACAACTATTTAGACACCTGAAAATGAGGGCATGAACGAGGCTTCCTTAGCAGATCTTCAAGTATGATGTGAAAGAGGACAATCCTAATTCCACAAATTGCCCTTTGATAATGTGAATCACTGGGATATATTTCCAACCAAGTGTGCTCACAACTGTGATAAGAGTTATTGAATAGTATCTGATGACTAAATCCAATTATTTGGGGACCAGCATGAATAGCAAAACTGCTTCATGGTTTCTTGATTTTTTTTTACTGATTATCTGGGCCACTTTGCATGATTCAGTTTAGCATTTTTGTGTACTGTGAGGGAGCCTGGGTGCCAATAGTACCACAGACAGAAGAGTTATTGTACCCTGGGATGGAAACAGGATGCATAAGTAGGCTGGCATCTGTAGTCAGGAGGCTAAACAAGAACTTCGTTGTTTTTCTTAAACAGCCATGGAATAGCAACAGGACACTTTTAACTCCACCAATATACAATTAAGTCCAGCACCACTTAGTGACTAAATTATATAATGACACTATCCACAGAGGCCTGCACTGCATATCCCATGATGCATTGCTGCCTGCTGCTTAGTTGACCATAGACAAAACTACAGCATAGCATAGTACAGTGTATACTTTATTGTGCACTAGAATGGTGCTATCTTATACTGTGGACTTGACAGGTGCTGCAGTCCTCCCCACCCTTCACAGGAAAAGTGTCACCCACCATTGCACTGTACCAAAGGTACAGCTTTCTGTTGTAATATAAAATATTCGGAATGGGGAGACCTTTCTGCTCCTTATTAATTATGTGCCGGAGTGGATTTTTAGACTGAATGAGGTGCTTTCTCCAATTCATCTTGGAACAACCCGTGTTTTCGCCATTCCAGTATATGAATGCCAGTGTAATACAGGCTACTCGACACTTAACACTGCTGCCTTCATGAGTGATTTATTCAGTCATTTAAACTGCTCATCAGCAACAATTGCAGGTACACTCAGCACATTGGTCATCTCATTCTAAATGACTTTATTGAATCTGTTTTAGTCATTTGTAGCCCATTTGGCAATACGGGAAAATAAAATCAATCCTAGAGTATTGACAAATCTTTACTTTCCGGCAACATGAATATGCCGTATCACACAAGCAAAGGTTCTCTGCGTGCCAGCAGTCTTACTGCAGTGCCAAATATTGAAGAGTCAATGATTACAAGTCCTTGCATTCTTCTTTCTTTTCAGCATATAACGGAAGTGTGCCATAATTACAAATTCCTCTCCAGGCTGCTAATGTGAGTGCTGTTTATATGAGGGATGGAATTAAATGTTCCATTCCAAGTTTTCTTTAGGTTCCATTTCAGGAAAAACACAGGCCACCCCAGTAGTCTAACTATGCTGCTTATGCCCTGTTCGCAGCCAAAACTCAGAAGAAAATAGCCAGTGGTGTCTCCTTTTCAAACAAACAAACAAACAAACAAACAAACAAACAAACCCCATCACTGTGACAAGAGTGCACTGGGGAAATAATAAACTGTGATTAAGTCTGGACCTGTCAAAACAAAAGATCCCCCTTCTCTTCTACAGCCCTCCTTCTGTGTGCTACTCTAGTGTGTTTGGTTTCATTTTCCAAAAAAGGGAAAGAAAACAACAAAATTTCACTGTATGGAAAAACTGAGCAACATGTGTCCTGGCTCCCAGTCATGGATACAGTATTATACTTTGAGCTCAACTACTGCAAAAGACAAAGGCAGACATCTGAAGGCAGCCCTGTTCAGGGAGGCTTATAATGTTTAATAGATTACTGTGTTTTATTTTTCTGTTGGAAGCCGCCCAGAGTGGCTGGGGAAACCCAGCCAGATGGGCGGGGTATAAATAATAAATTATTATTATTATTATTATTATTATTATTATTATTATTATTATTGCATGACTAGTACAGTCACATCAGCTTCTGAGGCATCGTAGCACACACCACAACCATGACATGCAATGGAAGGCAAGAGATGGCATCACACAGGGCACCACTGAAATTTGAGGTGCCAAGATCCGCCACTGCTGAAGGCTTTATTTCAAAATTCCACTCCAATGCAGTCTGGCAAGTAGCTGTTTCTTCATGCTGGTGCCGTCATTGCCATGTCCTTGGCAATGGAGATGAGATGGCTAGCTCATTATCTAACCTGATCTCAGGTTTCTCCTCAGGGGTGGGGATAACTTCACTGATGAGAGGCGGTGTTGGAGTCGCGCCACACAACTCTACCGCCACCTTAAAGTCATCCAATGACACTGAGGCAGGGCTCTCTCCTGACAACCCACTTGGGTCCTCCCCAGCATCCAGATCCAGATCAGTGCTTCCCAAACCACAGGGTCCTGCTGCAAGGTCCAACTCCACATTCTCACCTGAAGTTTCCTCCCCCCTGACCAGCCCTGCCAAGAGGTTTCTATGGGGCTCACAACAACACAGGTGGTTGGCACTTTCTGATCTGTCTAGATGAACCTTGTTAATGCCATGATTCAACTTGGTAACATGAAACACTATCCAAAACAACCCACAGTCTCCTAATTATTTAGGGTACACAGAGAGATGATGCCCACTCCTAGCAGTTACCATTTGGACTGATGGTGTACTAATAGTGTGCAAGTCTTGTCCTGGCTTCCTTCTTTTTTTCTGTGTAGCTCTGCTTATAGGGGTTGCCAGACTCAATAGAGGACAGGACTTATGTGCCTTTAATTGCCCTGCTTTCTTTTGAGTCTGGAAACCTTAAAGAGAAACCAGCAGACCCTTTGTTTAATTTCCAAGCAAAGGGTCTGCTGGTTTCTCTTTAAGGTTTCCAAACTCTAAAGAGAGCAGGGTAATTAAAGGCACAGAAGTCCTGTCCTCTATTGAGTCTGGCAACCCTATCTGCTTATGGTATTCATAAGGAGCAGATAGAGAAATATGTTTCACTCTTTCTCTGACAGAGACAATTACTAGTTCCTTATTATATACACTGCCTTATCCTCCCCTGAACAACCATGCCTTTCCTTCCCAGTAGATAAGCAAGGTACTTAACCCATAGCACTTAATTCTCCACTCCTGTGGCATTTTCACCTGTTGCCTTTTTGTTACCAGATGCATGTCTCTCTGATTGACAGAGTGACTAATCCACTATAACCATGTTTTCATAATTAGTCCCTCTGAGCTATCAGTGACAGCTCTTCTGCATAGGTAAACTGCAGCTTGCTAGAATATGCTTTTAGTCCCTGACAGCTAAGTGCAAAGGAAGCATCAGCCACAACAGTCAGAAAAGTTGTTGGGAGTTGTTTTCTTTTGTCGAGTCTTCCATAGCTCCTCTGTTGATAACTGTGATAGCAACAAGAACTGGACTCTTATCAAGACTGGCACAAGTCTCCACCCTGAAACCTCAATGGTAGGCAGTGATAACTGGATGCTCTGGAAGGCGATTATCTCCTACCTACAGTGCACAGTACTATACAGTTTAGAACAGATTCAATGACCTGGATCCTTTATTTGAGGGAAATGGTAAAGGAAGAGAACAATCAGAAGACAGATAAGCAGGTGGTGGACATTCATAGATTAGCTAGCCAGATCTACCCACCAGTTCTGCCCATGTTTTGAAATGGAGGTTAACAGTCCTTTCCCACAACACATAGGCAGGAGAAACTTCTAAGCCAAGTCCATTTTGACACTGCAGAGATTATGCCAAGTCCCAGTCTCCAGCTGAGTGATGTGACTCCTGATTTACTGGTATGAACAGCACAATTCATTTATTTATATAAAAATGTGTACCCCACCTTTCATATAAGCATTTTTAATGCATATGGGTGTGTGGTGGAGTTTATGGGTTGGTATTGTTCTTGATCTTGCTTTTATTACATATTTTGTGTCTTTATTTTGTACTTTTATACTGTGAAACTACAGATGAAGGACGTTAGTTAGTTTAACTAACTAAGTAAATCTCAGAGAGGTTTGCAGTAGGTCAGCAATGGTTTCTGACTCACAACTGTCTAGCAAAGTTGCATCTAAAAATAGTTTCTCCCTATCCTAAATTAGTCTTCTGAAAAAGAATGCTTGGGAGAAAAATGAGAAGGGGTGTTTTGTTTTGTTTTGACTGTGCTAAGCATGTGCTCTAAAGTACTCTGCTCCTCATTTGAAAAACATGTCTTCTTGAGCCACTATTTTACACCTGATTCCAGTAGGTGGATGTCAGGATTCTAGAAAAGAATAAAGAAGACACAAGGCTAAGCCTAAAGTTTGCCCACTCCTATTTTAGCAGATCAGCGAAGGAGTCAGAAGCTTCCCATAGCATGCACAGCATCTCATCAGCCAGAGGTGGCTGCCACTACTCCAACAGCAACTTGCAATAGGATCTTGGCAATTCATCAGCTCTTTCGTGTACCAAGTGTGAACACTGAACAACAAACAGCAAACCTAGTCATATTAACAAGTTTACTCTGTTCTATTTCTGTATTAATCTACCCTTTTTTAAAATATCCCCACAAAAAACATAATTATTATTTTGGGCCACTTTTCTGGGAAAATTGCCCATCCAAATGTGTTTACAATAAAAATAACAAAAGAGTAAAAGAGTAATGCAAAAAACTCCAAAATAAATATACAACTCAACAACATTCCACTTAAAAAATAAACAAAGAACTGAAAAAACAACAATGTAATTCAGCCAAACCCAGCTAATAAATATCATACCTGAAGGCCAATTTAAAAACATAGGTCTTCAGGTCCTCCCCCAAACTGTGCAACAATGCATATTTGAATTTCTTTTCTGATAAAATGCACATTACTAAATATATTTTAAGTATGTATTTCTAAACATATTTCATTTTAAAATATGCATCTCACATGCATTTCTGTACATTTTGGAGTCAAAAACTCCATCACAAAATTCTGAGAAGTACAGAATCCAACTGCATTCTGACCCACATTTTTACAAATCCAGAATGTATGTTGCAGGTCAGTTCATAATACAATTTGCAAACATCAAATCTCTTAATAACATTAATCCCTGCTGTCCCTAATAAATTTTAATCAAGGTTTGGTAAACAGTTTTTCCTTCTAAAGAAATATTTCATTCAAAACAGACATTTCACACTTCAGGGTTACATCTTTCTTTAGGATATAAAATCCTAAAGAGAGATTAATACTGAAATGTGAAACATCTGTTTTGTATGTAATATGCACGAAAGGTGTAAATATGATATTCTGCTTGAATGCATGGCTATTATGCCTGTGAAGCCCTAACTGTTTGATGGAGGCTTTTATAGAACTGTTATAGACTGAGGCAGAGTGTGTGTGGTCTATCCCTCTATTTGCTGCAAAATACACACTGTCATTAAGGGACCCAGGTGGCGCTGTGGGCTAAACCTCTGAGCCTAGGACTTGCTGATCAGAAGGTCGGCGGTTCGAATCCCTGTGACGGGGTGAGCTCCCGTTGCTCGGTTCCAGCTCCTGCCAACCTAGCAGTTCGAAAGCACATCAAAATGCAAGTAGATATATAGGAACCGCTATAGTGGGAAGGTAAACGGCGTTTCCATGTGCTGCTCTGGTTTGCCAGAAGCGGCTTTGTCATGCTGGCCACATGACCTGGAAGCTGTACGCTGGCTCCCTCGGCCAATAATGCGAGATGAGTGCACAACCCCAGAGTCGGTCACGAATGGACCTAATGGTCAGGGGTCCCTTTACCTTACCTTACACGCTGTCATCATTGTCTGAAGTGTAAAGTGGCTCTCGTGTATAGGGAAGCCCACAATCCCTTGGGGGTATAGCATCTTTGTAGGTTGTTATTTGTGTTTGTATGGTGTGTCCCAGATTAGGTCATGACACTTCAGCTACAAATCCTGTTGTCCATTTCTTAAAACCCCTTTAAGTTCCTGTAGAAAGCTCAGCACGGATGAGCAATTCTGAAGTGGAGAGTTTACTTCAGGCCTGTATCATCAGATCTGTTAACTCCTGAACGATGTGCCCTGACAGCAACAATTCAGCCCGCAACAGAAATGTGACATTTACCTGAATTGTCTATTTGTTTTGTTCCTCCTCCTGTAGATCAGGAAGGGGGGGGAGAACCGAAGCGTTTCTTTCAGTGTTTCAGGTCACCGTTCATCATACAGAGAGGCTTTTGAGAGGTGAAATGGCTAAGCCACTTGTATCAACAGATGCATCGACATGTCCTCGAAGAGACACATCAATATTGAACAACAAAGGTGACCACTGACATGTAACGCAAGCACATTGAAGTGTGTCGGGGGAAATAATGTAGCGTGGCACATCAGTGTGACAGAGGATTTTGAACAACACCTGCCTGCAGCTGCCACTTGACTGGGGTTAGCAGTGGATGCCAGAGCTAACAGAGAGAAACTTTCCTGTGAATAATGAATGCATATTAGCGTGGTCAGAGGCCAAAAGCACCCAATAATTTTGATGGGTTTTGTTTGTGTATTCCTGCTTCTAGCCCATCAACTATTTTAGGAGGGGGGGGGAATACAAGGAAAACAACAATACCCTATTGAATAGATATAGATTACTAGGTAAAGGTAAATGTAAAGGACCCCTGGAATGTTTAAGTCCAGTCAAATATGACTATGGGTTTGCAGTGCTCATCTCGCATTCAGGCCGAGGGAGCCGGCATTTGTCCACAGACAGTTTCCCGGGTCATGTGGCCAGCATGACTAAACCGCTTCTGGCACAATGGAACACTGTGATGGAAATCAGAGTGCACAGAAATGCCATTGACCTTCCTGCCGCAGCAGTACCTATTTATCTACTTGCACTGGCATGCTTTTGAACTGCTAGGTTGGCAGGAGCTGGGACAGAGCAATGGGAGCTCATCCCATCGTGGGGATTTGAACCGCCGACTTTCTGATCAGCAAGCCCAAGAGGCTCAGTGGTTTAGACCACAGCGCCACCCAGATTACTACACCTACCTGTCACTAGCTTTTAAGGGCCAACCCCTGTAACTTCACCTCACAGTGAGGGAACCACCAAAAAGGCCCTTGGAGCTGGACCTCAGTGTCTGGGCTGAACAAAGGGCCTGGAGACTCTCCTTCATGTATACAGGGCTAAAGCCATTGTCTTGTCTGCTGACCAAGAAAATCTCTGTCATGTTTGCTTCTGATACTGCAGGAGTTGATTAGGTATTCATTTCAGCTTTCAAGTTCTATATATCAGATTGCAAATGTGTTGATTAAAGCAGTTCCAGCCTGATCCTATGCATGTTTCCTTGCATAGGTCCCACTGAGTTGAATGGGACTCCAAAGTAAGCAAAGACAGGATAACTTGCTTGACAAACTTAATTAAGAAGTATTGTTTCTACTCCCCCCATTACTTCATCAAGCAGGAAGGTGCCCATCTAGTTAGTGATTTACCATCACCGACACAAAATTAACAGCCTGCAGTCTAGCAGTGCAAAAGGTGGTTGTTATTAGATGAACATCACTGCTGAAAGGCCACGGGGAACCCAAGAAAGCAATCTAGCTACAAGCTTCCAGAAACCCATCTCTCAGCCTTCCACGTTGCAAAAAAGATCTGAATAAAGATAACAGCAGCAGACATTTAATTAGCTGTGTTACGTTGTTTAAATTATCCTCCAAAGAAGGGGAAGTAATTTTTGTCCCCTGTCTTCGTTGGAACATGCCTAGAATAGAACAGCAGCTCTCATGGCTGACGTATCCTGCATTACAAGGAAGAAAACTTTTCTGTAAGAAATGAAGAGGCCTAAAAAGGTTTGCACGAGTGAGAACTATAGATTGAACTGTAGGAATGAGAAGGTTACTTTGTAAGTTGATATTGTTTGCAATTCAGAAGAGTACACTGAATATCAGCACATCTATCTACATACACACCAGTGGAGGCTACTCCATTATGGCAAAAGCTCAATCTGCTCACAGCCACCCCCCACTGGTCTGTCTTATTACAACTAAAGTGGCACTGGCTGTCAGCCTCCTCCTCTTCCTCTTCCTCCTCCTCCTGTCTCAGTGTTGCCCTCAAAGAAGGGAGGAGGATGGAGACAAAACCAGAATGAGTTGGTTCTGGCTCTAACAGTTGTTTGCTCTGGTGCCACCTACTGTTGGTCTCCATGCCATTTGCCCTACCAGTTCCCAAAAAAACACCTGTCTCCACTGATACACACTAGAGAATGTCTCAAATTGTATTGTGCTTGTGGCAATGAAACCTTGCTACAAATCTCATGGAAAGACTCAAGACTCCCCCCCCCCCAATCTAGTGGTGGGAAAGAGACATTGACTGGAAAATTGACAGAAGGACCATTTAACTTGCATGGGTGGGTGGGGCCTAAAATGCAAAGCACTTGCAAAACACAGCTTGGGCACATACTACTGTATTAACACATTGCTTATGTAGCACGATACACATTGGAGCAACCCCCCTAACTTAATCTGAGAATTGTGATCTTATTGAAGCACCAGTTGCTCAGTGCCTCTGAAGGCTTTTAACTGGGGTACTTTATCAGCTTCTGATAACAGCAGATTGAGAGGAAGACACCTGGGTTCACTTTCTTTAGATATTGTCTCTATAGCACTTCAGTGGAACCAGGAACTTCAGTTTGCACAAACACCAATCTTTTAACTCAAGAGGCCAGTAATAGGTCAGTATTTGATGTGGCAGCCAACAAGAGGCATCACATAGAAGCAAAAGCTAGTCTGTAACTGGATTTGTATGATGCAACCCTGTACATGTTTACTCTGAAGTAAGTAAATTGTGTTTAATGGAAAGTGCACACATAGGATTGCAGCCTGTCAGCTTGTTGACGCGAGGCTGATTTGCATAAATTCCTGGCAACTTTTCCTAGACTCTGATGGGCCCTGTAAGAACCGTACATTAAAGCCATTTAAGTTGCAATCATAACTGATTGACTGGATATGACATTTTTTAAAAAATTTATGGTGTAGTAAAGCATATTCCTCACTGCCACCCAGACTTGCCTTGGAGCCTGCAATGGATTTTATTCCATTACTGGTGATCTGGATCGTGGATGAAGATGTTAAACGGAAATCTTTTATCTGTGTGGTATCCTTATTTCCATATGGCTAGCATACGAGGGGTGCAGAAAACCCACTGTGCCCTTTAACAGAGCCCTTTGCTTTTGATGTAGATGGATGCAGGCTTTCTTCTTTCTTTTGATTTGCATCCAGTTGTGCCTGGAAATATGGTGCCTTTATCAAAGCTATGCTTTTGACAGCAGCCTTATACTCAGAAATTAACCTGCAGACATTTCCCCCATCATTTTGTCTCCATGCTAGGTGCCAGGATGAGAGCCTCTAAAATAATAATAATAATCAATTAAAGACCCTCCTGACTGCAATGCCATCTGGACCCCACTCCACCCCACCCACTGCCTTTACCAGCCAGTGGGAATTAAAGAACAGAATGTAGCTCCCAGAGAAAGCCCAGATGTTCACACATCCCTAAGCACAGGTTTCTGTGCCTGCAGCTAGCATGAGAAAGGGAAAAACTCATTCCCCAACTGTCTCAATGACCAACAGCCTGGGCACTAGACTTGGAAATCAGAGTTCCTTCTCAAGAACTCATGCTAATCCTTGATAGCAGCAAAAATCTATTTGGAACAAGAAAGGCAATATACATTGACTAATCAAATAAACCAGCAGTTTAGAATCAACACACACTAAAATAAAGAACCATCCTGGCTAGCCTTATCATATACCTACTCAGCCTTGACAAACACACACCCTGGAAGGCAAAAAAGCTGGCATTGCACGAATAGGCAATTCTAGCCTTCAGAACAAAATTATTAAAGGTACAGGAGCCCTGTCCTCTATTACATCGATCTGGCCACCCTGCCTGCAAAGCTGCTGTTAAAGGCACAAGAACCTGAGCTATAAAAAAGCTGGCAACCATAACTAGAAACAGTTTGAAACTGTTGACTTATTCATCCACCCCATACATCCTGAACATACATTTAAAGTCCATGACTTCCACCAAAGAATCCTGGGAAGTTCAGTTTATTAAGCTTGCTGAGAACAGTAGCTCTTTACAGTTCCCATGAATCTTTGGTGGAAACCATGGACTTTAAATGTGTGTTAAATGTACTGGATGTTCAGAATTCATCCAGTGGTCTCATGCTACTTTCCCTACATCTTCATCAAATCATACCTTTTGATAACAGTTCGGACTACCTTAAAAAAAGAGGACCCTGCTCTTGTGCTTTTAATTAGTAGCTTAATCCAAGGAAATTTAGCAGGTGAAGTTTTTCCTGGCATTAAGTTATGGGGAAAGCTTCAACTACAGTGGTACCTCGGTTTATGAACACAATTGGTTCCGGAAGTCTGTTCATAAACTGAAGCGTTCATAAACTGAAGCAAACTTTCCCATTGAAAGTAATGGAAAGTGGATTAATCCGTTCCAGACGGGTCCACGGAGTACTCAACCTGAAGCGTACTTAACCCAAAGCATGGGTGTAATTGGTTCCAGAAGTCTGTTCATAAACTGAAGCGTTCATAAACTGAAGCGAACTTTCCCATTGAAAGTAATGGAAAGTGAATTAATCCGTTCCAGATGGGTCCGCGGCGTTCGTAAACCAAAAAATCATAAACCGAGGTGTTCGTAAACCGAGGTTCCACTGTACTTGATTAATGCTAAGCTGCTATAAAAGGCTGGGCTGCTAAAATGTAAGCAACCTGATATATGAGTGGCATCAAAATGTAGGTTTGTGTTCTACTTCTTCTACGTTAATATTCTTGATTAGGAAAGGGGGCAGATTGTGCTGTCTGTCTCAGGCCAAACAGATCAAAGACTAAATATTCAAAAGCATTCTGCTCTCAGGCGTTGAAATTTTAGGTCAGATTTTGAAAGGTGCTAAGCATCTAATCGCTGCCATTACAGTATATCAGCTATGGCTGGATTTATGGAAGAACTCAGCATGCCTCAGATACAGAAGCTGGAGTATTTAAAGTTATGAGTGGCAAGCTATTTTAAAACCTGCCCACGGGGGATAATCAATACATGTTGCAGCATAATTTCTAAAGAGGCATAGATTCATAGGCACAAAATACAGAGTGAGGGGACTTACATGGTTGGAGTATTTGCAATATTAGCCATTTCCAGCATAACAGACAATAACAGGAGAGGATATTGTTCCCCCAAAATTTTGTTATGACTTCCAGAGGGGCTGCTGTGCTAGTCTGTTTCTGGGGGGAAACAATAAGCAACTCAAAGGTTGATAGATATATTGTGGCATATGTTTCCATGGATAAGAGACTATATTAGATGTATGCATCAAATCTATGCAAGTCAACCTCATCGCAAGACAAAGAGGGCCAAACTGACATAACTTGGAAATGAATGAAATAACAGTGTAACATATCTGAGTCCAAACTCCTCATCCTCCATGCCTTTATGTTCTGTGTTAATCAACCCACAATAACAGCCAAGCCCTGATTCTATATTCAGGTTGCTAATTCTCCTACAATCGTACTGACCTAGGATTAAGTCCCATTGAACTCAATGAGTCTGGCTTCTGAATAGACACATATAAGAACTTGCTGTTAACTCATTTTAGTTAGGAGCAGGCTCATGTTAGTTTTGGACCCAAGACTAATCTAGTCTTCATGGCCAACATGCCTACAAGGAAGCATACAAGCAGGATCTGAGTGCAACAGCACTCTGCTTGGTTACACTTCCCCATTCTCTACCAGGGAAGAAGGAGCAAGTGAAGATCTACATCAGGAACAAGGGGAAAAAAAGTAAAATCTGGGTTGGGATCTGCTACCCCTGTGGATTTTGCCACCTGAGGCAGTAGCTTCAACTTGCCTCATGGGTTGGCCAGCCCTGGTTCCCACGCATGCCACCTCCAATGCTGTAGGTAGTACAGAGTTATCCTGGCTAGTAGCCAATGATAGCCTTATCCTACATGGATTTGTTTAATCCCCTTTTGATGCCATCCATGTTGATGACCATTGATACATTTTGTGGGATTGAAGGTCATAGTTTTATCATCATCATTTTATTTGTATGCTGCCTTTCCATAGTTAAAACAATGCTCAAGGCATGACAAGGCATTACAACATGACAAGATTTACATAATTACCAACATAACAAAAGTCATAAACAATAAATAAAGCACATGAAAAGGTACACAACCAATTTCCACATAAATCATAAAATCTAAAACTAAAAAATACAACATTAATATCAATAACAATTTAAAATGACACAGATAGAAAAGAAAAACAATTTTAAAAAGGAGCCATCTCTGTTGAGCAGCAGCAGTCCTTTATGGAGTCCTCCGGGCCCCACCCAAAGCCAGGTAGAGAGAGGCAGAGCAGCGACCTTCAGGCTCCCAGCAGGTCAGTTTATCTATGTGCTGTAGAGAGAAGACACCTGTCAACCACTAAGCCACTTCTGAGAAGGTGTTGTTTTTTAAGGTGCCATAAGAATTTGAGCATATGAAGCCCCATACAGTTAAAGCATCTCCAACATACATTTAAAGTATGCTACTGGGAACTGTAGTTTGTTAAGGATGCTGGGAATTGTAGCTCTGGGGGGAAATCTACATGTTCCGGGGGAAATCGTGCGCCTTGAATGTATGGTGCAGATCTGCTCTCTCTCGCTATTGTTGCTCCTAAGTGTGCTTCAGATTTGCTATGTATGAGCAGAGCTAACAGCCTCACAATTGTGAAGGGATGTCTTGTTGAAGCAACAAGATTTTGAAACAATATGCTTTGTGCCTCCAGAGGAGAAACAAAATCCCAGTAGTGAAATGGGTACCTTATGTTTTGGTCGACTGTGCGGCGGTGGTTGTTTTTTTGCTCACCTGGAGGGAAGAAAAGTTCATGCTGGTCCAGGCAGACTTCATTTGTTTCATCTTTTCCCTACAGGGTGCACAATGTACACAGTAGGCTGCTACCTGCAAGGATACATTTGTCCTTTGGAAACATTTTTATGCTGTTTGAGCAACAGGGACTCCTGCAGAATTCAGAGAAGATTGTAGGAAGGTGAAGGAAGGTGAGAGCCAACTCTGGAATGCAGTTTTCTGAAAAGGTTAGCCATCTTGACAGTTGGGTGGTTGTCATTATCCTAACACGGCTATGACACCAAAGGAGGAAGAAAAAAGCGTGTCTTTAAATAACAGAGTGACCTACTCAAACCTGTAATTCTAACAGAAGAGTAAGTAACCCTTTGAAAACAGATCAAAGAGATGTGAATTATTAAAAAGAAGACATTCATCAGACAGATTTATCTCCATTAGTAATTATATGTCTGAATCATTAAAGAACTGGAGGAAACAAGTTGTCTGTTACTAGTGTAAAAAATGGACTTAAATAATAATAACAAAAATCCTTTCTGTTAAGAAGACTGCAGGAGGGACTCTCTATGGAAATTTGGTCCAAGGCAATTCAACAGTGGGGAGGGAAAACAGTTGCTAGAGGATCTTAAAATATTCTGGCCATATTCTAGCTTCAAAAAGTACCAGCAGTCAGTCAGTCTGTCTGTCTGTCTGTCTGTCTGTCTGTCTTGTGTTATTAACAGAAATTGTCTTCCTTGTTCTGAGCAGGTGCCTGGGCCATCTACAGTCTTTTTGATTTTTTTGAACTGGAAATTAATTGTTGCTGAAGTGGATCTGTTTTAGTCCCTTACTATCTGGTCCAGAATGCTTTCTGATTGCCTGTGTTGGGGAGCTTGGATATATAAGAAAAGAAGATGCAGCATATTTCTGAATACCAGTTGCTGGCAGTCACCGATGAGGAGTACACTGTTGCACTCAGGTCTTCCTTGAGGATTTCCCATACACATCTGGTTGGTCACTTTGGGAAAATGATGCTGGGCTAGATGTAGGGATGTAGGAATACATCATTCCCTCTTCTGTCCTATATTTGCTGCCTGCAGCACTGCTTCCATTCCACTGCAGTTTGTCTTCTGCCAAAAACTATGTTACCGGGTTTCTCATATTTTAAGACATACCTACAAAATAAGCCATGGCAGGATTTTCCTGAGTTGAAGAAATATAAGACATACCCCCAAAATAAGCCGTAGTGGTGGGAGCAGGTCTGGATGGCGCCATGGAAGAGGAAGATGCCTGTCAGCGCCCAGAACCGGATGCTGCTGCCCCTCCAAAATGCCCAGCATCATGCACCACGCCAAGTGCTGACCTGGCGGCGGGACTGGCAAGAGCCGCAGCGCACACTGCTCCAAGCGCAGACCTGGCGTCGGGACGCGGCAAGAGCCGTAGCGTGCGCCGCGCCAAGCTCCGACCCAGTGGCAAGACGCAGCAAGAGTCGCAGCATGAGCCGGTCCCACAGCCGGGTCGGCGCTTGGCGCTGGTGCTTGGCGCTGCTCCAAGCCCCGACCCAGTGGCGGGATGCAGCAAGAGCCGCAGTGCGCACTGCTCTGAGCCCCGACCCGGCGGCGGGACCCGGCAAGAGCCGCAGCGCGCGCCGCGTGGAGCCCCGACCCGGCAGGACCCAGCAGCGTGCCCTGCTGAAGCACCGACAACGCGCCCAGCAGCGCAGCAGCAGCCAGTTCCGGGCGCCAAGCCGCGACAGGAAGAGGAGGTACCATACCGTAATTTTTTTTAAAAAAAATAAGACACCCCCCCGAAAATAATGTCTTATAATATGAGAAACACGGTATTAGTCTTGCCGCCTGCTGGGGAGAAATTACATAACAAAGCAGTCCCAGGAATGGATCCACTCCATCACTGGCAAATCTGGTCTTCAAAATATTTTGCTTGCTTAATGCCAAGGTAGTCCAATGCAGATCTGACCCCCCAACCCACTGCTGCCTCCACTCTCTGTGTAGATGTAACCCAACGGCTCAAAATCACCTTGTAAAGTCAGAAAGCAACCATATGAATCAAGCTGTAACCTCCTAATTATTCAGATGTTTTGGCTGTCCTCCAGTACATCTAACAAATTTATGTAACTATAGGTAAGTCTCCAGTACATCTAGACAAATGAGTTGTACTATATTTAACCCATAGTACTGGTCTCTTTCCATTACACTATAAATCTTGTCATCTTTCTTCAGCTTCCAGTCTTCCGTGGATTTCGTTCTTGTTCCTCCTTCAAAGAAAACTACTGTATATACCAGCATAAATAAGAGTTGATCTCTTTTGCTGTTATGCAGCTGTGAAATGAAGAGATAGTTACTGAAGGCAACTATCGAAAAGTCCACAGCACTGGTTTGGTCAGCACCTATGTAGAGCAACAACAATGTTTTCAGCAGCACAGGAAGGACATGATGCAGCCACCAGAAAATTCATCATTAAAAGGTTATCAGAAAATCACTCATTGATAGAAGACAGAGGAAGACAGACATATGACAGCCCGACAGACCAGGTGATGGGGAAGGACATGTAGTGGACACAATGAAAATGTAATGCCTGCACAAAGAAAATGGCAATATCTGAATAAGGATGGCATGCACCCAACTACCTGAGGGTTGATGAGTCATAATGACAGACAGACACTCTGAATGCATTGGCAGTAATGTTGCCACACACACCCTGCCCTGAAAACAAATGCCTTGGAATGCAGAGAACGTGTCAAAACCACTTCCACGACCACACTTTAAGATGTCTGTCAGTCTTCACTGTAAATATGCTAAAGCAGGCATCCCCAAACTGCGGCCCTCCAGATGTTTTGGCCTACAACTCCCATGATCCCTAGCTAACAGGACCAATGGTTGGGGAAGATGGGAAATGTAGTCCAAAACATCTGGAGGGCCGCAGTTTGGGGATGCCTGTGCTAAAGTTTCTGTGACAAGTTGACTGTATGTCATGTGGAAGATTTTATTTACCTGTTTCCCCACTTCCCAACTTGATCAGGTGTGAACATCTCTCAATGCAGAATAAGCAGGTATCATGCATTTAAAAGACAGACAGACAGCTGATTATGATTTTTAATTATTTCATTGTACACTACACTACACTACACTACACACAGAGACAAATTTGATGATTTAGGACTCCTCTTGTATGGGCCCTTACATTCTGACAGTGCAAATACACACTCCATGTCAGTGTTTAGTTTAAATGTATGTGTATAAGCAGGGCTGTCTTAAGCACCTTTGGCGCCCTGGTGCGACGGATCCCTCCGCCGCCCCGTTTTCCAGCAGGCGGGCGGGTGGGCTCAGTGCGCAGTGGTGCTGCCGAGGGCGCCGCTGCGCGACAGGTGGGCGGGCTTAGCGTGCAGCGCAGCTGCTGATGGTGCTGCTGCGCGGCGGAGTGGCCGGTCGCAGCTGGGTGACGCCCCCCCGGCAGGCTGGCGCCGTGGTGCCCTGCGCCACCCAGCCTGGCCATAGAGCCGGCCCTGTGTATAAGCTTATATAAGTGATTGAGAGTTTCAGTCAGTTGTCACCTATTCAGGTTCTGAATTTCATATACAGTGGTACCTCGGTTTTTGAACACAATTGGTTCCAGAAGTCTGTTCATAAACTGAAGCGTTCATAAACTGAAGCGAACTTTCCCATTGAAAGTAATGGAAAGTGGATTAATCTGTTCCAGACAGTCCGCGAAGTACTTAAACTGAAGCATTCATAAACTGAAGCGAACTTTCCCCTTGAAAGTAATGGAAAGTGAATTAATCCGTTCCAGATGGGTCCGTGCCATTCGTAAACCAAAAATTCATGAACCGAGGTGTTCATAAACCGAGGTTCCACTGTATTGATAATTGGCTGCAAGTTTTCTGGCATGATAAAATCTTCAAGTGTAAAGTCTTAGATTTCAGAGCTCAGTTCCTTAAGCATCCTCACAAAAGCAGCTGCTGAAATAAAGTATCTTTGACATGTGCTTATTGATGGGCTTGCAGTGTTAATATCCTGTGTCTTTTCTGATATTGCTTCCAAGCGATATTAATGAAAAAATGCTGGGTTTGACAACTTTTTATACTCTGTGTTTTATTTTAAAATTTCATAATACTAAAGGGCACTGTTGGGTAAATATAGTCTAAAGTGATTCATGCATTTTAATTAGGAAAGAAATCCACAGGTAAGGAGGAAACATTTGTTTTTCTCAGGTAATCAATGGAACAATGGAACGATAGAATGTTAGTCTGGAGAGAGATTATTTCTGTCTCCCAAGTTAAACCTTAAATACCTCTTCCTGACACACAAAGGAAGGAATGAGCATCTGCTGGACTTCAGGGAATGTCTGCTTTTTCTTGATGGGAGCTAGGTTATTGTCAAAGTGTAAAGCACCATTTTGCCCTCTCCCACAAACAAAGCACTCTCCCTCCTCATGAAAACATTTAGTCAGACATTTTTTGTTGTCACACCTAGCATAGGACCCCCCCCCCAGCCAAAGCTGTTGAGATTTTTAAAGACAAACCCCAAAGCCAATTTTTGGATTGACTTGTCTAAGATCCAGGACAAAGTGCCAGATTTTGGAAATTTCCCGTCAGATGCCAATTCCACCTTTGAAGTCCCAGTAATGTCCAGGATGTATGGCAGCCCTAACCTAGCAGTTTCTAAATGACATAAATATTGTATATTCTGAAGGTGTTTGTTTCATATTTTAAAATAGCATTATAAAAGAGCCCATTATAAAAAAATTAAAACATTTTTGTATATTATGTTGGAAGCTGCCCCGAGTGTCTGAGGCAACCCAGTCAGATATGCTGGGTACAAAAACAAAGTGTTGTTGTTGTTGTTGTTGTTGATGATGATGTTGTTAAAAGCATCAAAATCTAGGCTTGGATGGATATGTGGCACACATGCATCAATGAATGGGTTGGGGACACGGGTGGCGCTGTGGTCTAAACCACAGAGCCTAGGGCTTGCCAATCGGAAGGTCGGTGGTTCGAATCCCTGCGACGGGGTGAGCTCCCGTTGCTCGGTCCCTGCTCCTGCCCACCTAGCAGTTCGAAAGCACATCAAAGTGCAAGCAGATAAATAGGTACCGCTCCGGTGGAAAGGTAAACGCCATTTCTGTGCGCTGCTCTGGTTTCACCAGAAGTGGCTTAGTCATGCTGGCCAAATGACCTGGAAAAACTGTCTGCGGACAAACGTCGGCTCCCTCAGCCAGTAAAGCGAGATGAGCGCCGCAACCCCAGAGTCATCCGCGACTGGACTTAACTGTCAGGGGTCAGTTTTGAGGGTGTAGAGAGGAGAAACCAGACAACACTATCTACCTCATGTGCCAAATGTGCTCTGACAATATTTTCTACAATATGTAGGACTGTCCATTCTAAAATGTATAATGAAAAAGTGGCACTTGTAAACATTTACAAATACAGAGATTGAGAGTACTACTGTACAACCAATTACACATCTGTTTTAGATAAAATGAAAATGAAGTCGGAAGTTTTCGAGGCCAATTTAGGGCCAAGGTAGACATAGAATGTACATGTTTTTAAATGAAAACAGTGACTGGTAGGAATGCAAGCAAGTATCAGGAACATGACAGGTATGGAGATGGAGTTTAACCCTTTCCCTCCCTCTCATGGGTTGCTATGACAAAAATGCAATCCTGATGAAAATTGCATTGGAGCCAATTGAGGTAGGTGTGTTTCCTTCCAGACATACAAGAGCTTCAGATGAGTGGGTTTTTAAAATCTCAGTTATCTCAGTTTCTCATTGCTCCAATAATAAATTTGGTTCTCCACATTTTGCAACAATTTGTGAATTTTCTTTTTAAAAATCTTTATGGCAATTCATCAGTGTTTTAACATGATTTTATCCCAATTAAGACAGGAGTGCCTGGCGTGCTCTGTTCCATGGGGGTCACGAAGAGTCGGACATGACTAAACGACTAAACAACAACAACATATGTAGTTTTGACCAATGTACACATTTTTGCAAATACTTTCCCCTTATATAATGCTTTTCTGTATGTAGCTTTCACTCAAAGCTTCATTTTGTGCAAAGTTTTCCCTAAAATATTTGCTTTTGTAAACACTGGTTGGAAAACTGCATCACAAAATTCAGATAATTGCAAATAGATTTGTTTCAGTTCACATATTGTTAGCTCCAAAGTGTAGTGAGTCATATTCCCACCCCTCAACCTCCCTAGTTAGGACTGCAGGACAAGGAGGAAGCCTTAAAGTTCCCATTCCTTGTCTGCTATACTCTCAATAACTATCAGTCCATTCACAGCTATTTTCAGTATTAAAAAACTGCCTGCTAAGTACAGGTGCATTTAATGTCACATCTAGTTTGATCCTAAAAGGCACCTTAAGGAAAGAATAATGGCAAGTCAATTTTAAAGAAGTGAAAAACAGAAATGTTATTCAGATAATCTTGACACTAGGAAAAGGTCAGTAAGCATGCCTCTTTATTTCTATGAACTTCCTATATAGTTCAAAAGAAGAAGAAGAAGTGAAATGAAATCCAAGTTTAATTGAATGTGAGTCTTTCTGAGGCATCCCCAAACTGTGGCCCTCCAGATGTTTTGGCCTACAACTCCCATAATCCCTAGCTAACAGGACCAGTGGTCGGGAAGATGGGAATTGTAGTCCAAAACATCTGGAGGGCCAAAGTTTGGGGATGCCTGGTCTTTCTTGAGAACATTATATAAGTCTTCTGAATCAGGTCAGGGGCCCATCTAGTCCAGCATCCTAAACTCATAGCAACCAAAAGATGCCTAAGGGAAGTGCAACAGCGCTCTCCCCATTTGTGAGTTCCCCATACTGCTTTCAACAGTGGAGGCAGAACATAGCCATTATCAGGGCCGGCCCTACGGCCAGGCTGGGTGGCGCAGGGCACCACGGCGCTGGCTCGCCAGGAGGGTGTCGCGAGCTGAGCCCGCCCGGTGGCCGGCCGGTCCGCCGGTCCGCCGCACAGCTGCGCCTGTGGCAGCCGCGCTGTGCACTGTGCCCACTCGCCCACCGCGCAGGGAAACGGGGCGGGAGGGCGTCAGAGAGATCACGCTGTGCCTGCCCGCCCGCCGCGCTGGGAAATGGGGCGGGAGGGCGCTGGAAAGGTCGAGCTGTGCCTGCCTGTCCACCCGCCCGCCACGCGGCAGCGCCTGTGGCAGCCGCGCTGCGCCCACCCGCCCACCGAGCTGGGAAACGGGGCGAGAGGGCGCCGGAGAGATCTGGCGCACCACGGCGCCAGGGTCGCTTAAGATGGCCCTGGCCATTGTGGCTAGTAACCTTTGATAACTTTTGATAGTTTAAAGACATCCAAGTTGCTGGCTATCACTACATCTTGGGGGAGTGAATTCGACATCCTTAAAAAAGAAATCATACTGAAAGAGCATTGATTTTCAGGTGGTGTTAACCACACTAAAAACAAACCAGAACTATTACGATGTACCCGTAGTTACATCTGCCCACAAGGAATCAAGGGTATGTGTTTTATTTTGTTGTTTGCCTTAGGAAATGACTCAGTTACTGTGCGCAGCATTTTTATGTAATTAGTGTGTCGGTTCATTCATATTCAGTCGGCTGACAAAAAAAATATTACTGATGTTGTCAACTTTCAATTGAGCACGCAAGGCTATATTGGTTTCTTGTTTGCCCACAGGCCTCTCTGTCAACAATGAAGCTGGTGAGTAAATGTGGGGCATACGTGCCCAGTTCTTCTCTGCTTTGTTTCATTTATTGGCAAGTAACTTAATTGTTGTAGGTAAACAAGAGCAGCAAGGGACCAGGCAATTCTTAGAAGCCTTTTTCACCACTGTTGACTTTTTGTCCCATCATTAAGTTGCAGCAGTTGCAACTTGCCTGTAAGGAAGGCAAGGATGGTTAAGCTTATATGTGCCATGAACTTTACCCGAGGAGCTTCTCCCACCGCCGCCCCAATAGATATTGAAATATTGGGGTAGAAAGCAAATTAAAAGTGCTGATTGCGAAATACAATGTGTTGTTTGCCAGGGTTTCTACCCAGTGCTTCAGGCATGAAGCATGGAAGATTTATAGACATTCCTTTGCCGACCGCATTGGCTTAGGACTAGGCAGACACCACTTTGCTCAATCGGCAAGAATCACTCCTAGTGGGTATACTACAGGAGGATAGTCAGGATACAGTGATTTTGCCTAAGTTTACTTTGCCTCAGCTTTCCTCTACCCCACTCCCCAGAACTTGTCAGAAACTTGGTTCAACACTATATACTTAGCCACCCTCAGAGGTTGGCTTTCAGAAATACTAAAGCAATAATAAAGCAAACTAAGTTCTTCTATAGTCTCCTACAAATTGAGGTACAATTTTCAGACAAGATTTACTGCTTAATTGAAATGTAAACTAAAGTAGTTTAATTTAAACTATGGTTTAAAGTGATGGCTAAACAGTGCCACCAAGTTATTTACCACCATGGTCTGCTCCTAGTACAAAATAAAATAGAAATCGGATTATGGAGAGCCTTGTTATGCAGGGAATTGTCTTAGACTACTATTCCAAAGTTGAGAATTTTGTCATTTTCTAGAAGTGCAAAAAGCTTTTTCATGGTGGATTGTTTTCTGTAGTGCTGCTGACACTTTCCTCCTACAGCAAAAGCACCTAATGCCTGCATTGAACAATGGTCATGTATGCATTATTAAGGAAATACACATATTTGTAAACAAATTTCACATATATCCCAGCTCTAGTTCCGTTGCAGATTCCTCAGTTACATCTTGCTCAAGAAAGGCACAACCTTGGTGGCTATTACATCACTCCATGGCTTTCCGGGCTACATTCCAGCTCAATTTCCACCTACTTTCTTAGCAATTTATATTGTGATATGCTACTCTCTCACCCCGATGACCTTTGGCATTTGTTCCAGCTACTTTCAAATGCTGAGGTTATGATATCAAACCTCATGGATTTCTGAAATATTAAAGTGTTGGCCCTCTCAGTCTCTCTCACGCCCCCCCCCTCCCCGAAGCCACAGGTTGTTTCCATAGAAGAATGAGTAATCTGCAAATGCTGGGCCAAAGAATTAAGCATTTTGCTGATAGGTATCCAAGCTGTTCTTATGCATACATATTTTATTAAAGACTTATCTATATAATTATCATGTTTATTACTTCTCATAGGTAGATGAGGTACTTTTTTTTACTGCTTAACTTCCATAGCAGGATTGTTAGTCTTAATAAGGTGGATCTTGCATAGATGTTTCTATATATTGTAATTATATCCAAAATGGGAAGCCTCCGGCTGTTGTTGGACTCCAACTCCCATCAACCACAACCATAAAGGGCAATAGTCAGGGATGATGGAAGTTGTGGTCCCAACCAGACCCGTCTCTACCCTGTGGCGCCAGTGGTGCGGGAACCAGGATGCCAAGGTCTGAAGGGCGCCAAGCTGAGTGTCTGGGAAGGAGAGTTGGAGTGTGGGAGAGCAGATCAAAGGGTACCTGCTGCGCGCGGCTCTCGCTCAAGCAAAGCGGGAGCCATGCGCAGTGGGTAAGCAGCTCCCCGCCCACCCGCTTTGCAGTGAGCCGGGAGGGCTTCTCCTGGCTGGTTGTGAAGCAGGCGGACCCAGAGCAGCGGCCAACAAATTTGCTAGTTTACGCTAGTATATGCAGGTATTCTGAATTTAAAAAGGAATCAACATTGTTAAAAACAAGGTGTTATATAATGAGATAATTTGTCTTAAATCTGCAAAAAAGAAGAAATAGCAAAACAGTGTGGTGGTGTTGTATACTGTACTTAGTAATAAGTGCAATGTTAATAAATGAGCAACGTGTAAGCATGGTGTCAGCTTCCTAAAAAAAGGTCAACAACTTTGGGGTTCTCCCCCTTAAACAAGGTCGGCAACTCTGGGAAATGGGGGGGGGCATGCCGGAGGGACCATTGCACCACGGCGCTGGATATGCTTAAGAAGGCCCTGGTCCCAACAGACTGAAGGACCACACAGAATAATAAAAACACGATAAAACATCAAACATTAAAAACTTCCCTAAACAGGGCTGCCTTCAGATGTCTTCTAAAAGTCAGATTGTTGTTTATTTCCTTGACATCTTATGGGAGGGCATTCCACAGGGCAGGCGCCACTACCGAGAAGGCCCTCTGCCTGGTTCCCAGAAGGGCCTCAGAGCTGAACAATGGGGGTGGAGATGCTCCTTCAGGTATACTGGGCCAAGGCCATTTAGGGCTTTAAAGGTCACCATCAACACTTTGAATTGTGCTTGGAAATGTACTGGAAAAGAAGACTGTTGGCTAGATGGCACAGTAATTTTCTGTGATGACTTCTTGACTATTGTTTTGTCCCCCCCCCAAAAAATGAACTTCTGAACATTTTAAGCTTCACCCGTTATGCATCCATTTATATACCTTCCCCATTCATTTTGAAGCCTGCTCCCCAAGATGTTTTTGACGTGATGCATCCTATTCAACAGCACTTCATGGTACAGCGTGTCATGTTATCGTATTTCTTGCTACCTACTTGTAACATGAAATGAGATGACATAACACAACGGAAACAATGCCATTAAAGTCACAGATGATCTGTTGCCTAGGCTGGTGAAGTGAAACTGCTTTTCAAAGAGCAACAAAGATTGGAAGATAAAATTGCTTTTTCATTCACTGTGGTCTGTGCTCTCAAACAGTGTACAATTGGATGTGCTTAATTCCAAATGAATCCAGGAGTAGCTGTGTGAATGTAAAACTGTATTGGATGCATGTGCATGTAACAGAGCTTTAGAAGAGAAGAAGAGTTTGGATTTGATATCGCGCTTTATCACTACCCTAAGGAGTCTCAGAGCGGCTAGCAATCTCCTTTCCCTTCCTCCCCCACAACAAACACTCTGTAAGGTGAATGAGGCTGAGAGATTTCAGAGAAGTGTGACTAGCCCAAGGTCAGCTGCATGTGGAGGAGCAGGGAAGCGAACCCGGTTCACCAGATTACAAGTCCACTGCTCTTACACTACACCACATTGCCTCTTTCATTAAGCAGTTAGAGGCAGCGGCTTACTATGTGATTACCCCATAAGGCAGGGAGCATGCAACCATATGTAGAATCAATCACCTGTTTTGGACTGGCACACAGTAACACAAATCTAACCGTATGCACCCTTGTCTCATCAGAAACTACACAGCAATAAAGTTTTATACTGAACATAACACTGGCATAACAACAACAACAAATTAGTATATTTATCGATTTCTCTGTTGTTGTTGTTACTATTATTACTGCTATTTCAATTTATATACCACCCTTTATCAAAAGATCTCAGAGCAGTGTATCACATCAAAAACATATTTTATGGAGCATAATATTGTATGGCATGCTGATGATTTGACAACGTGCCATCTTTAGTTGCTGTATCTTGGCTTAAGGTGTGTGTCGGAAGTGGATGTGATTCAATAAAGACATTTAAACATTTAAACATTTTTAAAGAGAAGAGTGGTATCATTTTGTACACAGTTTTCTTGCATCAAGAAAGCTAGGGTGTGTGTGTGTTTGTGTGTGTATATAGAGGGAGGGAGGGAGAGATGATTGGAAAGTCATTATGCTGTATATCGCCATTTCTCTGAAGGCCTGAAAAGCCTGGATAAGCTGTGAGGGAAATATTGCAAAACAGGTTCCGCTGTGTTTGACAGATAATGCACCCAGAACCTGGGGATACTGAAGTTGTATAAAGCTCAATAGAGCTGATATCTATAACACAGCAAGGAGAGGAAATGCCAGCCAGGTAACAGCTGTTTGTCCTGTAGCTGAAAGATTTTAAACCTCCAAATCAACGAATATAAAAAGAAATGTATGCCTTTCTGAACCGAAGCCAAAGTTAATTTTCTTCAGTCCCACATATCTTTTCTGTGTGAATTCCTGTGTGCTTTTTCATCCTTTTTAATGTTTTTTTTTTTTACACTTGATGTTTGGGAATTATGTGACTGGCTGGTGCAGAATACAGATAAATTTTATTTTGTAATGTCAGTTGTTTTAATGAAGATTTGTCTTCCAGGTATTTTTTCTTGTTAGGGTATTGTTTGACCTGAAAGCATTGTATGATGGAGGCTGTTTCAAATAATCAACACTACAAAAACAACTAGTGTGGCTGCAGCTAAATATTTAGGTTGCAATTCTAGACATGTTTGTGATTAAGTTTTATTGATTTTGGCACATAATTCTGGCCTGTTACATATAGGATTACAGGTTTGATCTTGGAAGCTTTGGATTCAAATCCCATGCCTCCCATGAAATTCAGTGGGCAGCACACAGCAAGTTGCTATCTCTCAGCCTAATCCACCTTATAGGTAAGAGGATGAAGTGGGGGAGGTCCTGGGCACACCAAGGTTTTTATATTTACTGTGCTACAGTGGTACCTCGGTTTACAAACACAATTGGTTCCAGAAGTCTGTACTTAACCTGAAGCGAACTTTCCCATTGAAAGTAATGGAAAGTGGATTAATCCGTTCCAGACAGGTCCGCGGAGTATTTAAACTGAAAATACTTAACCCGAGGTATGACTGTATTTTAGGATATTTAGTTTATTTGTTTTATTGCAACCATAGAAATATGTGATTTTTCATTAATGTAGATCTATTACAAAGCAGGGCTTTCACAATATGTGTATCATGGGCGTAGCCAGGGATTTTGTTAGGGAGCAGGCCTTTTCGTTAAGGGGGCCAGAACCTCAGTTACCTATGCATTTTTATTGATTTTGGGGAGGCAGTTGCCCCTTCCTGTTCCCCTTGGCTACTTCCATGCTGTGTATCAGATGGGACTTCCAAGATAGGGTTATCGGGCATCCCCGGTTCTCGATGACAGTCCCCAGATTTGCAAATCTGTCCCCAGACAAATTCTGTCCCCGGAATGTCCCCAGATTTGCAAATCTGTTCCCGGAAAATGTGGCAGCGGCAGCCTCAGCAGCCCGGAGCCAGCTATGCTTCCAAAGATTTCAAAAGATGTTGAAGAATTACTTGTTGGCAGGTAGTGTTGCAATAAATTCCCCTGGTCTTCAGTAAGCACTTGTAATCCAATCCAGCTATTCCAGGTTCTCTTTTCTTCCTGGGGGATTCCTCCCCTAATATAGATAGAGAGTTCTCCTGCTTAGCTTCAGTTTTGTGCCTCCAAGTTCCTGGGTTTAGAGTTTTAGAGCCTATATTTCCAGTCTCTTCATGCAAAAGTCTTTTTGCCTTCTACTCTGCCAAATATCAATCTGTCAAATTGTATCTCCACCGACTGTCAATTTATATCACAAAGTTACCCTCTGAAGGGCAACCTGACACAACTGTAGCCAAAATGTATCCAAAAGAAAGAGAGCCTCTTAAAACTTCAAGTTGCTAAAAAGTCTCCATTAGCTGCTGCTTATACAGTGGTACCTCGGTTTAAGTACACAACTGGTTCCGGAAGTCCGTACTTAACCTGAAGCGTACTTAACCTAAAGTGAACTTTCCCATTGAAAGTAATGGAAATTCGATTAATCCATTCCAGACGGTCCGCGGAGTACTTAAACTGAAGCGTACTTAACCTGAAGCGAACTTTTCCATTGAAAGTAATGGAAAGTGGATTAATCTGTTCCAGACAGGTCCGTGGAGTACTTAAACTGAAAGTACTCAAACCGAAGCTTAGTTAAACCGAGGTATGACTGTACTCCACTCCCATTCACAAAGGATTCCCTGCAGAGCCTGTCCGCAGAAATCGGAAGCTGACTTCCTTCTTGGCTTCCGTTTTACCAAATCAGTTAATTTGCACCTAATTTCTTCTTTATTTTTTTTTATTTTTTACCTCTGATCGGAAGATCCACTGCTTTCGGTGACGGTATGTGGCTTCGGCTGTAGGGTGTGATGGAGCCATGAGCGGACTCAAGCCCCTCCCCCTCCCTCCTCACAACACCAGCGATGGGAAGACTGGGCTTAAGGCGAGTTCTCCTCGCTCTGCTGGACCCCTGGAGATCCCACTTGTCTGTGGTTTTTTTGGGGGGGCACCTAGCCCTGGCACTCACCCCCAGAGCCCTAACAACCAGGATTGTGTCATCTTTTAGTCAGACAACACAGAGCACACCGAAGGGCGGTATACAGATTTCAACAACAGCAGCGACAACAATAATTTTCTTGTGGCTTAACAGTACTATTGCCTCAGTCAGCCAAAGGTTGGTGATGTACCCCCAATTAAAATTTGATACATATCAAAATACCCACCCCAGCTTTACATCACTATGGAATTTAAATTAAATTCATTGCATTGCACTACAAAGAAGGATGGACCATACATTTAAAGCACATGACTTTGTACAAAGATTCCTGGTAACTGTATTTCCCCCTCACAGGGCTACAATCCCCAGAACCCTTAAACTACAGCACCCAAGGATTCTTTGTGGGAAGTTATGTGCTTTGAATACTTTGTATTTTTAAAATACTTTGATGCTTGTCAGCCTGGGCCCCTCTAATAATACTGTGTGTACAACCTGTTTGTTTGGATCCTACTCTACAGAAAACAAATGAATTCCATCATCTATCCAACAGCCCTTCAAATATTTTGAGATGACTGTTACCATTGTCTCCTCTTCCAATCTAAACTTATCCAACTCCTTCAGCTTGTCCTCATAGGAACTGGTCTCCATGTCTCTCCCTGCCTTTGTCGCATTCTTCTGAATATGTTCCACTTTATTGATATCCATCTTAAACTGTGGTGACCAGACCAGTGCTCTGTGTGAGACTTGACCAAAGCATAATTGAATACTACTGCTATTTATTAAGATCCGGGACACACTCTTTTTGTTGATGCACCATAGAATTCCATTTAGTCTACTATCTCCCATAGATGCCTATAAAAAAATAGATGTGCAGAGAATCTTGGCATTTGTATGTGATTCGGGCCCATGTAATTTGGGTAGCACATTCTGTTGGCTGGCATATGAACAGAAATGCATGGTAACTCATGAATGAGTGCACATAGAAAGCTTATTTGGGAGGCAACATATAGGATGAGGCTTAAGAACCATGACTTAGCAACCATTACCATTATGATGATCTAATGGTTAGAATGGCAGACTAGGAAGACCCAACTTCAAATCTATACTGAGCTGTGAAGCTCACTGTGTGCCCTTCAGTCAGACACTATCTCTTAGCTTAACCTACCCCAACAGGGTTGCAATAAGGATCGCTCTGAGGTTTTGTTTTTTTTGTGTGTGTCTGTGTGGAGGAAAACAAACATTTATTTAATAACTTTTGAAATCAAAGACATACATTTTTGATGGCTTAATGTGAGTGATTTTTTTTTAAAAAAACTTGCTTTTCAAAAAACAGTACATCTTAAGCAAAGTCCACATAGTTGCAAAATCACCCACCACTTCTCAGTTGCAGCTCAGAGGATTCAGCATTGTCAACAACAACAACAACAACAACAACAACAACAACAACAACAACACCGTTTATTGTGAGGACCATGCCTGTACACAAATATCAACACAACAATAATTAAAAATGTTAATATTTATTACATACTATCCCAACAAAACCTTCATCCCACAAAACAGAAAGAGAAGGAAAACAAGCAAAGAGTTAAACAGACGATGAAGGGGTCTTTACTTTATCATCTATAAATATTTCCCTGGCTTTCATGGCCTTCATCACAAAGACCGCTACCACATGGGTAATTTGTGGGTTAGCATCAACTAACAAAAATTTTACTCTATCTTCAGGATTGATTATAGAGTTGGGTATAGTTTGCAGCATCGCATCTCTAAAGCCTGAGTAAATGGGGCAATAGAGAAGGTAATGTATAAGATCCTCTTTAATTTTCATGAAGCAAGGGAATAAACGGTGTTCTGCTGGGATTTTTGTAAATCTACCAGTCAGGTATGCAGTTGGCAATGTTTGAAACCGGGCCATGGTGAAAGCTCTCCAAAGGGTGGGATCAGTGATATCCACCAGGTAGTTGGCACAGATTTTGACTGCCTTTATTCGGGGGAACCAGTAGGAAAACCCAGAATTTTCAGCATTGTGTAATCATGATCCAAACGGGTGAGTGACTCTCTAACTGCAAAGAATGTGCTTTGGACACAGCAAGAGAACTTTCTGTATGCACAAATGCCTCAGCTTGTCAAAAGTGTTCACCCCTCCCTGCCCACCTGCTGCCCAAATTAATCAAGTTTAACTTGATATTTTTTTTTTTTTAAAAAAAACTTTTGCAGATACCATCCACACTCTCACCAGATACCTTTCAGCATTTAATGTCTTTTTCTGATAGGACATTTATCTCTTCAGCCTGTGCCAGCAGGTTTTCAAGCTGTGCCATCAGGATTGATAAACTGAGTAGCCATTTAGGAGCACTCTTTGGGTCATTCTATCAACCAGCTACAAGTCCATCAAACAGTAGCATTGTCTAGCCCACATTTTCCTAGTTTTGTCAATGAGAATTTTTGAGGGCCTTGTCAAAAGCCTTGCTGCAATCAAGGTATGTCCAAAGTGTTTCCCTGAACCACCAAACTACCGGTAGTAGCTCTGTTTAAGAAAGAAAGGAAGGAAGGAAGGAAGATCAGACTGCCATGACTAGGATACCTTAAAAAAATGTTTCATCTCTTATATACTTATAATTCACTGCAGGAAACAGATACCTTCTTACCAGGAGGTCCATTCTGCCCAGTGCTCAAACCAGGCCTTTACTGTAGTGGCAATTCCCCTTTGGAACTCTGTCCTGTTACAGATCACACTGACAGTCTCTATGGTCTTTTAGCACCCGTTGAAAGCTTTCTTCTTTCAACAAGCCAAATTTTTATCTTGGTCAGAATCTGCAACCGTATTTGAAATAATTTTTTTATATGTAATTGTTTTATCTGAAGAAGTGTGCATGCACACGAAAGCTCATACCAAAATATAAACTTAGTTGGTCTTTAAGGTGCTACTGAAGGAATTTTTTTATTTTGCTTCGACTCAGACCAACACGGCTACCTACCTGTAACTGTTTTATATATGTTTCTATTGTACTGCAAAATTGTTTCAAGAAACTGAAATAAATGTAATGACTTTTTCTTGAGAAACCAGTGCTGAATTTCTTAATCGGGTACAGGAAAGGTCTTGCAGTACTTCACCTGTTTGCCAAGAATTCTCCAAAGAAATTGGACAGAGGGCCTGAGATGACACCTACAAGATCATTTGCTGCTTTAGGATGTAATTCATCTGGCCCCCAAGGATTGATTTCATTTAATATGCTACAACTCCTTCCCTTCAATGTTATCTCTTGAATAGGATCACTCTTTGCCCCTTGTGTATAGCTCACATGTGGGGACCTATGGCCCTCCAGATGATGTTCAACTGCAGCTCCCATTGGCCCCATGGGGCAAGAATGGCCAATGGCTAGTGATGATGGGAGCTGTACTTCAACAACATCCGGAAGGTCAAAGGTTCCCCAGTCCTGGGGTATAACTACTCCCTCTATAGTGGCCCCCACTATATGCAATTCCCTCCCAAAGGATATGCTGTTGACTCCCTTGGCTGCCATATTTAAAAAGACTTTGAAAACTCACCTGTTTTATATAGCTTTTAATGGATATGTTTTATTGGTCTTGCTGCTGCTTTATTGATGTTTTGCCATGCTGTTTATGCTGGTTTAATTATATTGTTGGCTTCTTGTATTTTTTCCCACCACCTTGGGTGAACTTGGTCCAGAAAACTAGTGTATAAATATTTAATTGATTGATTGATTACTAAGTGAGGCGCTAAGGGAATCTGCAGTGTTCCAGAATTTCACAATCAGGAAGAAAAAAAAAACTTAGCCAGATGACAGCCAACAGAATAGTCCACTTGGCAATTATTTTTCCTTTAATATAAATGCCTTAGTTTAACTTTGATTTAACCTTTGTGAGACTTCATAGTGCTAGTAGCAGAACTCGTCTCACAGGTTCACTAATTCTATCTTCCATAAAGATACATTTAACAAATATAAACCCATGTGAGCAGTTGGAGAAAATGTACTTAAATAATTGAGCAGAAGAAGGTACTTATAGTTTTTAAAGTAGTATAGATTGACAAGCTGATACCAAGAGGTTGGTTGCTATGACTGCACTAATTAGTTAAGGGATGCCTTTGGCAATAATCTAAAATAGAAATAGTCCAAGCTTGAAAGAAATTAAATTCTTCTATTTGGACGTCAGTGGGATCCACAAGAGGACAGAAATACATTACTAGATTTTATTGCTGTCAGTTTATGTTGCACACTTCAGCTTCTAGTTATGGTTTAACACACACACACACACACACACACACACACACACACACACACACACACACCATACAAACTCCAAGTCACCTACAGATTTCGTTTTACGCAGGCCTAGCCTGTGGTTGATATAATCAACTCAGTGTGAGGCACCCCCACAGCCTTGCCTGTTTGAATTGCTAATAGCAGCCACGCCAGTTGCAAATACTCCATGGTCAAATGAACAAATTAAGTATTATAGTGGCCTCTTACTATCCAGGCTCTTTGCTTCCATCAAGAAAAGTGAATCATGTAATGGCTTCCTGAAACAAAATTACATGGTAATGCAAAAGGAGAGAGTCCAGCATGCCCTGCCAGAACGCAGACTGAAGCAGTCGGGTTTAAGGGCCCTTTCACAGCAGAGTCAACTCAGTAACTGCTTGTCTGCTGAGAACTTTATGTGTTTGCAAATGAGGGTTGGGAAATCACTTGTTTTTCTTGTACAGCTTTTGCATCAGAGTTTTAGGTTGGTTCAAGTGATAGGTTATTGTGAAGTGATTGGCTGATTGCAGTTGAGAAAAGGCATTCAGGTGGATAGCATGCAGGGGTTTTGTTTTCTAAGAGTAGTTCTGAAAACTTGCTGTCCATTCCACCACCGCCAGCGACAACTGCCGCTTGCCACTGATGGCTCCACCTCTGCCCAGTTACCAGGATCCTGGTTGACCCAGATGTTGGAGAGACTTCTTCAGAAGCAAGAAGCTTGGAGCCCCATGCCTCTTTCAACTCTCACTGAAGACATACACAAAAAGAAGGTTCTACTCTTCATACAGAAACTTGGCATGTCAGGCCTTGACATATTCTGTTTTCATGTTGCAGATGGGTGAATAAATGCAAGTTTATGGACCGCTGTTTTGCATTGTTCAGATAAATAGTTCCATAAAACTGCCCTGCATAATAAAAACACTCCGTAGTGTTTTCTGGATGTACTTTATTACTTGTCTATTTGGTATCATTACTTATTGAGTGGGAATGAGTGGGCAGGTATCAATCTTCTCTCTTCTGCTCCTTTACTTCTTGCTCATTTGGGAGCATCAAGAAGACTTCAATTTCAACACGAGCTGTTGTGACAGGACAAAGGAAGGCACCACTCACCTGTTCCTGTTGATTCAGGCTTTTGTCTTCACTGGGCATTTTTCTCAGAATGTGCTGTCACAGCTCTAGCATTCCGAATCTCTTTGGAATACTTGCCCGGTATTTTCCAGAGTGTGCTTTCATCTTCCTTTTCTTAGGTAACAGGAGCAATATTTTAAAGAAGAAAGCCAAGCCAGTGAGTATGCTTGCTACCTAGCTGTTTGCAGAGCTTGTTGCAGGCAACCCACACGGCTGTTTCTTCACAAGTATCCTGTAAAAGCTGAGGGACTTACTTGCCTAAAGCCACTACACAAAGAGGGGATTTGTACACACACTTCCACACTTGTGTGTTCTTATGTACAGGCAGTCCTGTCATCTGGCAGAGGGGAATTGGCTATGGGAGCAACAGTTGTGGGGCTACCATCACTGCCCTCCAGCAGGTGGGTGCCTTCCTCTGTCTAATCTAATGGAAGTACTGCCCCTAATTTAAACACGAACCATTTCCTCAGGCCTGGGGTGACTGAGGTATGGAGCTCTGTTATCCATGAGCTGCCCTTCCACCCTGAATAGTCACTTCTTTTTGCCAAGTGTCTGTTTCACAGGTGTTTCAATGCTCATCCCCTGCTATGTGACAGTGGCTACCTATTGTTTAGCTGCTCAAGGGTTTAATTGCAGCTACTGCAATTCTCCCCCCTCCCCTGATAGATTTCATCTTTTCACCTGACAGTTCCTTTGTGTGTGTGTGTGTGTGTGTGTGTGTGTGTGGAGGCAGTTCTCATGTTAGCTGTGAGTCATTTTATAATAAATAATCAGTGATAAGTAGAGTGGCATACATTCATGTGCAAATGAGCCCCAAGACATCAACTCTCTCAATGGGAAAGAGGGGGTAAATGTGCATGTACTTGCTGTGAAGACTGATTATAATTCAGAGTATCTGAAGGCAAAACATGTCTAAGGGCAGTTTGAGGTTTTTGTGTTTTTGTTTTTTTAAAGGAAATTTCATCCATAGTCTTATATTCATGCCAGCTACATAGCAGAGTATCCTGTATGGCAGATACCACAGAAACATACCACAGAAACAAACTTCAACATAAGCTGTCTAGACTAAATGCCTCAACAGAAGAGGCAACCAATGGGTAACACAACTTTGCATTACTGTGCAGTAAAACAATCCCATATAAAGTTTGGCTTTAAGGCAGGAATGGGGAACCTGTGACCCTCTAGATGTGGTTGGACTCCAGTACCCATCTTTGTTGAGCATTGCAATGCTGGCTAGGACGGGTGGGAGCTGGAGTCCAATAAATTCTGCAGGGTTGCTGGTTCCCCCATCCCTGCCAACGATCCATAACCACACAAAATTCTGAGGAGTCTAAAAAGTGTGTATCATATGGAAAATCCATTCCCCGCAAGCCATAAGACAGCTGCATTGTTTCCCACACTTGATCCCCAAAATCCACACAGCAAATTGGAGGGCTGTAGGGTTAGGTCATCACAGTGCTCCATAAATGTACTGTATTTTCTTTTGAAGGTATTGCTTTCTGCACTTCTTCTCTATACCTGCGGGATTTGTCATCTTTTCGTAGGGCCTGCAAGACAGAGCTGTTCCGTTTGGCCTTCAGACTGACGCAGTCTGACCCCACGGTTACCCTCCCCAAGGTTTAATTTCATAATGGTTTTATCTTTTAAAATTATTTTTAATTTTAAAATTGAATTTTATCATTGTATTAATCTGTGTTTTAACTGAATTGTTTCTTTTATACTTGTGTTGATATTATTTGTTGTTAGCCGCCCTGAGCCCGGTCTTGACTGGGAAGGGCGGGGTATAAATAAAAATTATTATTATTATTATTATTATTATTATTATTATTATTATTATTATTTGCAGTTGTGCTTGCTAGTGCCCATTTAGAATGTTAATTAGAGTGACGTGTCAGGCAGTCCAGTTCCTCTGAAGAGAACCTGTCAACTGAAAATAACCTCCTGACAGAAGAGCTTAAAAAAAGACTTATGCCTAGGTTGAACTTCTTAAGATTGTTAAATAATTTCACGAGCGAGCACTCCTTTCCTCCATGCAAATTATGAATAATAGGCAAGCATTGGAGTTCTTCATCCCATCCCTTAATGCATGGAAAGGAGAGTAGGCTGAATTGTGAGTTTTGGACTATAGGTTTTTCATTGGTAAGTCTCTTTTACTGGCCCATTTATTGAATACAACTGTGCACTTCATCCAACTGTATATGTCAGTGCAGTATTAAAAACAACCTGGGATATAAGAGTCTGCCAGAGACTATATGTTTCAGGATGTTATGTTTTGCAAAGAAAACCCATCCAAAACAGAACACCTTCCAATAGAAGGACATACATTATTGAATGACCCCCATGGCCTCTCATTTCTGTTTCTCATTCTCCTCAACTGCCCTTCTCAGACTGAGAGAATATGGTCATACACTGTAAAATATTGCACTGAAAATTCAATTTGTCTGTTTGTTTGTTTTTTGCCATATGCCCTTTTGCATCCCTTGGAATGTTCAGTTGAAGAATTGTATGCAAAATGCACATACTAGTTTATTAATAATACACATATGCACATACTAGTTTATTAATAATACTACTACTTTTAATTCTGGAGATTTCTCACACATTGAAACTTGTGATCATTCCCTATGGGAAATTTCTGTTCTATAGCTTAAAAGCTTTGGTTCTCCTGTTAATTTACTTAGTAGCATGTTCTGCTCCTGCAATCATATAGATGGCAATCATATAGTGTTAACAGATTCTTCTGTCAGAGAATCCCAGCATTTAAGATAAAATTGCACTTAAAGCAATGTAACTTCATCTCCCAGTGAAATCAAAAGGTGAGGCAGCTTGAAAAGCATATAATGAGCTGAAAGGTTACAGTCTTTGCAACAAAAAGTAGTCAGTCCATTGATAAAATAATAATAATAATCTCAGATCAGAAAGGTTTGTGGGGTCATTGTAGTCGGTGGACCATTATAGTATCACCTCCCGGCTAGCTTCGCATACAGGCTACTTCTGCAGCAGCGCATTTTAAGTAAACTTCATGTTTGTTTTATGGCTTGTAGCTTTTTTTCTACATAAGATTTTGATGTTTTATTTTTCTTGCTGCTCAAGGCTATAACCGAGTCAGACCCAATGATTAGGAATGGTACTGAATTGCACATCAATGTTCTGGCATCTTTTTGGGTCATCAGTACAGTATCTTGGGGGCCACTTTGGTGCTAAAGCAAAATATTCAAGAGTGTGGGTGAGATGGTATTATGTACATAAAACAAAATATAAATATGACCTATCTGTCTAAGCTCTATGCAAGCAGACACACAGTGGAATATCAATCATCTGTACCAAAGGAATGGGTTGCTCAGAATAGTCTCTGTTTTTTTAAAAATCAAATGGGTAAAGTAGGACAGATGATCCTGACAGCCGATAGCTGTGAGGTTGAGCATTCTTAGTAAAAACACTGAAATGCTTACATTTGCTTCTCATAGAAATCGGATTTTTTTAAAATAGATCAATATGAGGGAACAAAATCTTTGGGTGGCTATAGTATTATTAGCTTTATTTTTTGTCAATCAGGCATTTTCCATGCGTATTGCCAAGACAGAACTGTGTTGACACCTGCTTAGTAAAATGAATGGGAGACTTGTCCCAGATTTCAGTTCTGGTAGGGTTAGCTTATGTAACATTTTCTGTCATTCTTTCATTTTAAAAATGTAGTTCAGATCCTCCTAAGTGTAGTACAGAGATTTATTTCTCTTTGTAGTTCATGGCCTTAATTACAGATCCTTTTCAAATCACTTCTCAACATCTTTTGAACTATCAAGCCACAGTGTATCATAATGATTAGTTGTGGGTTTCTATTTTGGAAGAAACAAGAGAGGCTGGGTGCTGGGGCTCAGGTGAAGAGGTAGCTGCCGGTGCATGTTGGAGAGCACCGAAGTGCACAGTGGATGTCAACATTGCCCCAAAGAGCTGTGTCATCTAATTATTTTCAATTACAATCATGATCTTTTCACTAACGTTTTCCTGTGCTGATGCTTGCGTGCCTAATGTAGCCGACTCTGACTTTACGATCCCTATTGTTACAGCGTGCTGTGCTTAATTGCTTCATTGCCGTAACAAACAGACGTTCTGAACAATTGGACAATAACATGAAAAGGAGGTAGGGAAGTAGCTTGAGATGCTTTCATTTTAATTATGTTGATCGTGCACCCTGTGGCTTTCAGAAACAATGCTAGAACACTGTTATTTTGATAGTGCCCTCCTCCCTCCAACAACTTTAAATGAGATCTAATAAATTTTTTATTTTTATGTAAAGAATTTTGACCTCCATGAAGTGAGCTCCTTTGTTTTTCATTCAAAAAGCCCCTCTGAAACTGCTTGCAGCCTGGTCCCAGTTTAGCAACACATCACCACTCCTTGGCAAAGTATTCATAAACATACTGAAATTGCATTAAATTGGGTACTGTGTAGAAATGACAGCAGAAGATTAAATCTGGATGTGCCACATAACCAAGCTGGGAGTCCAACTTGAAGAGCAAAATGGTCCTCAGCACTGGCCCTAAGCCCCCACCCCTTGCATGCAGCTTGCCATTCTACAGAATTTGCCTTTCCCCCAGCATCAATGGTAGAGCATCTGCTTTGCATGTAGAATGTCTACATTAAATCTCCAGAATTTCCAAGTAGGGCTGGGAGACGAAACCATTTGAAATCCTTGAGGGCAGCTGCCAGTCCCTGTAGGTAACACTGCGCTAGATGAACCAAGGGTCTGTCTTTGTCTAAAACAGCTTTCTATGTCCCTGTTTCCTCAGACATAATCTGAAAAGATATTGGCTAGAAGAAGAAAAAAATTGTGGAGGTGAAGAAGACCTCATCCACTTGGTATCTTGTACCTAAGAATGTGATCTTGCCGGATCCTGGGCAGGCAACAATAGACTTTAAGTGGCAATTTATACTCTCATGTTAGTATTTGATCTTCGAGTACTTTAGTGCTTTAATACTTCTTGTTGTTTGCATCCTTCTGTCTTGAGAGACAATGGAGTGCGCCTCCAGGAGTGAAGTCAAACCACTGGAGAATCACAGCACTTGTGGCTGCAGAGATCTGTAGCTCGTAACTGCTGCCTCCTGCGTTATTTCTGTTGTGTTAGCTGCACTGAAGTGACCTGCCCAGGATGCAAGCAGGGTTAAATAAGCACGAATAGGCTTGTTCACTTCACGGAGTTAGTGGGAAGCTCTTCCTCTTTTATATGATATCACCGATCACCAGTAGACAGAGCCCTGTTCTCTTGAATTTGACTCTATTATAACTGTGCACAGTTGCCTTCAGCTTCTGCTATAGTATTGTTAACCCAGTGTCTGAGAGCTGCAGCACACTGCTTTTCTGAACAAACACTTGGAGACCTCTTTCACCCTGGGCATGCTGTTCAGACAGTGCATGCTAAGGTTTGGAAGAATTACCATCCCTCAAAAGAGGGCAGCTGCTGGATCTCTGTTTGTGTTTATCTTCTGGGCATTTCTCCTGACTGGAAGGAGGAATGCCCAGAGGCTCCATTTATTTGTTTAATTTATTTCATGCAGCACATTAAAGGTACTCTAGTCTCAAGTCACACTAGTGTGCCCTGGCATACAGTCATAGCTGCCAAGTTATCCCTTTTTTAAGGGAAATTCCATTATGCTGAATAGGCTTCCTCGCGAGAAAAGGGAAAACTTGGCAGCTATGATACAGTTTGAAAATGATTGTGCTGGAGGTGCTCTTTGACCTGGCAAAGAGTCGCTCTGCATCTAAACAGGCTGCGAGGGTTTAAATTAAGTCTGTGTTTAAGTGCCTTCTAAGTGCTTCTTTGGAGATAACTGCTACTGAGTTCAATGTAACTCCCTGAGAAGTGCGAGATGCTACTATTTTGCTGAGAATGGCTAAAGGTTTGCAGCATAATACAAGTCCATGCAGAATCAAGTCTTATTAAGTTAGATGGGACTTGCTCCCAAGTAAGTGAGATTACAGTTGTACCTAAATATTTGAAGAATTACTGGAAATAAAGGACTCCACATTTCAGATATATTTAAAAATGGGGGGGGGGATTATTTCTGATTTTCCACACAATATTATAAGACTTGGCGTTTCATCTATTGAGGAGTCCTTCCCTGTAGCATATATTCTCTCCATCTGGCAAGGATGGAATGGGGAAAAGAATGAGCTAAGTATCCAGGCTGTTTTTCTCCCTTTCAACTCAAATACATACAATAGTGGAAAGGACACAACTGAGCTATCCTGACACGGATAAATCCGCAGTACTGTAGATTATGGGCACAAATGCCTACTTTGACTGCTTAAATCTTCACAATTAGCAGTGTAATGGTATGAAAAGTACTCTTAATAGCCTGCAACCTAGTGCGACATGTGAGGCAAACAAGCCAGCTCAGTCGCCACCAGCCTTTATTAATACAATTTGCATAGAATTACCATAATGCTTTACAGTTCTATTTGAAAAAAAACTATTGCTTTTGACAAGTTCCCTAACCTCTATTAGCATTTGTGGGGCATGAAGAACTTCCCACTAGGGGAAAAAAAGCAAACAAGAGCAAAACATGCCCCACCTCCAAAAAGAAGTTAATGATCAATAGGCAATTTGATACTTTCCTGGACATTATAAGAAATAACTTGCTAAAGTTGGAGATACTCTATTAAATGAAATGGTGCTCTGAGTACTTTGATTTCATTTCCTTTTGCACACTGCTGCTTAGAGCTGGAAGCAGTATTTGCATATTCGCTTCTCCACTTCTTAAGGTGTAACATCTTTATTTGATGACAGGTTTCCATACCAGCATCCCTACTTTGGGTGGCTCCTGGTGTGGAGACTCTATGTAATGAGGTAGAGACATTAGACTTGTCCTGCTACATTTTATGGGAGCAATGTTTACTTCATGTGATATAGGTTATAGTATATGGATTGGAACTTGTTATAGCCCCATTTGTCTGCCATAGATGTGCATAGCTTACAGACTCTCCAACTGCAGCTGTCTTTGCTATAAGATGTTGGCATGGAGGATAGAACATCTCTGTTTCTCATTTTAATCTATTTGGGACACAGTCTGTTGCTTCAGAAGCTTCAAAGATGGGGAGGAATGCTAAACCAAAAATGCTAATGCCCATTAAAATGTCTTCATTGCTTTCTTATATCCCTTTGAGGTTGGTTGTAGCTTGCTTCTGGCAGGAGAATACATACTAGGCAAGATCTGAAATTTAGATATTTATTAGCTTTATTATTATCTTCTTTTCTACAAAAAAGACTACCCCCCAAAAAAATACCTTCTTGTTCTGACAAGCTCTAATAGACAATTTCTAAGCCCAAAGAGGAATGAATTTCAGCTATTGGGACACAAGCTGCCATATCTTTATCTGGAAGAACTCTTGCACCTTTAACAGCTGGGTGATGTTAGAAATTCAGCAGGGCTAGTGTTTCCCATTCCTGCATTTCCATGTAATTTCCATTTGATGCCTGAAATATAACTAATTCTGAAGTAGCTTTCAATGTCTATGCCAGCTTTCCTAATACGCCTAGATAGCAGCCGTTCTGTTTAGCTGATTGCAGCCTTTGGGAGCCCATGACCAGGAGCTTGTGACCAGGACTTATAAACAGGAGGGTCTGTGAGGGTTTGGTGGAGACTGAAGAGAGCAAGCTTGTGTATTTTGGATTAAAGCACATTGCTTGTCTAAGTTGTTTGAGGCTTGATTGTGTGTTTGTGGGTGTGGCCATTTGCTCTGCTAGAGCACAAGGTCTGAGGGGCTACTGCTGAGAGGAAGTCAGGCTGAATGTGGGAGCAAGTTGGCGGGGGAGCTCACAGTCAACAGCAGTTCTGTTGAGCTGAATGCAACTTCTGGGAGCTCATGACCAGGACTTGTAAACAGGGGTGTTTGTGTGGACATTTAGTGGGGGGAGTTTGAGGGAGAGGTCTGAAGTGCTGTCTCACGATGTGCATAGGACCAAGATACATGGACAATGAGGAAGCAGCTGCAGTGACCTGCAGCACCTTTGCCATGTTTGTCTTCCTGCCTGAGAATGTGCAAAACTACATCTGCAGCAAATGCAAGTTGCCTTTCTGGAAGAGCAACTTGAGGCTCACCTATCCACCCTTCAAACTACTGGGCAAATGAGAAATTTATTGATAGAGCAGAGTGGACAGCAATGCAGGTGGGTTGCCTCTAGGGAGGAGGAAAACCACCCATTGCGGGAGACAAACACTTGGGGGACGTGACATGCAGAAGCAGGACTGACAGGAGCCATGCTGTGGCACTGGAGTTGCAAAATTGATTCCATGCCCTCACCTCAGACAGTGATTCTGGGCCAGAGGAGCAAGGAGAGCAGCTGCAGACCTCAGAACACACCATGGTGACTGTGGAAGTTGCAGTGTACAGAATGCTGTTGGATATTCTCTCTGTGTGTTTGAGAATCATTTGTTCCAGAAACAAAGAAGAACAGAGAAGAAGAAGAAGAAGAAGAAGAAGAAGAAGAAGAAGAAGAAGAAGAAGGAGGAGGAGGAGGAGGAGGAGGAGGAGGAGGAGGAGGAGGAGGAGGAGGAGGAGGAGGAGGCCAAGATTGTTTTGTCTATGCAAGGACAATTTCTGTGGGATCTGTTCTTTGGACATGTGCAGTGTGACAGGAAGTACTGATAACAATGGATCTGTGTAACTTGTTGTAACTTTTTTGAGTCTCTTGCTTGTGCCTTGTGGTGAGAGAAGCAGAGAGAGAGTCTTGGACTCTTGTTGGACTCTGAGCATGCCTTGACCAGGGCAGTGGTGAATGTCTGTACAGTGGTACCTCTACTTACGAATTTGATGCATTCTGAACGCACATTTGTAAGTCAAAAAAAATTGTAAGTCGAATCCCATAGGAATGCATTGGCAGAAAAAATTCGTAAGTCAAAGCAACCCTATCTAAAAATTCGTAAGTTTAAAAAATCCTATCTAAACCGCATCCAAGATGGCGGACGGAGCTCCATTCGTAAGTAGAAACATTCGTAGGTAGAGTTATTCATAAGTAGAGGTACCACTGTATATATTTGCTACCAATATACTTTTATGCCTGTCAAGTAAACCTCTAGCCTGGAGAAGAGAAGGTTAAGGGGTGATATGATAGTCATGTTCAAATATATTAAAGGATGCCATATAGAGGAGGGAGAAAGGTTGTTTTCTGCTGCTCCAGAGAAGCGGACATGGAGCAATTGATTCAAACTACAAGAAAGAAGATTCCACCTAAACATTAGGAAGTATGTCCTGACAGTAAGAGCTGTTTGACAGTGGAATTTGCTGCCAAGGAGTGTGGTGGAGTCTCCTTCTTTGGAGGTCTTTAAGCAGAGGCTTGACAGCCATATGTCAGGAATGCTTTGATGGTGTTTCCTGCTTGGCAGGGGGTTGGACTGGATGGCCCTTGTGGTCTCTTCCAACTCTATGATTCTATGATTCTACACTTGACTGAATCCTTATGGCATCGCACAAGTGTTTATTGCCTACTGTGTGTACCTTCATTGCCTGCATCGAGATGTAACTCTGCTGAGTTTGGATACTGGCACACACGTACAGCGAAAGTGATGCCATACCCAATCCTTCTCTAAATCATCCATCAGAGGTTGATGGATTGATCCAACAAATGATTCATGCCACTCTCCAGGGAAGGAAAAAATGTGTGGTACTGGTAGGTGAATCCCTGCTGAGGGAGACAGAGGCAGCAGTGTGTGGAGGTAACAGGATATCCTGGAAAATGTGTTGTCTTTCAGGTGCAAAGATTCATGATATGACAGAGAAATTGCCAAGTCTATCACAACCCCTTGCTTCAGATTCATATGGGTACAAACAATACTGCCACACGTAGCAAGGGACTATGAGACTCTGGGCAGGAAATTGAATCGTGTTCTCTCTTTTTTCACATGGGGTAGTGGGAGTTCTAGATTTTTGGTTCTTTTATCAGTACAGTACAGAAATTTTAAGGACCCCAACTAATTATGAATCAAGCCTTTCTTGATTAACTTACCTGTATTCCTTCCATAAGATTTCTGAAACAAAAGGGCCTGATCACAAACCTAAACCTGTCTTATTTTATCCTTCTCAAATAGTTAAGTGTCCCCACTTTCTAGATCCATAGCTGTTTGCTGCTTAACAGAAGTTTTATATGTCACTGAAAAAGTATTTTCCATTGCCCAAGTTTTTCAAGCAAAGCCTAAAGGAGGTGCTTCTCATATTATAAGCTACTTATGGAGAGTAGTGGCAGGATGAAAATCCTGAAGTCTTGGTTGCAAAGCCAAGTCATTCAGTCACCTGTTATGGCTCCTGCAGTAAAAGAAAAAGGGGTAGTGGAGAGAGAGGGAAATGATGCCGGGGGGGGGGGGGGGCGGCGGAGAAAAAAACCCCAACAACCTCTTTTGAAAATGATGTTGAGTCTGTTAGTTTAATTTGACCTGATGTGCTTTTAAAGTGTACCACATTAGTTGCCTTGGGTAGCAAAAGAAGCTCATTTAATGGAAGCTTCTTCCTTTTCAAATTGGAAAAACGGTGAGGCACTGAGATGATAAATTAGAGAAATGGTAGAGTATGCATTAGGATTCAAACTAATGGCCTATTCTATGCTTGAAAGCACATAGAAGAATGTATCATCCATCAGGTGACAATGCACCCATGTGTCAGATATGGGATTTCAAGAACGAAGCTGGGAATAAGTACAGGGCCAGAATGTGTCCTTATCAAAGCTAAGTAGAGATGGCAACTGGAATTCTTTCATACCCAACTCCTTTGCAATGTGCCAAATGATTAATAACTAAAACGCCATTCCATTATTTCATATAAGACACATCTCTTTTGAAAGATAGATAGGTAGAACTTTAAAGACCACTGAAGAAGCTGCAGCATAGTACCCTGTTGTATTCAAGAACTAGCATTTGTTTGTCAATATAGATTCTTCTTGTACATGCATTTGCAGGTAACAGCAGTACTTCCTCAAGATCACATAGAGATTGCACTTCACACACACACACACACTGAAGCCCAGAGTTGCTAACAACAAATATAAAAATACATATAGTAGAAAACAATGATTAAAAATGACATTACAATTCTGCAAACAGAAATACTATTAAGCTCCATTCCAGCTAGGTACCAAAGCCAAACAATACATTTTCAGTTGTCACCTAAGTGACAGTAGCATGGGGTTGGGAGGACAACCAGATCTCCATCACTACAGGGCATAGCCACTCTCTTTTGTGTCACTGTCCCATACCCACGACCAGAACCTTCCCTGCCAGACTCAATGCATGGGCCAGTTAGGTAGTGGGGAAGGTACTGGAAAAAGATCAACACTAGGTGGAAATAAGAACTGCTTTGTGCAGTGAAATGGAAATGGAGGGAAATAACATATCATAGTAGCAGAGCTTTTTCTCATAACCCTAGAACTTGGGGACATCCAGTGAAGTCAAATGTTGGAAGCATCAGGACAGACTAAATAAAATACACACAGCGCATTGCTAAATGGTGACATTCATTCCCACAAGAGACAGTGAAGGTCACTACCTTGTAAGGAAGATTAGACAAATTCACAGAGGGCAAGGCTATCAACAGCTACTAGGCATGATGGCTATGTTCTACCTCCACTGACAGATGTAATATGACCCTGAATGCCTGTTGCTGGGAATCACAAGGGTGCAGAGTGCTGTTGTGATCAGGTCCTGTTTTTGGGAACCCACTGTGAGAACAGGATGCTGGGCTAGAAGGCCCTTTGGCCTGATCCGACAGGCTCTTCCTATGTTCTTATTGTAACATGAGCAGGATGAGCCTGGATGTGTGAAGAATAGAAAGGGAGATCAGAATGGGGAGTGGAGAGATACAGTAAGTGTCAGTTACAGTAACAGAGTGGGAGGCTGTTTCAGCCCCAAACAGGAGCACAGCTCTGACATGACAAATAGCTTGAAGAAAGACAAAAAAGATGGGGGCCGGGTCACCCTGGATGCAGAGCCAGTGAGAGTGTGTGTGCGCACAAGACTGGAAGGAATTTGCTGGTAAAAATAAAGAGCTGGGAATAAAAACTGTCAAGGCGGCCGTATAATGGATGAATGCACAAATCCCAAGTGTGCAAAAGGAAAGGAAAATAGGAGGTACATAGGAGCCTACAGGGAGCAACAGAAAAGAGAAACCAGCATTAAAAGAGACGGAGGAGGAGTGGTCAGAGGGTAATAATCAGGTAATAATCAAGAGGAGGCAGCATATTAGAGGTCAAGGAGAAGATGTAGTTAAGGACACAGAAATAAGTTGCCAGTCGAAAGTGGCAAACCTGCCTGTTAGGGCAGAGAATAGGACAGCAGTGGGGAAAAATTGGTCCATGCATATAAGTAGGCCCCAAAGGCTATTTTCCCCAAACCACTCCACCTGCCCAACACCTGACATAAGGTATGGAGCAGGTAAAGGACTGACTACAAAGGAAAAACCAGTAGATCTCCCCATTGCTCCTTGGCTAGTGGGACTCATTTACGTTTATCTGTTTCTTAAACAGTTTTTGTCCTGTCTTTCTACCCTGCAAGTGAATACAAAATAAAACAGCTACAAATAATAAAATACAAAGTCATAAATCATTGTGAGTTATGTCTCATTGAACTCACTGGGAATGTATGTGTAAACATGGAAAGGATTAGACTGTAAAGATCACTAGCAGATTACTTGGTGAAGATCACCCCTTGATCCATTTTAACTAACCACTTGAATATACATCAAGAAAGTCCGTGGTACAAAGGTTGGAAGTCCTTTCAATGCTGCTGTGTGTGGCACATTGGTTTTTAATTTATTTTAGTAGGCATGGGCACTGAACCTAGAGGCAGTGAATATTCTACATTAATTAAGCCAGAATTAAAAGGCATAATCTTGTGAATGTGCCCAGAGGTTACAAAGTGCTTGTGGTGCAATGAGAGGATAATATTTGAAAGTGCTAATGGTAAGCAGAGATATATGTGGGGAAATTTTTTTGCTGTGCCTGCATTGCATTTACTATTTGGATAAAATGAGACTTTGCTATTCTTAAAATGGCTATTAAGAAACCACCAATAATCACACACAGGAGCTTCCCATCCCCATCCCGCCCTTTTTTTGAAGTGAATCTATAACAGAACATTTTATCCAAATTTCAAAGGCTTTTGAATTGTGTGGTTTTTTTTATTCTGGTCTGCTACTTAAGAGGGGTGGGTTCCCTGTGGTAATTGAATGCGATTTCTCTTCAAACTTGACAAGGGAGAGGCTCTGACTACCTTGTCATCATAGGAGCCCTGAACCAAAATGTTACTTAGCTGAGCAATTAGGCACAGCTAGCACCTTAGCATGAATCATTTCCTCCCACCAGCCTTTCATAGTTGTTTGTTGTTTGTATGTATGTATGTTTTCACCCAGCAAGTTTAGAAAGGAACTGACAGGCATGCAAATTCTCCTCCTTCCTCTTTGGGAGCTTCCTGGAAAGCACTTTGTTTTGCATCAAAGCATTTCTAGAGTTTGTGTGTGTGTGTGTGTGTGCGCGCTCTTTGAAGTCATTTAAGTACCACATCAAATAAATTCCATTTGAAACAGGCAGCAGCATTGTGACAACTATGTTATCATCTTGCAAAAGTGCAATCATATACATGTCAGCTTGCAAGTAAGTCCCAATGATTTTAGAGGGGCTTCCCCTACCGGTGGGTCAAAGGGGGAACCAAGAGCAGAGGACCTGTATCTTTCAAAGTCCCACTAATCTTCAGGGCAGAAGGAATGTAGGAATGGCATTTCCCTCCTCACCACCACCTTCTTAACTAGCTTCAAGACTGGCGTATATTTCCCTGCATTTCAGTGTTTAACTTGGGGAATGAGAAAGCTCTGGATCCTTTGGATTCATGCCTCCCTCCAATCCACCTCCAGAATGTCCCTTTTTGCCTCCACTGACATTAGAGCTCTGCCATTGGTAAGGCAAGGGGCACAGAACTTTCTACACTGCTACAGAAGGCCTTACAGGCTTGGTTATCCTACTCCAAGGATGACCCCTCCCCCTGCCCTGAGAGAGGGAGGTCCAAAACATCTTATTGGCCCTGGGGCACCCACTCAGAGAACATAGGGTTGCAGTCTCTTAGGCTCCTTTAATTTGTGTGGCCATAGGTGATTAAACCACTGAGCCTAGGGCTTGCTGATCAGAAGGTCGGCGGTTCGAATCCCTGTGACGGGGTGAGCTCCCGTTGCTTGGTCCCAGCTCCTGCCAACCTAGCAGTTCGAAAGCACGTCAAAATGCAAGTAGATAAATAGGAACCGCTACAGCGGGAAGGTAAACGGCGTTTCCATGTGCTGCTCTGGTTTGCCAGAAGCGGCTATGTCATGCTGGCCACATGACCTGGAAGCTATATGCCGGCTCCCTCGGCCAATAATGCGAGATGAGCGCGCAACCCCAGAGTCGGTCACGACTGGACCTAATGGTCAGGGGTCCCTTTACCTTTACCTTTAGGTGTAGAAACAATGGAAGCTTCATGGGCTGTATCTGGCCCTGAGGCAATTTTATCTAGCCTACCAAATTGGAATTAAGTCATGGCAAAACTTTGTGCCCAGTTTCACTTGCAAGGAAAATGAAGATGTAGTAAATTAAATGAATTACGATCATGCATATAAATTATTATGCATTCGATGCTGTCTTAGTGTACACTGTGGTATGGTGGTGGCACTGTTTACATATGCACACAGTCTTCAGGTATGATTTGCAATTACTGTTTATTTGGCTTTGGTGTGTGTGATTCCCAGAGCATGTGATATTAAAGCCTACTGTGTGTTTGAGATTTGTTGACATCAAATTTGCTTAAATTTATTGCAAACTATCGATTTCCGCATTCAGAGGTTAATGAGGTTTGCTTCTTAACTCAACAGTGTAGCTCTTGGGGACAATAATGCAGTTGACTGAAGATATGAACCATTTGATTAAAAAATATAATAGAACCATAGAATTGTAGAGTCGGAAGGGACCCCAAGGGTCATCTAGCCCAATCCCTTGCAATGCAGGAATCTTAACTAAAGCATCCATGACAATTGGCATCCAATCTCTGCTTAAAAACCTCCAAGAATGAAGGAGAGTTAAGTGTTAAGAATGCATGCTCTTTTCCTAAGCTTTTTGGAGATGGAGTGAGGGTGGTGTCCTGTAACACTGCAGCAATAATTGTCTTTCAAGAGACAGCCTACCTATGATGCATGTAGCTTTTCCAATACATATTTACTATTTTTCCAATGAAAAGAAGCAGTACAATGCTGAATTATTATTATTATTATTTAGTGTAAAGCAAGAGTGATACTATCTAAAGATAAAACAGAGTATTTAAATATGAAAATCTGTTGTCAGGGTTAAGCTGCATATTCCCCCCCCCCCCCACTGGCTATTTTAATCATCAAGATTGCCCTTCCCTCAAATTATTTTATGATAAAAAGTACCTCTTTTGTGAAGGGAGAAAAGCACCTTAGGCAAGCAGGTTGTGAGTTGAGCATCAAAAAGAAAGAAAGAAAGAAAGAAAGAAAGAAAGAAAGAAAGAAGAAAAAGAGTGCATTTTCTTGGCTTATTTCATTCAATAAATGTTGGGTTCAAGTTAAATTCAACTATACATCACATAGAGTTTAGTCTGTCCAGCCACAAGTTTCATTGTGTAGAGAGAAGTGGTGCACAGCATCTATCAAGTCATTTTGCATTTGACATAGTTAAAGCCCTTGGTGTCTCATTGATAGAAATATGCTCAGAAAGAGACAAAATTACAGATACTAGGCTGGCAGATGTAGATGGATTAGGTAACCATACTATATATAGAGAGATGATAGATTCAGCAGGGAATGAGACAGCTACTAAGACAGCGACGATTTATTGCACCCTTTGCTCTTTATTAACTTGTTTTCTGGTACAGTGGTCAGGGCGACAAATCTGTTTTTAATCATCCTACATATTTGGGGTCATCAAAAGTGGTCCTCATAGGTCTCAGAAAATATGTAAAACTTCACACACACGTCCCGCAAGCTGTGTCTTTCATACTGAATGTATTCTCCTATTGTAAGGTGATTAATGGCCCATGAGTGCTTCAACACTGAATCCTTGGTGTCAGGGCCAACCTAAGATATTTTGCCACCTGACTGGGGTCAGGTAGCATTAGCCAAGGTGTATTGTACCTGAGGCCAATCAAGTTATTCTGGCAACTGAAAATACCATAAGCACCTCTCCCACTCCCTCACAGTAAAAATACAATAGAAGCAAATCAAATAATGAACACTTTGTTGCCCTCTCAAGATGCCCAAGATCTGCTGATTGAGGCAGATGCCTCACTCTGTCTGAATCGAAAGGGCAGCCCTGTTCACTGTGTGGGTCTGTGTGAATGAATGTGCAAATATCAAGCTAGAAGCTTGAAGAGCTATTCATAGCTAAACTTAATAAGAGGAGGAGAAATGAAACTGGGTGCTGGGAGGTACAAAGTTTTTCTTCAATTCCATTTCACAGATTGTGGGGTGATTTCCTTCACCATGCATGCAGATTCACCATCAAATGTAGGTTCCTGGAGAAAAGATCATGTCTGCTTTGCTCCACCTCTGGTCCCCCTTCTTCTTCTGCACTACAAGGAAGTAAACCATGGTATGGCTCATGTTGTCCAAACCCAGGTTTGTGGTTTGTCTACTACATATAAACCACAAGCTACAACCAAGGTTTGTGCATGGTTTGCACCTGTTGGTTTGTCTGAAGCGAGACAAATCACCAGCCTGGGTTTGGATGTCATGGTAAACTGATAACAGTACAGCAGCAACAAAATCCGAGAAGGAGATTGCCTTTCCACCTTAGCATGTTTGTGCTAAGCCATTGTTTGGCTTAGTGTTACTTGTTAACTGAGGCATTGTTCAGGCATTGCCTTTGACAGGATTCAGCCCTATAGTCCTCTTCGTTGTTTTTGCTGCAAGAGCCTAATACTGCAATCCTTTATATATCCAGCTTTACAATTCTATGACTCTATGATTACTCAGAAGGAAGCCCTGTTTTGTTCAGTGGGGCTTAGTCTCAGGAAAGTGAATAGAGGATCACAGGCTAATATGGTTTATGTTGGCATCTGTCTGTTTTGAGAGACAATGGAGGAGTGTGCCTTTGGTGGGGTGCAGGGTTTAACCCCTCTGGTAATCCAATGAGTGTTTAATCAGAAGTAACGCCTACTGTGATTGGGTAAAGGGGAATGGGTTGCAGCCTCAGCTTTTCAAATAGTGTAAGCAGTGGTAGGAATTCAACACTGTGCTGTTACAAATGTTCCACCAGTGCGTGCATTTCTGCTTGCACCGATGGGATGATGTCCCTTGTGCATGTTTCTGGGGTTTTCCCCATCATCATCATCATCATCACTTTTAATTTGTATACCGCCTTTCTATCATACAATACTCAAGGTGGTTTACAAGCTGAAGAAACAGAATCTAATGAAATACAAAACACCCTTATAACAATCTAATGCAATAAAAATGTGATAATAAAACATAGCTTTAAAATAAGAAATCAAATAATGTAACGCTCAACAATCATTAGAATAGTATAGAATAATATCAGCATATGAAAATTAAACAGAAACCTACTCTTAACATTTACAATAAATAATTTCAAAACAACAATCAATAAAACAACAGCAAGCCACAGTGCATAAAAAATTCAATACAAATTGAAAAACAGAGGCTGGAGGGTGAGGCAAGGCAGGTGGAAGAAGACCTTGCCTGATGGAGTCTCTCCCCTCACAGTTCTTCCTCCAGGCACAGCTTCCTTATGAGGAGTCCCAGGGCCATGGGGGAGGCCCAATGCCCAATGCCCAATTTCCCCAATGCCCCCAATGCCCATTGTGGAGGGAGGAGGGGAGGCTAGTGTTAGCCAGTTAGTTGAATACAGCACAGGATACTTACTCTGCTTTCAGGAAAAAAAGCATTAAATAATATTTGCTCCATAGAGCACTTCATGTCTATTTTCTTCTGCCTAGGAGCTTTTGTACAGCACAGAGCCTGTCCGGTTTATCCTGACCGTGCCTGCACTGTAAATGTTATAGAGACACCAAGGAAGCTGGCCCATGCCTTTTCTTCCTTTACACTGCACAGTGAGGGCAAATTGTTATAGAAAATGCTGTTTTCCTGATGCTGTTACCATTCATCTCCTCTTCACAAAATTTAATATAGAATAGCTTTTACATTTCAGATGGAACCCAAAAACTATGTACATAGCACTATGTAACTGAAAAATATAACATGAGGGCACAGTTTATGGTGGAAAACATGCTTTACTTTGCATGCAAGCCACGCGGTCCATCATAAACTATGCCCTCACTTCTTATTTTTCATGTTAGCAGGGCTGTGAAGGACTTTTGCATGAGTTCTTGGAGATCAGTTGCCCCAGTCAGAGCACAGAGTGCTGAGCTAGATGGACTTGTAGTCTTACTGAGTAGAAGCCAACCCCTTATTATCAGCTACCAGTTCTTCTTTCATGAGACCCAGCAGAGCATAGGAGGTATGTATCATCACCCCACCTCATTCTCTTCCAAACCATGAGGGCTTCCTCACTCCACACCAGCCGCAGCACCACATTATACAGGGGCTTCACATGCAGTGTTTTCCGTTTCAAAGTGTAGGGAAATAATCCACCCATGTTCCTCAAAGCACCCCAGGGGTACAGGCATTTTGCTCATATTGAACTGGGGCTTAGGTGGGTTACCATGTTGGATAGAGGCCTTCTTGTGATGTCGTCCAACATTCCTTTTTGAAGGAAAAAAAAAATCTGTCTGTTTGTAAATTGGTTTCACATTTTATGCTCCAAGAACTAAGTGAAAAGAGCATCTTGCCCCAAGGTTATCCTTCTCTTTTCATCAGCATTTTGATTAAACCTGGTCATGGTTTGGTTTTTTCCCCTTCAGTGGAACAGATTGAAGTCTTTTCAGACTGGACCCGATTTCCTAATAAGAACCTGCTTCTCTCAGATTTGCTTTTTACACACACACACACACACACACACACACACACACACACACACACACACAGCAGTTTTCTTTCTCTGTTGGTGGCATCTCCACTTTTCTGACTGCCTAAAAGGTAAAGGGACCCCTGACCATTAGGTCCAATCGTGACCGACTCTGGGGTTGCGGCGCTCATCTTGCGTTATTGGCCGTGGGAGCCGGTGTACAGCTTCCAGGTCATGTGGCCAGCATGACAAAGCTGCTTCTGGCAAACTAGAGCAGCACACGGAAATGCTGTTTACCTTCCTGCTGTAGTGTTATCTATTTATCTACTTGCACTTTGACATGCTTTCGAACTGCTAGGTTGACAGGAGCAGGGACCAAGCAACGGGAGCTCACCCCGTCACGGGGATTCGAACCGCCGACCTTCTGATCAGCAAGCCCTAGGCTCTGCGTCCCATCTGATTACTGCCTAGCTAACCTACCGTACACAAATGGGCAGGGGCCTCTCTGCAAACAAGCCCAATGTACGGGATCATGCATTGGTTATGTGCCCCTCTTATTTTATGTATCTTTGTGAACTTCAAGAAAAACATGTCCTTGGTTTTAAAAGTTGGTAAGTGATTTCCAGTTTTGTCTGTGGGCAAGCTGTTGTATTTAGGAAAGGGCAGAAGCGTACAGTGGTACCTTGGGTTAAGAACTTAATTCGTTCTGGAGGTCTGTTCATAACCTGAAACCGTTCTTAACCTGAGGCGTGCTTTCGCTAATGGGGCATCTCACTGCCACCGTGCAATTTCCGTTCTCATCCTGAGGCAAAGTTCTTAACCTGAGGTACTACTTCCGGGTTAGTGGAGTTTGTAACCCGAAGTGTTTGTAACCCAAGGTGTTTGTAACCCGAGGTACCACTGTATTGTAGCTAACTGCATATTATGAGCCCAGTAACAGTAGCTAGCGCAATAGAATGTGATGTGGTGATACTTAAATCAGGAAAAGCAAGGGTGTCATCCGGGAGGGGGGGGACAAAATCCCCCAGTGGCGATCCACCGCAGTGATCGCACACACACACCCGGGCAGATCGCTGCTGCGCTGGATCACCCCCCCAGGCAGATCACCCCGCCCCCGGGTGCAAGGCATGTGTGTCGCTCCGGGTGCCGGAAGCTTTCCAAGTGATCACTGAAACACTTTCAATTCAATGGTGGCTTTGGCCTTAAGGTTCACCTGATTCTGAAGAACAGCAGAAGAAGTTCCTTTGGTGATGGCTGCTCCATTATAATACAATGCAAATGTTGTATTGGAATGTAAGCTCACTCACAAGTGCTGCAGAGGTTTGGGTGAAATGAGAGTTTGGGAAGTGGTAGCAGCAGCTGTCTCGTCTCACCCTTTTGAACTCAAGTACCCTGGGACAAAACTCTTCTCAGTAAGCCGAAGTTGAGAAGTAGAAACTTTTAGCCTCCCAGAAACAGAGCCATTGTTTGCAGATACTTTTCAAGGGCCTTAGCTATGAGTACTCAACTCCTGCCAACTGAGAAACTTAGGCAAGAGGATGCTCTCTCCTTTCTGAGGGAATCTGGGGTTTTTTTTGGGGGGGGTGTCTGCCAGAACAACAACAACAACAACAACAACAACAACAACAACAACAACAACTGTCTATTTAGAACAGGAAATGGCATATTTACCATGTTCTTTTCTCAAGTCTACAATTTTCATCCTTCACTGCGCGTATCTTTGTTGATGGATTTCAGATATTAGGAACTACATGCCATGTTGCTTTCATAAACATTTATTTTATTTTATCTTCTCTTTAAAGAAGCTAAAGAGACCTGTGACCACAAAGCGGTCTCCGACCAAGCAATGTAAGAATGATTTTCAGTAGAGCTGACACTTTAAATATATATAAAAACATAATCATGCCTCCATTATGTGTCACATCAGAGATACAGGAAAGCATTTAAAGCCCCAAGTTCCTCAGCTGTCAGTTTGTTTCTTTGACTCTCTCCAGGGTCAAAAGTGAATTCTTGCAAAGTAACTATTTCTCCAAATCCACAATTTGCCTGTGGAGTCAGTGTTGTCGTTTGAGCCACTGATGTCTTTTTTGTTTTCGTTTTCAAATTGAGTTTGAAAGTGGAAAGGGAGTATATAAGAGGACTGTCAGCCAACTGTCACTTTATTTCATTCCGTTCTGTCAAGTGCCTGTATACACATAATAATAAAGATAATAAAAGCCCTCCTTGTTGTTGCAGCGTGTAAAAGTATATTGGGCATAAAAATAAATGCTAGCGAGGCTTTTAGGGATGGTTGTTTCTGGGGGTGGGGGTGGGGACCAGGAATTGGTTCTCCCACAGCACAACAGTGACACAAACCCTGAACCAGCCTCATGAGGAGCCTGATTATAATTTAATACCATGCATTTAAAGCACTATGATAACATTTTGAACACTCATGGCTTCTCCCCAAAGAATTATGTGAGCTGTAGTTTGTTAAGGGTGCCGAAAGTTGTTAGGAGACCCCTATTTCCCGCACAGAACGACAATTTGGCTTCCCAGCCAAAGGAATGAACACGGCAGATAGTTAACTCTTTCTTGTCAAAGATAACACCTGCGGTCACTTCTACAGCAATGGATGCCTATGTACACCAATCTAGCATCTAGGCCAGGCATCCCCAAACTGCGGCCCTCCAGATGTTTTGGCCTACAACTCCCATGATCCCTAGCTAAGAGCACTGGTTCTCCCAGCTCTGAAGCTTCCCCTGCCTCCAACTCTTGCCTTCTGGCTGGTACAAATCACGGAGGACCCCTTCTCCTGATTACAGCCCCCCTTCCCCTGATCCAAACCCATGGCAAATTCTCAGAGTTATTTGACATCCAATCCCTCTTCCCAGGGAACTCTTCCTACAGGAGTACTGGCACCTCTATTATTATTATTATTATTATTATTATTATTATTATTATTATTATTATTATTATTATTTTACTGTGTTTAGGCATGGAGAAGAGAAGACTCCCTGGAAAAGACTCTCATGCTGGGAAAGATTGAGGGCACAAGGAGATGGGGATGACAGAGGACGAGATGGTTGGACAGTGTTCTTGAAGCTACGAACATGAGTTTGACCAAACTGCGGGAGGCAGTGCAAGACAGGAGTGCCTGGCGTGCTCTGGTCCATGGGGTCACGAAGAGTCGGACACGACTAAACGACTAAACAACAACAACAACAACAGGTATGGAGGAAAGCTCCTAACAAGCCCCATGCTTCAGACCCTGGTTGGCTTCAATACACTGACTGGCACTTCTTTATGAACACATTTCCCTGGCCCCTGATATTACGAAGACACCTTCTCTATATCGCTTTCGCAACCTGCTAAAGGCTTTATCATTCCAGAAAACCTACACAGGCATATAATTTTAGCATGTGATTTCGACACGTCATTTTAGTAAGTGTTTTAAAATTGCTGATTTTCTTCGGGGTTTGTTTGTTTGTTTTTTTAAAAAAATTGCTTTAATGTAACTTGTTTTTCATATTTGGTATTTTGAACAAATGTTTTAGGCTGGCTGTTGTAAACCACTTGGAGGCCTTTGTTCTAGTAATTGCTTTATAGACGTTTTGTTTAAATAAATAAATAAATAAATAAATAAATAAATATCTGCACAAAGTGACAGCTTGCATTTACCATGTCAGAGGATACGTTCTCGTCTTCTTTTTGTTATTAGACAATGGCTGCCTACTGAAAAAGGAATGTCTCCAGCCGCCTTTACATGGTGCTCTTGTGAACGGTTTGCATCCTTTGAACACGGAGGGGGTAGCAATAATAGCCCACTAAAGGAAAAGCTTTACTGTTCTCCTGCCATGACTACCATTATGGGTAGGCGAGCCAGGCAAGGGGCTGTCCCGTCGGCTGCCACTATATTTCCCCATATGTTTTCTCTAACCCAGGTCTGAAGTTATTTAATATCTATAGCATCTGAGCCCAAGATGGAGGGACTTACAGCACTGGCATTCCAAGAGGTTCTTGCTTCTCCCATGGCTGCAGCCCCGATTCAAAAGGAAAACAAACCTGCTCTTCCCACCTCCTCCAACCTGCTGATGCTTACAGCCTGCAACCATTTTCCTACATTACCCCCAATTGCAATCCTAAAAACTCTGCCTTGTCTCTGCTAACTATCTCACCCTATGTGGCGTTTGACCTCTAGGGGGCCAGCAAAAGTTAAGTTGCATGGGAGGTGAATAGCCAATAGGAGCTCTCCAGGCAGAAGCAGGGGGGTATTTAGGGAGAAGCAGGCAGTCAGAAGAGGGAGTTGATGAGTGAGGTGGAGAGGATTTGAAATAGAGAGAGGGTTAGAGAAGCTAGTGAGGTGAGCTGTGGTGTTGAATCTGAGAGAGTAATAAGAAGGGAACTTCAGTCAGGGAGGAAAATGGGGGAACTTAGTACTATAGGTTAAGTTTAAGCAAAAGCACCTGAGAAACCGTGAAGAATTTATATGCTTTGTAAGATCATCACCTAAATAAACTTAATTGTTTGGTTTACCTTTCACCTGACTGGAATCCAATATATGTGTACCAGTACACAGACTTACTGGTTGGTGGCAGCAAGGGAAGAATATAGGCGAGGGAGGTACTGGGTCAATAGACTATGAAACGTCTGGGGGCCTTTACCGGGTAACCTCGCCACACCCCATGACGTCTGCCACAGAGTCTTCACTTTGTTAACAGCCTTTGTTCTCCTTTAATGGCCCATCTCCCAGGCAATCTCCTGATGAAGCTAGCCTGATTTATATTTTAATCCTTGCTGGATCCAGGGATTTAAGAGGCTTGATTGAACTCTAACCCTTTACTGGATCCAGGATTTTAGGGGATTCTAGTGCCCTCAAACTCGTAACAATAATATCAGTATGTTTTTGCTGCACTTACTCTGACTTTCAAAAGCAGGGTGAAATCCCATTAAGGTGACTCTTGTTTTGGAAAACTGTGTCTGATATAATTTTTACATTTGTAGAGCCTCTCCTCTCCTTAGGTAACACCAAGGGATCTCACAAGTGACCCAACTACTGCATAGGTGAAGAATCTGGTAGTTTTCTGCAAGACTATTTGTAATTCTCATGGTTGTCTTAGTTTTTTTTTTAGTTATCTTTAAGGCTGTATATTGCAGGGACCCAGGTGGCACTGTGGTCTAAACCACTGAGCCTAGGGCTTGCTGATCAGAAGGTCGGCGGTTCGAATCCCTGTGACAGGGTGAGCTCCTGTTGCTCAGTCCCAGCTCCTGCCAACCTAGCAGTTCGAAAGCATGTCAAAATGCAAGTAGATAAATAGGAACCGCTACAGCGGGAAGGTAAACGGTGTTTCCATGTGCTGCTCTGGTTCGCCAGAAGTGGCTTTGTCATGCTGGCCACATTACCTGGAAGCTATACGCCGGCTCCCTCGGCCAATAATGCGAGATGAGCGCGCAACCCCAGAGTCGGTCACGACTGGACCTAATGGTCAGGGGTCCCTTTACCTTTACCCTTTAAGGCTGTATATTAAGAGAGACAAAGAGGAGATATTGATCTTCACAATGCAAGTTTTGCTTTTGCTCCTCATCTAGCATGTACAGTCATTAGTAAAACCACCACACTGTTTGAAAATAATTGGTAGTCTTTGCTTAACCTAATAGATTTGTTTAAAACCTTGCCAGGAAAAAAATGTTTTTGATTATTCTTGTGTTAATCGTTTCAGCAACTCCCATTGCAACAAAGCTCTAGCTCCATACAGACGAAGTGTGACATTCTTATGCTAATGAAATGACTTTTCAGATTACAGCTCTTCTGCACAAAGGATGGCCCAGAGATCAGAAACATGACCAGAATTTCGCCTCAAGAAAACTGCCCACTAAGCACAGCTCCATCTGCATAGTCACCATGTGCAAGGCTGTTCATGTTTAGAATTGCCAGCACCCTTGTGTCCCCTCCCTAGTTCAAGAGCCAGAAATCTTCCATGGGAAAGGCTAGGCATCAATTATTTCCCTCTTTAGAGCCATTAGAATGCTGCAAACGCAGGCGGTGGCTTCTCCCCTACTCTCCCTTGACTTTCATTCACACACCAGATGATAGCAAGGTATCCTAGGGAAATCAGCATTCATGTTCCAGCTCCCTAACAGCTACTCTTTGTGCATATTATGAATGCTATTTAATAATCATGGAGATTAACCAAATGGAATAGAAAGGTCAAATACTAAAAAACAATTAAATGAGCAATTCTATTGACTAGAAAAAAATCAATCAAGAATGAAATGTGGTTTTCCGCTCCCATTACCTTCAAGCATATCTGAATTTTTATCTAAGATGGGTTGGAAAGATACATTTTCTTTTTCTTTTTTTACTATTGAAAAGAAACCTAGAGAATTGCTTCCAAGAGATCGTGGTGGCTTGCTCTTACATGTTAGATTTCCACTCTGTGTTCTATCTCACAACACTATTCTGTTTAGTATTCATTTATTCATTCAATTTATTAGTCACTTGCTACATAGAGTCATGCTAAGGACATAAAGGATAACATGAAATCAGATAGAAAGAAAATGCATTACAGTAAAAACCAGCAAAAGTCTACAAAACAGACCCAGTTAAACAGCAGCAAAAATAATAATCTTTGGCAACAAAACATATTACGGTATCTAGCAAAATAATCATAATCAGTCAAATGCCTGGCAGAATAGATAAGGTTTTACCTGGAGCTAAAAATATATTAATGAGAACATTCCACAGATGGAGAGCCATGACTGAAAAGGCATTCTCCATTGTGGCACCCTCAAGAAAACTGCCCACTAAGCACAGCTCCATCTGCATAGTCAGTCCAGTCGTGACTGACTCTGGGGTTGCGGCGCTCATCTCGCATATTGGCCAAGGGAGCCGGCGTACAGCTTCCAGTCATGTGGCCAGCATGACAAAGCTGCTTCTGGCAAACCAGAGCAACACATGGAAAGCCATCTACCTTCCCGCTTGGAGCAGTACCTATTTATCTACTTGCACTTTGATGTGCTTTCGAACTGCTAGGTTGGCAGGAGCTGAGACCGAGCAACGGGAGCTCACCCCGTTGCAGGGATTCGAACCACCGACCTTCTGATCAGCAAGCCCTAGGCTCTGTGGTTTAACCCACAGCGTCACCTGCATCCCACTGGAACCCACCAAACCTCCCTCAAAAAGGCATCTGGAGAATGAAGATCTAAGGGTCCAAGTAGGTTCATAGCAGAGAGGTTAAGCTAGGCAAAAACTGTGTTTTGCTGTTAAATATCAGAAGTGTAGTGTAGCAATCAAAGCATGCAACGGGATGGGTGTGCCTGCTTTTCTGGCTTTGTATGTGTTTATTTGTCTCTAATACATTGTCTTTTCACCCGTGTGTGTGTGTGTGTGTGTGTAAATGCAAGATTAAATTTCCACCCCATTTTTCCTCCCAGGATCTCAGGGCAATGTACAGGATTCCCCCCCCCCCCTTTATCTTCACAATAATCCTGTGAGGTAAGTTAGGCTGAGAGCTGAAGAATGGCCCAAAGCCATAAGCAAAGACAGTGTTGAGTGGAATTAAAATGTTAAACTGCACATGTTCAGAGTATGTTTTGCTTTTCAAGGTTGGGAAACTACTTGTGTGTGTTTTTTTCTCATGAGTGGAGTGTAGCACTCTAAGCATGTTTGGCGCTTGCTTTATTTGGCTTTATGTGTGCTTGTTGCAGTGGAATGGGTTGGGAGAGAAATGTACATCAAATGCTTCCCAACGGAAGTCACACACTTTACATCTAAGGCGTGTGGGGTGTGAGTGCATGCAAAACCATTAAATCCAGGCTCTGAAAATTACCTAACTGCACCACTGAACACTTACATTAGCATAAGTGGAAAGAAATACTTGGATATGTTGTTCACAGGACCTTGAAATCTGGCCTTCAAAGAAGTCATATTTCAAGCCTGAGTATTTGAGTCTTTCCTGGTGAAACAGGCAGATGAATAAAAAGCCACCACCTTTCTGGAACTCTTCTTAAGATTTGCAGGAATCATTCAAGTTGGTCAACTGAAGAAGGGCTAAAGAATTATGCTCTTATATCCTACACTGCCTGCCTACGTAGAATGCACAGAGTTTAGGCAGCAGTCAGAGATATACCTGTAGATGCCAGCCTGTGGGATAGCTTCATACTGGAGGGCATGGTGTGTGTGTGTGGGGGGGTGGCACTTCCCTAACCTCCCAACAGATGAATCACTGCTGCTTACTGGGAAGAACAAAGGGAAGGACAATGTGGGGAGGAGGTCAGTTCAATGTAAACACACTGGCAGAGCCAATATGGTGCTACTGCTGGTGCATTTACACCACACCAACCTCCCCGCCCTGCGACTCAGTATTTGGGAGCTCAGGTAAGTGCTGCCAACCAACCACGTTATTCTCTACTGCTTAGATGCCTGGTCTGGGCATCAAAGAATCTAAGACTCACAGTGTAATCCTGTGACAACCTACCTAATTCACACTTCTTGAAGTAATACAAGAATCAAAATACAGCTATCCTTTGAAAACTATACCTCTGTAAATTTTGCAGTGCTGTTCTGCAGCCAACAATGGGGACCAAAATAATATATTAGGGAAAAGTGTGAATAAAATGCACATATTAGTGAAAAATAACATTAAAAATGAATTATAATAAGGGAAATTGCTTACAAAATGTGTATATTAGTCAAAACGGCATACAAAAACATGTTTGTTAGGAGAAATGCTAAATGGTTGGTGAATATTCATGAGGAGAAATGGATTTAGGATTGGAAAAATTAAAAACTGAGTTGAAGTGACAAATTCATCCACATCTACCCAGACGTCAGCCCAACTGAGTTCAATGGGACTTAAGTAAGTGGCTTATGTTAGCTGCTTTTTCCCCAGCTTGCAAGTTTTTATGTTAAAAAATATTTTACTGAGACACTTCATTTTCCAGTCTTTCAACAGAGGCAGGCGCTACAAAGCTTATCCTGAACATAAGGACATAAGAACAGCTTGCTGGATCAGGCCAATGGTCCATCAAGCCCAGCATCATGTTCTTACAGTGGCCAACAGGATGCCTATAGGAAATGAGCAAATAGAACATGAGTACTGACCATTCTCCCCTCTTGTGATTTCCAGCAACTTGGAAGCATTGCTGAACTTCTCATTGCCTGTTGAAATTAAGAGTGTAACACTTGTTGCTGCTTGTGCAACAGGAATCATATTTACAAAGAAAATAAACCACACTTGACTAGAGCTAAGCATGCATGCCAGAACAATTATGTCCAATGGGTCTAAAATACAGATGTCATCCCCCCTAGTTAGTTTAAGAGTTTGGTGCTGTTTCCCTTTAAATGAAGGTGACACGTCTTGTATTTAGCGTGACAGCTGACCTTTCCTCTGATCACTGCACCCCTCACGGATCTCTTAATATAAGTAACAGTGACACATGACAAAAGTCCTTATGAATGGGAAATCTTTACACAAGTCGATATGATGTTACAGTCCATTGTCAGCAACAATCTACTTCCACTTCTGCCACCACTGACAATTGAAGCAATTCTTGAGGTGAAGGCAAGAATATGTCATCAAGCTAGTTGCTTGCCTGGTGGTCAAAGCAGGCACTTCTGTCAAGTTCACTCAGCTAAAACAAATCTACCTCTCCAAATTGAAACAGACAACTGGAGAAGAATTCTCTCTTGGCAAACCAAGATTTACTCGTTTTCTTTTGACCTTTCAATTACAAATAGTTAATACCGGTATAGTTCATTAAATGGGTATCACGTTGCAGAAGATGTTGCTAGCCTGGGTGAACAAATTGAAGAGCTTTTATGAATGTGTGTTTAAAGGGATACGTGTTTCAGTCCTTGGCTTCAGAGCTGTCTCAATCTGTTTGTCATCTTTTTGATAAATTGTGCAGAAACAAATCTGGGCATATGCTGACCAGATTCAATGGACATGATTTCATGACAGTAAGCCATTTCAAGTAGCGGTTTGAAAGATAATGCATTAAGGGAAAGAAAGAGAAATACTCCAGCCCTCCTTATTTGAGTTTTTAATGCATAGAGCAGGTTTACCGGTTGCCAAAAATAGTGCATAACTACAATAGAATGACAAACCAAGTAAGAATCTCATCCAAATTTAATTGTGTTGTTGTTGTTGTTGTTGTTTAGTCGTTCAGTCGTGTCTGACTCTTCTTGACCCCATGGACCAGAGCACGCCAGGCACTCTTGTCTTCCACTGCCTCCCACAGTTTGGTCAGACTCATGTTGGTGGCTTCGAGAACTCTATCCAACCATCTCGTCCCAACATAAGGGTCTTTTCCAGGAAGTCTTCTCTTCTCATAAGGTGGCCAAAGTATTGGAGCCTCAGCTTCAGGATCTGGCCTTCCAGTGAGCATTCAGGGCTGATTTCCTTCAGGATGGATAGGTTTGATCTTCTTGCAGTCCATGGGACTCTCAAGAGTCTCCTCCAGTATACATAATTCAAAAGCATCAATTCTTCGGCGATCAGCCTTCTTTATGGTCCAGCTCTCACTTCCATACATCACTACTGGGAAAACCATAGCTTGAACTATACGGACCTTTGTTGGCAAGGTGATTTCTCTGCTTTTTAAGATGCTGTCTAGGCTTGTCATTGCTTTTCTCCCAAGAAGCAGGTGTCTTTTAATTTTGTGACTGCTGTCACCATCTGCAGTGATCATGGAACCCAAGGAAGTAAAATCTCTCACTGCCTCCATTTCTTCCCCTTTTATTTGCCAGGAGGTGATGGGACCAGTGGCCATTATCTTGTTTTTTTATGTTAAGCTTCAGACCATATTTTGCGCTCTCCTCTTTCACCCTCATTAAAAGGTTCTTTAATTCCTCCTCACTTTCTGCCATCAAGGTTGTGTCATCAGCATATCTCTCTTCCTGCTGTGAGTGCCCACAGGCCCTGTCCCTGCCTCCTTCCACCTGGTCTAGGGTGGGGCCTGGAAGGCCTCATAAAGGACTGCTGCCGCTGCTCTGCTGCTGGTGCTGCCCAGGACTCTTCCTGCTGTGAGTGCCCACAGGCCCTGTCCCTGCCTCCTTCCACCTGGTTTAGGGCGGGGCCTGGAAGGCCTCATAAAGGACTGCTGCCGCTGCTCTGCTGCTGGTGCTGCCCAGGACTCTTCCTGCTGTGAGTGCCCACAGGCCCTGTCCCTGCCTCCTTCCACCTGGTCTAGGGTGGGGCCTGGAAGGCCTCATAAAGGACTGCTGCCGCTGCTCTGCTGCTGGTGCTGCCCAGGACTATTCCTGCTGTGAGTGCCCACAGGCCCTGTCCCTGCCTCCTTCCACCTGGTTTAGGGCGGGGCCTGGAAGGCCTCATAAAGGACTGCTGCCGCTGCTCTGCTGCTGGTGCTGCCCAGGACTCTTCCTGCTGTGAGTGCCCACAGGCCCTGTCCCTGCCTCCTTCCACCTGGTTTAGGGCGGGGCCTGGAAGGCCTCATAAAGGACTGCTGCCGCCGCTCTGCTGCTGGTACTGCCCAGGGGAACTTGAAACAGCACAGAGTTCTTTTTAAAATGCTTTTTAAAGAATTTTTAATGTTTTTATCTTCTTTGGGGTGGTAGGTGGGAGGGATTTTTAGTTGGGTGTGGGAATCTGTTAAATTTTAGTGTATTTGTAATTTTTATTGTTTTTGGTTTTATTGTTTTATTGTGTTTGGGGTGGTAGGTGGGAGGGATTTTTAGTTGGGTGTGGGAATCTGTTAAATTTTAGTGTATTTGTAATTTTTATTGTTTTTGGTTTTATTGTTTTATTGTCTTTTTTGTGTTCTTCTTTTGTTGAATTCTTTGCTGTTTTTTACAGAGGTTTTATTTTGTTTTTAAGGGGAGGGGTCAGGGCTGCCCGGGAGGGGGTCCCAGCAAGCAAAATGGCTGGGGCAGATTCCACAGGAGTGTGTGCACTGGAACAACCGATCTCAGTGGTCACGGGTAGGAGGAGGAGTTACGCTAAGACCAGACCATGTCATTACCGAGGAGGCAGACTTAGTCGTTGTCTGAGGACTATCCCTGCCTCCAGGTCTGGTCCTGACCGGACGGATATTGGAATAGGCAAGGGATACCCACATGACCTGAAGGTGCTGCTGTGCAATGCCAGGTCGATGATGAATAAGACCACCGCCATTCACGACCTGATTGTGGATGGAGGATTTGACCTGGCATGTGTGACAGAGACCTGGTTGGAGGAAGCCGATGGGCCCGTTCTTGGCGCTGCTTGCCCACCAGGTTTCTCTTATGCACAGCAACCCAGGCCATCTGGGCGGGGAGGGGGGGTTGCAGTGATTTTTAGGAAGTCATTAGTTTGCACCAGGCGTCCTATTGGGAAGACCCAGTTCTCTGAGTGCATGTTCTGGAAGTTGGGCAATAGAGGCAGTACAGGATTCCTTTTGGTGTACCGACCTCCCCGCTGCACCAAGGATTCCCTGCCCGAGCTGCTTCAGGTCGTGTCGGATGTGCTCCTGGAGACACCTAGCTTGGTTGTCTTAGGGGATTTTAACATCCATGCCGACACGACCTTACAAGGAGCCGCTCGGGACTTCGTGGAAAGCATGGCCACCATGGGGCTGTCCCTGAATAAGTCTGGCCCAACTCATAGCCGCGGACATGCCTTGGACTTGGTGTTTACCTCTATGGATGTTGGTGATCTGACATTAAGTAAAAGCGAAACAAAAGAAGTGCCATGGTCAGATCACTTTCTGGTGCAACTGGACTTCTCCGCAACCCTTTCCCTCTGCAGGGAGGTGGGACCGATTCGGATGGTCCGCCCCCGCTACTTAATGGATCCAATTGGCTTCCAAAGAGTGGTAGGGGATGTTTTATCCCATGTCGATGGCCTTTCAGCTGATTCCCTGGTGGCCCGCTGGAATGCGGAGTTAACCAGCGCTATTGACTGTCTGGCTCCGAAGCGCCCTCTCAGATTGCATGGAGCCCGGACAGCCCCGTGGTTTTCCCCGGCGCTGAGGGCAATGAAACAGTCGTTGAGACAGCTAGAGCGCCGGTGGCGGAAAACTCATTTTGAATCAGACCGGACACGGGCTAGAGCTCAACTTCGAGCCTACCAAGTGGCAATGGCGACGGCGAAGAGGACCTTCTTCACCATCTCCATCGCATCTGCAGAAAACAGCAGCAGGAGACTCTTCCAGGTGGTTCGCAATTTAGCGGAACCACCTGCTCCATCCGGGCCCAGTACGGGCCACATGATCTCCTGCAATGATTTTGCAAAGTTTTTTGCAGATAAAGTCGCTCAGATTCGGGAAGAGGTAGACTCCACCGTGGGAGCAGGGCCGGGGCGGGGGAGTGCTAGAGTCCTGTCTAGTCAAGTTTTGTGGGATCAATTTCAATCTGTTACCTCCGAGGATGTGGACAGGCTGCTTAGACGAATGAAACCAACCACCTGTCTCCTTGATCCTTGCCCATCCTGGCTTATAAAAGCTAGCCAGGAAGGGCTGGGCGATGGGCTTCGCGGGTTGGTAAATGCTTCTCTCCATGAGGGAGCCTTCCCAGACCCGCTGAAAGAGGCAGTTATTAAACCGCTTCTTAAAAAACCATCTTTAGATCCGGCCAATATGGCCAACTATCGCCCAGTCTCAAATCTTCCATTCTTGGGCAAGGTGATTGAGCGAGTGGTTGCGGAACAACTCCAGGCACGCCTGGAAGAAGCGGACCATTTGGATCCCTTCCAGTCAGGATTCAGGCCTCATCATGGGACTGAAACTGCCTTGGTCGCACTGGTCGATGATCTCCGGTGGGCTAGGGACAAAGGTAAGAGCTGTTTCCTTGTTCTGCTGGATCTCTCAGCGGCTTTTGACACCATCGACCATAACATCCTTCTGGACCGTCTAGAGGGCTTGGGAGCTGGGGGCACTGTCATGCAGTGGTTCCGCTCCTTCCTCCTGGGCCGTGTTCAGAAAGTGGTGGTGGGGGATGAGTGTTCAGACCCCTGGGCGCTCACTTGTGGGGTGCCTCAGGGTTCTGTCCTCTCCCCCATGCTTTTTAACATCTATATGCAGCCACTGGGAGAGATCATCAGGGGGTTTGGGCTGGGTGTCCATCAGTATGCTGATGATACCCAGCTCTACCTCTCTTTTAAATCAGAACCAGTGAAGGCGGTGAAGGTCCTGTGTGAGTGGTTGGAGGCGGTTGGAGGATGGATGGCGGCTAACAGATTGAGATTGAATCCTGACAAGACAGAAGTACTGTTTGTGGGGGACAGGAGGCGGGCGGGTGTGGAGGACTCCCTGGTCCTGAATGGGGTAACTGTGCCCCTGAAAGACCAGGTGCGCAGCCTGGGAGTCATTTTAGACTCACAGCTGTCCATGGAGGCACAGGTCAACTCCGTGTCCAGGGCAGCTGTTTATCAGCTCCATCTGGTACGCAGGCTGAGTCCCTACCTGCCCACTGACTGTCTCTCCAGAGTGGTGCATGCTCTAGTTATCTCTCGCTTGGACTACTGCAATGCGCTCTACGTGGGGCTACCTTTGAAGGTGACCCGGAAACTACAACTAATCCAGAATGCGGCAGCTAGACTGGTGACTGGGAGCGGCCGCCGAGATCACATAACACCGGTCCTAAAAGACCTACATTGGCTCCCAGTACGTTTCCGAGCACAATTCAAAGTGTTGGTGTTGACCTTTAAAGCCCTAAACGGCCTCGGTCCGGTATACCTGAAGGAGCGTCTCCACCCCCATCGTTCTGCCCGGACACTGAGGTCCAGCTCCGAGGGCCTTCTGGCGGTTCCCTCATTACGAGAAGCCAAGTTACAGGGAACCAGGCAGAGGGCCTTCTCGGTAGTGGCACCCACCCTGTGGAATGCCCTCCCACTAGAGGTCAAAGAGAACAATTACCAGACCTTCAGAAGGCATCTCAAGGCAGCCCTGTTTAGGGAAGCTTTTAATGTTTGATGGATTTCTGTATTTTAGAATTTCTGTTTTTTTTGGAAGCCGCCCAGAGTGGCTGGGGGAACCCGGCCAGATGGGCGGGGTATAAATAAATTATTATTATTATTATTATTATATCTGAGGTTGTTGATATTTCTTCTGGCAATCTTAATTCCGGCTTGGGATTCATCCAGTCAAGCCTTTCTCATGATGAATTCTGCATATGAGTTAAATAAGCAGGGAGACAATATACAACCTTGTCGTACTCCTTTCCCAATTTTGAACCAATCAGTTGTTCCATATCCAGTTCTAACTGTAGCTTCTTGTCCTACATAGAGATTTCTTAGGAGACAGATGAGATGATCAGGCACTCCCATTTCTTTAAGAACTTGCCATAGTTTGCTGTGGTCGACACAGTCAAATGCCTTTGCATAGTCAATTAAGCAGAAGTAGATGTTTTTCTGGAACTCTCTAGCTTTCTCCATAATCCAGCGCATGTTTGCAATTTGGTCTCTGGTTCCTCTGCCCCTTCAAAATCCAGCTTGCACTTCTGGGAGTTCTCGGTCCACATACTGCTTAAGCCTGCCTTGTAGAAATTGTTTTAGATATAATCAATTAGCATAAATCAGAGGTCGGGAACCTGTGGCCCTCCAGACTGAAAACTCACACTGGTAGAAAGGCCACCTGAGAAGGTGGTGATGTAATATAGGCCAGGTTGGCCTGTCCAAGTCCACTATCATTCTAGATCACGGGCAGGCAAACTAAGGCCCAGGGGCCGGATCCGACCCAATTGCCTTCTAAATTGATCCGGGAATCAGTGTGTTTTTACATGAGTAGAATGTGTCCTTTTATTTAAAATGCATCTCTGGGTTATTTGTGGGGCATAGGAACTTGCTCATTTCCACCACCACCGCAAATATACTCTGGCCCCCAACAAAGTCCAAGGGACAGTGGACCGGCCTCCTGCTGAAAAAGTTTGCTGACCCCTGTTCTAGATCAACTCATAGGAACATAGAAAGCTGCCTTATACTGGTGGCAAATCTGTCAATTCGTAATACACCATATGGAAATCAAACAGGGATCAATAGTTCTTATTTCTCTCAACAATTCTAGGTGCAACTTGAAACCTGCATAAGTACAAAGAGTAGCACCTAATCCACTTAACTCTGCTGTTCTTCGTACCCTCTGTTTTAAGACTCTGACTAATATAGGCTTTGTGGCCTATAGATATTCTCTTTCTCTCCGTAGTTTTAGTATGTATCCACAGCCTCTTCTGTTGAGCAGTTTACTCTGCTACGTATAGTGTGCTTAAGGCAGCAAGTTGAGTCGCTGATTTACCTCAGAGCCAGAGGTCGATGAATCTCCGCAGCCCCCAGATGCCCACACTCACAACCCTGGCTTAATTTACTATTCAATCTGCTGAAGAGTTCTGGAGGACTCAAAAGCTTGCTCACTTTTTTGTGGTCTTTTGATTGATTCTAATAAGGGTATTACCCAACTGTTGGATTATGATTTCTTCTTCTTCTGGCCCAACACACAGCTTCCTTTGATTTTTTAAAAATACTATATTGTTACATTGTAATTTTGCCTTGCATATGACAAATAATGTCAATATTTGAACTTTTTTGATGGAATCCCAGTTCAGTAGCTAGTCAGCTGCTTCAGGGACTAACCTAACTTTAAGATCCTATCCTGTGCACATTGACCAGCGCTAAAGGATAAATATATGCCTATATATTTGCAATAGTTTATTTCCTTGTCCTCTCTGGTCTCATCTATAACAAGTATTAAAATGTCTGAAGACACTTCTCAGTGTCCAAAACAATAAAAAAAATAGCTGCAATTTCATTAGCAGAATAATTGTTTTATTCTTGGGATTGCCCCTTCAAGCTTCTTTAAAGCTTATAATTTCTGCTCTGATGGACAGAGATTACTTTTAATGTTCACTTTCAAACATCTTTGTTTCTTTTGCAATTGATTAAATGACTTTTTAACAAGGCTTATGATGTGACTCTTCTTCATTAAAATAACAAATGGTTAGAAAAGCAGCCTTCTGTCTTGCAAAAACCTAATGGCATTAGTGGACCATAATCCAGCTGGTAACTCATTGCTTTAAAAATGGCCAAACTTTTCAGCTGTCACACTTTAAACACTGCAAATCATAAAATAGAGACTCTTTGACATTCATGGGGTTGGTAGATAAAAGAGGAAAAATTACCAAGGTTTCAGATGATCAGACCAAGGTGGGAGTATGGGAAATCAAGGAGAAGAAGATTACAGTAGTCTAGGGAAGAGAAATAAGTGTATGGACCTAAAAGGGCAGCAAGCAGAAAAGTAGCAGGGAAGACATGCCAATTTGCATCCTGACTTCCAATTTGCATCCTGACTTTCAACCAAATGGTGCATTAGGTGGCAAACAATAGCAAAATATGCAGTACAATATGAAACCACAATCTAGACATAAAAGTTCCATGGTCAAATCGGAAGTAGGCAGCAGGTGTACCTTCCCGCCACAGGGGTACCTATTTATCTACTTGCACTGGCATGCTTTTGAACTGCTAGGTTGGCAGGAGCTGGGACAGAGCAACGGGAGCTCACTCCATCATGGGGATTCAAACCACCATCCTTCCGATCAGTAAGCCCAAGAGGCTCATTTGCTCCCCATACTTGCACCTCTTGAATTTGCATTTATTCTAATATCAGGTTTTCTCCTTGAAGCCATTCCATACTTACAGTCAACACTTTCACTCAGAATTAGCAACAGGGCAAAACATCAACTGGCACTCCCTCAGTTTTCTGGACATTGCATCCCTGATACTAAATTGTAAGGACTGTTGGCAACAATACTGAAAGCAAAAGGCACCATGCCATTTGCTCTCAAAGTGGCATTATTATAATGATCTCCGGAAGCCCTGCCAATACCCATGTAAGAGATTGTCCTTCTTTGTATTTCACGTATTTCTCAAAACATCCCTTCCTTTCTGACAGTCTGCTTAGTGACTGCTTTCATCTCCAAAGTGAAGTATTCCTCTAAAATGATGTGGTGCTTGAGAATGACCTAGTTTCAGATTGCAATCCATAATTCCTGTTGCAGACCCTAGATGCCTTCTTGATATTATTGAACTACAACCCCCATCAGCCCCAAACAACATGACCAATGATCAGGGATGATGGGAGTTATAGTCCAACTACATCTGGAGTGCACCATGTTGTCTATCCCTGCCCTAGACCACATGGCTTATGCATTACTTACCATAGTAACTATCTTAGTAAGATCAACAGTCGGAATAGATGTTTTAAATAATATTCTGTGTTCTGAAAAATCTTTGATTTTGCCATGCAAACAGAATTTGATCTCTGTAAACAGAATTAAGCATCCTCCACTGCCTTCCTATTAAAAATAAAATGAAAATAAGAACTCTAAGACAAAATTATTCAGCTACAGTGAAAAGTGTGGAATATATGAGCATCACCTAGTGAAGTCTTAGAAAAGATCAGGGCCTGTTACGTAACATTTGCAATAGTAGTGGCAGTTCATTTAAAAAGCCATATCCATATTAACTGACCAACTCTTCCTAAATTGTCACTCCAACATAAGTACTTGCTCTTTGAAAGCATCCATAGGTGAGAGCATGAAACAAACTTACTTTTGAAGGAAATGAGCTTTTGCCCTTCCAGAAAGCAAGTTATGGGGCAAAGCATGCAGGTAACTTCTAAGCAATTTATGTGAAATGAGAGTGAGTGTGGTGTGGTAACCTTATATATTATTCCTGCTACTGAGGAATGTTCCCTGTTGATTAGATAGCAACACCATTTCTCTCTCTCTCTCTCTCTCTCTCTCTCTCTCTCTCTCTCTCTCTCTCTCTCTCTTTCTCTCTCTCTCTCTCTCATCTTCACAGTTAGAACCAGCAAAATATAACTGCTTTCTCACAGAGTCATAGAATTGTAGAGTTGGAAGGGGCGCTGAGGATCATCTAGTCTAACCCCCTGCAAGGCAGCTGTCTCCTATGGGGATCAGACCTGCAACCTTGGTGTTATCAGCACCATGCTCTAACCAACTGAGCTATGCATGGTATACATAAGGCTGTCAGTGGTGGTTGTGTTTCTAATTTTGTGTTATGCCACATCCCAATGGCAGCCATTTTTTTGTTATGTACCACATGGCAGCTATTCTGTGACTGGCACCCCACAATACTCTTAAAATTTGAAATGTGCCCACTGTTTCAAAAGGTTTGGTGACACCTAGGCTAGATAAACCTGTGAATCATCAGGCTTTTTCCTGTAGGTATTACTGTATGTGCTGAATAGGATTGCATTAGGGTGACCAAATGCAAAAGAAGACAGGGCTTCTGAATAGATATGTAGAAGAGGGAATTTCATCTGGCTTGACATGCAATCTATACCTTCTGAAATTGCCTCTTCTCTACAAATGTTACCCCAGCTGAAATTCCCTCTTCCACACCACTATTACAGTTGCAAGACCGGCCTTGTCATTTTTCACATCTTCCCTTCCCCTAGATTGTGTATCTGGCTTCATGGACAGAACAGTATTCTTCGTAATCATCAATGTTAAATCTCTCAGTGCAATCCTCTTACCTGGGCATAAATCCCACTCAACATAATGGAACTTTTGCCTTCTTGATCGTTTTTCTTCTTGATCATTTTCTAAGGAGTGAAAGAGCATTATATTGAGATTTTCTGACTTGCCTGCACATCAGACTGTTAAAAATTGTTGCCTGGAATTAAAAGGGAGGGGGTATTTATACAGTCATACCTTGGTTTAAGTACGCTTCGGTTTGAGTACTTTCAGTTTAAGTACTCCGCGGACCCGTCTGGAATGGATTAATCCACTTTCCATTACTTTCAATGGGAAAGTTCGCTTCAGGTTAAGTACGCTTCAGGTTAAGTACAGACTTCCAGAACCAATTACACTCATACTTCAGGTTAAGTACACTTCAGGTTGAGTACTCCGCGGACCCATCTGGAATGGATTAATCCACTTTCCATTACTTTCAGTGGGAAAGTTCGCTTCAGGTTAAGTACGCTTCAGGTTAAGTACAGACTCCTGGAACCAATTGTGTACTAAAACCGAGGTACCACTGTATACATACTACATGGAATAGTATGTATAGGATTTCATTGTAAGTCAATTTTTAAAAATATTATCTCAAAACTCTGCTCAAATTCAGTAAGTGAACTGAAATATAGCTCTCCTTCAAAATTTGCATTTATCGGAATTTTACAAAGCACTTCCCCCAGCCAGCATGGCCAACGGCCAGGAATAATGGGAGTTGTAGTCAAACAACATCTAGAGAGGCATTAATTTCCCATCAGTATTAAAACAAACAAGAAATGTTCCTTTCCTACAAAGAATCTCTGGGCTGGGCAACTGTGTCAAGAAATGTGGCATTGCTGTGTGTTGTAATTTTATTTATGCACAGCATATGTAAGTGATTTCAGTGGGAAACTCTGTGTCCCCAGGGAGAAATGGGTGTGCTACCCCATTCTTAATTCATTTTCCTCATCATGAGAATGCTTAGTTTCATGGTTGTTTTTTTTAACCTTGTTTAAATTATCAATTATGTTCCAGGGTTGTTTGTTTATCACCAGCTTTGCATTCCTAAGTGTCTTTGCAATACAAATTAAGAAGATGGGATATATTGTTTATAATCGTTACACAAATCCTACAATTTGAGATTACTCTGCTGTAGAGAATATAATTAGAGTCCTCAGAATTCAGTGGATTTGACTTACATCAGACACATTGTTAGGTTTCTCTTAGTATAAGAAATGGACTATATATTTATTGTCATATAGGTAGAGCATGAGACTCTTAATTTCAGGGTTGTGGGTTCATGCCACACATTGGGCAAAATATCCCTCAGGGTCTTTTCCAACTCTTTGGTATCTGGTTTTATCTGAACCCAGAGTCTGTGTATTAAATAAATAACATACTTATTTTACCTCAGGCAGTTCCATTGTATCATTGTGTGGGCATTGCCCATCAAAGTGTGTGTGTGTGTGTGTGTGTGTGTGTGTGTGTGTGTGTGTGTCTGTGTCTGTGTCCAGGTTCTGAACATTCTCTGTCTTTTCAACAGGCAGGAAATCACAAGTTTGCTTTTCTCTGTTACAGAGATGTCCTTTTGCCTTCCTTTGGACCCCCTGGGAAATTCGATAAACCTGCTGTATTAGGAACTGGCTGTGGAGAGTGCAGCTGAATAGGATACAGGTGTGGCCAGCCTGAGGAAGTACCATCCAGCTTGGGCCTGCCCCTAAAAAGTAAGTCGGTAGTGAGAGACTAGGGTGATATCCGCAGCTGCTAGGATCTCTTATTGGTGTGAGACTTTTGTGGGTGAGCTGAGAATTTGTTTGCACCTTGGGTGAGAACCCGGACGCTGAGAGAAAAGGTGTGTCAGAAGGAAAATGAATTGATATTGATTTACATATATATTAGAAACTTTGTGTTGCTGTAACGTTTTTATATGTAACTGTGTTTTCGTAATATTTTGTTTAAGTTGTGTACTTTTGCTTCAGTTTTATGTATACGGCTAAAATTAGCATCAGAGTTTTCCTTCTCTTAGATGGGTTTCCTTCTCAAGTTGTCCCAAACTGCCCCTCACTTAAGCGGTATAGAAATTAAATAACCAACCAATCAAAAATGTAGTTTTCCAAGAAGCTTCAAACCAGGAAAATTTGCTAGGAAATTTCCACACACACACACACCCCCTCTGGTTTTCAGTACAGTTCATATTGAAATGACACTGATTCTTTGAAAGAACCCTTCACAAACAAACAAACAAACAAACAAACAAACAAACAAATAACCTTTACCCACTGCCAAAACTATGTAAAGCTGTCATCGTATCACAGTGAGAGGAAGTGAATGAGCAGAAACATGACAGTTGACCTGGCCTGTGTGTAATTACCAGCCTGGGGCTAGGCTTGTAGCAAGCAGAGGTGAAGAACAATAATTAAATAGCAAATGATATAGCAAAGTGCCCTCAAATTTAGAAATGGTGCATTGTGTTATCTACAGTACGAAACAAATATTAGGAATTGTGCTAGAAGGTCACATGGAGCACTTGCTTATTTTGTCATCTACCTGCTGCTTATTCACAAATCCTGTCTTCATAGCTCGGGAATCAAAGCTAATATCAGATTCTGTACCTTAAAAGAATCAGCTCCAAGAAGACAGCGGCCATCAGAGCCAGTAAACCCATTACCCTTGGTGATGGGAGTTGCCTGAGGCGGCAGGGTTGGGGACAGCTGAGAAGGGTGGCAGATCTGGGGCTCTGAAGAGGGAATGGCTTGCCATCTTCTGTGCTTTTCTCACCCATGGCCTGGTGGCCAAGAAAGAGCAGTCATTGCTGTCGCTGCCTGTTCATCTCTGGCCTTTTTTATGCCTCAGCACCTCAAGCACACCAGGGCTTCTCTGGGCCACCTCTGAACACCTCATCTTGCCTCAAGGGGCAATAAATTTTAGGTCAGTCCTACTGGCCATGCAGGTGCCAATATGCCAAGCTGAACTGCTGAGGAGTGTGCAAGAGAAAGAGGAGGGGGGAGAGGGAGAGAGAGAATCAACAAGGACTTTCACCCTATAATTTGTAAATAGTTTTAGAATTTCTTGAGGCAGCTGGAAAAAAATGACTTGATTGCGATCTGATTGCACAGTGACATAGAATAAGTACACAAAACACTGAAATTGTTCATAAACATCAGCATTTGCAAAGGTGAGGTTTTGATTTTTAATTAATCCCCTAAAAAGTGTATGAGTAGGTGCTTAGATAATAAAAAATAATCTATAATTGGACTTGGAGTAGTAGAGAAGAAAAGGAAAAGAAAACTGGGCATTATGGGGCAGCCTTCCAAATATACCTGGACTAATTTTATTACTGAAAATTGCAGGTGGAAATTAGGTATGTATTATCTTGAGCTCCAACTGTGAAGCTGTTTGTTTACAATGTCCAACCATGAATGGAACAAAATTACTTTATTAACAATCACCCCTGCACAAAAGAGAGCGGTGTGTGGAATGGAATGGGTTTTCATAGCTCACAACAGTTGAAAATGAAGCAGAAATAAAACCAGGCTACACCTCCTCAGTAGATTCATTTTTATATTAAAAAGAAAATCAGCCCAGGGAATTAGTCATTAAAATAAATAAGAACTGGATATAAAGCCCCATTTGGTGAGAGAATATATATATATATATATATATATATATATATATATATATATATATATATATATATCAGTTCCACTTTTAACCTCACAAATCCATTAAGGAATACTCCACTGAATCCACCTTTCTGAAATCTGCCAGGATTCACCTCCTCAGAAGGGACAACCATATTTGTAATTTGCATCCAATCCTTTTCAATTTAATTTTTTTAAATGTAAAGATTCCCTGCATGAAAACCCCTGCTCAAACTACATGGAATTTAGCAGTATTAATCCACTCTAGAGGTGCTCTGTTTTCTGCAAATTTCATCCACTTACATGTAAAAGAAAAAGAATTATAGCTCTTTTTATATTTCCAATTAGAGGCAACAGGGTGGAACCTAGCTACCATTTTAATTTTATTTAACGTAACATTTCTTAAAATATGAAAACCAGCTGTGCTATCATATGTTGGAAGTCTATATTAAGAGTTAGAAGAAGCACATTTTTTTCCAAACTGGATTATTTATTATATTTTAGTCCACCTACTTTGGGAGGCTGACCAGAAATGAGGTCAATTTCTAAACTGTGATTAGGGTCTGTGGAATTGGAGAAGAAGAGGAAAACTTTTGTAGAACACAGAACTTGGAAGTCTGGCACTAAGTGACATGGGGCTGGGGTGGTGGGATATGGCATATATAGAACTTAATGGAGTAATCAGTGGCACTATACCATTCCAGGTCTATTTTGGGATGCTGCCATTGGTACATTTTCACAGCCTGTTATTCATAGACACCGAAATTAAGCATTCATTTATTCTCTGTCTGGGGTACATGGAATGCACAATGTTCCTTTTGGTGAAAGAACTACAGAAATAGAGCTTGCAGCTTCCAGTGCTTGTATATGTTACTGTTATTTAAGTCAAACTTAGATCAATCCCTCAATTCTAATTCTTTCTTTTTTCTCAGCAAAGTTGGGCATTTTAAGGCAGAAATTATTAAAGAACTATGACTTTTGCTGATATTTTTCTTGCATGCCAATCAGTTAGTTGATCAAAAAAGAGATGCACCATTAGTTTTAAATAGCTTTTCCCAGTTGAAGATCCTGGATTCCAGGCTTGGTACTTGTTAACAGAATTAGTATTGTACAGCTGATAACCAGGAAAGGAAAGGGAAATGTCCAGCTCAAATGGCCCTTGGTTTGCATTACCTCATGGGTAGGCAAACTAAGGTCTGCAGGCTGGATCAGGCCCAATTTCCTTCTGGATCCGGCCCGCAGGTGGTCCGGGAATCGCCGCATGGATCGCCAGCATGCACGTTCCTTCCCTCTCCCTCCCTCTCCCTCCTTCTTCCTCACAAGGTGGCGCCTCCTCCTCCCTCCCTCCTCCTGGCTTCTCCCCACCCTGCCTAGAGGAGGTGCCAGCAGCAGCAGCACTTGAGCGACTGCCATTTGAAGCAGCCCCTCTCCGGAACCTTTTTGTGTGCCACTCATCGTCCCTCCGCCGCCAGCCCCTGCCACTCGCAAGACACAGGAAAGCAGCCACTGGGGCTCGTAGTGCTCCTGCATCATTTCCCCCCCCAAAATATATTCAGACCTCCACAAGCTCTGAGGGACAGTGGACCAGCCCCGTGCTGAAAAGGTTTGCTGACCCCTGCATTAGCTCTTTGCCCTGCCTTATTTTGCTTTCATTTTATATCACCCATTTGTGCATAATGATGGCTATATTAAGTCACTGCAAGTGGTGCTAAATAATAATAATAATAATAATTAATAATTTATTTCTACCCCACCCATCTGGCTGGGTTTCCCATTCTGCGTGGCTCCCAACAGAATATTAAAAACACAATAAAACATCAAGCATTAATAACTTCCCTAAACAGGGCTGCCTTCAGATGTCTTCTAAAAGTCAGATAGCTGTTATTTCATGATATCTGATGGGAGGACGTTCCACAGGGTGGGTGCCATAACCAAGAAGGCCCTCTGCCTGGTTCCCTGTAACCTCACATCTCACAGTGATAATATCCGCTCACTTTCATTAACTCCTATTTCTTATTATACACTTTTATATGAGGAGTTAGAATAATAAAATTAGGTATATTATTTGTATAGCTGTTAGTGAAAATTCCTGTCCTGGTTTTAAATCCACAGTAAGCCAGAAAAGCAGGGATCAGTTTTTGTTTTGCTTTACTCTTAATTTCTTTTTTTTTTAAAGAAAAAAAGCAGTGGCAAATCTCTCTTGGATCTTCACGCTGCAGAAACTCTTGCAATAAATTGCTTCAGTGTTTATTTTAAGGCAATAAGACAGAGGCATTTATTCCCACAAAGAATGGCCTTGTAATTTTCAGAGGATAGTATTTTTATTACTAACACACATTATTTATTATAGTTACTTAGGGGAATCCAAGTCATTTGCCTAAACAATGTTATGTTTAGTGAATCTAAATAAAAGGGGCTTTGAATAGCGACTCCCAGAGCACTGCTCAGTTTATTCTTCGCGGATGTAGTGGTTATTGAATGCAGGCACGGAGCTGTATGATTTTCTTTCGCTTTACTTTCCTCTTGCTCCAAGATAAAAGCTGCGGAGAATATTTAATATTTGTTGACATGGCCCAGCACGTCAACGCAATATTACTTGAGAATGCCACTAGGGATGGTACACCAACAGTAAATATCTATTTTACGTAGCGATAGCTGTTCTTCCTCACATCGCCATGCTGTCTGAGGGCCTTGAAGTCTTCAAGGTAGTTATCCACACATCTCTCTAAGTTACAAAACCACAATGCTATCACTCGTGCTCCCTATGGGCAATAATGAGCTCCCCATTGTTCCATATTTCATGCTGAGTTTCCAGTATTTTTCTTTTTAGTAAAAAGCAGTAGAGAGTAAATGATTCTTGGAGGTCATTCTTTGTTATCTAATATTTTTGCCGAGAGAATTTTTGGCAGTTACCTCACGGGGGGTTCAATTAAAACCTGGTGCACCAAGGATTTCCTTACCTACCCAAAGTAGGCATGGTTGGATGGGGGTGGGGGGTGGGGGTCATATTTATTGCCTGGAATAAATTCATCACCAATGCTAACACTGGCTCTCTAGGGTCAGTTCAGAAATCAATGGCCGCTATGACAACCACAGGGTCAAATAAAAATCAGCCCAATATTGAAAGTGAATTTGTGTCCTGGAAGCGGGTGCTCTGGTGAATGGATCTATGCAGAACATGACATTATAGTGAGATCAGTTTGCTCTTCTTCTTTGTTCTCCATTTGCATTTGGTCTTGTTTGCAAGGCTCAGCCCAGGACCTAATTAGATTGTCTTTTTTGCTTATATCTTTGACAGAATTAAACTTAGAAATAACAGGTCAACAGAGAATATTGTTAGTTGTCATGACGTATCCTCTCTTACCACTTAATCAATGCAGTCCCCTAACCTCTACAGAGAACCTCAAGTGGATTAAAAAAACCAAGATTATTGATAACTACAGCTCAATCTACCATTTATTATGACCAATTGCAGCAAATGTTTGTTGCTGTTGTTTTTCATACTATATCTGATTGTTTTAGGAATGGCCTAAAAGACCTCTGTATTCAAGCTGGTATTTGTTGGCCAAATTACAATGAATTAGGATTTTAATTTAAATTTTATCTGATTTTATTGACCATTTAGAATTGCCATTCATCCTTAGTCCTTGGGATAGGGCCTGATACAAATCTAAATAGATATATACACTCCCTAATCATGCAATTCAATGTCATCCTGTATGACTTTTTGCTGTAAAGATTCTAAATTTATTTTACAGTATGTTATTCTTTAAAAAGATCTGTTCAACTTCTTTTTTGGCTATTTCTTGCTGCAGAAATAGGATGACATATATGGATTTTGTATCAACTCATTCAAGCACGGTTTGAGGGAAACGATTGCAAGGGGTAGTTCTATCCTTTACAGTGTGCACCTATGCTTTATTGTCACAGCATAGGTATTGGTTTCCTTCCAGAATAAGCAGAAATAGATTAATTTTTCCCCAGCTGTGTGGCTTGTATAGGACAATTGCTAGCTTTTATGTCCTAGGTTTTAATGTAGTAATCAGTCTTTTTAAAAGAATGTTCAGCAATAAACAGCATGTGGCATTTGAAAGAAAGGGCCACTTAATACTTCTCACAGTGGAGTAACCATAAGAGAAAGGAAGGAGTGTTTTCAGGAAAAACTTAAAAATTTAATCTGAAGGTAAACAAAGGCTTTATCCGATCAAAGGATTAATATCCTCCCCACTATGATAAACTATCTTCATCAGTAAGAAATTACTACATCAGAGTACATTGTGAACGCAGTGTGTGAGTGTGGGTGTCTTATTGTTTCCTGCTACCAAAAGAAACAAGAACAGCTTGCAGGGACATTGCCAATGGAACTTTATTTGGCACAGAGGAAATTAAGATTTCAAGTTGCCTAGCCTTCGTTTTCTCACTGTTGATGCCTGTTGTACAAGTTAAGCCATGCCTATTTTTAAAAAAACGGCAAAAAAATAATCTATTCTGCTTTGTGTTGATTATTTTTGAAAACGCAGTTTCATTTTTGGGAAGTTGGGTGGTGGCGGGGACCTCCTAAAAGTGAATTTCACATATTGGAATGGAAAGTGAAACTTTTCACAAAACAAAACTTTAAATGATCTTCCACAAAGGGGAAATATGTTGGAGAGTGCTAGACTGGATAAATTTCTGCCAATTGTGCAGCTGTCAAGGGAAAAGGGTCCCTGTTACACACCAGGGTGGCACTTCTGCCTTACAGAATTTCATCTACCACAGTGATTAAAAACAGACTTAGGAGCCATTTTTCTTCACTGGGTCTTGGGTATGATCATTCAGTTTTTCTGAGATTCTCAGATCAGATAGCATCACTGCTCACGAGGGAGGGCATCCTGAGCTCTTCATAAACCATGGGATCTTCTCAGATCAGATAGCATCACTGCTCACGAGGGAGGGCATCCTGAACTCTTCATAAACCATGGGATCCTTATGCAAAAATGATATGGCTGGCATGCAAAGTTAGCAGTTGGCAGCCATGTTTTACCTTCTCCTGTGGCTTTGGCTGCTGGGCCATTACTGAAGATGGGAGGTACAAAGTTACAGAAAAGTATGGGGTCTTATTGTCTGTACCCTTTTCCCATCTGCTTTCTCCCTTTCTTGTTTTGCTGCAAGTTCTCTCTTGCTTCTCTCTTGGCTTAGTCTTCTACCATATCCTCCCCTACCAAAGACAAAAACTCCACATGGGATAAAGGTGGAAGAGAAGCATCTTTTCAGGTCTTGTTTCATTCCCCTTCTTTCTTGATCCAATGAATTAATGTAGAAAAATAATTACGGACAAAATGGGTTTGTTACACAGAGATGGGCATTTCTCTGTTCTCTTTTTGAGCTCCCAATGTGTTTCACAAAAGGAAACCATAGTCCTTTGAAAAATGTGCCTGGAAATTAAAATTAATTAGCTTGGAGACTACAAAGGACAAGAATGTGAACCGAGATGTTAGCTCCTTGAAACATTACAACGATCTGCATTCCTCTCTTTTGAGGTTCTTCACCACCCCTTGCACATCTTATTAGCTTATTTGGCAGGGATAAACAATTAGAAGAAGGAAGTAAAACCTCAAAACTTAAAAGCAAAATTGGGAAATCAGTAGAATGAAGAGAACTGAAACAGAACTGAAATAATCTCAGCAAATGTTAAAAGATCTGAGAATAAAGTGATTGCTAAAAAGGAATCAACATGATGCCAAGCAAACCACGGTGCTAGGGATATAATTCCATATGGGGCCACCATGCTCTCTCTTATTTTAAGAAAAATAGCCATTAAAAATAAATAAATCAGATTTTAATTTAATTATGCCCTGTGATGCAGCAGTGTTTGTTCATTTGCATCCCCCCTATTCACATGCAGAAGGGGCACCAAAAGGAATGTGGGGGTGAGGGCAGTACAATCTTCCTATTGTATAATTTATTTAATGACAATTTATGGTATTTGATTTCTCCACAATGGCACCACATGTCTATCTCATCATTAATTTCAGAATTGCGTTTTCAACATCTTTAGATAGACCTCCTTTAATTTTACAAGGGTCAAATGCCATCCATAAACGATTCTAATTTGATGTGCTTTTCATTGCCACTGACAGAGCAAATTGGAACCATATTAAAATATATAGATATGCAATGAAGTTTCACATCAGTTTGGTATGCGGTCATTTGCCACAATATTCTTTGCTTACTTTTTATTTGAAGTGAATTTTGATTCGAATAATAGAAAGGAAGGTATTAGTTATATTTTTCATTTCTATGGGTAAAGAGAATTGTAAGTAGGAAAACCAGTCATTAAATCCTTTCCTGCACCCATGGGAACAGAAACACTAGGACAATTCAAAGGGCAACCTGAACAAATTTCGACATGTTTTTTGGGTTTTCTAAAGTCATAATAAACATTCATCAGCATTGTAAGCAATGTTTTCTATTATGCACCCTTTCGTAAAGCAATTTTCTCTTATATAATGCTTTTTTGGGTAGGCAGTTTTCACCAGTATATGCTTTTGGGAAGCACTTTTTACACATTTTTGTAGACATCCATTGGCTCGAGAACTGTATTGCGAAATTCAGAGAAGTGGGAATTTCAAAGGATAGCTGTCTTGTGGTTCACTTCTGATTTTGGAAAGTGTGAATTAGGTAAATTCACCTTTAAATGTGCACCTGTATAACTTTCTCCCCTATCCCTGTCCCAGCCCTCAACATATTTTAAAAGTTTTCCTCATTATCTTTACAAAGCCTCCTTGTGTACTACTCGCATTTCTTTAGAATTGGGGGGGGGGGGAATTTTCAGGAAAAGTTTCAGAAAAGTTTCAGAAAACAAGCATTTTCTCATATGTGTGAGATAGAATATAAGTTATTATCATAGCTGCCAAGTTATCCCTTTTTTAAAGGGAAATTCCATTATGCTGAATAGGCTTCCTCACGAGAAAAGGGAAAACTTGGCAGCTATGGTTATTATATCTGAGAACAGACTCAAACACAGCCTTGATCATACATTTTATATCACCTGGAAGGCAGCAGCAGTGGATCTTTATGCACATGCATCCTCCCTTATAATCCATTTAATTTTGTATCACAACAGAAGCCAATGCACTGAAGTAGCTATGCAGTGAAGCAGCTGAAGAGACCTCACTGTGAATGCTTCTTAAGGTGTGAGCAGAACTTTGATTTAAAACAGCCTTGGCCCAGTATACCTGAAGGAGCATCTCCACCCCCATCATTCAACCTGGACACTGAGGTCCAGCTCCGAGGGCCTTCTGGTGGTTCCCTCACTGTGAGAAGTGAGGTCACAGGGAACCAGGCAGAGGGCCTTCTCGGTAGTGGCACCCGCCCTGTGGAACGCCCTCACATCGGAGGTCAAGGAGATAAACAACTGCCTGATATTTAGAAGACATCTGAAGGCAGCCCTGTTTAGGGAAGTTTTTAATGTTTAATGATGTATTGTGTTTTTAATATTCAATTGGGAGCTGCCCAGAGTGGCCAGATGGACAGGGTATAAATAATAAATTATTATTATTATTATTATTATTATTATTATTATTACCCATGATTACCATCTGTCCAGATTTTAATTTGCTCTGAACTAATTTTAAGATGTATTTTAATTAATTGCCTGTTTTGTGTTCTTTTGTTCTTTATATACTGTGTTAGTTTTATGATGTTAGCTGCCCTGAGCCCGGCTATGGCCGGGGAGGGTGGGGTACAAATAAAATATTATTATTATTATTATTATTATTATTATTATTATTATTATTATCAACAAAATGTGTGTACCACTTGATTGCAACAAATCCAGTTTGCATGAAATATTAAAACCATAAAAAAGGAAAAAGTTAATAACAAGTTATTACAAACATTGAAACGAGAATTAAAATTAATAGCGGGTTAAAGAGAGAGTATGACACCTCAACCTCTGTGTCTAGACAGGCTCGCCTAAACAAAGATAGGCAGGTACCAAGAAGAATACAGTGAAAGTGCCTGCTTGATGTCAATACAAATAGACTTAGAAACCCACTTCTTGCTCAATGGGTGGCGACACTGGACAGGGACACTTGCTCCCATGCTTATATTTGTGTTGACATCATAATCACAACTTGACTTTTATAAAATGCTCTTTGGCACAACTATTTTGATTCCCACATCTAGCTAGTTGTGCAAAAGCAATGCCGTGACAATGCAATGCAGCTCCAATGGGGAAGCAACCAAGAAGAAATGTATCTGCACTCACTCGTAGATTAGCAGGTCAAAAACAAGAAGCAGATTTGTCTTTACGTAAACAGTATTGATTATACATTTTGCATGATCTTATATGCAGACCAGACTAACATTTTATATGATTTTTATGAAAAAGCAACAAAATATGTTGTGCGGTACTCTGAAACATGATGTACTCGTATTGTACTGTGCAAGGCATTTCACATAAACAAGCCTTGCTATCCTTTGAAAAGTCTGTTTGGCTTTCCCTCATTAATTTTACAAAGCCTTCCTGTGTACTATTCTCATTTCTTTAGAATGGGGAAATTTTTCAGAAATATGGCTTTGCCATGGTTGGGCAAGAACAGTTCAGAAGTGGAACTCATCCTATAGACAGTTCTTCATTGCTAGAGCAGAGTAAACAGTAAATTAGTGGGAAATCTGTCAACATTTGCCTCATTTTTAAAGTGAAACCTGACTCAACTACATGCTTCATTCTTTTTCACATTTGCTTTCTACAAACATACCTGGGTTTATGCAGAATAAAGCTGTTGCAAACATTCAAAAAGCCCCCAGCCCCAAACTCATTCTGAATCAAAGTCATTTATGTGATATGTGAATAGTTTATTTCATGAACTGATTTGTCCCTGGAACCAAAAACACAGGGAGGAATTAAAAGTCATACTCCTCTGAATATTCAGTCACCACTTACATTTTTGCTTGCTAGATGCATGACCCCACCTTTCATACCTCAATGTGCTGTTGTGGCGGCCCTCTCCGGGGGGTTGGGGTAGGTGTAGGAAGCATGCAGGAGAGGAGAGGAGAGGGAGGAATCCTTGTTCTGGCTTTTGCTAGCACACTGGTTTAGTTGAATCCGGACTGCGGGATGGCAGCCAACTCAGTTTTACTCAGAGTAGAACCACTGATAGAGCACTATGACAGGTCTCCCGACTCAACCCTAAATGTGGTCACTTAGAAATTGGGTTCAATTGCATTGCCTCTAAATAAATTAGGTTTAGAATCACATCTTAAGTGTTACTTTTCCTGCAGCATCAGCCAAATGCCCAAAGCTGCCATGGTCACTTGCTGGCAGATAGGATGTGTTGTCCTGCTGTCTCAGTGATCTATTTCTGACTTCCATTAGCAGTCCAGCCCAGGAAGCACAGTGGTGAAAAATGTGCAGCTAGGGCATTGCACTTGGCTATGGCCTGTCTGGAAGCAACCCAAATACCCATCACTATGAGTTTTAGAAAGCCATTGATAAATCTGTCACCAAGGGCTTTTCAAAAATGTGTGTGCGTGCGCGTGCACAATTAACCACTAAGAATATGCTTTTGTGAGCCCACAATTGGATCAAATAGCAAAAAATATAAGATGAACAGAGCATGGTAATGAATACCTCTCTGAAATGGAAGTTGTGTTTTTTTTTAGAGAGCAGATAGATTTGTGACAATCAAGTGACAAAATTTGTAAATGATGTCAGGTATTTTATGATTAATAAACATAAAGCAGACTATAAGGGTATCCAGAAGGATCCTGTGACATGGGCAAGGTGATAAGGATTTAGTAGGAAAAGGATGCTGAAAGTGAAGTTGTGGGGAGGAAAAACTGTGATAGGCATAACTTATATGCAGGTGGTGCTTATATCCATGTGCTGCTCTGGTTTGCCAGAAGCGGCTTTGTCATGCTGGCCACATGACCTGGAAGCTATACGCTGGCTCCCTCGGCCAATAATGCGAGATGAGTGCGCAACCCCAGAGTCGGTCACGACTGGACCTAATGGTCAGGGGTCCCTTTACCTTTAGCTTATATGCAGGTGGTAATCAATGTGAATTAATTCACAGGATGCAGTCGGATTACCTACTCTACATCTGTATTTCAGAGTGTGCAAGGTCAAATCTGTGCCATATGTGCAAGAAAATGAGGTCATAAAACAAATTCTGCCACTTGAAATTGGTTCACTTTTTTTTTTAAAAAAAATTCTTCCCTTTTTAAACAATTTGCAAACTAAAACACAGCCATCCTCCAAATTTTTCATAGGGGTTCTCCAGCAAGTAATAGGTATGCATATACTAGAGGAAAGTGTGCATTAAATTGCATACAGTGAAAATCAGAAACAAAAATGCATTAGATTAGAGAAAATTACTTTGCAAAAAATATGTATATTAGGCAAAACTTTACACATAAGGTGCACAGCAGGAGAAATTTGGTGATTACTTTTCAAAATGATATTTTTTAAAATCACAAACTGATGTGGAGAAGTGAACTTAATTCTGGATAAATAAGAAACTCAGAGCAACCCAAGCTGACAAACTAGCAAGCCTGGGCTCTGGAACCTCTCATTTCAGAAACTAAGCACTATGCTGCTATACTTCTTTCTTCGTCTGGTTATAAATTCTCTCGCTATCCACAGCAAATATTTTTGATTACGCAGTGCACCCTTAATTAACATGCACATACATGCAGATGAGGGCTCTCCTGGCACAAATATAAAGGTGTTTAGTGATTTATGATTTTAATCGGGTCAGCTACTGCTGATATGGGGGAGAGAAATAATTAGCATGCTGTTTGTATATACAAAACCACATGGTCCCTCTCCTTGGAGAGGTTGCTTTCCGCAGAGTTTCTCATTTCCAGTTGACTTTACTTTCTTGAAGTGTTAGGGTGGGGCAGGACTGGTACACTAGTTCTTATTTTTGCACTTATTCTATCCTGGAAGACTTTCTTGTTGATTACAGACAACCTTTCCCCTATCTCATATATGAATTCCTAAAACTGAAGGTTGTGGAGCAGATTGCTATACTGTTAGAAATCAGAGATGTTCCAAGATTAGGGTTGCCAGACTCAATAGAGGACAGGACTTCTGTGCCTTTCATTGCCCTGCTCTCTTTTGAGTCTGGAAACCTTAAAGAGAAACCAGCAGACCCTTTGCTTGGAAATTAAACAAAGGGTCTGCTGGTTTCTCTTTAAGGTTTCCAGACGCAAAAGAGAGCAGGGCAATTAAAGGCACAGATGTCCTGTCCTCTATTGAGTCTGGCAACCCTATAAGCAGAGCTACACAGAAAAAAGAAGGAAGCCAGGACAAGACTTGCACACTATTAGTACACCATCAGTCCAAATGGTAACTGCTAGGAGTGCGTGTCATCTCTCTGTGTACCCTAAATAATTAGGAGAATGAAAGATAAGATAATGAAATGTTCTGATTTTGAATATTGTGTATTTTTAATGTATGTTTGTCTGTATTTTTTGTGATATAAAATAAATCTTTATAAAAATTAAAAAAAAAGAAGAAGTCCTGTCCTCTATTGAGTCTGGCAACCCTATCCAAGATATTAAGACCACTTTTCTCCATTATACTTTCTCCTTAATATTGAGTAGCCAGTGGTTTCTACATTATATTCAGTGCTGGGTTTCTCCTCCACTTAAATTATATAATGCTAATATACACAGCATTATTATATAAGAATGTATTCACTTAATTTACATTGTTTGTATGCCACTTGCTTACTTTACAATCTGCAGTAAGACCATATTCCATATTCCATTACCACTTTTGATATCTCCCCCCCCCTTTGCCCACATTTTTAGAAGTATACAGAGGCTTTTGCTTCACTTGGTAAATGCATGGGTGGTTAATTTAGCCCTTTGATCAGCCCTTCAACAGATGCTGAACAGGGTTTGCCGAGGAACAGGGTGAGAGAAAGAGTGAGAGTCATTCTAAAAGGAATGACATTTCATGCACTATACCCAATTACATCTCATAACCATTGCTACAACTTATTAAAACCTAGATGCTGTGGTTTGCTTAGGACAGCTGAATATCTGAGGATGAGATAGCATATGTCAAAGACAATCTATCCTTTTTTGCCTTCTGCAGATAGCAAGTTTCATAAATAATCTAGCTCAAGATACCCCTTATTAATACTATCTAGGCTAGTTTTTTTGTCCTTGACTTCAGCTTAGCTGCCAATTAGTGTGAATTACCAGGATGTAAAACTAGCAAAATTATACTTGGTTTAGAGGAAATCACAATATATGAACATCGTTGGGACATAATTACAAGAAGTCCATAGTAAAAAGTCTTAAATAATATAGTTCAGTTGTAAACAGGTCTGTATAGGGGGGACGGGTACAGGGCAAGGACCAGATCACTTTTCAAAATCTATCAGTGTCCAGATTCATTTCCACAAAAGTTAACTGACAGTGCAGTTGACGGTAAGCATTCACTAGCGGCCATGAGTTGTGTCAAATTGTGCCTCTTCACTCACAGAAGGCTTTTTAACCCATTGAGGTTTTCTATGAACAGGAAGTGGTAATGTGATTTTGGGAGGCCCATTACCCCCTCCTTTTGTCACCCTCTCCTCTTAAATTTCCTCCAGAGCAGCATGGGAGGTAGTGCAGAGGGTAGAAGAAGAAAGGGGGAATTCCCTTCCTCTTTTAGCTACGGGAGAAAAGACTATTCTATGAGTGGTGGGACACAAAGGGATAAACCCATAATACCAAAAGTGGAAACAAAACAAAACATACCCAGTTTTGAATATTCAAATATTCAAAATATTCAAACATATTCAGCATATATTGATGAGTTATATATAACATTGACCATGACTCCCTAAAACAAGCATTTTCTCATATTTGTATATGAGAATGTTATAATATCTTAACATAAGGTAAAGGTAAAGGGATCCCTGACCATTAAGTCCAGTCGTGACCGACTCTGGGGTTGCACCGCTCATCTCGCATTACTGGCTTAGGGAGCCGGCGTACAGCTTCCAGGTCATGTAGCCAGCATGACAAAGCCGCTTCTGGAGAACCAGAGCAGCACACGGAAATGCCGTTTACCTTCCCGCTGTAGCGGTCCCTATTTATCTACTTGCACTTTGACGTGCTTTCGAACTGCTAGGTTGGCAGGAGCTGGGACCACCCAGCAACGGGAGCTCACCCCGTCGCAGGGATTTGAACCGCCAACCTTCTGATCGGCAAACCCTAGGCTCTGTGGTTTAACCCACAGTGCCACCCGCATTTATATCTGAGGACAAACTCAAACACAACCCTGGTCCTACATTTTACATCACCTGGGAGGCAGCAGGAGTGGGCTTCATACACATGCATCCTCCCTTATAATCCATTTACTTTTGGATCACAACAGAAGTCAATGCACTGAAGAAGCTATGCACTGAAGAAGCTGTGGATGCTTTTTAATGTGCGAGCAGGACGTTCATTTGCTCTTTTCTTATTTTTATTTTACAAAACTTACATGCCACTTGATTGCAATAAAGCCTCTCCAGGCATGTCAAACTTGCGGCCCTCCAGATGTTTTGGACTACAATTCCCATCTTCCCCAACCACTGGTCCTGCTAGCTAGGGATCATGGGAGTTGTAGGCCAAAACATCTGGAGGGCCGCAAGTTTGACATGCCTGCAAGTCTAAGCAATTTGCACAGAATATTAAAATGATCAATAAAGAAAGAGTTCAGTACAAATTATTACTAACATGGAAAAGGTAATTTAAATTACCAGTAGAGTAAAAAGAGATTAAGACACTTCAACTTCTATGTTTCTGGACAGGCTAGCCTAAACAAAAATGTTTTAGTCAGGGGCCAAAAAGAATACAGTGAAAGCATCTGCCTGATGTCAATAGACAGGGAGTTCCACCATGCAAAGGCTACAGTTCTCATCAAAAGTTACATGCTCACTGAGGCCTGGCACAGTCAGCCACTTGTGAACTGGCCCTAAGATTTAACAACCTAGAAAACCTACACCTGCATATTTGGTTTTTCCAAGTGCTTCTCCACTTTCCTACATCTGTGCACACGTACTTTTTTTCATGTCTTGGGTTCATTCTCTGTTAAGAACTGCCACACTATCTGAATGGGAAATTCAGCTTAGCTTCAAGACTGCTGTATCTGTTAATTTAACCTTCAGTTATGGGAGAAAGAACCTTCATAAGCACATCAGTAAAGAGGAGGAGCTGATGTGGCAGAAATATGCTAATGTAAGTCTTCTGTCCATGAACTTGTTCACCGGAAGTCAACGCTGATGCATTTGCATTAATCCTGGGCACTCTCCATAGATCTTAATTTGTCCACAGAGCACTACTAAGTTCCTTTGTTCATCATTTTCTCCGCTCCCTATGAAGCTAAGTTCATTCTGCGAGCAATATTGATGCAACCAGGTTAATAACTATTGATGTAGCTATGCTAATAACCATCTTGCTGTCCATGGATCAGTGTCCTCCCCTCTGCCCATAGAGTGGACAAGTCCCACTTAATCATGGTTTCCCTATGTCCATGGATCTCAATTTACCCTGTGAACCTCTAATCATTCTGAATAGCTAATCACCGTAATTTCTCACTGTCCGAGGCTGTAAGCTCATCCTATGTACTGCTCTGGCGTCCTTGTTAATCATTTTAATCTCTCGCTGCTCATGAACTGTGAAATGTGTTGACTGCTCTAATGCCTTGCAGTCTAGAAACACAGGTCTCAAATCTCTCGCTATATACATCCCATGAAATGGATCTGGGAACCAACGAACTCTTCAGCCTAAAAAGTATTTAAGCTCTACATTTTGACAGAGCCAAGTCTATTGATTTTCACGACCCTTGTGCATACTATTTATTGTATTCCCTCTAAAACTTTGAGGGGGGGGTAATGTAACATCTCAGGGTACTTTTTCCAGTTTTCATATTGAGCTAAACAGTGCAATGGTAGCCGTGTCTATTCAGAAAGAAGTTCTGGCCTGTGAAGGTGATGGGAGAAAGTAAGGATCTGTGGCCCACCACCCATCTTCATCCCAATATACATGGCAGGCCAAGATCTGTTACTCTGGAGGATAGGACCTGAACCAATGGGTTCAAGTTACAAGAAAAGGGAAGAACTTCCACATGGTACAAGGAGTTGTATCAAAAAGATAGCATTTTCTTTAAAATGAAGCTAGGGTTCCTGCACTCCTTTCGATGGCAAAATTTCCATTTCAGTATGTGATGTGCAACTAGGGATATGGCAGAATTATCTCTCTCATCTACAATCTGGTCTGGAACTATGCTTTCTGTTTGAGCTGGAAACATTTATGGAACAGACCCAGGACCTACTCTTTTCTGCTGAGTTTCAAGACTATTCCAGACATTGGTGATTGATGGATGCCTAGAATGTCCTCAAGTTCAATTATGAGCATTTATCATGATAGAAAATACATTCACACAGCAAGCAAGTGATGGTATCAGCAGGGTAGCCCAGAATGGATTGTGGCATCGATTGTGGATGCCACAAACCACTCCGCAATTTGCACAGAGTGGGATAGATCCATTCTTTTTCCCCATCAAAACATTTTATAGGGCAACCTTGCCATTCTTCTAATCCTTAGGAACAGCAGCAAAATTAATTGTGGGTGGTGTCTAATGACAGTTACACCAGAGCAGATTTAAAGGAAGTGTAGGGGGCATGCAGTGAGAAGAGAGGAGAAATGACGTTGCAGTTAAAAGCCATTGCAGTAGTGTAACTACAGTCGTACCTCGGGTTGCGAACACCTCGGGTTACGAACACCTCGGGTTACAAACTGCGCAAACCCGGAAGTATTCTTACTGCGCGCGCGCAGAAGCGCTGCGCGCATTTGCGCATGCGCAAAGCGCGAAAATAGCAAAAATAGCGCTTTGCGCATGCGCAAAATGGCGTTTTCGGGTTACGAACTTTTCGGGTTACGAACTGCGACCCAAAATGGATCGCGTTCGTAACCCGAGGTACCACTGTACTTAGTTGGATATTGCCTTGTATGTGTAACAATGAACTTTAATGACAGATCATAAGAAATCCAAATTATTAGCACGGCAGATGTATAAAATGTTAGCACAGAGCCTGGTACTCCCTTGACTGAAAATGTTCAGTTCCATCCCCTGAACAGAATTGCAGTGTAGACCTTGATTTGATACACTGTAAATTTGATACATGACCTGGAAGCTATATGCCGGCTCCCTTGGCCAATAATGCGAGATGAGCGCGCAACCCCAGAGTCGGTCACGACTGGACCTAATGGTCAGGGGTCCCTTTACCTTTACCTTTAAGGGACCCAGGTGGTGCTATGAGTTAAACCACTGAGCCTAGGGCTTGCTGATCAGAAGGTTGGCGGTTCGAATCCCTGTGACGGCTCGGTCCCAGCTTCTGCCAACCTAGCAGTTCGAAAGCACCTCAAAATGCAAGTAGATAAGTAGGAAACGCTACAGCGGGAAAGTAAACGGCGTTTCCGTGTGCTGCTCTGGTTCGCCAGAAGTGGCATTGTCATGCTGGCCACATGACCTGGAAGCTATACGCTGGCTCCCTCGGCCAATAATGTGAGCTGAGTGCGCAACCCCAGAGTCGGTCACGACATGACCTAATGGTCAGGGGTCCCTTTACCTTTACCTTTAAAATCAAATATAAGTTGAAGTGGAGGTATGTGCTGTTCCCTTCTCAATATGTGGTCTGGTACATTTAACAAGCACTTTAAAACTGTTAGTGCTTCATTCTATAACATCCTGGATAACCACAAGATAATATTGCATTATGATGATTAAGAAGATCCACTGCTCTACATCACACCCCCAGGACCAAATTTTTCAATGTGGTTGAAACAAAGAAGGATTGTCAAAGTGAAATATCACTTCAAAACAAATGAATGGGCAGCTAAAATGGCAAATGCAATTCAATGCAATATAAACAGCTGTAAAGTAATGCACACTGGAAACTTATGGAGTCTGATTTAGCAGTAACTGACCAAGCAGTTATTCAGTCCCAATTAACGTTCTCTTCTCCAGACTCTAGACCTGTGGTTCCCAATGTGGGGCACATGCCCCAAGGGGGGGGCAATTTGATCTTTAAGGGGGGCAATTTGAGAATGAGTTATGAACAGTGAATGGCCTTTTAGGCTTCGTCCATGTGAATAGGAGGTCACTTTTTGAATAATAAGAGTTATATGTCATGGGGAGGGGGGTGGCATCAGGATTTTAGAGATGCTTAGGTGGGGCACAGCCAAAAAAATGTTGGGAACCATTGCTCTAGACTCTTTCACACCAATGCCAATCAGGTATACAGAATTGATGAATGCACCATTCGTCTATGAGGAAGCACTATTCAGAATTTTCACTTACCATGCATGGAAGGTGGCCGTGGGCAGCATTCTGTTATCTTTACCCTATGGCTTGAGTCGCCGGTGTAATGCCTCCAGGCACACAAGTGCATGCCCACAGGGTTCCCTCCTCTTCCCCTCCAGCTGTTGAGACAGAGCTTTAAAGAAGCATTCTCTTGCAGCCAATATAAATGTCTTTCATGTGGACAGGCTTGTAGGGTGCGTGCATGTGCTAACAACAGTTTCTCTGGGTTTGCAACAGTGCTTGTGGACCTAAAAAGGTTGGCAACCCTACTCCTATGTCAGCCCAGGTAAGTTGTTTGATAAGGGAAATGAAGAAATGCCAACAATGGTATGTTTAGGTCTAATGAGACACACAGCCATTGGGTTCATCTTTTCAAGTGAATGAAAGCACTTATCAAAGAGAGGAATGGTTTGATCAGACCGTGGTTTGCAAAAGTATTATGGGACTGCATCACTCCTAGTCAGTCAGTTGTCAGTCAATGGACATTTCAAACCATCTTCAATATTATTTTGGAGGCAAAGAGGGGAAGGACAAATTCCCAGTGGGTGCCCAATTAATTTCCAAAAGGCACTTGATTTTGCGATTCACAGTTTTATTAAACAACTTGGTAAACTTGCTTTGGGCTTCATGGTTCCCTATTCCCAACCACAATTCTTATATTGGCTCGAGAGTTTAGCTTAATAAACAAGAAGCTGCTAGTTTTATTAAAAGTGGCATATGTTCTGATGTGATGAGCAGAGCATGGCTGTGTCATCTGGGAATACGAACTACTTCCAGTCTCAGGCACAAAAACATTATTATTTCCCACCTAAATGCTAAGACAACTGTCTGCTTTTTTAAAGATTCAGAGGATTGGAACACTAGTATCCTGGAAAATTAAAAATAGCAACCTTTTCTGGAAGGGGTGTGCTATAGAAAGTGTATGCTAGTAAGATCTGTTCTAGAGGGGGTTGAACTCCTGCTTATGGGCTATAGCTTTAGGATATTTACAAATGTTCAAGCAACATCTGTGGCTAGGGAAGGGATGAAAATTGGTTCCATGCACATTTAATGTAAACCTCCCTAATTTAACCTCCTAAAACAATGCCAGAACTGAAACATAGTTATGCTTTGAAGTTCACATTTCCCTGAATTTTTCAGTGCACTTCGCCAACCCCAAAAATGTGCATATTCGTTAACATAATGTACAACAATGCTTTATAGTAGAGAAAAATTGCTTGCAATAAAATGTGTATATTAGGTAAAACTGCATATGAAAATATGTATCAGGAGAAATGCACACCATAATGCTGATGAATTTTTGTGAGTGAGCTGAACTTAAAACTGGAACAATGAGAAACTGAGGGGAACCAAACTTGACAGGTTTATTCATCCTTACCAGTGACTTGGAGTCCCTTTCTCCAACTTCAGTTGATGCACCAACTGCAATGCCTCCTGGGGAAAAAAACCCCATAGCTGTTACAGATATAAGTAGACTTTGAAGGCAAATCTTGAAGGACAATTTAACCTTCAAATATCCTTCATCTCATGGAGCACTGTTGCTTTTGTTTACAAAGTGATTGTTTCCTCTTCTAAAGCATATTAGATAATAAAAAGCAACAAACTATGACTAAATTGCAGCAATTACCACCCATAGCAAAAAATGTGGATAAAGTAAAACTTTAGAAGAGAGGGGGTATATTTTTCTTATATACAAGTTGCAAAAGTCATGGAAGCCAAAGTGACATGACATTGGAGAGACATGGTTGTAAATGTGCTATTCTTTATGAATCATAATTGTGAAGCAGTCTAATATTGAAATAGCTTAGAACTGTAATTTAATTCATTGGACCTTCTGATGGCTTGCAGCAGAAATCTAGTGGCTGAATGCACACACAGTTTTTGACATAAATGAATACACATAAGAATTAAATTAGGTTACTTCTGATTTTTATTCTGTAATATTTGCAGAGCTTAGCAATGGGGCAGGGGGTCAAGATACAGTTGTGACAGTTCTTTAGAGAAGACAGCTGTTAAAATGATGTAACAATAATAGTGCTAATAAATATTTTAGTGACTAATAAGATCCACTGCAATGAAGCATACATGTTGCATTATATAATAAGAAAGTCCTGGCCTGTCCTTGGTTCCTTGTGCAAGACACACCCTTCTGTTTTGGTTGACTACTTTTGGTCAGTGTGGACACTTGTTATCAATAACTTAAATGGACAGCTTGTCAACAGAATGGACTTACAAGTAGTTCTAGCAGAAAAAAACCTTGGTATGTTGAGCAGTTAATGCTCAAGGTTTAAAGATAAAGCCCCAACTCAGCTTAATCCATTCCCAATTGCCAATTCCAGCTGCAACTTGGAACATCCTCAAATCAGGGGATAAAGCAGAAGAGTGGATCATCTGACTTAAGAGACTGAAGAGATTTTCTACCTGCAAATCCATTAACTGCTTGTGTCTGCCTTTGGATTTGATACCGCATGGTTGTGTTTCAATCCCTGCTTAAAAGCAGTGACTTGCTCGTTATCCAACTTCTCTTTCTAAGTTTGTCTCCCATTTCTCCTCTCCACCTCCAGAGAACCACATGAAATCAAATGATTCGTGCCGACCCCAGTTTCCCATTTTTATTTTTACTATTTATTTATTAAAATAGTTATGGGCAATGACCACCCAAAGCAGCTTACAAGAGTAAAATACAAGATAAAACCAACCCGGGGTGTGTGTGTGATAAATGAAAGCTGTATTTTATAACAAGCAAATACAGTAATACATAATTTTATCATAATGAGCAATCAATTGAGTTTTCTGATACTACCAGTTCCTCTTGATAAACATGGAAAAGAAGTCATGATCACTCAGTATTTTTCTGAATGAAAAATAGTAACAGAGGACTGCTTCTTCACGTCAAGAGTAACACTCCAGATCATACATTTTGATACACCTCGCTGGGCCATTGACCAAGGCTAATGGTGGATCCCTTGTAAATGTCTCTTAAGTGTCCCAAGGAGAGTTTAATTCTCTTTGATTAATTGGCTAATATCCATACGAATCCTTTTCTTGGCACCCAATGTAAAAATTGCTAGTTTTGTACAAGATTTTGTATGTCTTCATTGCCTGTGAAAACTCTGTGTAATCCCCCCACCCATGGAGCTGAGGCTCATGGTCTACATAAAGATGCTTCACTCTCATATGAGTTATTGACTAACTTTAGGATTTATCCCCAGCATAATGACTAGGTAGACAATATTGCTTTATTCCCTTGTCATGCTACTCATAATTTATCTTTTGTTTTCTTAATTATTTAATAAATTGCTCAGGGTTGCATCCAATAGTGGCTCTGTGCTGTCAGAAACACTTCTACTTGTGAAAGGCAAGGCACTTGTTTTTTACCAATTCCTTCAATGCAATCCGCTACCCAAGCTTCTTCTGGCATAGAGGAGAGCTGCAATTCCTCAACATTCTCATTCTTCGTGACAGCGAGAGAGCTATCGTTTTGGGAGTGGGACACAGCTACAATGTCCCCAGACACCTCACCCAACAACCTCTCTGCCTCTCTCAGCTTCTCTAGGTCAGCCACTTTGGCCTTAGGGGAACAAATTTGTTCTCAGAGAGCCAGGAGTGCATGTCAGTGAGAAGACACCCGTGACTTCTTTTCAGAAGGAAGATGTGACAAACAGTGCAATACAATTTCTACCTAATGGGAAAGACAAAACAGAAACTTATTAACAAGTGTGTGTGTGTGTGTGTGTGTGTGTGTGTGTGTGTGTGTGTTATTTCCATAGGTAATTTCAAACATAGGATAATTCAAATAGCTGCAAGTTGTGACTGTGTTAGAACAGAAGCAAGCTGCTAATTCAGTTTATGCACAACATTTGCATTTCTTCAACCCCGTTTGATCATTTCATGTTCTTTTCCACGACACTTAGAGAACTTATTTATATTATTTGTCTTGATTCATTTCCTGGGAATTAAGGCACAAAATCACAATCAAGGCATTACTGAACCACATGATTCTCCCAACTAATATGAATTTTGGTTTGTTCATTTGACCATCCATATTTTTGGGCAGTGACCAGGAGAACATTGCTTGTAAAGTTGACAAAAACAGTGAACTTTGTGTCTACATTGCAGTATATAAATTGGGCAGATGTGAAGCCTATTTATCCATACATGCTTCACTGCTTATATGCGCTGTATCTCAAGGGTAGGTTAATGTTTTCATTTTATCCAGGATGGCTTTTCCAGCATATCTGATCCTGGTGGTCTTAGAATGAAAATACTCTGTTCTCAGGCTACAGAACTGCAGGTTTCCAAATTACTGAATAATTGCAAAATCTGTTAATGCCTCCAGATCATTGTATTTTATTTGCCCCACTGCCATTTCAACCATTATTGGACCCATTTGGTGCCTTCCCTAATTGCCATGCGATCCCTGGAGCAGTAATAACTCACTGAATTATATTGGGGGCTGTGGAAGAAGGAGCATTAAGGGAGGGGTGGGTCTTGATTTGTGTACAAAAAGAGCTGCTTTCCAAAGGTCATACTCAGAAGTCCAAGTTTCAGTGGAGATTCAGGAAAGAAAGTTAAGCTTTGTTGATTCTTACTAGGTTTATGCTATCAAGAATGTCTTCAGTTTGAAAGAATGTAAGTACAAACAAACACTGTTTTCCACTGTGTTGTAGTCAATGATCAAGGTAAGGGGACAGGTCGAATCCATTCCACAGAAAGCTCTTCATCTGGAAACACCCCAAACTGGCAAAATGTATCTAGATATGGAAGCACTCTTTCCTTTCCCCCAAATTATTATTAATCATTGAGAGGGAGAGATCCAAGTTTCCTGTGAGAAAAGTTCTACACGTAGAATGCTCCTGCCAGAGGAGTGGGTGGGAAATGACACACCAATCAGAGGAAGGGAGTGGTGGTGTTTTTGTCAGTTTCTCCTTCCCTCTGCAGTCCCCTGCATATCCTAAAAATACTCTGGAGGGTTGGGGTGGCTATCTGGAATAGTTCAAGAGATGGAGCAAAGGAAAGAAAGAAACCAGCCAAAATTGCTTCCCCTTTCCCTCCTCCAGCAAGAAACTCTGCTGGATTTCAGTCCTGTCTGCAAATGGAAGGAGAGTCTGGATCCAGTATAAGGTTCTGGAGTACAGGATTTTATATAACCCAGTCTCTTACAGCCTAGAAAGTGCCTCCTTACATTGAGCTTATTTTTACAATATTATCCTGAGAACAATATAACCCATACCTCTCTTAACATATCCTGTGAGGAAGCAGAGATGAAATATGTTGCAAACAACAGCAAGGCCACTATTTTTGAAGTGGTTGGAATTCACATTTCTGGCAAACAATTGAAATCAAGAAAACGAGCCAAGATAGTAAGCAAGTATGTTGATTGAAAAACAATTTGTGACTCATTGTCCATGTAAACAGTACTTTAGAAAATACAGATCGGAAGCATTTTTTTTTTAATGCACAAAATCTCAATCAGTTTTTCTTCAAAGATTAAGCATATGAAGCAAGTTTATACATGGGTGCATGTATTGAGGGAAAGGATATTATATTTATACGTTTTAGATTATAAAATGATAACATTCATTTACAAATATGCAAAGATATCTTCACAATTAGCAGTTATTTTGTAGGTACTAGGTACAGCATGCAACTTCCATATTTGCTTTCATTTTTTTAAAAGTTTCATTTAACTCTGCCTGTCTGCTCAAACCTCACAGGCAAGCCATAGCAAGGTCCAGGATATGTGTAGGGCAACCTGCCTGTTGGGTCCATGGCTTGGCAGCAGGAGGAAATTCCACCATGATTAGAAATCCTAGCATTCACAATCTGTCAACAATGCCCCTGCCTTCTTTTCAAATTAATTTACTGTTCTGGAATCCTGAGTTCATGTTTGCTTAGCACCCCGTATTAGATTCCTGTTGTTTGTTGATGGATTTTTATCGTAAAGTGTGGAGCCCTTTGGTAAAAGGAAAAGATGCATAGAATCATAGAGTTGGAAGAGACCACAAGGGCCATCCAGTCCAACCCCCTGCCAAGCAGGTTTATGGAATGTAAAATCAGTGGAAAGTAAAATCAGTGGAAAAACAAAAATTAAAAGGATCCTCAGTCATCAACAGCATTATTTTTAATGAAATCCAGTACATTCAATGAGGATCAAGGTTGCTGTTTAAAAGTTTATCCCCACAAAACGGATGCATATAATAAATTTTTTTCGTTTGCATCCATTTGGAAACTATTCAATCCTCTTACATCAGTTCAGGGAAAAGTGATGCAAAGTGTAGCAGCATTAGTCAGTGCAGAAACAGCACATTCCAATATAAATAAATAATCTAAATATAGATACGCACAGAAATAGCCAGCAAGTTCACTGTTGTAGCAGCTTTCAGTATCTTTTTAAAGCTATGTCATTGAAGCAAGGATCTCATTTTCTGTAAAATACCATAAACATATATGGGGCTTTATGATTATGATAGCGATGGTTGTTTATTAATATTATTAGTCTACAGTTGGCAAAGTATGTGTGAGTCCTGTGCACATTGTAGTTCTGTGCTGTACTGGTTTAGAAATTATTCCTCCTACTAAAGTGCTGATTGAAGATGTTCTTTTCACAAGACTTGCTTAGAGCATGATCTTTTTAATCCTATTAAATGTTAAATCACTGGGGTTTTTTAAAGTAATCAATGAGTGCCACCCATTTTGCTTCTCAGGTTGAAAATTCTGCATTCAGGGGTACTAAATATGAAGGTGGGGGATATAACAATCACAATTTCCATTCCAATTAATTGCCATTATTTCCTTTCTCTCCCTTTTGGAGGGAAGGAGTTTCTTTTCTCGGGGAAGATTCACATGGGTAACCCCATCAATTTTGGCACCATGTATGGAATGGAATGCTAACTGCCCTGCTCACTGAGAATTTAATTTGCTAGTCCTATACACAATCTTGACTGTGGCCTCTTTCAGAGACAGGCAGTAAATGTAAACCGGCGATTTGAAAGATGACACAAATTGCAGCCTAATTGCTAGGAGTTGGCAGGAGGAAGGGGAGGCAGGAAACTTTGAAAATAATTTTGATTTCTGGGCTCTATAACTTAAAAGGAAGTTGCTGGCGTAATTTTAGTTCATTTGCAGATCTTCTGAGCTTGTTTCACCTAAGTGAGTTTAATTTTTTTTTGCCCCCACCTGCCACTAAGCTGCTTTGATAAAAGTAATTGCAACATTTATGCATAATTGCCGGGTGGTGAATATCTTAAAAGATTTTACTTTGCAGGCATTTGATTTTTTTTTTAAAAAGAAACCTTGAGGAGAAGGGGGGAGGAATATATTTCAGCCATCATTATTTCTTGCTCCTGTCCTTCCCCACCCCATGTGGCACTTCCTCCTACTAAACATGTATTAACTTGCTTCTCTTAATTTTAATCCTTATCTTTACAAGGAACATAATCCACAGGGGGGCTTTTCTGTGACTGAGCTAGAACTTTTCAATTAAAAGTGTCCAGTGGCTAGGATTGCAGAGACAAAAAATCCAAACAGCTAAAAGCAAGGGGCATTCATGAGCACCACAGAAATTCACAGCTGGGTAAACAAAATGAATATTTCTACATGTGGCTTGATGATTTAGATTTCACCTTTTAAATCCCACAGCTTTTAATTGTGCTGAATAACTTTACTGAGAAGGGCAGGTATATTTGCAATTCTTCTTCTTTTGTTTATGGTCCAGCACTATCTAAAGAAATGCAGAAATAAGATCCTTCACCACCGTATTTTTGGTTGTGTTAGTGTTTTCCATTAGCCTACAAAGTTTAAGGATTTTGAAGCAGGAGCCTTAAGAGATGATGCAAAACACAAACAAGAAATCTCTTTGCTAGATGGCAGAGGGTGTAGGTCTAAAAAAAGCTTGCTTCAGGGTCTAGGAAGCAAGAGGATCTGAATTATTCCAAAATCATCACTTTGTACTCATGCTGAAAGTTAAAAAAACAACAACAACAGTAGCACATCTGGGCAAGTACATACAACACAATAAACACAAAAACTTACTGATCTCTAGGAAACATTTGCTCACTTCCTTGGTGCATTCAAGGGCCTTCTAGTGAAATTGCCTTCCCAAACCAGATGTTGAATTCTATGATTAGATGATTAAGAAAGCATAACACTGGCATAATTACGGTGATAAAACAAAATAAGCTGGGGAAGTCACCTGGATCAGGTGGGCTATCCTCGATGTACTACAAAGTTTTCCAAGGAATATTGGCACAACCTCTGATGGGAGTAATGAACCAAATCCTTCAGGGAGAAGAAATTTCACCTTCATGGGGAAAGGCAATTATAACATTAATTCCAAAGCAAGACCAAAGAATTTTACACCCAAAAAAACTTTAGACCAATATCCCTATTGAATGATTAAAATTATTTGTGAATGTCATGGCAAATAGAATGAAGGAGGTGCTGAACGAACAAGGTAATCCATAAAGATCAAGCAGGCTTTCTGACATCCAGACAGATTAAAAATAACATCAGAAACATTCCGAATATAATTGAGTATTTGGGGGGGAAAGGTCAGAGTAGCAAGCAACACTGTTATTTCTAAATGCTGAAAAGGCTTTCAATAAGGTTTCATGGGCCTTCAAGATAAAGACTTTAGAGCAGATGGACTTTGGGACTACATTTATGAATGGAATCAAGTCAATATACAGAGAACAGAAAGCAAATATAATTATTAATGATAACATCACTGAAGAATTTCAAATTTAAAAAGGTATAAGACAAGGATTCCCCTTATCCCCATTACTATTTAACCTGGAATTGGAAGTATTGGCAAGAAAGATAGGGAAGGAAGAGAGAATAAAAGGCACATGAATAGGACAGAGAACATATAAACTTAAAATATTCATGAACAATGCAGTCATTAAAGTAGAGAATCCTTTGGAAAGCCTACCAATAACTTTGGAATTTATTACAACATTTGGTAGTTTGGTGAGATTTTACATCAATAAATATAAAACCAAAATGTTATCACAGAATTTAAACAATCAGATAAAGGAAAGACTAGAAATCAATTTAGGAAATAAGGTAGACAAGAAAGTAAAATACATAGGTGTGTGGATCACACCCAAAAAATTAAACTTATTTCAAGACAATTATAATAGCATATGAACGGAAATGACAAAAGAGCTTCAAAAATGGGAGTGACTGAACTTATCCCTTCTGGGCAAGATATTAGTAATCAAAATGAATGTCCTCCCTAAAATGATTTTTCTGTTTCAATCATTACCACTAATATTCAACTCTAGTTGCTTCATACAATGGAAAAAAGACATACAAAAATTTCTATGGCAAAAGAAAAAAAACCAAGGATCAAATATAAAACATTAACAAATTTCCGGCTATGTCATGAACCCAATGGCGGGAGCTCCTCGCTACTGTGGAGGGCAGCGAAGAGGTTCAGGCAGGGGAAAGCCATTATTTATGAGGCACAAATCCTGGCAATGTTCTCCAGTGGGGTCTGGGGAGCTCACTGCATTCCGCTGTGCTGCTCAAGCCCAACTTGAAAGGCAGAGTGGGTGCAACCTGGGACTGTGTCCCTGCCATGGACAAGCCTCCATCTCCAGCATGATTTGTAGTAGGTTCCTCCATAATTTGGACAATTGGCATTAATCAAGAGGCATTCCTGGACTGACATATGCTAATGGGCTGCAATCAGTCAGCTGCCAAAATGACTGGATTTGGCTCCTTGAAGGTATCTGAATGTTTTATTTGAAACCTTACAACAGCTGGGAAACGAAGGGGGGGGGGACAAGGTGCTTTGTGCTTTCTTTTGGTTTTCAAATGGTCTCCTTTCTTCTTGAGAGCCAGTGTGGTGTAGTGGTTAAGAGTGGTAGACTCTAATCTGGGGAACCGGGTACGCGTCTCCGCTCCTCCATATGCAGCTGCTGGGTGACCTTGGGCTAGTCACACTTCTTTGAAGTCTCTCAGCCCCACTCACCTCACAGAGTGTTTGTTGTGGGGGAGGAAGGGAAAGGAGAATGTTAGTGGTTTGAGACTCTTTCAGATAGTGATAAAGCAGGATATCAAATCCAAACTACTCCTCCTCCTCCTCCTCCTCCTCTTCTTCTTCTTCTTCTTCTTCTTCTTCTTCTTCTTCTTCTTCTTCTTCTTCTTCTTCTTCTTCTTCTTCTTCTTCTTCTTCTTCTTCCTCCTCCTCCTCCTCCTCCTCCTCCTCCTCCCCTGCAAAATGAAAGAGACACATGTAGCTGCTGTTATGTTATTCTGTTTGTTACTTCAGAAAAGAGGGGGGGACTTGTGATTTAAGCTCAACAAGGAATTTAACAAGGAGCCCTCTTTTTTGCATCTGATGTTCTGTTATTCAAACTCACAAATTTCCAAAGATTTGCAGCTGATCTCCACACATTCTTGGAAAGATTTGCCAGAAAAAGTGCCCAAGCAGATAACAGCCTCTGTTGGTGGTCTCCAGCTACTGGTCTCTGTTATGCCTTTTCCTGCTGGTTTAAATATATTTCTTATTGTTTGGTGACAGCTCACTAATTCTTATGGTTCAGTGTTGTTTCCACTACCTTTCTGCATTCTCTTTTGTGCCCAGTTCAGCCTCTTTTGTTCCCTTTCTTCTTCAGCTACATCATCCCGCAGGTCCCATCTGATTCTCACTAATTACTGACTTATCCTGCTGCTTAAATGCTACCACCTACCCTATTCCTGGTATCTAAAAAAGAGAGGCTATTAGCTAAAAATACACCATCCTTCAGCTTTGAAGTTGAAGACCATGCACTAAGCATTTTATTCAGTTTTTTTAATAAATGAGGAATGAATAAGGCAGCAGCAGAGAAATGAAAACGGTCTCCTGAGAGTGGAGCTGTCAAGAAGTTATGGCTGCTTTCTAATTCAGGTAGTTAATGATGGTTCCTTCCCAAAGTGATCCTAGAATCCAAGAGACACTTTGAAAAGTGGCACTTTTTACATTAGAATATTACTGAAAGAATTAAGTGATACTAATGAAAACCTAACAAAGCTTTCAAATCTGAGAGCCTAGGTAGAGATATTTATTGGTTCACGGCTTCCCAAGTGCCTGGATTCCTTTCTGCACTCTCGCTCCCCCAAATTAAAATTGGTGGCATGTTCCACTTAAACATGAAAAAGCTTTTTTTTTGGAAGGTTTCTGAAAAAGGATGAGGAACATAAGGGCCTTATACTGGGTCAAGCTATTTGTCCACAGAGCCTACTATTTACCTTTCTGACAGGCAGCAGAACTCCAATGTCTCAGGCATAAGATCTTTCCCATCTCCTGTTACCTGATTTTTTTATCTGGAGATATACATATTTATCTGATATTCATGGAGGAGGACTGTTGGTGGGAGGAATAGAATAGAATAGAATAGAATAGAATAGAATAGAATAGTTTATTGGCCAAGTATCAACCATACTTGGAATTTTGCTTCGACTACATTGCAATGTCAAGAAAAAACGTACCTCATACAAACACTATTCCCCTTACAATACAACAGCACAGCGAAAAGACCCCATACCACCAACTGGCCTCCCTTCCGCCCACAACTACAGATTCAACAATTTGATGGTTTTTGTATATAGAGTCCTGTACCGACGTCCGGATGGGAGTAAATCAAAGAAGTGATGATCAGGATGCGAAGGGTCTACAGCAATTCTCTCTGCTCTCTTCCTGACTTGAGCGGCATAAAGTGTCTCTATTGGAGGCAAACTAACACCAATTACCCTCTCTGCAGTTCTTGCTGCTCATTGGAGCCTCTTCTTATCCAGCTTAGAGGCTGTACCATACCAGACAGTAATGGAATTACAGAGAACAGTTTCAATAGTACAGTACCTCTATAAAATTGGACCAGCCTCCTCTCTTGTGTGCTGTGATCTTCATAACAACTGGGTCCACACCACAAGATATGTAGCTTCATATTGCCCATGAATGGTAATGTGTAGTTTGACTCCAGCATAAGCAAAAGTCAGGTCCTGCCCCAAGCATATTCCAATCTACAGATAGAGTGGCTGTGTTGTGGGATGGGTGAGAATCATGGAGGATGAACAAAGAGTTCAAGGGATAAGTGCAAAACAATGTAGATGGTTCAGACTAATTGTGGATCTCCAACTTCTGAAACTTGCTTACTTGAATTATCAGGTGATTTATAGCTTCGGAGTTGGAACTGGCCTTGAAGTGATTTAAATTATTTTCCCCCAAGTAATCATCCCTATGGTCCTTGAAAAGATCCCATGCGATGAGTGGATAGTACACTATCCAAGGCAATATCAGGAGATTAAAAATTTAAGCTGGAGAGAGGCTCAGTAAAATCTGCCTGGTATAGTTTCTTTCACTTGTCACAATTATTTTCCCAAGAACAGATTTGTGTTGTGCTATTTTATTGTACTCTGTGGGTAGTGGTATTAGAATTTTAATGTGCGCTCTCTCTCTCTCTCTCTCTCTCTGCCCTATGAAAGACAAGAAGTAGTTGCTATTGACCTTTTCACGTGTACTGCATTTCAGCTTGCCAGCTGATTCTATTCTCTCCTGTTTACAACCTTAGTAACCTCAGGGAAGGAGCAGATGGAATACAGAAGGTAGAAACAGGTGAACGAGATGGAGCAGGTTCCTCCCAAGAGTGATTTAGACAATTTCAGTGCAGTTGATGCTCCTGCTCAGACACTACTTGCAAGTGGCTGTCAAAAATACAACAAACCAGATGTATGAAAGAACGTGAAAGAAATGAATTTCATGATATTTTCATAAACAACCTGCTCAATGCTTCTAGCCTAAGGCAGTGAAATTCTGATAGCCCATTTCCACAGTTTTAGATGTTTTTTTAAAAAATAAAATAAATAAAAAGCAGTGTTGGCAGCATGCCCTCCTAGGACAGTGGTCTATATACAGTATATCGCTCTCTCTGCTTTTTAAATTGTTCTTTTTTGTACATTGTTAGGAAAAAAATTTGTCACAACTTGATTATGATTCCATGGGGCCAGCCACCAACGTCTAGGAAAAAAATGTATTTCATGTCTCAGACAGGCATGTGGCTTTGCTCACTTGTAAGAGTCATCTCAACTTAGATGTCATTCATGAACAATATAAAATTCAACCAGGAAATCCCTAATCAGCTTGCATTCTGTTTCAGGGGCTATTCTACGCTTCATATTTTGACTGGACAGCAAGTAAACCTTCGTTCTGTCTACAGATACAAGAGATTCAAGATATGAAACTATAGGGAGTAGAACAGCAGAAGTTTTAGATTTGAGTGGCATGATTTCTTTATATGAGAGCAAATCATGTACTTGTGATTAATATTGTTGCAGCCACAATGTTATTTGAAGGCCACATTTTGAATATAGCCAGAGCAGGTGATCTAGATTGAAAAGTTGCTGCTAGCACACCACAAAACTGTAGGCTGCCCTCTTGTGGAAACAAGCTCTTGCAGAACCTTTTGCTATAGTCGGGCCGCTGTGACACTTTTACCCCCCAGGCAGTTTCCTAGCTGCACTTGCTGAATGAGGCCAAGTTGCTCTGGGGAGCAAATTCAGAGGTTTTGAACGAAAAGCAAAGCATGGCTTTCTGAAAGGGATGAATCATTTGTGTTTGCTATATTCCTACTAAGTGGAAGCACTTCTCGGTTTTTAACGAGGAGCCTTAAAAGCAGCGTTTTTTAAAGACCCATTAAACACAATGTGAATGAATTAGTCTAGCAACAGTACTGCCAGAGACTGCCTTGACAACCCTAGAAACTTCGTGGCAGTAATTATTGTTTTCAAAGAAAGGAAGAAGATTATGCTGACTTAAAACGTGCTGTTTCCACCACAAAACCGAAGTTGAGAAGAGAGAGGATAAAGTTTGAGGGGGGTGGGGTGGAGACTGCAACCAGTGTGAACCAGCTGGGAAATAAATAATGCAGGAGTATGGATTGCATTGGGGTTCTAACTGGGTGAACACAGTCTGTTTTGGACCACATCTTTTAGACATGGTACATTGGAGTAGTTTGCCCTGGAGGAAATTCTCAAGCACGTCAAAAATGGGAATATAATGCATCTTCTGCTCTCCTGACAAGTTGCTCAGTCATGGATTAATTCCCTTTGGCACTTCTGCCTTTAATTCCCTCAGCCTACCTGTAAGTCTTTCATTTCACTAAGGCTTTAAGCTAGCACAGCATAGCCACCAAAATGTTACCTACGTCTGCTTCTTCCTTGAGCTATATCAAGCCAAGGCAGAGACAGGAAATGTCAGGATGTTCTCTCTCTTTTTTCTTTCATCCAGCTGCTCTAAAAATTTTTTTCATCCTTCTTACAAAAGAAAGAACCTAATTGATCCCAAGGGGTCTCATCGTCCCATCTCAGGTGTCCAGCAGGCATTCTGCACAAGGGAAATAAGCATGCAAGGGAAGGCAGTGGGGATGAGCACACTAGCTCTGCCTCCCATTCTTCAGTCACCATTCCAAGTTCTGTAGTGCGGCAGCTTCCTGTATTTGTAGAAGCTCTCTGCACATTGCAGCTACCTGGGTTTTTCCAGGGTTCTAAAACACATAGGAAGCTTCCAGAAGTACACAAGGCTCCCCGGTTCAGACCTTCACCCTCCAACTCATGGAGAACAAGAGGAATGGCACTTGGGAGTGGAGCAACCATGCCCATTCCCATGGCTGTCCTTCATGAGTTCACTTAACCTAATGTAGAACACCTAAACAAGGCTTGTTTGCAATACCCTTTTATCCGCTTGCTTATTGCATGTAATTAAGGAATGCAACCAATAAAATTAAGGTGGGATATATGAATGTGTTCTGATCCAAAAGGCACTGGGTACTTTTTGGCACAATGATCCCATCTTCCAAACACTGGTTTCCTAAAAACTTAGGTTCAGCAAAGAAGCATTGGGCACCCTTCTCATCATGCCCCAGGTGTTGTTGTTTTTTGCAATCCTTGTTAAATTAAGCCACAGGTCCTTTGGCAGGACTCAACTATGTTGTTTCATGCGCAGAACAAGGTCCACTAATTTAATGGGATGTTTTCTGAAATATACTCGGAGTCGAGAGTGAATTTCATGCTCTTTATTCAGCTCATATTCATCAAGGAGAAGAAGAGAAGACGAATGGCTCTTTTCCCAAAACCATCTGCTTATATACATTATTTACACAATGGGCCTTGCGTGATTGGCTACTTCAGGGCTACACCTGTGGGCCAATCAGGTTTTGGATTGACTTCTGTCTGCAGGCTGATTGGCTGCTCCTACAGGCCAATCAGGTAGCAGCATCACTTCTGCCAGCTGCCTGATTGGCTGCTCCAGCAGGCCAATCAGGTTGCGGATTCACTTCCACCTGGAGTTGGATTGGGTAGCTCCCGCTGATTCTGAATCCTATTGTTCTAGGATTCAGCTCAGTACATAACACCCCTCCCCTCTAAGTTCCAGTCCTGCCCGGGAAGTTGCATTCGTAGTCCCCAAGGTCTGCTGGCCGCCTCCGTGTGCGTTGTGGCCTGGGGTGTTCCTTGGTCAGGGGTTCTGGTTCTGGCTCGTGTTCCGAGGCTGCTGGCTGTGCCGGGGCTGTCTGGTCTGGCGCCACTGAACCACTAGGTTGTGGCTCTGGTTCCGGTGTCCTTCCAGCCTCGGGGCTCCCCTCTGTGCCTACTGCTTCTGCTTCCCCTGCCCACCCCTCTCGCTCTACAGGCCTCACTGCCCTGCGGTCCCCTTGGGACCCCTCTGTCCCACTCTCCTCCCGGGTTCCTCCTGGGAATCGTCGCCGTAACTGGTCGCAGTGGCGGCGCCAACATTGCCCCCCTTCCGTTAGTACCTCGTACGACACGGGACCGGTCACCTTGGTGACTGTGGCGGGTGCCCATGCTGGGCCTGCCCCAAAATTCTTTGCGTACACTGCGTCCTGGGCCACAAATGTCCGGGGGTTCCTGCCTTTCCCCGCCACTACCTCATCCTGAGCTCTGTCGGGGTGAAGTCGGTCCAGTCTAGTTGCAAGGCGCCGGCCCATTAGTAGTTCAGCTGGGCTCCGGCCCGTCGTTGTGCTTGGGGTGCTGTGCTGTGCTAGAAGAAATGCGGCAAGGCGGTATTCCCAGTCCCCTTGTGTCATGCGGCGGAGGCTGTCCTTGGTGGTCCGCACCATGCGCTCCGCTTGGCCATTGGTGGCAGGGTGGAATGGTGCTGAGCGGATGTGGCGGATGGCGTTCTGCGCTGTGAAGGTCTGGAACTCCTCTGACGTGAATGCGGTTCCATTGTCCGAGACGAGGGTGTCAGGGAGCCCGTGGGTTGCAAAAAGCTTACGTAGTACCCGGATGGCTGCCGCCGTAGAAGTGGACGGTACCAGTGCGACCTCCAGCCATTTGGTGTAGGAATCCACCACTATGAAGAATGTTTTTCCCTGGAAGGGGCCAGCGAAGTCCACGTGCAAGCGTGACCATGGATGTCGGGCGGACTCCCAGGGCTGGACTGGGGCCCTTGGGGGATCCGGGCGGGATTCTTGGCAGGTCTGGCAGTGTTGGACCCAGGCCTCTATCTCTCTGTCAATCCCCGGCCACCACACATAACTCCTGGCAAGGGCCTTCATCCTCACTACCCCTGGGTGTGTCTCGTGTAGGGCTGTGAGGACCCTTTTGCGGAGGGGCTGGGGAACAACAACCCTGCTTCCCCATAACAGGCACCCCTTGTGGGCCGACAGTTCATGTTTGCGGTTTGTGTAGCCAGCGAATTCTGGCCCGGGGCTGCTGCTGGGCCATCCTCGCCACACCCAGTCCAGGACCCGGGAGATGACCCTATCTTTTGTGGAATGGTGCGCAACTTCTTGTGCCTGAATGGGTCGGTCAGGAAGCAGCTCCAGGGTCATAACCTCTTGCGCAGGCGCTGGGTCGGGGCCTGTTTCTGGTAGTGGTAGCCTGCTGAGGGCGTCTGCGTGGCCCATCGCCTTCCCAGGGCGGTGGATTAGTGCATACTGGTAGCCGGCAAGGAAAATTGACCACCTGAGGACACGTGGAGACAACACTTGGGGGGTCTGCTTCTCGGGGGCAAACAGGCCAAGCAATGGCTTGTGGTCAGTCACTATGGTAAAGGGCCGCCCGTACAAGAAATCATGGAATTTTTTTACGCCCTTCACGATTGCCAGACCCTCCTTGTCAATCTGTGAGTAGCTTCGTTCGGCTGCAGCAAGCGTCTGGGAGAAGTATGCCACCGGCACCTCTCTTCCATCCGGGAGTTGGTGTCCCAGGACAGCGCCGATGCCATAGGGAGAGGCGTCGCATGCCAGCACCACTGGCAGCCTCTCGTCGAAGTGTGCCAAGACCGAGTTCGAGACGAGCAAGTCCTTGACTGCCTGGAATGCGGCCCTTTGTCGCTGGCCCCACACCCAAGGGGCCCTTTTATCTAGGAGTCTGTGTAGGGGCTCCGCTACCGCTGCCTTATGGGGAAGGAAGGCATGGTAAAAGTTCAATAGTCCCAAGAATGACTGAAGTTCGGGCTTGCTCTTGGGCGCTGGGGCCTCACAAATGGCCCGTACCTTGTCACCGGTTGGATGGACCCCTTCTGCGTCCACCTTAAATCCCAGAAAGTCCACCTGCGGCACTCCCAGTAAACACTTTTCCCGCTTCACCTTGAGGCCCGCCGTCTGGAAACGGTGCAGGACGGAGCGGAGGCGGTCCTCAAATTCCTCTGGTGTGGGCCCGGCGATCAGTACATCATCGAAGAAGGGGGTGACACCAGGAATCCCTTTAAGGAGAGAGTCCATTAGATTCTGGAATATGCCTGGTGCCACGCTAACGCCAAATTGCAGCCGCTTTACTCTGAATGCCCCTCTGTGCGTCACAATCGTCTGAGCCTCTGCTGTGGCTTCGTCCACAGGCAACTGTTGATACGCTTGGGCCAAGTCCAGTTTGCCAAAGATTTTTGACCCAGCCAGGGTGGCGAGGACATGGCTGACCACTGGCACTGGGTATGCATGGGCCGTGAGAGCCTTGTTTATGGTGCATTTGTAGTCTGCACAGATGCGGACCGAACCGTTAGGCTTGACGGGTGTGACAATTGGAGTTTCCCAGGGGGCGTTGGGCACCGGCTCCAGCACTCCTTGCTCCACGAGCCGGTCCAATTCCTCGTCTATGCGGGGTTTCAGGGCGAACGGGACCCGGCGGGCCTTGTGCCTGATGGGTCGTACAGCGGGGTCTAGCTGTAGGGCAATGGGGGGTCCTGTATATCGTCCCAATGCCCCATCGAAAACCCCTGGAAACTCTTTGCATATGGCGTCCACGTCCACTTGTAAGCTAGTGCGGTTCACCCCGGTAACGGCTAGCCCCAGAGGTCCAAACCATGCCAGTCCCAGTAAGCTAACGTAGGGGCCCTTAACTACCAGCAAGTCCAATTGTTGCTTTCGCCCTCGATATTGCACCCTGAAGGTCCCCACCCCCATTGTAGGGACCTTACGTTTCTGGAAGTCCCGGAGGGTGAATGGGGCCGGCCTTAGTTTGGGACCCCCATTAGGGCACAGTTCCCTTAATGTTCGGGCCGAGATTATGGATAGAGTTGAACCCGTGTCCAGCTCCATGCGGCATGGGGCTCCCTCTATCTGTACCTCTATATAAATTTTCTCTGTGCTGGGATGGGGCAACTGGAATACCTGGTAGTCCGTGATCTCCGTCGAGTTGCCTTGGTGCATGGTGCCGTGTGACCTGGGGCTCCTGGGTCGGTCATCTGATGCTTGTCGACGGGTGAGTCGAGCCCGACACACCCGGGCGATGTGTCCCAATTTTCTGCACTGCCTGCACTCTGCGTTGCGGAAACGACAGGTCCTCCTCTCGTGGTTCTCCCCGCAGCTTGCACAGTTCCCTCCTTCTCGTCGAGGCTGCTGTGGTGTGTGTGCTGCTTGAGTGCGCCGCTGTACTCGGTGTACTTCCTCCCTGTCAGATTCGGATTCGTCGGTGAGGTCTTCGTGGTAGACCCTCGGTTGGGATGGCGGGGCCGGTCGTGCCTCTTGCGTTGACCTCTCGGCGGCTTCGGTTGCCAGGGCTTCCTCCAGAGCAATCTGGAACGTGAGGTCTTTTTTGGCGTAGAGGCGTCGTTGCAACATCTCGTCCCTCAGGCCACCGACAAGGCGGTCACGAAGCATGTTCTCCAACTCTGAGAAGTTGCATAGCCGGGCGGCTTGGCGGAGGGAGGTCACAAACCCAGTTATGGTTTCCCCCGGGGCTTGCCGCTTTGCGTAGAAGGCATTTCGGCAAGCTACCACCGAGGGCTGTGGTGAGAAGTGCTCCTTCAGCCGTTCCATTATTGTTTTGTAAGAGACGGTAGCGACATCTCTAGGTGCAAGGAGAGCCCGGGCGATTTCAAACGTCTCCTCTCCACAGACGCTGAAGAATGTCGCCCTCTTCATGGCATCGTTGGTGACTTCTTTCGCTTGCAGGAGGAAGTTGAAACGGGCGGCGTACCCTTCCCAGTCTCCTGATGCTGGTTTGAATGGCGAGAAGCTGCTGTCGGTTGCCATTCCGGGTTCCTTGGGTCCTGGAGCTGAAGCCTGGATGCACGGTGCGATGCAGCGGTGCAGCAGGTGGCGGTGCTGCGGTGCAGTGCGTGGTGGCGGTCAGCTCAGCAGGATCCCATCCTCGTCGCCAGTGAAATATACTCGGAGTCGAGAGTGAATTTCATGCTCTTTATTCAGCTCATATTCATCAAGGAGAAGAAGAGAAGACGAATGGCTCTTTTCCCAAAACCATCTGCTTATATACATTATTTACACAATGGGCCTTGCGTGATTGGCTACTTCAGGGCTACACCTGTGGGCCAATCAGGTTTTGGATTGACTTCTGTCTGCAGGCTGATTGGCTGCTCCTACAGGCCAATCAGGTAGCAGCATCACTTCTGCCAGCTGCCTGATTGGCTGCTCCAGCAGGCCAATCAGGTTGCGGATTCACTTCCACCTGGAGTTGGATTGGGTAGCTCCCGCTGATTCTGAATCCTATTGTTCTAGGATTCAGCTCAGTACATAACATTTTCCCTTTCACTTCCCCCTGTGTGCCTCCCACAGTATGTAGGGGGCACATGGGGGGGGGGAGAAAGGGGGAAAAGTTTCATTGCATGAGTGGACCTCATTCTGTGCATGCTACATTGAATTGCATCCCTTATTACCATATAAAGGTAAAGGTAAAGGGACCCCTGACCATTAGGTCCAGTCATGACCGACTCTGGGGTTGCACGCTCATCTCGCGTTATTGGCCGAGGGAGCCGGCGTATAGCTTCCAGGTAATGTGGCCAGCATGATGAAGCTGCTTCTGGTGAACCAGAGCAGCACATAGAGACGCCGTTTACCTTCCCACTGTAGCGGTACCTATTTATCTACTTGCACTTTGACGTGCTTTCGAACTGCTAGGTTGGCAGGAGCTGGGACCAAGCAACGGAAGCTCACCCCGTCACAGGGTTTCTAACCACCGACCTTCTGACCTTCTGATCAGCAAGCCCTAGGCTCTGTGGTTTAACCTACAGCACCACCTGCGTCCCTTATTACCATATAAGGGTTAGTAAATATTAAATCACAGTCCTCCATTTTAGATGTAACAGGCACCTAAGCACCAATGCCAGAGTACCACAGGAAGAGACAAGGGAAGGGGGGAAGCACACTGTCTCAGTACTTTCCCCCCCCGTTTAATCATCAATTATGGTTTCATTTACATCTGAATTGCCCCAGTATCTCAACTTCGAAGGCATTAGTGGTTAACCTTCTGAACCCCAGTTGTCCAACATTTAGGAACACCAGCCAACATCAGTTGTGCTCTGTAAATCATCCACTGTAAATCTCCAATTTACCCCACACCACAGTAACATCTGGAAGCTGAACATTCACTTGTACAGCAAGCCATCTGCTGTTCCATAATGCCCTAGCCCTTAAACATGCAATACACACAGCTGCCTATTACATAGGTAATTTGCCTCAGGGATTTGCTTCTTAAAAACTGGGCAGTGAACCTTCTATATCTGTAGTCAATAGAGGTGGTGATGTCAAGGACTCTATAATATGGGTGATGGATGACCATCTGCACACACAACAAGTGACCTAGGAGGGAGGTTTGCAAGGCATCTTCTTTCAAAATAGACCTCCTCCTTCGCTCAATGGAAAGGCAACCGAACTTTAAATGAAAAGCACTGAATAACTGAATAATGTATGTTGTTTTTATTTCCATGCTTAGGAAGCACAAAGCCAGCTATTTAATCCTACAACTGAACCGTGGAAAAGAGAGACACAATATTATGTCAACTTCTTATGTTCAAATGAAAGAGATTGCAGGGCCATCATTTCCTTTTGATGTTCACAAATAAATATGCTCTCAGAGTATCAGAGATTCCAGGAGGTTACACAGGATCTAGGAGGCATTAACCACGCACAAGCAAATAATGAATGCTAATTTTATTAATTCCACCTTCATTCCTTCTGTAAATAAACTACGTGGGTTATCCTAACTTTCAGATAATCCCATCCTACTACATTAGGCTAAGCAGTAATAAACTGATTTTAGGAATGGAAACTGTTTGGCTGGTGATGGAGCTCCTGTGCCTTCTACAGTCACATGAAGAAATTTCTCAGGTGATGTTTTTCTCTTCATTTCAGATCTTTGCCATAGAAACCATACACTCCTAAATTTCTGCATATCAGACACAGTTATATGCACAGGAGGTCTGCCAGAAAGACAGTGGCAACCCTCATTTAGTGAAAATGGTATTTGTTGGAAGCTGCCCAGAGTGGCAGGGGAAACCCAGCCAGATGGTAAACTCATGGTAGAAAGAGAAGCTAGCTTCTAATAACTTCAGGTAGAATTAGATATCACACTGGATTCAAATAGTACCCCCTGTCAAGTTCATCACCCTCTTAGCAATCTTAGGAATTATGACATGTGTTTTGAAATTATGTCATGCACCTCTTTCATTCCTGTTCCATTCCATTGGCTGGCACTGAGGGGAGGAGTGGAAGAGCATAATACACCTGTAGTCAGAGATTTCCTACCGGGCCAGATTCGAGCTGTTACTATTAGTATACAAAGCCCTTAAAAACTTAGAATCACCTTACCCCATATCTGCTTTGATCTGCAGAACTGGCACTATTACAGGTGCCGCATAATACCCTTTCTGACATTTCCGGGTTAGTGGAGTTTGTAACCCGAAATGTTTGTAACTCGAAGCGCTTGCAACCTGAGGTACCACTGTAGCTCTATTGCTTTACTCTTTTTGTAAACAACTTTGCTCTTTCTTTCTTTCTTTCTTTCTTTCTTTCTCTATCAATTTTATTAAATAAATAAATGGGAGGATGGGAAAATACACAGGTATGCCTAAACAGTACTTGGATGCAGAACTGCCATTTGGGTCAGCATCCATGTATGCACACTGATACATGATTAGAAAAGAGGTGCACCTCCCTCCAGGAATGGTTGTAGGCAAGCTCTCCTGCTTCTCACCTTACCCCCTCTATTGAGACACATACCGTATATGCGGGTCCGATGCCAGTAGATATTTTCACCTCCCTTGCCCAAGCTTTAGGCAAGCCTTTGCATTTGAAAAATATATTTCTTTCTTCAGATGGGCAGGATGTTTGTTTACCCATTGTGTTTTCTTTACAAGTCACTGACTTTTTTAAAAACTTGAAACATTGGTTTGAGTCAAGGGGGCTGGTATCAGTGGCATAGCGTGGGTTACCAGCACCTGGGGCCAAGCGGGGATTTCATGCAGACCCAGGAGATCACAGACGCAGAGATAAGAAAAGAAGAGTATTTCTATTGTATGTGGAGTTACTTCCTGGTACACATGGAGAAACTGTTTTCAACGGAGCCCAGGAGCGGAAGAATACAGCTGTACTGAGGCAGCAACGGGTGTTGAAATTTCGCACCATAACAATTTTGCACCGGGGCAACCACCCCCATGGCCCTCCCTCACTACACCACTAGCTGGTGCAGCTATGTAACTGTCACTCTGCACAGCGGGAGGGTGAGACGGGAGGGAGGTGGTTTCATGATTGTCACAAGAGCCACCTCATCAGCACTCTGCATAGCTGGATAGGGAAAGGAAAGGAAAGGAAAGGAAAGGAAAGGAAAGGAAAGGAAAGGAAAGGAAAGGAAAGGAAAGGAAAGGAAGATTCATGACTGTCACAAGACTTGGTGAATCAACATTGTGAGTAGCCCTTTGAACAGCACTGTGCACAGCCAGCTTCTCCTGGACACACGAAGAACCAGTTGCTTCTATTCAGTTTGGAAATTTAACCATCTGTTCGAAAAGACCCACCTTGAGATCCTTGCCAATGCTCTGCCCATCTGTCTTCCACTTGGATTGCTCTTTCCCTAAATGCAACCCTGTCCTCTGAATAAGAGAGTTGAATAATGGAAGGAAATTCAGAAAGTGCAAGGGTGGAGCTACAACAACCTTGGGGGCTAATAAACATGTTAAATAGACTTGAGACTGATTATGTGAAAATGCCAGAGAAGGAACGAGTCCTTGATCCGAGAGAGATTGATATGCCAGAGAGGGATAATTGTATGTATGTATGTGACTCTGTCAGTAAACAAAGAACAATGGCAATGTATGTGTGTGAGAGACAGATGACTGCAATGTGCATGACTGCGCATATGAAAAGAGAAAGAGAAGGACTGTAGCTCAGTGACAGAGAACCCATGCACCGCATGCAGACAGTCACAGGTTCAATCCGCAGCAGGGAAAGAGTCTTTGCCGGAAACCCTGGAGAACCACACAGTATCAACAATACAGTGGGACCTTGACTTACGAATTTAATCCGTTCCGAATGCACACTCGTAGTTCAAAAACTTCGTAAGTCGAGTTTCCCATAGGAAAAGCGGTTTCCCATAGGAATGCATTGGAAACGGAAAAATTTGTAAGTCGAGGAAACGGCATCTGAAAACTCGTGAGTCGAGGAAACCGCATCTAGCCGCGAACAGGTTTTCCATTTGGATGTCGGGAAAATCATAAGCGTGTGGCCACTTTTTCCGCTCATAAGTCGAAAGCGTCGGATGTCGAGGAGCTCGTACATCGAGGTCCCCCTGTACTAAACTAAATGAACTAATGGCCCGACTCAGTATACAGCAGCGTCCCATATTCCTATGTTTGATTAAAGTCACCCAGCAGTTCTAGAAAATGTAATGAGTCTCCAGCTCTATCCACAATCCTGGAAAATACCTAGAGGCTTTAAATGGCTGCCTGAGACTACCAAACTATTTACACTCACCTAAGTTTACCCACAGAGGATAGTGGCAAAGGATTCAAGCCTTCAGTCTCATGGGGATGAATGTGTGCTTGCAAACAACTAGTTACCATGGGAATAGCATTTGATGCAATTACTCCTGGTGAGAATACTGTGATAAAAATATACTCCAGAGGTGTGTGTAGGTAGAAGCATCCTACATTTTTGGTTTCGTGCCTGTGTGCTAGACTTTAAGTACAGCAAGCAGGGCAAAGAAGGCACTTTCACTTTTAAAAGGCACACTTCCTACCATTCCAACTGGCATGACCTGTAGCAGGGAAGTGACACAACATACTTAAGATTACATGTGGATTGCAGAAGTTGCAACCCCCTCTTCTAAAACTGTCCATAATGTATCTCAGTTATGCATTTTGTTTTGGGGTGCAATGTACAGATTCTAAACCCTAACCTGGAGGTGAAGTCACTCCTTCTGGTGTGTTGTACTCAACACCCACTGTTGGCAACATGACCCATTTCTGAATCTCAAAATATTTGCATGTCTGGTGCCCTGAAATCCAGTTCCAGACTGCTCATCTGTATCAGTCACAGCATGAATGCTAGCCTGTCTTCCCTGATATCCTTACAATTGTTCAAAAAAAGAAAAAGAAAACAAGGAAGAATACTAATAAGGATGATTGTTCTGCTGAGTTCATGTAATGTTATCCTCAAGAAAATAAAATCTATTACTAGTTATAAACTGGAGTGCTTGAATGAAATAAAAAAAGAGATTCTCCCACTAGGAGTGTATGCTTGGTAAATTGCAATTTTAGTTAATTAAGCAGAAAAACATAGTGCGGTAGTAATCTAGCAGTTGTGACTGTCAGCAAAGTGTCTTGATGCTCCTTTTAAAAAATCTTCTGCTTGCTGTCTTTCCATGGAATTGCAATATGGTCACATCTGTTACACTGGATGTTGATGACTAGAAGGTGATGATCACAATTAAAATGAAATTATTCTCAATCACAGCAAGCACAGCTTTGCTTGGCAGGTTTTTCTGGCTCTTTTTTTGGAATCCCCATGCAACAGCAAGTGGAAGAGGATTCATTTCATTGGTAGATTTGTTTTCAAAAGTTACAGGTTTCCATATCTCTAGATGCTCTTTGACTTATGGGGGAAATTGATCCACGGGTTCGGGGGGGGGGGGAGTTGAATTTTAAAAATGAGCTTTTTGACCAAAAGTTAGTTGTGTGTGAACCATGCTATGAACTACTCTACTTGCTACTGACTAGATTAAATGCTACTAGCTAGATTGAATGCTACTGGCTACACTAAAGGCGTATTATAGAAATACGTTAAGAGCACTTGGATAGAAGCTCCATTAGGGAGACAGGAAAGCAGTGGCAGACTTGGGCTCTCAAATTTCAGTGGCGCCCTGTGCGATGCTAAAATTCAGCATCCCCGCCACTCACTCTCCACACCAGTCACGCTGCCCTAAAAATGTTATTTCATTACAGTAAAGGATTCAGAAATGTAAAGTCAACTTCAAAAATGTTACCTAGCTGCAAACTGTACCCCTGATCCTATCAGGAGCTGTGATCAGGCTAAATCAGGGGCACTATGACGTATCAGTGCTAGTGACCCACATATGCAAGCCATGGGTAAGGTAAAGTTCAAGGTTAAATCCAGTCAAAGGCTGGGGTGTGTTGCTCATCTTACATCAGGCTGAGGGAGCCGGCATTTGTCCACAGACAGCTTGACAGCTTTCCAGGTCATGTGGCCAGCATGACTAAACCACTTCCACAATAGGACAACATTAATAATAATAATAATAATAATAATAATAATAATAATAAGTTATTTATACCCCGCCCATCTGGCCAGGTTCCCCCAGCCACTTTGGGCGGCTTCCAACAAAATATTAAAATACAGAAATCCATCAAACATTAAAAGCTTCCCTAAACAGGGCTGCCTTAAGATGCCTTCTAAAGCTCTGGTAATTGTTATTCTCTTTGACCTCTGGTGGGAGGGTATTCCACAGGGTGGGTGCCACTACCGAGAAGGCCCTCTGCCTGGTTCCCTGTAACTTGGGTTCTCGTAGCAAGGGAACCGCCAGAAGGCCCTCGGCACTGGATCTCAGTGTCCGGGCAGAATGATGGGGGTGGAGACAGAGTGCATGGAAATACCATTTACCTTCCCACCACAGCAGTACCTATTTACAGGCCCGGCTCTACGTAGACCCCCGGTGGCGCAGGGCACCATGGCGCCGGCCCACTGGCCGGCCGGTCCGCCACGCAGCTGCGTGCGGCGCCCACCTGCCCACCGCGCTGGGAAACGGGGCAGGAGGGTGCTGGAGAGATCGCACTGTGCCTGCCCGCCCGCCCGCCCGCCGCGCAGCAGCGCCGTGCCCACCCGCCCACCGCGCTGGGAAACGGGGCGGAAGGGCGCCGGAGAGATCCGGCGCACCATGGCGACAGGGGCGCTTAAGACGGCGCTGCCTATTTATTTACTTGCACTAGTGTGCTTTTCAACTGCTAGGTTGGCAGGAGCTGGGACAGAGCAACAGGAGTTCACCCCGTTGGGTGGATTTGAACTGCTGACCTAGTGATTTAGACCACAGTGCCACCCATGTCCCATGGGTGCCACGTGCTAATTCCATACAAGAGGAAGATCGTGATCCTTGGGATTCCCAATGCTGGATGATTTAGCACTATATTGTGCTGAATCTCCATTTAAATTCCACTTCCTTTTGCTTCCTGAAAAGCATGCCTCTGTTTTGTTTTCGTCAGGCTAGTGTTGGTTAAATATTTAGTTGGGGTTGGTGGTTATTTTAATTTGGGTATAACTGTAAACTGTTTATTGTTGTTATTGTTGTTATTTGTTGTTATTGTTTTTGCTGTTGTTATTGGTTTCTATTGATTTATTGGTTGGTTTGTTGCTTGTATAGGATATGTTGTTTTTCAATGTTTGATGTTTTGTTGTGTTTTTATATATGTTGGAATATGCCCAGAGTTGCCATGGAAACCCAGCCAGGTGGGCGAGGTATAAATTAAAAATTATTATTATCATTATCATTATGATTATCATTATTATTATTATTATTAGAAGAAGAAGAAGAAGAGAAAAGTTTAAGTCCCTTTTGCACTGATGGGATAGATCTCAAGTTAGCAAGAAGTCTAAATGGGTTGAGCTCCTAAACAAATTATAAGCCAAAAATGTCATTTAATGCGTGCCTTGTGTGCTGTTTCTCAAGGTATATTCCAGTGACCCCCTTCATGGATCAATGCCTTGTTGTGGCGAAGGGGCTTGAATAACTCAGAGAAGCTATGAGCTATGCCATGCAGGGCCACCCAAGATGGACAGGTCATAGTGGAGAGTTTTGACTAAACGTGATCCACCTGAAGAAGGAACTGGCAAGCCACTCCAGTATCCCTGCCAAGAAAACTCCATGGACAAAGACAACAGCCATATAAAAGTTATATTCTCTGTAGCCAAAGATGGAGAAGCTCTATACAGTCAGCAAAAACAAGACCTGGAGCTGACTGTAACTCAGATCATCAGCTTCTTATAGCAAAATTCCAGCTTAAACTGAAGAAAGTAGGAAAAACCACTGGGCCAGTAAGATACAATCTGAATCAAATACCTTATGAATACACAGTGGAAGTGAGGAACAGGTTTAAGGATTTAGATTTGGTGGACAGAGTGCCTGAAGAACTATGGATGGAGGCTCGTAACATTATACAGGAGGCAGCAACAAAAACCATCCCAAGGAAAAGGAAATGCAAGAAAGCAAAATGGCTGTCCAACGAGGCCTTACAAATAGCGGAGGAGAGGAGGCAAGCAAAATGCAAGGGAGATAGGGAAAGATACAGGAAACTGAATGCAGATTTCCAAAAAACAGCAAGGAGAGACAAGAGGGTCTTCTTAAATGAGCAATGCAAAGAAATAGAGGAAAACAATAGAATGGGGAAAACCAAAGATCTGTTCAAGAAAATTGGAGATATGAAAGGAACATTTCGTACGAAGATTACCATAATCAAGGACAAAAGTGGTAAGGACCTAACAGAAGCAGAAGACATCAAGAAGAGGTGGCAAGAATACACAGAGGAATTATACCAGAAAGACATGGAGGTCTCGTACACCCCAGGTAGTGTGGTTGCTGACCTTGAGCCAGACATCTTGGAGAGTGAAGTCAAATGGGCCTTAGAAAGCACTGCTAATAACAAGGCCAGTGGAAGTGATGATATTCCAGCTGAACTATTTAAAATTTTAAAAGATGATGCTGTTAAGGTGCTACACCCAATATGCCAGCAACTTTGGAAAACTCAGCAATGGCCAGAGGATTGGAGAAGATCAGTCTACATCCCAATTCCAAAGAAGGGCAGTGCCAAAGAATGCTCCAACTACCGCACAATTGCGCTCATTTCACATGCTAGCAAGGTTATGCTTAAAATTCTACAAGGCAGGCTTAGGCAGTATGTGGACCGAGAACTCCCAGAAGTGCAAGCTGGATTTCGAAGGGGCAGAGGAACCAGAGACCAAATAGCAAACATGCTCTGGTCCATGGGGTCACGAAGAGTCGGACATGACTAAACGACTAAACAACAACAAATTCCAGTGACTTGCAGAAATAGGAAAGATGCCGCTGAAACAACGTGGAGTCAAATACAACTAGATCTAAATCTTTTTGACCTGGATCCAAATGGATCTACAACTAGCTCTGTGCTATAGCCCACAGACATGAAACTGTTTCAACTTGAGGGTTGTTTTCCTTTTGGGGCAATCTTCTGATGACCACATGCAAAGCAGTGAACACAGGCACAGGCACTATGCTAGTTTGCATGTCAAGATCCCGCAACCACCCCCTCAAGGAGGAATAAAACACTAGGACACAGAAAATAAGGTTAATGTTATTGGGCAAATTTAGGCCACAACTTTATTGATTACAGAATGTCAGCGGTATTGGCTTAGGCATTGAGTAGACCGGGCTATATCTGACTCCTGTCTGTTGAACAGGTAGTCTGGTAGGGTAAGCCACTGGTAGGGTGAGCCCCGTCGATGCAAACCAACTCGAGCTCACCCCAGGGTTCCCAGAAGGGTTGTGGCATGGCCCTAGCCCCGCCCTGGGCTTTGGACAAGATCCACACCCCCGGAAGCCAAGAGGGAGCCTCTCAGCTCGCGCGGCTGTTTAAACGGGGCCCGGCCACACACCCCAGCCAGCGGATTGGCTGGCTGATGGATGACGTGGCCGGGATCCCCCCGGGCGGCGCAGAACAATCGACCGCAACTCCTCCCCACCGTGCGGTGGAGCGGATTTCTAAAGAGAGTCACACAAGCACCCTTCTCTGTTCTCCATCCAAGCAAAGAAGGGACGTTTTCAGAATTCCACTTAGAGTGCATATCAAGGCCAGTGAGGGACATGGCCTGGGGAGATGCGGTGTGGCCTGAAGAAAGTCCCAAAAGCCAGACAGAGAGGCTTAGGGGGGTTGCATTTAGTCCCCAGGCTTGAGGTTCCCCACTCTTTCCATAGCCATAGAGTAGTGGAAAGGAAATACAGGTGAGTGCAGCCCAGGACTTTTTTCAAATCAGGAGCGATATACATCATCTGCTGAAATGCCAGGGTGATTGGTGGGCTCTGCTGGTCCTGGCAAGTGAATGAAATGATAACAAGGCTCTCGGGTCCTTTTTCTGCTTCATGATGGCAATTTAAATGGTAGAATTATGAATTTCTCATTAAAAGCTAAAGGCAGCATTTCAGCTGGTTGACTATCTTTGTTAACGCTTGATGTGTTTTTCAAGTTTAACCTACGCTGTCAGAAGTAAGTGCCACTGACTTCAGTGGTACTTGCATAAATACTCTCGGGTATCTATGCACCGGACTAAATCCAGGCTACAAACAAAGTTTAGTTCTGTGGGGCTTCTTTTTGAAAGATTAGTCATTATTCTTTCCTTTTTGTAATGAGGTTTCTTTGCACGGCTGCCTGAACTGTTTTACTGTATTCTCCTTGGCACCATAACTATGGGTTTGCATTTTGGAGGTGTGGCTATCAGGATGGGCTCCTGCACTTCAAAATTTGCCAGTTGATCACTGACCATAACACAGCTGGATGAAAGAATAAATTCAGTTGATTATGTGGAATTAGAGTCTACTTTTGGGTAGGAGGAATCATATTTGAGGTGCCATTAGGATCAAATCACTAACTGTGAAGTTCTTTACAAAATAAAAAAAATCCTTCCAGTAGCACCTTAGAGACTAACTAGTTGGTCTCTAAGGTGCTACAGGAAGGATTTTTTAAATTTTGTTTCGACTACGCCAGACCAACACGGCTACCTACCTGTAACTGTGAAGTTCTTTGACTTGCAGCATTATATCGTGCAATTTACATTCGTCCTAATATTTTGTCTGTTCAGAAGTGGGCCTCCGTCTTTTCAGCTCCAGCTCACATGAGCCCCAGCCAACATGGCCAATGATCAGGAATGATGGGAGTTGTAGTCCAGCAACATCTGGAGGGCCACAGATTCCCCCCCTCTACTAAAACTGCTCTTCGTCTTCCTTGCCCTCAGCCGATCAACTTGCAGAATCCCCCTAGTGGCCTCCGCAACACTACCTGCCCTCTACTGTTCCTTTTGGACCCTAGCAGGGGGCGTAACTAATTATGGCCCTCTGTTTCCAAAGGAGGGTTGGGTGTCACTGGATGAAATGATGCATTTTCTCTCGGCCACTTATTTAGCAATATGAGCTGCATTACTTCACCCTCCTTGCCATGATTTGTCACTGCACTGAGAGCTACATAGCACAGAGAGAGGCGGGTGGAGGAGGGAGAAAATTACTTGCAGCAGTTGATAATTTATGGTCTAATTAAATGCAGTTGTTCTGCTAAATTTTATTTGCACAGAATGGAGGCATGTTGATGAGAGATTGTTACTACCTAGATTTAAATTACAATTCTCCTTTTAATAGCGTGTAATAGACGGAAATGGAAATTCAGTAGTAAAAAGCCTTTAGTGGGATGGGAAAGATGGTGCTTTATTTAGAAACAATTTGTTCAGTTTAATTAGAAACCCTTCTGCACAGGCACAGATGTCAACCCTCACCATTTGAATTGCTGCCTCACATACTCTATACCCTGTTCCTAGCAGCATCCCCCACCTTCAGGTATCAAAGACAAGCTCGTAACAAGCCACTTGCTGCTGTGTGTCGTCCCAAGGACCAATAATGGCTACAGGAGCTCTTTAATTACTCAACTATGCTGCAGTTGGGGGCAGGTTAGCAGAAACGGTAAAGACCCAGCCTATTAATAATAGGCCTTACATAAACCATTTTATCTTCTCTGTTTCTGGAAAAGCAAGTGGCATTCATGCAGAATGGTGATACATCAGTCAACATGAATGTTTTAGTGGCTCTGGAGTCTACAAAGAAATAGACAAGTCCCCTCTTACATAGCAGGGTTGATAGAAACAAAATATGCAGCCACTGGAGTACAGTCAGCAGGATGTTGGCTGGGAAATCTGCTCAGCACGGAGTCTCTGTGGAGCCTCACAAGTGTTACAGTATCCCAGTATCCCTTTCCCATCTGATACATAGGCAATGTATACCTCTAATGCAGGCATCCCCAAACTGCGGCCCTCCAGATGTTTTGGCCTACAACTCCCATGATCCCTAACTAATAGCACCAGTGGTTGGGGAAGATGGGAATTGTAGTCCATAACATCTGGAGGGCCGAAGTTTGGTCTAATGCATGCAATCTACAAAACTTTCATATACAGAACTCAGGAATGGGTAGATTATTAATTTTGATTTCTCATTTTTCCAGGCTTAAGTTCTCCATATTTCTGTAGCACTATGCCATTTTAGAAAATAAAAAAAATAAAAAAATCCCCACCCCATGAAAATTCAGCAGCATATGAATACAAATTTATCCTAATAAACACATTTCTGTATGCCATTTCCACTGATGTACTCCTTTTTGCAGGGAATTTCCTCTAATATTACGCATTGTGTATGCTATGTTCACTAATATTTTCATTTTAGCACACACTGTCCTTTAATACTTACATTTTTCGTAAACAATGGCTGGTTGAAGAACTCCGTCACCAGATACTGAGAAATCCTAATTTCAAAGGATCACTGAGTTTTGGCTGTCCTATTGTTTTGAAAAGTGTGATTAGACAGGTTTACCTTTTAATGTAAACCGAATCAAATTTGTCCCCCACAAAATATGCAGACAACCTCCCCCTCCCAAGATATTTACATCATTGCGGAGAACGGTATGCCGAAGATTGACACGAGTTGTACATCGGAAAGGAAAGGGTTAATTGCTATACCCTACATAACTAAAACTTTGAATGTGTAGATTATTTTCTGTAGCTGCAGAAAAGGGGGGGAAGGAGGCCCAGGATGAAGCTGTTGCTATGGCAATAATCCTTCTTCAGTGTATGGAGCTGAGCAACCTCCAGTTGTTAGACACACACTAATTAACTTGGTATATGTTAGCATCTGGCATGCTTTGCTTTGCAGTGATCTCATATCCATTGGCACATGCTGCCGTCTGAGCAGTGAGCCAGAAGCCAACGTATCTAATTGTGCTTGTGCATTTAAGGTGATCACTGTCAAGGATAAGCACGGTGTTATCGCACTCTTCCCTTGCTGTTAAAAAAGAAAAATAGATATGTTTTCCATGGAATATCACACTTGCGAAAGAGTCTCCCTTATTCCTAAGCAAGAGAGGGAGAGGGAGAGAGATTTGTGACACCAAGAGATTTATTGTGCTGTAGGTTTCCAGGGACTAGAGTGCACTTCATCTGATTCATACCTTCATTAGAAACCGGTGGGGGGATAATAGAGAGGGAGAAGGGCCATGGAATGCCTTGAGTGCAATCTGGGGCACATGTCTTCCATTTCATAGAGTTTAGATCCCATTCCTCCCCCTCCCCCCAGATCTCTCTCTCTCTCTCTCTCTCTCTCTCTCTCTCTCTCTCTCTCTCTCTCTCTCTCTCTGTGTGTGTGTGTGTTACAGGTAGGTAGCCGTGTTGGTCTGACGTAGTCGAAACAAAATTTTTAAAAAATCATTCCAGCAGTACCTTAGAGACCAACTAAGTTTGTCATTGGTATGAGCTTTCGTGTGCATGCACACTTCTTCAGATGAAACTCATACCAATGACCAACTTAGTTGGTCTCTAAGGTGCTGCTGGAAGGAATTTTTTTTATTTTGCTTCTCTCTCTGTGTAACGTTTTTCTCAAAGGATCAAGAAGTGAAGAAAAGGTGAGCTTGCTGTTCAACTGTGGACCAGAGTCTCATGAGAGCAGGTGGACTCTTATACCTTGGAGGTTTTTAAGCAGAGGTTGGGTGGCCATTTGTCATTTTATGTATGCTCTAGTTGAGATTCCTGCATTGCAGGGGGTTGGACTAGGTGACCGTCACAGTCTCTTCCAACTCTAGAATTCTATTATTCTACTAACTGACCCGGCCACGCGCTGCTGTGGTTCTTTCCTGTGATTCCCCCCACTCTGTCCGGACACATGACTTATCCTGCCACCTCCCCCCCAACTCCCGGCTCATCCCTGTGACTGCCCCCATCCTGTCTTGACCCATGAGCTATCAAACCCCCTTTTCCCCCACCCCCGCGACACATCCATGTGACTTGCCCTACTCTGTCCTGACCCATGAGGTATCAAGTCCCCTTGTGTTGTTTGTAACTTTTTTTTTCTTTTTATGGTTTTTATTGTGGATATAATTGAGGAGTATTTGGTGTTGAGGAAGGTTGAGGAGAGGTCCGCTTGGGCAAAGCCCAAAGCCAGGGGAGAGAGGTCCGTTTGGGCAAAGAGAAGGATCGGGGGTGATGATGCGTCCCGGGACCCAGAGAACTACTTTAAAAAAACCCGACCGGGGGGGCACACAAATAGTGAAGCCCCACAGTAGCAGGAGAAGGCTTATTCCGTAGCAGCAGAAGGCTTATTCCGAAGCGTCCAAGGTGTTTGGTTCCATAAAAAAACCAGCATGACTGCCCTTACTTAAAATGGCCACTGGAGCCTTGCATGTGACACAACGCCCACTAAATTAAAAAGCAGAAACCCCTTGGCATGCCCCCAAGTGCGTGTTAGGGGAAATGATGAACGACTGACCCATTACTTATCCCTGCCCCCTATTTGGCCCCACCATTCCCCCCAGGCAGGCCCCTACCTCCACTTGGCCTGGTGTGGAAAGCTGCCTAGTCTGTTGCGGCCTATTCATTCTGCTGGGAAATGTTGGGCCTTGTTGCTGCAAAAGGTCTGAAACTCCCCCCCCCCCAGGCAGGACCCTATATCCACTTGGCATAGTCTGGAAAGCTGCCTAGTCTGCTGCGGCCTAGTTGGGCCTTGTTGGTGCAAAAGGCCTGACCCCCCCCTCCAAGGCAGGCCCCTACCTCCACTTGGCACAGTCTGGAAAGATGCCTAGTGTGCTGTGGGCTAGTTTGGCCTTGTTTTCAGTTGGTTGCTGTGGAATTGGACGTATTAGGATGATTGAGGGAGTTTGAGAGGCAAAGGTATAGTTATAGAACATTTTTGGAGGCTGGTAGGAGGTAAAGATGCTGGTGTCATTTGTCTCCATTGAGGTCTTGACACCTCTGCCGGATGGATATATGTGAGTGGTGGATCTCATGGTGGAGGCGGGGTTTGTGGGTGTGGTGTAGATTTGGGAGGAAGAGAGGGGGTGTACTGTGGGAGGAATTCCACTTGAGGGCGCTGTTTTACTTTGTGGAAAAACAGGTTTTTACCTGCGGAGGTGTGAGATGTGAGGGATTTTTTTCCTAAAAACACTTGGGGAGTGGCCTGGATCGTTGTGTCAAAATTTCAGGACGATCGGTCAAGCGGTTATGGAGAAAAGTGGAGCACGCACTTTCACGATTTTTACATTTATAGATGAAATAGGCCACAACTATATTGATTATAAATTTAAGTAGGCTTTGGCATAGGCATTGGGTATGTATCCCGAATCATCCACCCCGACTGCTGGACCAATCCTGAGTTAAGGATCTCCCAATGATGTACATCATATAGGGACAATACCTCCAGGACCACCATTTTTTTTCAGGTGGATGGGTTGTATGGCCTGACTGAGCATCTGGAAATTATTATTATTATTATTATTATTATTATTATTATTATTATTATTATTATTATTATACCCTGCCCATCTGGCTGGGTTTCCCCAGCCACTCTGGGTGGCTTACAGTAGATATAAAAACATAGTAAAACCCACTGAACCCCTTTAACAGGGTACCCCCTAATTCCCTGAAGTGGGGTGGGGGTGGGATCCCAACTACACCCCTCCCTGGATCCAACCCAATGCCTTATCTGCTAAGAAATTGTGTCAATTTCTATGAGGTGGGTGAAATCTCCAGATGGGCCCAATTTGTCTACAGGAAAATTCCTTCCCAGTCCTAAATACAGCAACTTAATATCTCCATAGTAAGGTCTTATGCAGAACCTGCTTACTTATGTTTGGGCAGGAACATAGTACATGGGGTGAGTGGATGGATATTTCCTGCTCCAACTGAGTGGACAAGTCCAGGCATGGTTTCTTTACATGCTATGCCCTGTGAGCAGACCTGAGTGAAGACCAAGGGTTGAAGTTCTCAGCTGCAAGCCAATCCCCCTCAGTTCATTAATGATGTAAAGGTAAAGGTAAAGAGACCCTGACCATTAGGTGCACTCTCGGGTTGCGGCGCTCATCTCACATTATTGGCCAAGCAGCACACGGAAACACCGTTTACCTTCCTGCTGTTCCCTATTTATCTACGTACTTGCACTTTGACCTGCTTTCGAAATGCTAGGTTGGCAGGAGCTGGAACCGAACAACGGGAGCTCACCCCGTCGCGGGGATTCAAACCACTGACCTTCTGTTCGGCAAGCCCTAGGCTCTGGGGTCCGTTTAAATTCAGCATGCTCCTGATTAGTGCCTTCTAAATGCAAGCCCCCCAACAATCCGCATGGCCAGAGGAGGAGGAGGGAACACCATCCCCCAACAGTCAGGCGGGACAAGAATCAATACCAAGATCAATACCCAGTCGCGGCAAGCCCCATTGACCACTTGCCATCATACAAAGGTAAGCAGTCCTTGCACAGTGTATATATATGAAAACTAATGATGCTAGCACACAGGTTCAGGATGAAGATGATAGAAAATTCATGGAAGGTGTCTCTGTCCTATTTTCAGCAACACATCTCCTCTTCTGCCTCATCCCTTTGCACCACAGCTTACCCCATTCAGGAGGGACCCTCAGCCCTCAATGAAAATCATTTTCTGGTTGTCCTCTCCTACTGGTGCTTCTCTTAATCCAAACCATTGCATTTAGCCACACCAATGTATTCAAGAGTCAGAGTAGCATAACTACAAATGGGATTTCAATTACTGGAAGGGAATTAAAGTCTGTGATAGGGGCTCAAAAGCCAAATATTTATTGACAGCTCATTGTCCTTTAATAATAAGCTAGGATATGATAATTTTTATTATCAGGCATATGCAACATGACAACCCCCCAACGAATCCCAAGAAATCAAGAAAAATAAGCTAGAAGAAAGCCATAATCAATGAACACACGTTTGTTTGGGAAACTATACTGAAAGTGAAATGAATAGACTGGCACCAAATTAGAAAGCAGTGTCAACAGTAATTCTTCAGGGAATATTCCAGGCAGGTGTGGTGAAGATTGCATTTTAATAGTTTATACAAAAGGGATGAGGATGTAGGTAACAAACCTGTATATGATACAACATGGTGTAATATTAGGAATGTGCCTGCAAGTTACAAACTGGCTCTGCTGATTCCTTGCCATTGTCTATTAAATGTTTGTGTGCTTTTCAAAGATGCAAGATTTCTTTTAAATATGCCCTAGGCTCCTAAATCCTAAAAAGCCAGGTAAAGTTTTTAGCTAGGTGCTTCTCTGAAACTGAATGCACACCCTTATCTTCTATTAGAGAAAGATGTGCTTTTCCTGTCAGGTGTGCAAGCGCAGGAAGAAATGGAAAAATACTATGTGTGGTATGTAATGATTGTACAATATAATTGCTTGAATTAAAAGAAAGGATCAGGTTATTAATTAAAGATTGCTTGAGATAAACTTTGCCTAGGGCTCAGTCCAGCCACTGCGAGAGCAGTGTAACTGTTGGGAAGGGCTGTGGCGCAGTAGTTATGTCTTGCATGCAAATGGTTCCAAATTCATTTCCTGGCTTGGTAATCCACAGAGAGCCATTGCTAGTTAGTATAGGGACAATACTGAGCTAGCTAGACCCATGATCTGACTTCATAAGACTGCCGGCCCTGTATAGGCCTGTAAGTGTACTTGGATCATCTGGGGGGAAATTTCTTGTGGCATCAAACACTAACAACTCAAAAACAGGCATTTTCTGCCATTGCCCCTGCACTGTGGGATGCCATCCCCTCTGCTCTACATAAAGTATCAACTGTTAGTTTTCCCTGACCTATAAGATTGGAGGCTGTTGTTTCTTAATTCTTGTTTTTACCTATTCCTGATTTTAAATTGTTTTATAATGATGTTTTAACTGTGCGTATTGTACTGTTCTATGTTTTGTATGTTATTTTGCAGTGAGGTTGATGTGGTGCAAACCCAACTGGCTCCACCAGCGTGTTTGCACTGCACCAACCTCACTGCTGTGCCCCCTCCTCTGCTCCACCTTGCTACACTGCAGCAACTCAGCCGTACAGAAGTCAGGAGAGCAGCAGTTCAGAAAAGCTTCTGAACAAACAAACAAACAAACAAACAAACAAGGCAGCTTCCTATTTTCCAGTGCACAACAGACCTGTATTGCATCACCCTGGGATGTAAGATACCTGCCTGTTATGGGCAATAGGAGCCATATGTATACCTCCTATATCCCTGTCTCTACCTTCCTGGAAAATAATATTTGTGTGAGCACAATGGAAAGATGCAGAGCGGGCAGATAGGGCTGCCTTATTCCCCATGATGTGCCAGTGCTGCAGCCAAAGTGGCACAGATCAAGAAAAGAGGCAGAGAATATACAAGGTCTGGGCAAACAGATTGAAAAATCTAGGGAGAAAGTAGCTGTCCTTGAATGATGACAGGAAAGGGTGGGCTATGTCTTTATTGCAAAATAAAAATTTAGCTCCAGTGGGATCACATCACCTTTTGCTGGAATTTCATTTAGATAAAGAAGTTATATTAAATTTTGTTTAGCAGCCGCTTTCCCAACTAAGCCATTGCTAAGGCAGAGTAAACTATAAAATTGACTGAATTATGGGACTTTGAGCCTAATCCCACCTTGTTTAGTCAGAGGTAGAGGTGGAAGGATCTGTCAGTTTCTCATTTTTCCAATCTTAAATTCAATTCACCACATTTTGCAGTACTGTAATCTGCAATTAAAAAAACCAAACAAAAAACTCACCAATGTTTTAGTGTGAATTTCTATCATCATAGAATTGTAGAGTTGGGAAGGTCCACAAGAGTCATCTCTAGACCAGTGTTTCCCAAACCAGTGTGCCTCCAGATGTTTTGGGACTACAACTCCCATCATTCCTGACCACTGGTGTTGCTAGCTAGGGATGATGGGAGTTGTAGTCCCAAAACATCTGGAGGCACACTGGTTGGGAAACACTGCTCTAGACCAACCCCCTGCAATGCAGGAATCTCAACTAAACCTTTCAAGACAGATGGCCATCCAGCCTCTGCTTAAAAACCTCCAAGGAAGGAGAGTCCACCACCTTCTGAGGGAGTCCATTCCACTGTTGATTAGCTCTTACTGTCAGAAAGTTCTTCCTGATGTTTAGTCAGAATCTCATTTCTTGTAATGAAGTTTGAGTCCTACCCTCTACATGTGTTAAGCTTGTGGTCTACAAATACGCCTAGATTCTTTTCACATGTACTACTAGCAAGCCGGACGCGGGTGGCGCTGTGGTCTAAACCACAGAGCCTAGGGCTTGCTGATCAGAAGGTCGGCAGTTCGAATCCCTGCGATGGGGTGAGCTCCCGTTGCTCGGTCCCAGCTCCTGCCAACCTAGCAGTTCTAGTAAAGGTAAAGGTAAAGGGACCCCTGACCATTAGGTCCAGTCGTGACCGACTGTGGGGTTGCGTGCTCATCTCGCATTATTGGCCGAGGGAGCCGGCGTACAGCTTCCAGGTCATGTGGCCAGCATGACAAAGCCGCTTCTGGCAAACCAGAGCAGCACACGGAAATGCCGTTTACCTTTCTGCTGTAGCGGTCCCTATTTATCTACTTGCATTTTGACGTGCTTTTGAACTGCTAGGTTGGCAGGAGCTGGGACCGAGCAACGGGAGCTCACCCCGTCGCAGGGATTCAAACCGCCAACCTTCTGATCAGCAAGCCCTAGGCTCTGTGGTTTAACCCACAGCGCCACCTGTGTCCCTTTAGAACCTAGCAGTTCTAAAGCACGTCAAAGTTCAAGTAGATAAATAGGTACCGCTCTGGTGGGAAGGTAAACAGCATTTCCCTGCGCTGGTCTGGTTCACCAGAAGTGGCTTAGTCATGCTGGCCACATGACGCAGAAAAACTGTGGACAAACGGCGGCTCCCTTGGCCAGTAAAGTGAGATGAGCGCCGCAACCCCAGAGTCGTCCGCAACTGGACTTAACGGTCAGGGTCCCTTTACCTTTACCTTACTGGCAAGCCAGGAGTGCCCCATATATTGCATAGCTGGTTCTCCCTGCCTAAGTGCCGAACAGGGGCGCCAACTTGGACCCCAGATTATGGGTTCCCAGTGTCACGTGACATCATGACAGCATGTTATGTCTCAGATGCCACCTCTGAGGCCTTGGGACACGACTTCTGGTGCTTCACAAGAACCCGGAAGCCATGTCCGTAGGCCTTAGGGCCTCCAACGTGACTTCTGGTGCTTTGTGAGTCCCCGGAAGTGACGTTGGAGGCCGCACAGTGTGGGTGCTGAGCATGCACAACAAATTTTTTCTGGGTACCCAGACACCCAGGGCAGTGACCTTCAGTGTGTAAGGGCAGCCTGCAATTATGCAATGGACAGGTCTGTATGCATTATATCCTCTGTGTGAGTTTTTTAAAAAACTATTTACATTTCATTAAGATTAAACAAAAGATAAAATAATAATAATTTAAGCAATGCTTTGAGTTTCAGTTCCTTCTAATTTCTCATTCTTTACACTTTTACCATATATCTGAGAAACAGGTCCCTGCAAATGGCTCCTATAGATAAACTCTAATTCATATTGATGATCGGCTTGTGGCTATACTTGTTAAATTGCTTCCCTTTTATGGGCTGCTCAGCCCTTATCTATAGGCATTTATTGTACCTGATGGTAATCTGTACTCTATGATAACCTCCCCAGACTCTCAAAGGAATTCTGTGGTATTGCTAAAGCAATTTCAGGTTCGTTATCTTGGTGAACACATCTGAAGTACGCAAAGGAGATAGAAACGGCAAAGTGTGTTCTAGAAAATCAACAGCAGCAGTGGACAGTGAATAACATTAAAAGCGGTTTATGTATTTATATTTTCAGAAAATTAAGTTAAAGCAGAAATGTTAATGGCATTTGAGTGAGCTGTTGCAGACATGCTTTGGGCTGAAGTTATGTAATAAAACTATATACTTATTTCTGAATTGATAGATTTTATACATTAAATTTTTTAAGACATTTTAAGCATTTTAGCTTATTTTGTTTCCCAAAGCCTTGTATTTTCCTCACATAGATGTTGACTCTTAGTTAGTCTTAACTGTTTTAAGCACACAGTACGAAGCTGGTGTGTATAGAGTAGCATTTCTGTGCCTACAGAATTGGATGATTTCCACTGTGCACTGGAAGAGGCAGACCTAGAGATTCATCTTCCAAATGCTTCATGTTAAGCAACACTAGGATGCTGCTGGGCTCAGGTAAGCTGGCTAGGTAAGAATATGGGGAAGCTGGCAATGTATTTTGTGCCTTCCCTTATGCATTGACATGCAGACAGCAGAACGTATCTGAATATGTTCCCTAGAGCAGTGTTTCTCAACCTTTTTTGGGCCACGGCACACTTGTTCCGTGAAAAAAATCACGAGGCACACCACCATTAAAAAAGTTAAAAAATTTAACTCTGTGCCGCCCTATATTATAATTATGACTGTAAGAAACACTTGCACTTACTAACCGGCGGGTTAGTAGTGTGTATTGGCGGCCGCCAGGCTCGTTTGCACTGAGCTTTGGGAAAGAGGAGGAGAAATATTGCTTTCCGGCGGGTCAGTGTCGTGTATTGGCGGCCGCCAGGCATGTGACAATGCAAATCACCCTTCTCGTCGCCGCACGTCACGGCACACCAGCCAGTGGTTGAGAAACACTGCCCTAGAGGCCCTGCAAGCAGTGATTACCTGATCATGAAAAGTGATGCTTCTGGTTAACTGTCACACATTTTTGCCTATGACTATTTCTGAACCGGACGCGGGTGGCGCTGTGGTCTAAAGCAGTGGTCTTCAACCCCCGGTAGCGGTCCGTGGATCAATAGGTAACGGGTCGCCTAAGGATCATTAAATACAATTAAATTAAAATTATTAAATAAAAACAATCTAAATAAGATATAAACAATAAACGCCCCCCCCCTCAGCGGGCCACAGTAAAATTATCAAACGTTGACTGGTCCGCGGTGATAAAAAGGTTGGGGAGCACTGGTCTAAAGCACAGAGCCTAGGGCTTGCCGATCAGAAGGTTGGCGGTTCAAATCCCCATGACAGGGTGAGCTCCCATTGTTCGGTCCCAGCTCCTGTCCACCTAGCAGTTCAAAAGCACGTCAAAGTGCAAGTAGATAAATAGGTACCACTCTGGCTTGAAGGTAAACAGCGTTTCTGTGCACTGCTCTGGTTTGCCAGAAGCTGCTTAGTCATTCTGGCCACATGAGCCGGAAGCACAGCCATCTTAAGCATATCTGGTGCTGTGGTGCAAACATCCCTCTGGTGCCCCTTCCCCAGAGTTTTTGACCATTTTTTAGGGCTGGAGGAGGCGGGCAGCGGCTGGAGGGCAGCTTCTCTTCCGGGGAAGAGGCAGAGGCTGGAAGCAGCACCTCCTGGCTCAGCTGGCCGCTTCGTGCAGCGGTGGCCACGGCAGGCAGCACACTGAGCGAGCGGGCCTGCACCTAGCAAGCGGGAGCAGCACACGCACCCTCGCTCACTCAGCACGCTCATTCGGTGTTCCCCGGACTCTCGCCTGGCGCCCCCCAGAACTTGCCGCCATGGCGCCCCACGCCACTAGCCTCTATGGGTAAGATGGGCCTGCCTGGAAGTTGTCTGTGGACAAACGCCAGCTCTCTTGGCCTATAGGGCAAGATGAGCACACAACCCCAGAGTTATCTGCGATTGGACCTAACTGTCAGGGGTACCTTTACCTTTATTTCTGAACCAGGTCGTTCATAAATAAAGATTTATTTATTTATTTTACAGGCAGAGAATCAGAAGTTCCTTTCTGCGCTAAAGCTAAGTTTTTAATGTGCAGGGTGACTTTCCTTCCCTGTTACAGGTAGGTAGCCGTGTTGGTCTGAGTCGAAGCAAAATAAAAAAATTCCTTCAGTAGCACCTTAAAGACCAACTAAGTTTATATTTTGGTATGAGCTTTCGTGTGCATGTACACTTCTTCAGATACCAGGTATCTGAAGGTACTTCTTCAGGTATCTGAAGAAGTGTGCATGCACACGAAAGCTCATACCAAAATATAAACTTAGTTGGTCTTTAAGGTGCTACTGAAGGAATTTTTTTATTTTCCTTCCCTGATTATCTCTCTTTCTCTCTTCTCTCTGTTTATATTGAGCATTATTTCAGAAAGACAAGCAACCGTCTTTATTTGCCAATGATTTTCCAAGTGCCTTTCTGGCAAATATATATGTACATCTAATTAGTTTCAATTCAAACAGCATTTCTAAGGTCCAATACTTTTGTATGAGCATTCTATCATGCAAACCTGCTTGATAGAAGTTGTACAACCCCAAGACACTGATCTACTGCATCTGTGAGAACAAAGCCTTTTAGCAACAAATTCCAGATGAGACACCAGGTTAATTTGAAGAATGAGTAATGAACTACAACAATGTCACAAGCTTTAAAGACCAGAGCTCTTTTTTTCAGATGCATGGTGGTCTTCTAAGTTGCTAGTGGAGTGAAAGCAAAACAATCTGTTACAAAACAGGATGAAAAAGGCCAAACCATGTTTCTTTTAGCATTTTGTTGACTTGCCTGCATTAGGATTTGTACAATTTACGTTCTCTTCCATCATCTTTTCCCTGCAGAAAAACAAAACTGTTACTTTACATTCATTGCTGGTAGTTGAAAATGGAATCCACTAGTTTTCAAAGTCACAAGTAGTTGCAGAATTTTATTTCTCCCAATATAATTTGGCACTTGAGATGGGCTTAGAGAGTGTGCCAGGAATGCAAGAAAAAGACAGTCACAGTGTGTCCAGTGATGTTTCCCTTGAAATATATGCTTTTGTTCTGTTTTAAGCAATGGTCAAGAACAATAGCTTCCTAATTACAGAATTTAAAGTCAGAATCAAATGAACTGGAAGGCCATGTTGACTGCAAAACTGTACAGAAAAAGAACAATGGCATTATAAGCTATTGAGTCTATGGCTTGGTTCTGCTTGAGGGGTGCCAGAGAACATTTTACTTTTTTTTTCTAAAAGGGCTGTTTTAGAAGAGAAAAACATGTCAAACTACTATGTCAAAAATGTGGGGTGAAATAGTTCTGAAAGCTGTCAGTTCGTTCTCTCTCTCTCTCTCTCTATATATATATACTGTATATATATCACACACACACATGCACACACACACATGCACGCAAAATGTTGCATATTCCAACACAAAAATTTAAGAGCTCCATTAAATAATAAAAAGAAAAACCACTACAGAATACTGTTATAAATTTTGGAGGAAGGAAACACCCCCCTAACCCAAGAAATGAGTGAATGTCAGAATCTAGCTAATATTTAGAGCATTGAAGGGAATATGCCATGCCAAGGGGAAAATACAAGCTAAGCTTCCTTTCCAAACCAGGGCCTCACCGGGGATAGATGCGTTAACATGACAAAAAGTGTTGATGACCCACATCAAAGAGGAATCCTTGGGCCTGGACAGACTGGGGTTGCCAAAGTTAGCCTGTGCTCAGAGGGAAAATATTCTTCTCTAAAAAGAGACTTGGGATAACAGGTGGATGGAGAGTCGCTTGGAGCAGAGGTGTGTCGGGAAGAAGAAGGGGAACAAAGGCCAGAACCATCTTGGTAGGCTGGCTGAAAGGAGCCTGGGAGAGAAGACTTGGACTCCAGTTCTGCACTGCTGTGAGGAACAAGCCCATCTTGAGATGACTATGCCGTAAGATCTGTACTCCCTCCATCTAAATTCAGGTGTAAATATGTGAGTGAATCACATTTCTTAAAGCTACGGCAGCCTCTGCTGCATCTTGATTCTCAATGGAAACATGACCTTGGGCAGGGTGAGCACGTGGAACCCCCAGTATCTTGCCATAGTTCAACAGAGATTAGAGGCGACATCCATTTTTTTGAAACAATACTATACAGAAAAACTCTGGGCACAGATGGCATCACGGTACATGAGCCTAGTCTATCATATTCATTGTGGTTAATTCTTACTTTTTTGTTCCCTTGGGAAGGATTAGCCCAAGACTCACTGGTGTTGGAAAGTACAGAGTTTGTTCATCTCAACTGCTTCTTTTCATTGTTTGGGGAAGAACAGAAATATCCTGCAGAATAAAAGCATAGCTGTAGCCCTGTAGATGTCGTACTACTCCCATTCCCATCGGCCTCACCCAACATGGCCAATGGTCAAGGATGACAGGAGTTGTAGTCCAGCAACATCTGGAGGACCACAGATTCCTCACACTGTTATGAATAGCTAACCTTCATTCATGGAGCATTAAAAAATATTTACTGTTCAGACAGCAAACAAGTGAATGTCTTGGACTGGATCAGACTCTGCTAGCCCACTAGTAGGTCCTTTTATGTTTTAAGCATCTCCATGAGGAAAATATGAAGAAATACACTAAGCCAAATGGTTTTATGCTAAATCATGGGAGCTGTGCAAGAAGTGTATCATGTAAAGCAATTCCTACCCAGTATTGGAGACGGAAACCATATTTTGTACCATATTTAGGAAAGTTTTTATTTTGCCAACAGTACATCTGGTGCTGTGTGTATTCAACAGCTTTACACATGCCCCAAAGAGCTCTGTAATCTGGAGTCTATCACAGGGGCTGGAATTCTGAGTGTTTAGATCTACTCCATGATTATTGGAAATAGAAGCCAAAAATTAACCACAGCGAGCCTTGAACAGATGGATTCTGAACACATACTTTCTCTTTCCAGGGATCATTAGTCCTACTAGTCTCCTCTTCTCCTGCTTGCATGTTGCTTTCCTCTTCCTAGTCCTTATCCAAATATCTCAATTAAAAAAAAACCCAAATAATGGAATTTGAATGGAATATATACATCAAAATTATTTACATCAATTAGAATCTGAGCTAATTGGAAGGTTTATTCTGAATACCTAAATATCCTTTCTGTCCATAGTACAATTCATATTAGGGTTTGAAACCCTGATTATGGTCAGGAGAGGGAGGGGAGAAGGAGAAGCAGGTCTCCTCTGCCCTTCCCCAACTACACGACTGTGGAAAAACCCCAAATTGATTGAGGGCCCAGAACCAGGTTGGCTTGGTCGCAGGTTCAATGTTGGCAACTCCAAAGTGTCAGATTGGGCCCTGAATCAGATGGGGTGGGGGCTGTGCACAGTCCTAGTACAGAGTGCCACAGGATAAGCTGTAGCTGAAAAAAGTGAGACATCATAAGATTCGGATAATATGAGTATTGAAAATCACTTTTTCACTGCTGATCAAGATACAATTGTGAAGGGATTCCAACCAATGCTGAGCCAACACATAGCTGAGGAGTGGGAGCCTGTAGTAGATAAGGATGCTGAGTGCCCTTTGGGAGATAAAAGGCCAGTGTCTGAGAACTCGCTTGCTGAATCCAGGCAGGGAGGAGGAGGAGGAGGAGGAGGAGGAGGAGGAGGAGGAGGAGTGGTGGGAGTGGGGACTGGAGCGATGGAGGAAAGTTGCACACATAGAAAAGAGGTGATGTACAAAAGGAATATGGGTTGTCTCAGCAAACACAAGGAAGGGGAGGAGAATGAGTGACAGGACAGAAGGGACTAGGGTTGTCACCATCAGTGGCATGCTAGAAAATAGGCAGGATAGGTCACTGTACAAGGGGAGTCAGGTGAAGAACCGTGTAAGGGAAGGCAGACAAGACAGTGTGGATTCCTGGGATGGAAGAGGACAATGGAACTCTTTGAGTAACATCCCTATGGGGGGCACTCTCAGTACAAGTGACCATGTGGGTTTGTGAGGACTCCTTGGATCAGGCTCTGCAATAGGGCTGACAATAAAAAGCTGAAGGAAACGTAACATTAAATTTGATCTTCTAAACCAGTTTTTAAAGTTCAAAAAACTAAAAGGCCATTCTTTTGGATGTGCCCACCTGAAGTATGCCTTGTTATAGCTTCTCGGTGTGGTATTTACTATTGAGCCTGCATAGCTGAATTCCTTCTACACCTTGGGTGTATTGCTAGCTGCAAAAAGCATATTGGAAAGAGGGAAGTCCCATCTGACAGAAATGTCAGCTCGGATTTACTCTGATCCCCTTTCCCTTGCTAGCAGAGCCTATATTTATTATTAAAGTACACACAGCACATACGGTTTACTTTACTGGGACATGTTGCCTGCAAAAAACAAATGTAGAATTATATATAATATGATGTGTGATTCATTATAAATCCCTTGCCAGCATGAGCATGAAGTAGAATCCATAATTGCATTTCTGGTAGCATTGGTGACAAACTCATATAACACCCTCCAAAGTATTAGCCAGTCTTACATATAAGGATTTAAAAAACAGAAATAAAAAACACCTATGGTCAGGAAATAATCAGAGTATTTGACCCCATGATGTAAATTAATACCTGTTGGGGACCCAGGTGGCGCTGTGGGTTAAACCACAGAGTCTAGGGCTTGCTGATCAGAAGGTCGGCGGTTCTAATCCCTGCGACGGGGTGAGCTCCCGTTGCTCGGTCCCAGCTCCTGCCCACCTAGTAGTTCCAAAGGACATCAAAGTGCAAGTAGATAAATAGGGACCGCTCCGGCGGGAAGGTAAACGGCATTTCCGTGCACTGCTCTGGTTCGCCAGAAGCGGCTTTGTCATGCTGGCCACATGACCTGGAAGCTGTCTGCGGACAAACAAACGCCGGCTCCCTTGGCCTATAGAGCGAGATGAGCGCCGCAACCGCAGAGTCGGACACGACTGGACCTGATGGTTGGGTCTCTCCCATAGAAGCAAAACAACGCTGGCAGCAATTTCTGCCCTCCCTTCCCCACAGGTGGGCAGAGCACCAAGTGGGGCTTACCTGGGCAGGTGCCTCCCACCAGCTCAGGTTGGCCTTTGACCCACCCCCAGCCAGGTAGGACAATAGACAGGTGGCCAGGGGTGGTGCTGAGGCAAAAAGAAAAGAGGCTGAGCCTTTCGGCCAGCCCTCATTTGGATTTTCAGGTTCACCCACCCACCTTCCCTCAAATTATTACTTTTTTGCCTCCACATAATTTCATCCTAGGTCAGCGTCATCAAGTTAATGATTTTTCCGCCCGAGCAAGAAGAAGCAAAGCGCACGCTGAGCAGGCGAGCGAGCAAGCTACGGAGTGAGGCTTTTTAAAGGGTGGTGGGGCTCGGCTTGGGAGTTCCGGGGGGCTCGCCGAGTGTCACCCCCCTCCAGGGTGGCACCTGGGGGGCCCCACCCCCAACGCACCCCTTGCTACACCCCTGCCCCTCTGTCATCAATGGAACACAGCTGACAATACCTGACTGTTACAAACATGGGTGCTAAATACAGTTCTGTTACCCCTTGTTCACTCCTTGCTACTGTACAGTATAATTTATCTTCAAGAGATCATTGATTTGCAGTCGATTCAAGGGCAGACAAGGCCAACGTTTCTCCACATAGTGGATAATTAAGGCGTAATTCTATGGTCCCTGAGAGAGCACCCCGGGGGATCCAGAGCAAAATGGATTGCCCTCTCTGTTCAAAGGCAGAGGAGGAGGTCCATTCTGGCAAATGCCTCCCTGTTGCATTATGCGAAGCTCTACTTTCTTTCAGAAATTTACCTGTTTGCATACAATATCCTGACTGGGCAATAATAGTCGACTTCCGGTTGATCCGCGCCATCTTCTCAGTTGGGGGTCTGTTCAGCGGAGCGGACCTCGGTGCTTCAGAGGTGGGGGGAACTGCTCCAGCACAGTGGGCCCCCCTAAGAAGCCCCAAATCGAGTGTTTTGGGGACCCGACATCCGACGGGCGCCATTTGCGGGCTCAGCCCCGGTCCAGCTTTGTTTAAGCCCCCAAGAGTGGGGAGGTAGAGCTGCGGTGTACAGACCAAGATCGCTAACTCTGACAGCACGTAGCTGTCAGAGGGGAAAAAATCTTCAAAAATAATAGACCGTGAGTAATTTGACTTATAAGATTTAAATTTAGAAAATTTGGCCACGGCAAGAGATCCAAAAACGGGAGTCAATCTCTACCCACTGAGAGCAGTAACGAGTCCGAAGGCTTAAGAAGAAATCTTAAGCCTCCAAGGAATCAACCTATATTCCCCTCTTAATGCAGGGTGAAGGGGGGAAGTTTTCTTTTGAAAATCCCCTGCAAAAGACGGTTACTGACGGAGGAAAACCTCTTATTAACCCTGGAATCGGCACCCCAGGAGAATCAGCGAGACCCTATTTTGAGGTTATAAAGGAATACAATGTGTTTATTGTTAAAAGGTTGCAAACTGTTGCAATAAAGAAGATACAAGTTTGACAGCTGTCAGAAAAACTGCAACTGTTCTTTGATTGATTGGAAAGAGCTTTAAGTCATGGAATATAATTTGACTGGAATTTTCTTTAGCCAAGTTGGACATAACTTTGCCCTATGAGACTGAAACCCCATTGTTCCTTGTCCTCTAATCTCATCTCTGGCCTTGAAGCTGAAAAGTATGTCAACATCTGGTGCTGCACCTGGTTTCCAACAGACAGTATTAAGATTCTTGTGGGAACTCACAACCGGACAACAACAGTTCAGTTTTCCAAAAGGAAGCATAAACCCTGGGTAAACACCTGGAACCCCTGGAATCTCACACTGCTTGGAGATTTGGGTGGCATGCAACAATACCTACATATATGAAATACTAAGTACATCTCCTGCCGTTCATGCCAGCGTTGTGATGAGCACTGGGAAATCTGACCTTTTTATATATACTTTATTTCAATATCATGCTTCAATATCATGTAGACCTTGTCAATGAATTGATTGATCAATCTGAAAATGCATTCAGCTACAGAAGTTTGCAATGTATATGGTCTCCTGTACTACATCCATGCCATTAGTTTCGTATCCGGGCTTGAATTCAACCTAAAATTTAAGTAGTCTTCTGATCCAAAAGAAACAGGCTGGCTAGCAAATACAGCTGCTCTTGATTGTTTTTTTCAAAGGCAGGCAGGAAAGTTTTCAACCAAACCTGTCAACTTTCCATGATGTTTGACCTTAAAACTGAGGATTTATGTGCTATTTCCCAAAATAAGCATCAATCAGGTTTGGAACAATGCCTGAAGTGAGCCAAATTGCACCAATTGGGAAGATGCTGTTTTTTAAAAATAAAATTGAAAAAGTAAAAAAATGGGTTTATGGGCAAATCTCCCATCAGTGTTAATGTTTAACATATTCCCCTAAGCCTGCATGTTCTTTGAAGCAAGTTACCAGCTTAATTGGGACTCTTTAATAAAATTTAATGCTATTTTTTTAAAATGAAGAAAGATGAAAAGTTGCCTGGAGGGGAATCTTGAGCACAAGGTATTTAAAGAAATTATACTTTGAGGATGCTGATTTTATCTCAGCCTCAACAATTCATTTAATGAAACAACATTAGCATTTCAATATTATGGCTCCCCCACTGCCATCACAGCATTTTCCCTCTCCCAACTTCCACCCAACCCCTTCCCTACAGGAAAACTGCAGACCTTAAATAGCAGTTACGTCTACTCTATGATGATGAATATTCCTCATTTCTTGTAAATGAAGGCTGCAGATCTCCCAGACAATTAAGTAGATAATTTTTCCCTAACATTTATTAATTTGGTGCACTTGCTTTTAAACAGGCTGGCTTTAAGAATCCTGTATTTAATGCAAACCTGGGTAATTCTAATCAGGAACCATGTTATAAGCCAACTCCTTTAGGCAATAACCTGAAGCCTGAGATGATTTCAACTCGCCCCCTACCAGACAATAGGATATTGAGCAACGTAATATAAAGGGCAATTCAAATCCTGTTGCCTGTGACAGAGTTAATCAATGAATGACTTCGCACCAGCTAGCTGGGGATGTGAATGAGAAAGGAAAAGAAACTTTAAAAAGAAAAAGACCTACAGCGTGATTCAAAACCGCTGTTCTATACAGGCCATGAGTGAATGAGTCATTAGACAGATATAATACTAGGCTGAAAAGAAAGAAGAAAATTATTTCACAAAGCTGTGTTTGCCAGGTGTTCATCCCTGTTTCTTTCGTTATTATTTTAGCTATTTGTGCTGGAAGAAAAATTTCTGTCCTCTCATTTCACCCTTTCTCACTTTAGCATCTGACAATTAATTGGAAGTTAGATAGAGATACCTCATTTCTGAAAACTGGGGGGAGGGGATCATTGCTAGGGGAATTGGCAGATGGGTAAAATGGAGCTCTGGGTAAAAAGCATGTCTCTAAAACAGGCATAGCAACATGAGCATAGTAGTGGAGGCAGCAGCATTATTGCTATTAGAGGAGGAAGAGGAGAAAACTTTGTAAACAGAAGTCATAACCACAGGGGTTACTGGAAAAAAAGTGTGGGAATTACAAATGATACACTACAATCCACTTAGGCTTGATAGCAAACTGCAGTCACCATAGCTGCCAAGTTATCCCTTTTTTAAAGGGATTTTCCCTTATGCTGAATAGGCTTCCTCGTGAGAAAAGGGAAAACTTGGCAGCTATGGCAGTCACTCCATACCAGGTGTAGTCCAAACACCTGTAGGATTAGCTGCCCTTCTTTTGTGGAAAGACTTCAGCACAGTGGGGGCACCTATCCCCCCCCAAGGCCTGCATGAAGCGGTGGGTGGGCAATTGGAAGTCACAATATGGTGGATGTGATCAGAACTAGTAGTGGACAAGACAGATTCACACACACATTTCCATACATGCACTCATTCTCACACATCTTCACGCAGTTGTGGGAAGGAAGGTTTGCAGAGCGACACATCCCTGTGTGTCCTCTTCCCTTTTGAAATCAACCTTTTCCCAGACTGCCAAACAGCTGTTTTTATGGCTGGGGGAGTGGGATTTACAGAGAGAGGACAGTACAACAGAGAGGGCTTTCCACATGGGCTTCCTCCTCATCACAGTTGTGTTCCCTCAGCCCACTGAGAGTGACTGTGCTCCCCCATATCAGTCAGAAAAAAACTGAAAGCAGATAGAGAGGAAATCTAGCAGCAGTTTGGATACCCACAATGGTCCATAAGGAAGGCCCAGTAGGGGTGTGTGGAGGCTGCAGGTTGACCACATGAGCTTAAGTAGCTCCATGACAGCAGAAGGTGAACAGATGGAGCTTTCCAGAATGCTGCAGTAATATGGCAAAACAATCACTGAGGACCACTTATGATGTTTATCATTGTTGGCAGGAGCTGCTGGCTCTAGTGAGGCTTCTTCCCATCCCTTAGACTTAAGGGTAACGTCAGACACTCCAGGTCACATGGAAGGAAGCCACAGCACAGCTGCTTCTCATACTAGTCTTGTGCCCAGTTTCCAGCAGGGTTGGAACAGGGTTGCCATGGGCAGGATACAGAGGCAGTCGGTTCTTTACAGATGGTTCAACTCTTCCTATGTTACTAAAGCAGCATGACAGGGACTCATGTCACAGCAGCTCTCCAAAACAAAGGAACGTGGGAAGGAACCACAAGGCAAGGACCTTTAAGAAATGAGAATACTAATTATAGTAAATAAACCATGTATAACCATAAAAGTTATAACCATGTAAGGCACAGACATTGTTTCTGGGTGGTATCTGTTGTTGTAGTAGTAGTAGTAGTAGTAGTTGTAGTTGTTGTTGTGGTTGTGGTTGTTGTTGCTGCTGCTGCTGCTGTTAGAATCATAGAATCATAGAGTTGGAAGAGACCACAAGGGCCATCCAGTCCAACCCCCTTGCCAAGCAGGAAACACCATCAAAGCATTCCTGACAGATGGCTGTCAAGCCTCCGCTTTGTTGTTGTTGTTTAGTCATTTAGTCATGTCCGACTCTTCATGACCCCATGGACCAGAGCACGCCAGGCACTCCTGTCTTCCACTCCCTCCCACAGTTTGGTCAAACTCATGTTTGTGGCTTCGAGAACACTGTCCAACCATCTCATCTTCTGTCGTCCCCTTCTCCTTGTGCCCTCCATCCATAGCTGCCAAGTTATCCCTTATTTTAAGGGATTTTCCCTTATGCTGAATAGGCTTCCTCGCGAGAAAAGGGAAAACTTGGCAGCTATGCCTCCATCTTTTCCAACATCAGGGTCTTTTCCAGGGAGTCTTCTCTTCTCATGAGGTGGCCAAAGTATTGGAGCCTCAGCTGCAGGATCTGTCCTTCCAGTGAGCACTCAGGGCTGATTTCCTTCAGAATGGATAGGTCTGATAATCTTGCGGTCCATGGGACTCTCAAGAGTCTCCTCCAGCACCATAATTCAAAAGCAACAATTCTTCGGCGATCAGCCTTCTTTATGGTCCAGCTCTCACTTCCTTACATCACTACTGGGAAAACCATAGCTTTAACTATACGGAGCTTTGTAGGCAAGGTGATGTCTCTGCTTTTTAAGATGCTGTCTAGGTTTGTCATTGCTTTTCTCCCAAGAAGCAGGCATCTTTTAATTTCGTGACTGCTGTCACCATCTGCAGTGATCAAGGAGCCCAAGAAAGTAAAGTCTCTCACTGCCTCCATTTCTTCCCCTTCTATTTGCCAGGAGGTGATGGGACCAGTGGCCATGATCTTGGTTTTTTTGATGTTGAGCTTCAGAACATATTTTGCGCTCTCCTCTTTCACCCTCATTAAAAGGTTCTTTAATTCCTCCTCACTTTCTGCCATCAAGGTTGTGTCATCTGCATATCTGAGGTTGTTGATATTTCTTAAATGACATAGAATCTTAAATAACATATTTCTTAAATGACATAGAATCATAGAGTTGGAAGAGACCACAAGGGCCATCCAGTCCAACCCTCTGCCAAGCAGGAAACACCATCAAAGCATTCCTGACAGATGGCTGTCAAGCCTCCGCTTAAAGACCTCCAAAGAAAGAGACTCCACCACATTCCTTGGAAGCAAATTCCACTGTCGAACAGCTCTTACTGTCAGGAAGTTCTTCCTAATGTTGCTGTTGCTGTTGTTACTATTATATAACATTCAAATATATATTAAGTATATTAAGTCCCACTGAACTCATTGGGACTTACTCATGAATAGACAGGTCTAGGATTGCTGATATGGCTAGCCATTTTGTGGACAACAGCTGCTCTGCAATTCAGTTGACTATGCCACAGAAATGAGATGTATTCATCCAATTCACTCCTGGCACTGGAGATTTCCTGTGCATTGAACTGAAATGTGTGATGACTGTCAAAAGTTCAATTTTCGCCATTTACTTGTTCTCCACTCATTCGTTGTGCCTCAATTACGAATTGACACTTTTATTGTTCTTTACAGCATATTATTTGAATTCAAGGTGTCCCATAAATTTGCAACAGCAGTCATTTTTATATATGACTATCATGAGTCCTTATTCATGCATTAGTGGTATTCCAGAACCATCTTTCCTCAAGAGCATTAAATGTTTGCTAGATGGAGAGTCCTGCCACGAAAGTAAATAAAGTTGCAAGCTGAGAATAAAATGTATAACTGTTGATAATCTACCACAAATGGAAATCAGGATGGACCAGGATTCTGCATTGGCAGGAATGCTAGGCAATGTCTGTGGAGGAGGAGGAGCAGGAGGAGGAGGAGGAGGAGGAGGAGGAGGAGGAGGAGGAAGAAGAAGAAGAAGAAGAAGAAGAAGAAGAAGAAGAAGAAGAAGAAGAAGACCCTTTACAGCAGGATGAAGAATATGGAAGAATATGGATGGTTCAGATCAGATTTTCCAAATGACCTCATCCAGCAACTGAAGGAAGAAAGCTTCATGTCATTCTCTGAAACTGCCATTTCTTTTTCATTACCTGTCACTTCTGTATTGGCATAAACGGTTGATTAACATTAACCATTTGATGAAGCTGTAAAGAGCCTGTTAGCTAGAAATATGCAATAAAACTTAATGACATTTAGAGTATTAAGGTGCAGCCTTCATCATCTTTGGGTTATTTCAAAATCGCTGCTCATGACATAGTGTATAATGCTGCAGCTTCAAAACTCTGGAGTCAAGAAGATCAGAATGTAAATGAAGCACAATCATAAGACATATCACCAGTTCCTAGATGTTGTCATTTAAGAATTTCGTTTCCTGCCTCAAGAGATCAGAAGGTTCACCTAGACACCTCACCCAAATGAAAAGCCTTCACAATTCAACTACATGCTTGGCCGTCTATTCAACTAACACTTCAGGTAACACATAAGCTTCTTAATACTGAATATGCATGATTGCTGTGAAGCACAGCAGAACCAGGAAAAAGCAGACGCCGTAACCTTGAATTACCTTGCCTCTGTTTTGTTAATGGTACTTTTGCTATAACTTTGATTTGTCGTACAAAAGGTACCAATCTGTGAAAATCTGCATGGGACATCCAAGACCCATAATCCACTGGGAATGTCACTCAATACTACTCTTCTACCTAAAAAAGGGACTCGGGTGGCTCTGTGGTCTAAACCACTGAGCCTCTTGGGCTTGCTAATCAGAAGGTCGGCGGTTCAAATCCCTGCGACAAGGTGAGCTCCCCTTGCTCTGTCCCAGCTCTTGCCAACCTAGTAGTTCGAAAGCATACCACTGCGAGTAGATAAATAGGTACCACTGCAGTGGGAAGGTAAGCAGCATTTCCATGTACTCTGGTTTCTGTCACGGTGTTCCTTTGTGAGTAGCAGTTTATTCATGCTGGCCACATGACCCGGAAAACTGTCTGTGGACAAACACTGATTCCCTTGGCCTGAAGCGAGATGGGCACTGCAACCCCATAGTTGCCTTTGACTGGAGTTAACCATCCAGGGGTCCTTTACCTTTACCTTAATTCTACCTAAAAGTCTAAGAGAAGGTGGTGCTTTAAAGGTACAGTGTGCATTTGAGACTAGACTCACAGTGATTTCTAGCCATAAAAAAGAACTAACCTGAAACTCAAACTGATTGCACCTTTGGTAGAGCTTTTATATATATATATACCGGTATAAAGGTGGCAGCCAAGTCAGTTGTAAGGAATAAGCACAAAACATTTTGGGCTGAGAATGATTCAGAGAATGATGACAGCAATTTACGAAAGGTGCGTTTCCTGGATGTGTCCTATGAGCTTGCACAAGCCTGGTGTGATTAAATGGGTTCAGAGTGAAGCCACATTACTATAGAGGGGAATAATTCTCTCTTTGTCACACATTACTAAACTGACATTTAACATAAGCACAGTCAGACATTCTGAAGATTGTTTTCCTGAATTGAGGCATGTGTGGCATTGCTAGCTGCTGTTAATACATTAATTCTCAGACCAGTTCCATGTACTCAAAACCCCTCCAGTTTCGTATAGGGTTGATTTACATTTATACTTTATCCCTGAGCAAATGGTCTCCAGTAAAGCACAGGGATTGAAGGGATTGCAGCTTATGGCATCTCTTGCTGGCCCCGTAACCACTGAACTAGTCCTGGATTTAGGGTGGTGTGGGTGGTTCCCCCCCCCTCCAGAGTGCCAAGCTGAGGGGGCACAAAATTGAGAAGATCCATAAGTGAGAAGATCCATTTAGAGGTGCCAAATTTTGGTCTTGCACAGGGTGCCATATTATGAAAAATTACCAAAGTCAGCCCCTGACAGGACTAGTGATAGGGAACTAACTGCAAGTGACTGGAAGCATCAATGGACAACATGGTTCATCCAGCTGAGTCCCTACCAGGACAAAGATGGGGAGGGACACAACAACGTTGGATCTAAGTTTTCCAGCCACAGGCGATAAGTGAAAAGACATGTGGTGTGCAAATATGGTGTCATGCACAAATATCTTCTGAAGGGTTCTAACTCTTTAGTGGTGCTAATAAGGGTTAACATGACCACCTCTAAGTGGGGCAAATCAGGAAGTTCCTGGGATTATTAGGTGGTGGTTGCTGCACTTCTTAGTAACTTTTCTTTTTTCAAAGTAACCCAAAGCAACCTACAAAATAACATTATAACCAGTAAAAAACCAAAACATAATAAAAACCTAAAAACACATGCTATGGTAAATATTTTTGAGTCTTGACGTTATGTTAGCTTGGCTAGTTGCGTTTTTTAAAAATAAAATTGGTTGGTTTTATAGTTTGAGGCCAGTTTAAGTAACTTGGAAGCTGGATTTACTCAGTCCTTCCACCGCTTATTCGGTCTCATTCACACATCACTAGCATTGCTTAAAAGAGTAATAAATAAAACACACTCTGAGGTCCCATTGGTAAAGTCAAAAATGGTCATTTACTTACAGTTCCTTCATATTTACAAGGATGGCTTTAGATTCTAAGGCATAGTAGAAGTTGGTTACATGGCTGCTTCATGCATGAGAGCGGGGGGGGGGGGAGAAGGAGGAGGAGGGGGAGGGGGAGGGGGAGGAGGAGGAGGAGGAGGAGGAAGAAGAAGAAGAAGAAGAAGAAGAAGAAGAAGAAGAAGAGGAGGAGGAGGAGGAGGAGGAGGAGGAGGAGCAGCTTGGGGTCTTGCGGGAAATCCTAACCCTCTACTGTACTAACTAGAGGCATGTAAAGTTGTTTTAACCTAACATATAATAGGTCCTCTTGGAAACCTATTGAGGATACAAAGTGAAGTAAATTGTTAAAAATAAATCAAAACATGATATTCTATTTCCCACATTACAGTGCCTCTCAGCAGTAAAGTGGCTTCAGTAGTTTGGCAGGCAGGTACCGGTAGTAGGTGATGACCAATGGTTCCTTTTTGGTGTGCAGAACAAGCCCACTTTGTAATTTCAGTGGAAGGCTATGCACATCCAATGTAAAATTAAGCCATATGACTTGCCCAAGGTTGCTGAATGATACTAGCTCCCTTAGACCCAAACTCTTGCTCTCTGTTGGACCATATTGTTCTTTATCCAGTAAAACACTATAAGAGGTCAAGCGCAGGAATGCCAGATAACAGTTTTGAAGTTTCCTGCTTCCACATAGCTCATATCTCTTCTCATTCATTGCATTACACACACCATTGCAGCTTAGGTTTTTGATGAATGCATCCAAACCGAAGAGGCAATATTTTAAAGGAGGTGTTAGCAAAAGCAGTGATATTTTCTTTTTTAAAAGATGGATTACAGTTTCTTTCTTTCTGAAAAGCTGCACCTTGCTCTGTCAGTGGGATGGTGAATAGTTTCCAGTGACAACAATGAATTCGGTAGACATACGTACAAAACCTTGACAATTACAGTGTTAGGTTGTCGTCTTTGAAAATAGATAAATACACATTCACACTCATAGCTTGAATAGCATTAATTTTGTGACCAAGATAAAGCAAGTGACCTTTCCTATATTAATCTGAGAAACTGTCTGCATCTCATAGAGATCCAAAGCTCTTCAATATAAGGACATACTGTATATACTAAGTGTACAGGGGTTGGCAAGGTTTATCTTGCCTGGGCCGGTTCACTCCAGCAGAGATCCCTCCGTGGGCTGGATAGTGCGTGCGCCCACAATTTCCAGCACCGCTGGCAGATGAGTAGGTTTGTAGGCTGTGGAAAGGAACTGGAAAGCATCATGCTTTCTATGACAGCATCAAGACTGTGACAGGGTCCTAAGCAGGGTCTGAATTAGGCTAGCTTTGACTAACTGTGGTACCAACTAAATCTTTCCAGATGTACATCATTTGATGGCTGATAAGTGTCACCTAAGAAGAGTCCTGCTGGATCTATCCAAAGGCCTATCATTCCAGTGTCTCATTTTCACAATGGCCAACCAGATGCTATGAGGAAGCCCTGAATGCAACAGCTTTCTCTCCACGTGTGATTCACTGCGTCTGGCACTATCACACTTTGGAATTCCCACGCACGGGACCTTTTGAGAGAGAGAGAAACATGGCTACAGAAGGCTGAAGTTCATTGCAAGGCTGAGCTCTATCATGGACAGGGGTGGAGCAGGAGGTCCAAACGAGTCCTGATGTTTTAAAACTAGAGACAATGCTTTTCTAACATCAGCACTGCCCCTTCCACCAAGAATAATGTTGTCTTTCACTGTGGACTCCATAACACCCTTCCATACCTGCCAAGTCTCCCGCTGAAAAATGTGGGATCAGCAGCGGCGCGGCACCGGAAGTTGCACAGAAGCAACTTCTGGGGCTGCTCTTCCCATGTGTGAGCACCAGAAATCAGGAAGAGCGGCACCAGAAGTCGCTTCTACGCATGCCCAGTGGCCATCTTGGTGGTGGCCGCATGGTGGTGGCCATCTTGCCGGTGGCTGCATGGTGGTGGCCATCTTGGCGGTGGCCACATGATGGTGGCCATCCCGGCCACCACCATATGGCCACCACCAAGATGGCCACTGGGCATGCATAGAAGCGACTTCCGGTGCCGCTCTGCCCAATTTCCGGGAGCCCACACAAGGGAAGAGTGGTTCCAAAATGGAGGCTCCCTGGCAGGTAGGAAATCTGGGGGATTTCCGGGATTTTTCTTCATTCAGGAGAACTGCGGGAAACAGATTAAAATCCAGGGGTTTCCCGCAAAAAACGGGATACTTGGCAGCTAAGCACCCTTCTTCACTAAAAAGAAGGTATCTACCCTTCCTTGTGAGAGCATATTACTTTCATGTTGCAGAGTGCCCTTTTCCACCCCTCAACATATCCTCCATTTTCTCCATGTTGGGAAAAGAATTTGACATCAGAGCGCCAAATCATCTTCCACTAATCAGTGAAGAAGCTGCTTGTCTGGCAGATTCAGTGATACATAGAATATCTTTACATCGAAGGGGAGTTGGGATAATTATTTTTGGGTGTTTGGGATTTACAAGGCTTCAGATTTCCCACAGGTTGTTTGAGCTCAAGGAAATCCGCTCTTGCTCTTGGCAGCTGCACTAGAGTGTATTTGAGCCTCTTGCACAACTCCAGGGTCATCCAAATTGCAAAACTATGCAAGCTTCACAGTTTCCAGTTCATCTTTCTTTTTGAGGTTAAAAGAAGAAGAAGAAGAAGAAGAAGAAGAAGAAGAAGAAGAAGAAGAAGAAGAAGAAGAAGAAGAAGAAGAAGAGGAAGAAGAAGAGGTAGCCTGTTATTTAAAAGTCTGGAAATGCTGTCCTTTCTGTATGATGCTAAACACAGTTCATACAAACTGTCCTCCTACTATCCCCAAAGCTGGATGTTTTTTGTAAATGGATTTTAACCGGTTAGTCCCAGCAGCATTAAAGTGACATTTGGAATTCCTCAGCATAATCCCAGTGGGTAGCCCACTTAACGCTTCTACAGCAATTTTGCATTAAGGTCCAGTCACTTTTGCATTAAATCCATTAGAAGGGTACAAGGCAAAAGCAGAGACCTGCGGATGAGTGTAGCAGACTGAACATATTGAGTGGCAATAAATTTTATAACGTAATGAGAAGCAAAAGGTGGTCAATTGAGATATGAGGTTCTACATTTGAGAAGCCAGGCAGAACTATATAGGCCAATCACCCATTCCTTTTCTTCAACAAAGGTCATAATCTTCATTTTAGGTCAGCTCTTTTTATAAACCAACTTAAGGGATTCTGGCTCAACCCTTGCTGAACAAATTTGCCATTTTCTCTGCTTGGCTGGCATCCTGCTTAGCAATGAAATGAAATGCAAGGGCTAAATTGAAAGATTTACCAAAACTAAATGAAGTTGAAGCTCGGGAAAAAGTCATGCTAACCTAATGAGCTCAGATACATGAAAAGATTGCTTGTGGTGAACTGGTGCCTTTCAGGGTAACTCTTCTGCAGTCATAAAAGGACATAAAAACAGTGACAAGTGCAGTGCTTTTTTTCTGTGGGGACGTAGGAGTACGCATACCCCTAAACATTTTGTGAATCTAAGTTTGGTCTCATTGAGGGGCAGTATTTCAATATGAGTAGGAAACTGAGACTACCCCTGAACGGTTTTTTTAAAGAAAAAAAGTACTGGACAAGTGCATCTTCAGTATTCACTGTACTCTTCTGTGAAGTTGTGACTGATGATTTTGAATTGTAGCCAATGTTAGTCCTACTCAGAGTAGTTCCATTGAAATCAATCGACATGATGGACCTAGTTGTTTGCATCCTTCTGTCTTGAGAGACAATGGAGTTGTTCCTCCAGGGGTGAAGTCCAACTGCTGGAGAATCAATGCTTGCTGTAGCTGCAGAAACTGGTAACTCATAACTGCTGCTTCCCATGTGGTTTTTGCTATGTTAGCAGCACCGAACGTACCTCTCCAGGGCACAAACCTGAGCAGCTGTTTTTCAGAAGGACATAAAATATTGGCTTACTGACCAACACAGTCAGGCACTACTAAGGCCCATCAAAATTAATGCTTAAACATTGCTTACTTTGTGTGCTAGGTTATAGTCAATGGCCTACTTTCAATTCTAATGCTGATGGCACTCAGCACTGTTCCATTAAACTGGAGATGTGACAGGCCATGCAAATGTTGAACTAGTGCCTGCCTGCAGCAGGCCCTCCAGGTGTCCCTATTTTCCAGGGACATCCCTGATTTAGAGAAGCCATCCCAGTTTCTGATTTTATCCTGGAATATCCCACTTTTCCTTAGGATGTCCCTATTTTCATTGGAGGAATTTGGGAGGGTATTGGAGGAATTTGGGAGGGTATTATCCAACCTCCAAGCCACCTGAAGGCAATCCTGTATAGGGAAGTTTTTAAAAAAATGTTTAATGCTTTATTATGTTTTTATATACGTATGTTAGAAGCTTTCCAGAGTGGCTGGGACAAACCAGCAAGATGTGTGGGGTATAAATAGTAAAATTATCATTATGGAATGGGACACCCCTATTTTCATCGAAGAAATGTTGGAGGGTATGCTGCAGTTGTAGAGTGGATGCAGTTCAATAGACTGAAGCTGCATCCTGCCATTTGAGAGACACTGCAGGTAAGTGGTTCCCAGATCTGAGAATTGGGTCGCACTGGTCCAGAGGCTGCAACTGATGCAGAATGCTTTAGCCCAGGTGGTGAGTGGTGCTCCTTATAAGACTCAGACAGGTATCACATATATTTTGTTTTCTTTGATACAGTCCAGCTTAAAACCTTCCGCCATTTTGTCTGTGCATCTTAAGCTGAAACCCTGCTCTGCGTTCTGGATTTGTTCCCATAAGCTTCTCTCATGCGCTTGGAAACTCTTCTATGCTATACTGTAAGAATGAAAAGTGAAGCAAGTAGGGGCTGTGAGTGGAAGTCAACATTGTCCTGGGACAATTCTTCCACCATTTCTACTTGCCATATGGAATGATCTCCTCCATCCCCCTCGCATACACTATTCTGGGGTATTCTCTCAAGCAGTGTGGAAAGGATGCAGGGGGCACAGCAGGGAGGAGAGGGGTGGAAGTCCTGTTGTGCTAGTGGGGCTGATTGCACTGGTTTCCTCTAGTGCAATAACTTAGTTGGTTCTGGTCCTAAATCTTTGCCCAGCCATGACTAGGAAGATCTGTGACTTGTCCGCAGAGAGTCAGGCTGCCTGGAATTCCTGTAGGCTCATTTGCAAAGACTTTCAGATGTGCTTAGATGTGCCAGTTCACATGGTTTTCCTCTGATCCTGTTACTGTGACTAGCTTTGGTCTGTGGTCCTACTGACATGTCCTCCACAATCTGAGGGGCTCAGGGGTTGCACTCCACAGCAGTGGGGTATCTAGCACAGTAACACAGTGAATTGATAGGGGTGGTCTGAGTCTTCCCAATTACCCTGCCTTTTTCTTCCAGTATTCTTTTTCCATTCTGTTTGGAAACACTTGTTCGCCTGCAGAAAAAAAATATGAAGGAGTATGAATTATATGGTCATTATAGCCAACGGGGGGGGGGGGGTAGGGACGGAAGGACACTATACACTTTTCTTGAAATAACTGCCTTTCAGAGATGTGCTTTGACTATAGGGAGTTGCCAGTATCCTTTCATCTGCCAACTTCCTCTTGAGTTCCTCACATTTGATGGTTCACTGCTTTTAGATTTGTTTCTGCCTGAATATCCACTCCAGTTCTCTTGTGGCTAATATATAGTCATGTAGTGCCAATGAGAGTGTCGGCAACATGTTAGCGTACAGCGTGCCAGTATACAGTGTGGGAATTATGAAACAGCCTTTTAAAATAAAAGGGAAATAAAGGTTAGATGCAAGAGGAGAAGTGGCCAGATGCAATATTTATGCAAAGCGGGGCTGGAAGGTAATCCCAAGTCAAAGCTGTCTTTTACAGCAGAATTCCTATTTCTTATATGAAAACAAATACTTTGGATCCATTTATTATAATTGCTTATGTGCAGCTATTGCTGTTTCTTTTAATGACAATAAATGTGAAGCATTCAAATGTTTGCATGATTAGGCTTTACTTTAATTGTTTGCCGTAGCCAGCAGAATACATGACAGAGGCTGTATTCAGACAGCACTCTATTTCATTTTCCCAGTGTTCAACCTGCTGTTCAACCCATATTTATGGGTTCAACTCATTCATGGAAGCATTGTGGTGGCGTGATAAATTTAGATGTGCGATGGATGAATCTCAGTCTAAGCAAATGGTAAAGCAAACCATACGCATTTCATCACAGACACTAGGCTATCCAGGATCCATTCAATTCATATCTAGCGCAGCAGTTTGCTTACATTGTGAGTTTGCCTAATTGGGTAAGCAGCTTGAGTACTTAGTTGATGTTATTTTACTTGCGCCAAAGCCATTGGACAAACTTGGAAACAAATAACTTGTTTTCTTTTAACAATACTTCAACAGTGCTTCAGTTATTTGATTACCAAAAAGAACACCCCATACAATTTGTGTTGATGCAAATTTTCTTGAGGCTTCCTTTGGAAAAAATGAGCTTCCATTTCAAGTTATGTTGAAATGCTCATGCATTTCACCTGTTTAGAGGTGAAGTGTTTTGTTTTGTTTTACAGTCCTTCTCATCCTTTAAAAGAGCCGCTATTCCAAAAGACAGTAACATCAGTTCTTTAACCAATCCCATCTAGGCTACTTCTCACAGGGTGGTTTTTTTTTTTTAAGAAAAAGTTCCCTTGAGTCACTCCTGAATATGCAAAGATATGCAAAAGTCTTGTTTGACTTAGTAATGCACTCCCTGGCTTCACAGACAGCTCCAGATGAAGGAGATGACATAGTTCAATATTCCAACTTTATTAATGGAGATTCTGTAAATTAAGACCATTCATATTTGTAGATTTGCATGCTAAGATGAAAGTAATCAAATCTTTTGCTTCCAAATCTCAAGTTTGAGCTCTGAGAGGATATGAAGGAAATGTTTTGTCCTAAGTACTTTTGCGTAATTCAATACATTATGGATTTCTTTATACTCTCTGTTAAAACATCACACACCACTAACAGCATATTTCACTCGTGCAAAGCCTAATTTTCAAAGAGATCTCAGCACAGTCTTGAAATTTGGATTTTTGCAATGGTGCAGCTTTGATTCTGTGCCTCTACATTTTAGACACATTGTTGGTTCTGTACACAAAACTGTCCAGGTTTCCATGTGTTAAAAAATGAATTTTGAAAGGACCAACTTGGCACTTGTTATATTAGTTTGAAGTGTGCAAATACAGACTGTGCACTTTGGCAATGAAGACAACTGAACAAATATATCTTACACCATGTGGAAAACATGCACAGATGTTATTTAGCATTAGATACCTCCACCATAATCCACAATTCTTTGTAATTCCATTTGGGTGCCAGATGGGTTTCCAGATACACATATTACAAGAAAATTGTGGATTGTCACTTAGACCCAAATTCATTAAATGGGATTCCTATTAATTTCAGTGGGAACTGTATCTGCAACTCATATGGGGAGATTTTTCTTTACTCTATTGATGGAGTATATGGGTTTGTGGCAGAATGGCTATGGAAGTAGAACAGGCTGGTTTTTATCATGAAGTTTTGGGGGTACAGATTTCAGATTAGCCCAGTTTTTTGTGCCTTCGACACTCATTTCTTTGTGCCATTAAAAAGAAGCTTCGGTCCAGAATGTGCAGTGGGTGTCATTTTGACTTTTTCAAGCTGGGAAAATATATAGGGTTGATCATTCCAGTGTGGGAAACAGAATCTAGCTTGGCTATATCAGGCTGCCACAGAACTGACAATGTAGTTTCAGATAAGACTGAGAAATTATTCTTGATCTTCAGTCGTGATATATTGGATTCACCCCCTCCCTGCCCAGATTGCCTGTTCTACTGATGAACAGATTGGATAGCATTATGGCTAAAGAGCCTGAGCTATGAACTGAATATCCTTGGGTCCATTCAAATATCAGCTCAGTCATGGCTACTCATTGGATGACCTAAACTAAAATGCCTGGATAGCTCAGTTGGTTAGAGTGTGCTGGTGATAATGCCAAGGTTGCAGGTTCAATCCCTGTATATTCCTGCACTGCAGGGGGTTGAACTAGATGATCCTCAGGGTCCCTTCCAACTCTTCAATTTTCTGATTCAGCTCAGTAAAAACAAACCATTTTTTATTAGCTTCTCCTCCCCACTTGTAAAATTAAGATAATAATCCATTACAAAATTGATGCAAGGCTTACTAGCATAATATGGATGGATTTGAAGTATATGGAGAAAGTGAGCAGAACTTAAGAGAAAGTGAGGTCCAATTGGGAAATAAGTTGATTCTACCAAAGACTAAGGATGTCTGTGTTGAGCATTTGGAAAGTAGCACTTGGGCTCAGAGGAAGAGGGTGGCATTGGTCTCCAGAGCACAGGAAGGGAAGCAAGTGCACTTAAAGAAGACTGTAACACTGTAGTGGGAAATCTCTGCATGTTTTCAATGTAGCATTAAAAGTGCTTTTTAGACTTTTACCTGCTGTTTGTGTTCACATGAGAATTTTGTTAACAAAATGTCTAATGGATACTTTTTAAAGTCAAATATACGTTCTACCCTACGCTGATATTGTTTTAATTGTGGATGTGGGAAATATGGGCAACATTTTTCCATGAAGAAATAGAATGTCACACTCTTAACCACATATTGTAGGGGAATAACTAATGAACATCAGACAAAATTGAAAGGTGAACTTTATTTGCAATGTTTAGGAGCAGCAAATATCAGAATAATATTCAGCAGCCAAAGACTTCCTTTTCCCTTTTGAATATGTTTCTTTATATCTCTTCCTTTATTTTTTATATCTACTAGCTTCTTAGTTTTTTTGCTTTTATTTTTGTAGAAATTGTAAATATCTGTATAGATGTTTTTCATGTAGATGTCATTTTTGGAACAATATATGAATGTATGGTGAGATTTTCAGTACAATATTGAAGAGATTCTGATGAATTAGCTGTAAATTCTGTGTGAGCACTTGAGAACAGGGACAGAGACTATGCAAGTGTCAGTGCTGAATTCAAGAGAACACGAAGCTGCTTTAAGAGAACTGATTGACAAGTCACCCAGAAAAACTTTTTTTGGGGGGGGGGGGACAAAAAAACTTGTGCTGTCTCACTCCAGGCTCCTTGCCTGGAGCCCCAGGGTAGAATTTTTATGAAATGTACTGGCCTCCCAAACTGTTAAAGGCAATGAGCAAATGACAACACTCACAAGGTTCCTGGCATCTGTTCTTTCTAACATATGCATGGCCAAGCATTGCAGTATTTATTGGCAGTAGTTATAACTACCGTGTTTCCCCTTTTTTAATACGTAGTCATAAAGTAAGCCAGGGCAGCAATTTTAAGCAGTTGAGAAATATAAGACATACCCCGAAAATAAGACATACCCCCATGCCTGCCAGCTTGGGGCCTGGAACTGACTGCTGCAGCGCGGAGCGCTCAGCCGCTGGCTAAGCAAGGAAGCAGAGAGCAGAGCTGCAGATCAGCTGTAGCGCGCGCCTAGGAGGAACGCAGCTAAGTCAGCCCTGAGGAGGGAAAATGGCGTTTAAAAACGCCATTTGAAGTGATTTCAGCCTGCCGCCCCGCCCTCCGTGGCAAGTACGGTAGAGAAAGAGCCCCTTTCTCCAAGTGCCCACCACGCGAGGGAAAAGCGCCCCGCGCCAGCCACCGTCCTGCCCAAACCTGGGCTCTCTCCCCTCAGTCACCCCCAGCCGCCCCGCCTCCTCTCTCCCTCCCTTAAAGGACAACTTTGCGAGCGAACCGCTGGGTGCCTTGGCCCCAGGGAGGCGCAAGGAGCCGCGGCGGAGGAACAGGCGGCTGGGGGGTGGGTCGCTTTCTCTGCATCCTCGGAGTTTGGGCTCCGTATCCAGGAAGGAGCGAGCCCGGAATTACCCCCCATCTGGCAGCCCCTGAGGAGCCGCCGCCGCCCTCGAACTTCGCCTTCTTTTCCCTCAGGCGGCACCTTCCCGCGGAGCGCCCAGGCCAGGAGTGCTCAGCAGCGCCGTGTGGAACGCCCGAGCCAGCTCGGGGTCTGCTGCTGCAGCTGTGAGCGTGCAAAGCGCCTAGCAGCGCCGCACGGAGTGGAGTGCCTGAGCCAGGAGGAGGAGGCCTGCCGCCCCGCCACCCAGAACCGGCTGCTGCTGCGCGGAGCACACAGCAGCGCTGGGCGGAGCGCCCGAGGCAGCGGCCTCGCCTCTTCCTGGAATGCCGCCCCGCCGCCCGGAACCGGCTGCTGCAGCGCCGAGCGCTCAGGAGCGCCCAGCAGCACCGGGCAGAGTATACTGTATACTGTTATTGTTGGCTGTTGTGAGGGCAATGGGAGACTGCAAAATGACAAGGCTTGGGGAATAAACATCGTAAACTCAAGGCCCTTCAACAGTCACCATCAATGCTTTGTTACCAGCAGATCCTGCTAGCCATCCACAATACATTTCCTGGAAATCATTCGTTAGGCAAATGTTTGCAAACAAACCCACAATTTCCATTGATGCCTTTGGGAATCGGTTATCTCTGTCCCCTCCTGCCATGGTTTCTGTCCAAAAATGGCTGCCACTGACCAGCCAAGCACAACAAGTAAAGCAGTGGACAATCTTCGGCTCTTTGGATATCTGAATCTGTGGAGTGTGTAGCCAGGTTTTCATTATTATTTCTGTTTGGATAAGTGAACAGGTAGATAGTGAGCAGGTGGACAGCAGGACCTGCATGTACTTTATGCTGCTTGTGTTTATGCTGGCTTTTAGGTTGCTTTTTTGTGCTGATTGATAAGTCCATTTTAATATTCTTTCGCTTTAATTTGTCATGTTAATAGCTTGATTAACCACCTGCAAAGGTGGTATAGAACTGAAACAAGCAAGCTTGGAAATTTTAAATATGTAAATAAAAGTGCTATATAAATAACAGGAAAGTGCGATCCTCTAGGAATTCTTGCGTTACTTTTATGTAATTTCTCAAAATGCATGTTACATCAGGGGCAATCCTCCTTGCCAATGGGGCAATCCTCCTTTTGCCCATGCACAACTAGGAGCACACTTTAAGACTGCCATTTGTGCATTGGTACCAGTAGTTATGTCAGGTGTCGGGCCAGTGGACATGGGTTGGAGGAAGAAAGGATTTGTAGGCTAAATTGGGGCCAGCAGCCAGCCAAATATGGCCTGCAGATTGGAGGTTGCTTCACAACATAAAAGATCAAACTGAGACTTTTGATGATATTAAGATTGGCAGAGACCATTTTCAGCCCACGTGCCAGGGGTAGATACAGCCTTAGGCAAAAGCGAGCAGAGCAGGATATACTGTAATGTTTGCCTTCCTCCAGTAGGCTATCGGTAATAAAAAAAAAAGACATCCCCTGAAAATAAGACACCGTGTGTTTTTTTTCAGAAAAAAAGTTATAAGACGGTGTCTTAAAAAAGGGGAAACACGGTATTGTGGTGCATTTTACCACTGGCAAGCGATGAGCATCATAAACCTATTGACACACCACTGCTTTTTAAAATTGTTGTAAGCATCCATAACCACCACCTCTGAATATGGTAGTATATCGTCAGTGATAATATTATGTGGGTCAGAATATGCTCTCTTCATATAGCCCTATGGAAACATGAACGTTACCAATGAGGCAGGTCCGTAACTCCATAGAGCAAAACATTGACACATTGACTTTGGCTCTACCGTTAAGCAAAATGGGGTGTCACAATAAGGTAGCAAATTGTTAGTCTTTGATTTATTACCATTGCCTTTTTCCTGCCAGGGACAGCGAGAGGCACTTGTGGGGTTTTCAGCTTCAGATGCCAGAATAGCTTTGTACTAAGCACCTTGATCTGGGACAGAGGGAGGTACCATTTGTAAGAAAAAATGTCTTGTGCTGTCCCTGAACATCCTTAACCTTCGTTTCAACAAATGCTATTATTAGTTCATTTGTTCTGCTCTTCTTTTAATTGATTTGCAGCTTAGTTTTTGTATTTAAAAAGATACATTCTGGTGGGGAGAACTAGATCAATCATTCCAATGGTAGTCAAATCAGTCCAATATGTCCAAAGATTTGGCAGGCCTGAAAAAGGCTAAATTTGCTAAAGAGTTATCTGTGCCAGCAGTCCTATGCACAGCAGCTCTGCTGAGCTTGAATAATGGCACAAGCAATCATTTTTATTTGTTATTCATTCCACAGGAATTAACCAGATAAATAGGCACAGGGAAAAAGAACTGGCTTCAGTTGCACTCAAGCCAGCTATGTGAATCTGGAAGGCAGCTGAAAATAAAACAGGGCTCATCTAACCACCAGTTTAAAGACATCTGTGAAGGAACTGTATGGTTTGGGTTGGGCCTGATGCCACCACAACTGCCAAAATGTGACTAGAATAAGGACATTGGAGTCTGACAGGTCCATTGCAGTATTCTGCTTAATTGTATCTTCAGTTGCGGGCCTTAAAACACATAGAAGGTGTTACAGAATGACCACCCTCATATAACCAACATGCTCAAGTCTAATTAATGCTTGAAGGGGTTAAGACCATAGAGTAAGCTGTCCCACCAGGCTTGGCTCACCTTGGGAGGAACTAGGTAATCAAGCCTTTGCTCCCCCTCAGTCTACCAGAGAAGATCAACGTGTAAGGTCTGAGTTGGTTGCTGCAGCTCAGACTTCATGCCTCTTATAAGCCACTCTTGAGTTTCTATGCCAATAATTTAGGAGCTTTCGCCACTGTAACTAAGCCAAGTTTTACTTCCTGTGCAACTTTTTCTGCATGTTGTATGGCAGCAATGTCCAACCGGTCGATGGTGATCGACAGGTAGATCACCAGGGTTATTCAGGTCGATCGCAGGAGTAAAAAAAGAGATCACCCTATAGCTCCTGAGCGATCTTGACGCGCCCTGCCCCCGGCGCTATGTCTCATCGCCTGCGTCTGCGCTGCTGTGAAAGCTTTTATTTATTGTGTTGGTGGCAGAGAATGGGGTTCTCTCACCAAAGCACACTTGCCCCAAACTTGAATCTTGGCATACAGAAATTCTACTTTTCCTGCCTATTTTTTCCCTTGCAACCAACAGGTGTAGGACATATTCTTGTCAATCACTACATTTCCCTCATATCTAAATATGTTTTCTTTCAACAGATTTCTTCTTGACCCCACATGTGTTGTTTAGTGCCTCCCTGTGGATGCATGGGTGGGTACATTGCATGCCTTTGATAAAGCTGTCAACTACATATGAGTTTATTTGCCATTGACATTCTCAGTAGGATGTTAACCGTGGGCAATATATCTTGCAAATCGGGTCCTCCCTCAAAGAGGGCACGTGTTGCGGTGAGACCTGGAAACTGACACCCTGTGTTGTAGGTGGGTAAGATTGGTCAGCCACAACACCCAATTGGTAGGTCTTTCGATGTTGGGTTAAATCTGCACAATGGGTCACAGTCCAAATGAATTGAGGGACCTATATATGCCCATGCACGTGTCCCAGAGCTTCCTCTACAACCTGTGAGGGGGTTGTGCCCGTGCCTGAGTCTAGGGGGACATCTGGGTGGCGGACATACCTTGTTCCCGGCTTTCCGCCTATCCAGGTCCAGGTGTTCACCCTTGGCTGACCTATGCTGGCACCCTGGGTCAGCGCTACCTGCAAGGGTGCAGGGAGCTAGTCAAACCAGAGCCTATGCAACCACTCACTTTCTGTAATCAATAAAGTTGTGGCTTAAATTCTGCCAAAAACCAAACCAAAATTTGAGTCATGTGTGAATTTATTTAGGGGGGAGGTTTCTGGGTCTGAACACACAAATGAATAACAGGAAGGACAAGTGTCTCACAAACCCATTTCTTTTACCACATCTGAAGTGTTTGTGCATTGCCCCTATTTTGAGGTATATGATGTCTTCACATTGGGAGCATGCAAATCTCTCCATAGAGGAAATGTAAGAAACTGCACTTTAGACATTGCAGAAGAAGCGGAAAAGTAGGAAGTAACAATTTAGCACCAAAAGCTTTTTTTAAACTTGGGATGGGAAAAACCATTCTACTGGTTTTCCCTATGCCAATTCCTATGGAAAACCTTAAGCAACTCAGTTATGGTCAGGGCCGTCTTAAGCGCCCCTGGCGCCGTGGTGCGCCAGATCCCTCCGGCGCCCTCCCGCCCCGTTTCCCAGCACGGTGGGTGGGTGGGCGTCACGCGCAGCGCAGCTGCCACAGGCACTGCTGCGTGGCCGGCAGGCACAGCGCGGTTGCCATGGGCGCAGCTGCGCGGCAGACCGGCGGACCGGTCGGCCAGTGGGCAGGCGCAGCTCACGGCGCCCTCCTGGTGGGCCGGCGCCGTGGTGCCCTGCGCCACCCAGCCTGGCCGTAGGGCCGGCCCTGGTTATGGTGTTGTTGCTCTTTCACATGTGACTTGGATCATGTATTTGAGATCTGGAGTTATTGACTCTATAAGCAGCTTTCCACATTCCTTGCTTGCAGCACAGTGTTCTGGATTGCATGCATTAATTGGAGTGGGGCTAGTGGGCAAATGGTTTGCGGCAGGAGACGGAACTAGATGGTCTTTTGATCCATTCCAACTCTGCGGTTCTTTTTTCTCAGTGTATCAACACAGAGTAGCCCTTCAGAAAAGGGGAAAAAGTAGATTAGCTTCTGGAGAAGTTAAACGCCTTTATGTGGAAGATTATTTCTGAATCCTGGTATGGATTACCATTGTTATTCCCTGTGGGAATATGGCATCTTTCCCAATGCCTCTGCCTGGAGAGATCTAAAAGCTTTTTCTTTTATTGCATCTTGGGCTTGGAGGCTGCTTAGAAAGCTTTCAGAATGCTAATTCTTATCTCTCATCTTATTGGTATCACAGGCCTACAGTAACTTCATCTCTAAAGTGGCTGATGTCACTGATAACCTATAAATGATGAAGTTGAGAATGTGTGTGTGAGAGTCTGATCACTTAGTTAATTGAGAATATGAGAGAAATGAAGCTCATCACACCTAGCCTACAGCCCTATTTCCAAGGGATTTTCTTTCTCCCCACCTTCTCTGTGACATGTCCATTTTTGCCTCCTATTGTAAGCTTTATTTCCTTTCATACAGGAGAAGGGACACTATAACCTGTCTGACATTTCATGATACAACAACAACAACAACAACAACAACATTTTTAAATATATGCCACTCATCTGACTGGGTTGCCCCAGCCACTCTAGGTGGCTTCCAGCAAACTATAAAACCACAGTAAAACATAATACATTAAAAAGGAAAGTAAATAATTTCAAAGTCAGGATGGAAGAGAAGGGGAAGTTGATTTATAGAGAAGATGTAAATACTGAATTGAAGATGTATAAGATAAGCTGACAAGACATCAGAGAAGATAGAATAAGTTTGGTTTGAATTTGAATGGTCATTTACCAATTTATTTATTGATTGTGTGTATATTTTAAGAGGCTGTTTTGTTTTATACTATGTTCAATTTTTAGTTTAAAAATTAATAAAGTTTGGTTTTAAAATTAAAAAAAAAAGTTCCCTTTACATGGAATAAATGTTCTTGGTATGTAATTACAGGTCAATTTATAAATAAACTGACAATGTAAATCTGGAACTCTATTATTATTTTGTTAAATACATATCCAAATGGATCACTGCCTTGTCGTGGCGAAGGCGCTTGAATAACTCAGAGAAGCTATGAGCTATGCTGTGCAGGGCCACCCAAGATGGACAGGTCAAAGTGGAGAGTTTTGACTAAACGTGATCCACCTGGAGCAGGAACTGGCAAGCCACTCCAGTATCCCTGCCAAGAAAACTCCATGGACAAAGACAACGGGCATATAAAAGTTATGATGCTGGAAAATGAGCCCTTCAGGTCGGAAGGCATCCAACATGCTACTGAGGCAGAGCAGAGGACAAGTACAAGTAGATTCAGAGCTGATGAAGTGGTTGGGCCAAAGCCGAAAGGACGCTCAGTTGCGGATATGCCTGGAGGGGAAGGAAAGTCCAATGCTGTAAAGAAAAATATTTCATAGGAACCTGGAATGTAATAACCATGAACCTTGGTAAGCTGGATGTGGTCAAAAATGAGATGCCAAGAATAAATATTGATGTCCTGGGTATCAGTGAACTAAAATGGATGGGACTGGGTGAATTCAGTTCAGATGACCATCATATCTACTACTGTGGGCAAGAATCCCATAAAAGAAATGGAGTGGCCCTCACAGTCAACAAAAGAGTGGTGAACGCTGTACTGGGATGCAATCTCAAAAATGATAGAATGATCTCGATACGAATCCAAGGCAGTCCTTTTAACATCACAGTAATCCAAGTTTATGCACCAACTACCGGTGCTGAAGAAAGTGATATTGACCAATTCTATGAAGACTTACAACACCTTCTAGAAATGACACCAAAGAAGGATGTTCTTCTCATTATAGGGGATTGGAATGCTAAAGGAGGGAGTCAAGAGATAAAAGGACCAACTGGCAAGTTTGGCCTTGGAGTTCAAAATGAAGCAGGGCAAAGGCTAATAGAGTTCTGTCAAGAGAACAAGCTGGTCATCACAAACACTCATTTCCAACAAGATAAGAGACAACTCTACACATGCACATCACCAGATGGGCAGCATCGAAATCAGATTGATTATATTCTCTGCAGCCAAAGATGGAGAAGCTCTATACACTCAGCAAAAACAAGACCTGGAGCTGACTGTGGCTCAGATCATCAGCTTCTTATAGCAAAATTCCAGCTTAAACTGAAGAAAGTAGGAAAAACCACTGGGCCAGTAAGATACAATCTAAATCAAATCCCTTATGAATACACAGTGGAAGTGAGGAACAGGTTTAAGGATTTACATTTGGTGGACAGAATGCCTGAAGAACTATGGATGGAGGCTCGTAACATTATACAGGAGGCAGCAATGAAAACCATCCCAATGAAAAGGAAACCCAAGAAAGCAAAGTGGCTGTCCAATGAGGCCTTACAAATAGCGGGGGAGAGAAGGCAAGCGAAATGCAAGGGAGACATCAAGAAGTGGTGGCAAGAATACATAGAGGATAGTATTCACCACCAGATAGTGTGGTTGCTGACCTTGAGCCAGACATCTTGGAGAGTGAAGTCAAATGGGCCTTAGAAAGCACTGCTAACAAGGCCAGTGGAAGTGATTATATTCCAGCTGAACTATTTAAAATTTTAAAAGATGATGCTGTTAAGGTGCTACACCCAATATGCCAGCAAGTTTGGAAAACTCAGCAATGGCCAGAGGATTGGAGAAGATCAGTCTACATCCCAATTCCAAAGAAGGGCAGTGCCAAAGAATGCCCCAACTACCGCACAATTGCACTCATTTCACACGCTAGCAAGGTTATGCTTAAAATTCTACAGGGCAGGCTTAAGCAGTATGTGGACCGAGAACTCCCAGAAGTGCAAGCTGGATTTTGAAGGGGCAGAGGAACCAGAGACCAAATAGCAAACATGTGCTGGATTATGGAGAAAGCTAGAGAGTTCCAGAAAAACATCTACTTCTGTTTCATTGACTACACAAAAGCATTTGACTTTGTCGACCACAGCAAACTATGGCAAGTTCTTAATGAAATGGGAGTGCCTGAGCACCTCATCTGTCTCCTGAGAAATCTCTATGTGGGACAAGAAGCTACCGTTAGAACTGGATATGGAACAACTGATTGGTTCAAAATTGGGAAAGGAGTACGACAAGGTTGTATATATTGTCTCCCTGCTTATTTAACTTATATGCAGAATTCATCATGTGAAAGGCTGGACTGGATGAATGCCAAACCGAAATTAAGATTGCCGGAAGAAATATAAACAACCTCAGATATGCTGATGATACAACCTTGATGGCAGAAAGTGAGGAGGAATTAAAGAACCTTTTAATGAGGGTGAAAGAGGAGAGCGCAAAATATGGTCTGAAGCTCAACATAAAAAAAACCTAAGATAATGGCTACTGGTCCCATCACCTCCTGGCAAATAGAAGGGGAAGAAATGGAGGCAGTGAGAGATTTATCTTTCTTGGGCTCCTTGATCACTGCAGATGGTGACAGCAGTCACGAGATTAAAAGACGCCTGCTTCTTGGGAGAAAAGCAATGACAAACCTAGACAGCATCTTAAAAAGCAGGGACATCACCTTGCATACAAAGGTCCGTATAGTTCAAGCTATGGTTTTCCCAGTAGTGATGTATGGAAGTGAGAGCCGGACCATAAAGAAGGCTGGTCGCCGAAGAATTGATGCTTTTGAATTATGGTGCTGGAGGAGACTCTTGAGAGTCCCATGGACTGCAAGAAGATCAAACCTATCCATTCTGAAGGAAATCAGCCCTGAGTGCTCACTGGAAGGACAGATCCTAAAGCTGAGGCTCCAATACTTTGGTCACCTCATGAGAAGAAAAGACTCCCTGGAAAAGACCCTGATGTTGGGAAAGATGGAGGGCACAAGGAGAAGGGGACAACAGAGGATGAGATGGTTGGACAGTGTTCTTGAGGCCACGAACATGAGTCTGACCAAACTGTGGGAGGCAGTGGAAGACAGGAGTGCCTGGCGTGCTCTGGTCCATGGGGGTAACGAAGTGTCGGACACGACTTAACGACTAAACAAATGGATCATTCTTAAGACACACCATTCCACATATTGAGATCTGGATAAAGTATTAAGAAGCAAACTGAAAACAAGGCAGGGGCAAAATAAACTAAATGGATTTTTTCAAGCTTATAGCTCAGTTGGTTTGAATGTGGTGCTGATAATGCCAAGGTTTCAGGTTCGATCTCCATATGGGGCAGCTGCATATTCAGGTTGGACTAGATGACCCTCAGGGTCCCTTCGAACTCTATGATCTCTGGTTCTAAAGACATCTATACTTCCACTCACCTACAATTACTCTGCACTATTTAAACAAAAACATACAAAACATTTTCTTGTTGAAGCTGATTTCGATGTCAATCATTTGTCAAAAAGCCCATGGGACTTCAGCATTACTGCTGAGCATGATTTGCGTCCCTTTGGTTGTTGTTGTTGTTTTTAAATAAAGAAAAAGTTGATTCAGTAGTTTATGGTAATACTGAAACATAGCAAAAATATGGGCTCTGTCAAGTCATAAATATTTAAACAAAGCAATCGAGACTTCAATGACAGTCAGGACAGAAATGCTGACAGGGCTCCTGTCCACAATTAAAAATGGCTCTGATTTTGCCCATCTTCCCTCCTCCACCCCCCCCCACTAGACTACAGTTTAATAAAACTTGAGTGAAACTCAATGGCAGGATGTTTTACAAGAGTTGATGGGAAATGCTTCACAAGTGACTGGTTCACCAAAAGCTAAATGATACATCCAGTTGGTTGCATATCATTTATATTTCTTCTTCTTTTCCTCCCTCTTGGATTTTGAGTGACTGTCAGTGGAGTAAATGAGGTGTGCCTGGTGAAGTATAGAGTTTCAGTCATGTACTTCGCTTTGCTCAGTGCCTCAGCCGAAATCATGCATGACTTTCTGAGTGATGGGAGTGCTGTGAGGCCGTTTGGCTTTACGTGGCAAACCTGCACATCACCAAGTCCCTTTTTAGAAGTCTGTTTTGTTACTCTGGGGGCTGCTGAGGTGAGCTAAAGAAAAGAGCTTTTTTTAAAAAAAGAAAGAAAGACTTGGAGTATCTAAAGCAATAAAGAGTAAAGCAACTTATTCATTAGAAATAAATTATTTTGTAAAGGGTCAACTTGGATGAAATGGGAATTGCAAAAGCTAGACAACCTCTGGCCCACTGAGATATTTTATGACCTCAGGAAATAGATACAGATTGTGAAGCCACCCAACACTTTTCACGTGGTGTGTTAGGTTTGTACTTGAATGGTCAGAGCCTCCTGCAAAATTTGTCCGTGGATGGCATCCTCCAAATCACTTATTTACAATATATTTGCATGTCCCATCTCTCTTGGATAAGGTAATTTTTGGGGCTGCATAAAGGATGAAGTACACATTTTTATTTGAGAAGACAGCCCCCACCCCTTTTAAGGCTATATACAAAATGTAGGAATTACTGCTTCTGGTTGGAATCTAGCATTAAAGAAAGCCTTCCTGCCTCTAAGCAAACAGAAACCAGCATTAAAATAGTGATACAATTGATTCTGAGCATTCTTGCATGCTCATAGTTATTCATGCATTTTTAATACCTTCCTTTGAAAATACCATTGAGATTTTTTAAAAAAACAACAACACAAGTTTCTGTGCAGTTCATTTCCTCCTCTGGCTGAACCATCTCAGCTGTGAGCTGTGGTAGAAAGTAGCTAGCTTAGGGGGGGTGGCTCTTTCACATTTGTCATTTTTTTTTATTGGGACTGATATTCCTCTACTGCTGGAGATGTCTGCTTTGGTAAAAGTGCTTCAGTCCCTCAGGTAAAGGAATTGTGCACTTCGGTTTTTGTCTGTTTGCTTACTCATAGGGCTTTTTGTGTTAGCATCCTCCATAACTGCTATAAAATGGGAAACAATCCTTGTGTTTTTAATGTTGACATTGTGGTAGATGCTAGGGTTGCCAGACTCAATAGAGGACAGGACTTCTGTGCCTTCCTTGGAAATTAAACAAAGGCCAACGCTCAGTAATGGCTCATCTAGAAGGCCCCTGGTTCAACCTTCGGCATCTGCAGGTGAGGTTCAGGATGATCCATTGTGTGAAACCCCTGAGCGTTGTTGCCAGTCAGTGCAGACAATATTGAGCTAGATAGACAAATGGTCTGACCCAGTGTAAGCCACATTCCTATTATTCTACAGTGTAAAACAGGAATGGCTAGGGGAACAGGGATTGTGCTATGTGAGAAGGCAGCACATTCAAGTTGTTTGTGTGCCCAGTGCAGGCTACAGACATCGTTTCATTAAAAAAACTTTTAAAGCTCCTATAGTTCACAATTATATATTTCCAACCACACAAAATCAATCCAGCTGCAGAAATGTAAGCATGACATTACGATGAAGAATATTGTCTACATAAAACACGGACCAGGTGCAGAAAAAGTCACCTGGGAATACAATGATCTTCTGGATCTTGGGAAATGGTAGGCAAATTGTCTCATTTGTGGAATAATCTCTTCAGGTTCCATTTGGATTCCAGTAACCTGGAATACATTTCTGGCAACAGAGCCTTACAATAAATTTCAGTGCTTTGCATCAAGAAGTGACATTACAGGAATTCAATCACTAGAATTACACACAGCAGTCAAAATACATTCATGTCCATTGTGTGTAAATGGCAAGAAGGGAGCCTTGCAGGAGAGCCCTTAAATTCCAAAGCAAGACTATAATTAGCTGTAATGGTACCCAAAGTAACTTTGCTGCTATCATTCTCAGCAGGCAAACAATTATACTGCTGCAGTATAACTAGACAGCCATGCTGTAAATACAAAACAGCCATTGGAAATATATGCTCCATAATCTAAATACATTTCAAATTAAACTAAAAAAATTATTTGCTATTTGCTATTCAAGACACAAATGCTCTCTTCTTCTTTTTAGCAGATAAATATAGCACTGCCTTCTTTCTTGCTATGGTTAATGGGTCGTGTGGAGACTTACGGGAAGTTGAATTTGTGCTGATTCTCCATGATTAACTTGAAGCATGATGCATAGAAATGGCCAGAGTTTTATTATTGGTCTTGGTGTGGTCTATGAAACTCTGAGAAGTATCTGAATATTGTATACACACAGATAATTGTGAAACATTATACATCGCTACACAGAATCTACATCATAGATGACAAAATCAAGGTATTGCTTCTAGTTCTTGGGTCTTCATGTTACACAGCAGATATTGCCAAGCTAAATGAAAATGAGGGCTAAAAATTTAAAGCAACTTTGGAATGAGCATGCAAAACATGACTCACCAACAGCAGGTGTCCTGCTGCTATGTTAGGCACATTAGTAATTTTATGGTGGGGGCTGTTCTCCTTATATGGTATCCCAAGAGAAGCTTAAAATAGAACTTGTAGTGGGATGTATACAGTCAGCTTCCAAAGGTAAGAAATTGAGTTGGTCTCCTTAATATGAGTTCTTTTTGAATGGATGAAGTTTGCCTTAGCAGTTGATGGATAAACTTTAGCTGGAATGGGATTATGCATTTAGGAGTGCAATCAGCTGTTTTCAGCTTGCTGTATTGGAAGAGGGTGATCAGCTAGTGGAAATCAATGCAATTCACATGCAGCCACAGCCTAAATGGAAACTGTGAATTGTACACCTTAACTAGAAAGGTGTTTTGTTTTTGTTTATTTGACCAAATGCAACATGTTCTAAAACAGGCAAGGCATCAGGCAACTACTGTGACACAAGAGGCTATAAACAGTTTCTGGACATTTACTGTAAAATGCAGAAAGTGTGTAGTTCTGAATCATCTCCAGCACTAGGCACATTTTTCTTGAATTTTTTTGGATTTGCCATGTAAATATGCTTACGAGTAGGCCCTAAACCAGCGGTCCCCAAACTAAGGCCTGGGGACCGGATGCAGCCCAATCACCTTCTAAATCCGGCTCGCAGATGGTCCGGGAATCAGCATGCTTTTACATGAGTAGAATATGTTCTTTTATTTAAAATGCATCTCTGGGTTATTTGTGGGGCATAGGAATCTCTTCATATTTCCCCCCCCCAAATATAGTCTGGCCCCCCACAAGGTCTGAGGGACAGTGGACCGGCCCCCTGCTGAAAAAGTTTGCTGACCCCTGCTCTAAACCTTGCCTTTTCAGTGAAAGTTGTCAATATAGGACAAATGACAACACATGGAAAATTACATGGCGCAGTGGACAGTTTAACTTTTTAAAAATCTGATAAGCTTAATGACTTGTAGGCGATAATCAAAACTAAATCTTCTCTTATTATAGGCTTGCCTCACTTCCACTGATACAATATACCCTTTTCTTTGCAAGACAATTTTTATTTATTTTGAGATGTCTTGACCATGCTCGTATTCTACAAAATTTCATATTAGTATTATGAATGAAATACAGTTATCGTACCTATAAACTCGCTGAAATAAATACCTCTTTAGTGTAATTCCATCTCAGTTCTACAATATGGAACAATAATATTTGCCTGTCTTATAAATTTGGGGTACAGTAAATATTTCTGTGATAATGCACACAATAAAGTAAAGTGTTGTGAGCACATAAAAACACAGGATAAACATATGGATACGTTTGTAAAATACAAAGCTGGAAAGAATAAAGTAAACTTGGTTAGAATTGCAGCACAAATATAGGAACTAATCTGTAACCCTGTTTCTGGAGCTGAACTAATTCCTCAATATTAAGGACATTGATGGGGGGGGCGGAGGATGAAAGATCTTTGCAATGGAAATGAAGAGAAAGAGATAAGTGAAGACTAGATGGATTTCATAGCATGACTCTGCTACTGTTTTTTCCTTTCAAGGAAGCAAGCACAGCTCAGTTTAAAAGACATGGGTCAATATTAATAAAAACAAGCCCATCCGTTGGGAAAGATTTTTTTTTTATATACCGTAGTTTGCATTATAGTAAACCATTATTTTGTTATGACTAAAAATGAGCATATCGCTGCATATAGCTCACTTCAAATGCAAAGAAAAGTAAGCACTAATACATAGCAGATACCTGTACTCGAGATTCAAATAGGATTGAGCCAAAACAGGGGGGACCATTTTTGTGAATATTTTGGTTCCCTAGAAAACAATGCTAGTTTAATCAAAAGTGTCACTGGGGAGGAAAGGGAGACATTTCTGTTGCCAAGACAACTGAATGGATGCTTCCTGTTTTGCTGCATTGCATTGCACTGCAATGAAACAGGTGCAGCAAGTTAAGGTGTGTCCCATGACTGAGGCATCTCTGCTGTGAGCATCAGCTCAGTTTCTTTTGCCAAAGGGATACAGAACTAATGTGGTGTCAGTCAGACTAGAACCAGGAGCTCCTGGATTCAAATTATTATCCAGGTAGGACACTCAGTAGGTGAAATAATGCCAGCCACTCTCTCTCAACCTAATCTACTTCATGAGGGTATTGTGAGAATAAAATTGGAAAAAGAAATTTAGTCTCTGCTCTGAGCTTCTTTGAAGAAAAGCAGAATACAATGATAATAATTTATTACCCGCCCTTCACCCTAAGGTCCCAGGGCAGGTCACAACATTAAGCCCCATAATAAAATAATATTAGTTCCATAATATTAAGATTAATCTTATAATATTATGAATGTAAATAATTAATGTAACTTGGGGGAAATGCACCTTTCTTTGCCCACAGTGACATCAATAAATTACTTGGCTATATATTGTAATGATGTCATCAGCATGTGGAACTACAGTACACTGTGTCCATCAGCCTTTCCTCAAACTTGGGTCTCCATATGTTGTTGCATTAGGATTCCTATCATTCCTAGCCAGCAAGGCCAGTGCCCAGGGATGATGGGAGTTGTAGTTCTGGGGACCCAAAGTTGAGAAAGGCTGTTCTAGACTCAAGGGGATGGTGCCCAAAAAGCAGCTGCAATAGAAAATGCAGTAGTTGGAAACAGTCATACACAAAATTCCAAAGAATTACATTACTAAGTTGCCTTGTAAAAATGTACATGTGAAAATTTGGCATAGCCATTTTCATGAGGCAGCTAAGGAGTACATGGCTTCTGCTATGACTGTTCACCAGCATTTTGCTGTCTAATAATATCTTTCCTCCCCAGTAGGTCTGTGTATTGATCAGAATAACTAGAAAACATGTGGCATGCTGATGTTTCCAGTGTGTGACTGCCTGATTCCAGTGGTCATAGTTTTATGATCCTGCATTTTTCTTCACTAATCAAGCTAGAGATGACACAAGACAAGTTACCTTAAAGAACTCTTTCTTTGCTGTGGCTGGAAATAAATTGTGACATGCAATTTTAAAAGTCCCCCATGTGTTTTGTGTTGGGTCCCCAAATCTAATCCAGAGTATTTCCTTGAGGCCTGACCTGTTTCTGTTTAGCAGAGATTTAATCTTTTAGCTTTTGAGTACAAGCTGTTGACAAAATAGCATTCTTATATGTTGAAGCAAGGTCTAACAATGAGAGGACATTTTAATAGTGTAATGCAGAATAATCAATTCTCCTTGAGGGCACAGATCAATCCTATCTCTCTCTGGATAACCATTACATGCAAAATGCATAATCACAGAATGGCACAACGATGATGGGAAAGGGTTGGACCTACTGTTGTAATGTAGTTGCTAATTCTGAGCTATGAGCCAGGAAGTTGCTGTTTTAATGTCTCCTTAGCTGTACACCCAGTTGGTAGCCAGAAGAATTCTTACAAAAAGTCATGTTATTTTTGATAGCATTTGATCCAAATGTAAAAGTTAGATTGGCCATCTGAGGCAGTCTTCTCTTGGAAATTGCTGGTGTTGAATCCTTTTGTTATCTGTTATGTACAGCAAACATCTTTCAAGAAGCAGCTCTTAACAAGTTCTCCTGTTACCAGTATAAAGGTAAAGGTAAAGGGACCGCTGACCATTAGGTCCAGTCGCGGACGACTCTGAGGTTGCGTGCTCATCTCGCTCTATAGGTCGAGGGAGCCAGCGTTTGTCCGCAGACAGCTTCCAGGTCATGTGGCCAGCATGACTAAGCCGCTTCTGGCAAACCAGAGCAGCACAAGGAAACGCCGTTTACCTTCCCACCAGAGAGGTACCTATTTATCTACTTCCACTTCATGCTTTCGAACTGCTAGGTTGGCAGGAGCAGGGACTGAGCAACGGGAGCTCACCCCGTCGCGGGGATTCGAACCACCAACCTTCTGTTTAACCCACAGCGCCACCCGCGTCCCTGTTACCAGTATAGTCCAACCAAATCAAAGGAGAAGGTCTCTAATTATGTAAAAGAAAACAGATGAGGTCAGATGAACCGCCAAACAAATGATCTATGGTTCTTGGATCTTTTGTTTGGTTGTTCATCTGTTTACTTTCCTGCAAAAACTGATATGACAGGATTGGAGGCATGGACATGTGGCAGAAGCCAAGGGTTTGAACATCCAACAACTTCCAATCTAACATCACTAACAAAATTGAGAAGAACAAGGATATATATTACTTCAACATCCTCCTCCAAAGCATTGCGTTTGGAGAGCCAGGAACAAACAGCATGGTCTGACAGTGACTTAACTGCTGCTTACCTGGATGGTACATAGAGAGGGCAGAGCAGTGATGGGGTGAGGGCTGTGCAGGAGCACTGCTGGGGCTAATTCAGCACTCCTTCCTGTGTGCCTATCACAGCTGCAACCTTCCTGCCACCCTACCCCACCCTATCACAGTAAGCAACAGTGACAATGCCGTCAGGAGGGCAGTGGCACAGCACTGGCCAGCTGCTCCCATTAAGACCCCCGGTAAAAACCACTCCCCTCATTATAAGCTAGACCTGTCAGGCACAAAACAGCTACCCTTCCCTTTTCTCTTCACCCTGGCATTTTCAAGCATGGAGAAAAATGCTTTTCTTTTAGCAGACATACTAACCCTATTCACACATTACTCAAGTGCAGGGCATATGTTTACACAAGAATGGGGTCATATTTTTAGACCTATCCTTGACTTTGCATCTTCTTCCTGGAGCAATCATGAATTGCATGCAGGTATCTGTAAGGGAAGCTCAACACCTCTAGCTCCTGTTTGTTGGTAGGAGCTCTGTATGATAGAGACACCCCACAACTGAGTGTCCCAGCTGCAGGGGCCCATACAGATTCTAGTGTGCTAACTTTTCTGCATGAATATAACTAAAAGCTTATTCTATTAGTAGAATACTGTCCATATAGGCAGTATTCTACTAATGAGCCCTTTGAGCACAATAATTTCTGCTTGTGTGACAGGACTTCCCCTCTCCCCCATGCCCTTCCCAAATCTGCTCCCGAGGTTTGAGGAAACCCTAGAACAGAGCAGGTGCTTGCGGGGAGGAGAGAAGGAGAAGATCCTGTTGTGTAAGGATAAATCCTTGTGCTGACTGAACATTCACCTTAGTGTTTTGTTGTCGTGCATCTTACCGACTGTTGTCTGCATCTTACCGAAGCAACACAGATTGCTTCAGAGGTCCTCAGTTTGGTTTGGGGCACTTCAGAAAGACTCCACTTCAACTCAGACAAGCCCTAAATCTGTCCAAAGTGGTCTACTTTGATTTGGATTTATCTAAATCTGCTGCATATCCCTAGTACAGTATCTAGAACTTGCTACACAGAGGTGGATCTATTAAGTCACAATATTTCATGATGAGATACTAGTTACATCCTGATCCTTCACTATAATTCCACAGTCCTACAGTATCAATGTCATGAGTATTGTCATTGCTATAATCATGGTTTATCATTGCAGTTATTGCTTCATAATTCCCATCCTCATAATAATGTATTTTCTATATCATAATTATCAACAAAATTGGGTAAGGTCTTTAGGATATGAATGTGGAATCCATGTTGTTATCATGTTGTTATCTAATTGTAGGCATGATGTGCAGGAGATCAACCATAATTTAGGATATTGTGGAAAGTCACCAAAGCTTACAAACATAGTTGGATGAGTAATATTGGACTCTATAGACAAAGTGAGAGAGGAGACAAATCCATTATTCATTTGCTCGCTAGCTTGTAAACTGGGCCAAAAATATTTGTTTCAGCTGTGTTAATGTTTGTAGAGTTCCCCTGGCCATACGCTGTGCAAACAAGCCTTTCCAAGACTTGTTGTCCCAGACAATTGTATTCAAGGAAAGGTTTTTTTCAGTTCCTTAAAATCTTTCCTTTTTTGTTTTTGTTTCTTGAAGAAAGAAGAATTTAAGTGTTCCTAGCAAAGGCAAGCAATCCATATAACTCTTTGTAGATTGACTCTGGTAAGGTTGTTCAGGTCAGATCAATCAGTTTGCTGGCTATTCCCTTCCCATTGTCCCGAATGTGCAATGTGCTAACGGAACAATTATAGTTTCAGCATCAGCAATACTGAAGACAGCACTGCTGGACTATTTTTCAGTGACAATACATGTCACTGAAGTATAGACAGTTGGCTGTTTCCTGATTTGAAACTAGGAACACATATATGGTTGTTTCCTCTTTAGTTACTAATTTGGTAAAGCCATAATTCCACCTCACCTAACAGCTATTTTTTCCTTCTGATTGCTAAACGTTTACTAGTACAGTACACTCACTTTAATGTTTCATCTAGTCCATCTCCCTGCAGTGCAGGAATCTTTCTCCCAATGTGGGGCTCAAACTCATGACCCTGAGATTAAGAGTCTCATGCTCTACTGACTGAGCTATGATTTGCATCCAATGTTTATTAAGTGCTAAGTGTTTTGAGACCAGCAGGTACTAAACAGAAGAATTGTCTGACACATTTAATAAACTATCCTTTATAACTGGTATGCTGCTCTAAAGAACATATTATTATGTTATTTTAAACAGTTTGGTCATGGAAAGAGATCTAATGATTTATAGACATGCTAACCATTGTCTCTTCCATTGAACTAGCACAGAAGTTTGCTTCAGAGGTATTACTTGATTTTATTTCTGGAAATACAAGTTCAGAGACAATGCTGTGCTCAAGTCTGCCTGAACTAAGTGATGCTCTAAGTGCTGATTGCGGAAGATGACAGTGTAAAGACTTAATTGCCTGTAACAGGCATCACACATAAAGCAAGAGTACCTTAAAAGCTGGGACCAGTAAGAGAAAACACATCATAACAGCTGTTCAAAAACCTGAGCAAATAACATGGTCTTCACCTTGCACCAAAAAATTCCCCATGGAGGGTCTGGGCACCCACAAATTTTGGTTCCAGGGCCATTGATGCTTGCATCGAACCCATGGTTCCAGGTACCCATGGTCGCAGGGCCAAGTTGGCACTCTTGCCTCCAAGGGTTCCTATTTTCTAGGGCCAGCCCCAGATTTACAGAAGCCATTCTGGTTTCTGTTTTGATCCTGGAATGTCCTGCTTTTCCTTTAGGGCATCCCTATTTTCATCGGAGAAATATTGGAGAGTATGGAGATATTCGACCCCTGAGCCATCTGAAGGCAGCCCTGTATAGGGAAGCATTTTAATGTTTATTGTTTTATTTTGCTTTTATATATGTTGGAAGCCGCCTAGAGTGGCTGGGGCAACCTAGTCAGATGGGCCGGGAATAAACAGTAAAATTACTATTATGGAACAGGGTGTCCCTATTTTCATCGGAGAAATGTGTGTTGGGGGGGGGTATGCAACATGTGGTCGAAACGATGCTGTGGAAGTAGTTTTCAGTGACTAAAAAAAAGAAGAAGTTAGGGTAGCATTTAAAATGCCAGCAAGGGCTGGTAAGTACGCTGAGATAAACTTAGTCAAGCGCTACCGTATCCCGTGCCTGTGTTATTTTATTTTACTTTATTTTATGAGGCAACCCTTGCCTCGGCTTCCACTCGGGCCGGTGAGCGCGCGCGAGATTAGCTTGAGAAAGAAAGGGGCTCGCCAGGTGCGTCCCTCCGCGCGCGGGCTCGCACGCTACGGAGAGGTAGCCCTTCGCTCCTGCCCTCAACATCTTGCAGCTTGAGGGCTGCTCCACCAGCAGCCCCTCCCGCTCCATCTCTCCTCAGCTGCTTTACTTCCCAAGGCTTGCTACCGGTATCAAAGGCTCCATTGGCGAAGCGGGATTCCTGGAGTTTGCAGCGGGGGAAAGTCCCGGTTCCACAGCGTGAGGCAGAGAGCAGGCGCGCGAGAAAACACCCTGCGCCGCCGCCGCCCCTCCCCTTGCTATTCCTTGGCCCGGTTGTCGCGCACGCCAACACACACACACACACGGGGAAGACGCGGCACGTGGGAGGCTCCGAGGAGGCTCTTCTGTTGCTGCTGCCGCCACTGCTAAGGCGAGCTTGGCGTTCTAGCCGCTGTCTCCCTGAGCTTTGCCAGGAACCCAGCGAGCACGAAGCGAGGAGAGAGAGCACTGGAAGCGCCGGCAGAGGAGGGAGAAGCCTGGCAAGCACCGAAGTGAGGCGGCGGGCGGTTGGTTTGGTGGTGAGGCGAGCGGGAATCTCCCCTGCCTTGCCTTTCGCCACAAATTGCCGGCCAGGCAGCAGCGGCGGCGGCGGCAGCTGCTGCTCGAGGTGCGCTCTGCGGCGCAATGCTTCGCCGCGCAGGGAGGCAGCAGCAGGATCCGGCTGAGTCCGGCACGCGCTGCTGAGCTGAGGAAGGGTGCCGGCGGAGAGAGAGAGGGAGGGAGAAGGAGCTCCGTGTATGCAGCACCCGGCGGCGCTCGCGCTCCGGAGAGGATGCCCCGTCCTGCGCGCGCCTGAGGACTTCTCCCGCCGGGACCTGGCGAGGCGAGTGCTGGCCAGAGGAGCCGCGGCCAGGCTTGGCTGCGCCGGCTTCGTCAGCTGCTGTCCGGCGGTGCTGGCTCCACAGCAGGAGGCACTATGATCTCTTAACCGGCTCGGGGGAGTCTCTCTCTCTCTCTCTTTCTTTCCTCCCCCACCCACCCACCTCCCCCTTCCCCCACCCACCCTCCGTTCCAATGGAATTACCCGCCACCGCCGGCTGGAGTTGGAGCTGCTGAACTCGTGTTGCTCGGCGAGCTCCAGAGCGCCGGCCAAGAAAGGAGTGCGCGTTTTGCTCCGTCCTGGATGCTTTCAGAGGGGATCGGCTGGAGCTGGCAGAGCCTCGAACCACAGGGGTGGGGTGAGTACCTCGCCTTGAATGGAAGGAAGTTGGGGGAGGAGGAGGGATAGAAGGCTCTCCCTATTTTACCCTGAACCCCCTGTAGTAAATGACACACACCCTACAAACGCATACACACTTAGAGCTAGATCCTAGTGCATCCATCGTGTTGCTGCTGTCCAGTTGCACTAAGTTTCTTGGGATTTGCAGTGATTCCCCGCTTGGCACATTCTGGCGTAGTGGGTACCATGAAAGAGAGCAAAAACTGGCTTCCTGCTCTACCAGGCGGTTCTTAAAGCCGTGTGTGTGTGCTGGAGTGTGTAGCTTCCTGATTTGCATTCCAAGAGGGAGAAGCGAGTCTCTCAAGAGCACTGATGGGATGTTGTATTTCTCTGTGGCGAACACCATCCAAAGGCATTTTCCTGCAAGCCCTATTCCCCACTTCGCCCCTTAGAGGAGTTTGGAAACAGTCGTCCTGGGTTTAGATGACAGTATCAACAGCAGAAGTAAAAAGCTACATGTATAGTATGAGTACAACAAGTCTTGAGAGAGAGGTCATTGCATTGGTGAGCAAATCAAAACAATCACATGGCTACCAGAGTAAGGGAACTCTTTACACAGGTGCCTCTCCCCTTTTTAATTTGAAAAGGCTAATCCAGGTGAGGAGATTCAGGCAGTGGTTCTTGTTGCAACCCATCAACAGGTGGATTTTTTTTTAAAACAAATGAGCAAAGGAGCTTCCTTTCCAGTAGTGTGCCAGGTTGAGAAGTGCCATCGATTCATGCTGCATCTTAGCAGAGGCAAATAGAAAAGCGTGACAAATAGAAAAGCGTGATCTTTTTAGTCGTGCTCATACATGTGCTGTCTACAGATGCCACATTTCTGATGGTGCACTGCTGTGAAACAGAAAACACTGAGCTGAATCTCTTTAATTGTCTTGGAGGGGTTGACACAAACTTTGGGGCAGCCAAGCTGCCATTTAGATTGAAGGGATGGAACTAGATTGCAGACAGGGTTTCATAAGTGTATGTGTGTATTCTTGCTTTCAGAATAATGTTATGCTGCAGCAGTAACCATTCTTGGAAAATAATAGCCTTTCAGTCATAAAATCTCTCAACCATTAATTGTAGAACTCTGGATTGCTGGCCCTTTTTTTGATAACACACCTAATAATTTTCTGATGCCCTGCTGAAGTTGTAGTTGATTCAAGAAGATTGCTTGTGAAATGTAACACCAAAAAAGTGTGTCATAGTCTTTTCTTTATTGTTGTTGTTTGGTAGAGTAACATAGTAAAGAAGGGGGAAATGATACAAAATACTGATTTGTAAATCAAAATCTCAAAACATTTAGGGTTTAAGTATAAATATGCTCAGGGCAGTTCATCCTATTCTAGCATTTCTGGATTTTTGCTTTGTATTTCAACCGTGGTCTATCATTTTAAGGCATGACAAGATCTATGTTGAATTGTTTTGGTGAAATATTGCCAAACGACTTAGAAAGTATAATGTCAGCACCATACCCAGGCAGCAGAGACCGATATTGGAATAATAGTGGTAGAGTACTCTTGTGGAGTAAATGATTTGTTTTCTCCGAAAAGTCATAACAAGTGTAGAAATCTTGTTGCACACTTTCCCTTCAAAGAGTCTTGGCGGTGCTCTGTGAAGGAAGCAACGTTCATGCTGGTTTTGTGTTAATTCTTCAGCCCATGACCATTGTATTTGGTTGATAGAGCAATCCTAACCCCTGATTTGTGCTGCTGGAGGGCTTTAGAATAAGGGGGGAGTGTTCCTGTGCCATGCTGTGCAAGTTGGGAGGGTGGGTTCTACCACTGCGAAGGCTCTCACTGCACCTGCTGGAACTGTGGTGGAGCATACACTACTGCCAGTGCTGTTCCATCATAGCCTCCTGCCCCCCACCCCACCAAAGGAGCATAATGGGGATTTTGGGGTTGTGGGTGGAGCAGGGCTGCCAATGGATCTGTTGGACCCAAAGCTGACATATTTCTTGGTGAGGTGCTGGCATTGCAAAAAATAAAAATAAAACTGCCCCCACTTTCTGACCTGGATGGTGTGAGTGGTAAGGCTTTGGGTCTTCTACTTTGTTCTTCCCTGATGCTGACAGTATTTGAACTACTCACTAAGTTTCAGAAGTTACACTGCGTTTGTCAACAAAGGACATTGGCTATATTTCACAACTTTACACCCTGATGGATCTTTGGATGAAATCATGTGTAAAATACTATTGGCAAGTAAAGTGTTCAGTTGACTTTGAAGTAAAAATGCAAAGGAGTGGTTTATCTTTCTCATTTTTGTAGTAGTGTGGCTTAACCAGAAGTTGGCTAACTTATCTTTTTTCCTTTTGCCTCAAACACCTTTGTTTTCTTCAGGCTCAGTTCTTGAGAAGCCCTTTCCTTTTGGAATAAGGACTTGGGCATTCATTCACAATTTTAGAAAGCATTATATATTTGATATAAAATGTGTTGTAGCCCTATGCTTGATTGTTCTAATGTTTACTCAGTAGGGTTTATTTTAAAATTGCTGTGCATCAGATCACAGCCTTAGACATTTAAGATACTTATTATTGTAACTCTGATCACTTTTCTTTCAGCTTCATGGATTATGTATTGTGCATGTTTGCTGTGAACTCGCACCGAATTCAGTTGCATATACTTCTAAATAATTACGTTTAGAATGCAGACGTAGTTATAGTTCCAGTGGAACTGTGGTGCCTTCCTGGGAGCAATGACACATTGTCCATGTTGCAGCATTGATGGGAGTATTTGGAGGAATCCTTAACAATAATCAGACATAGATTGCAGAACTGGATGAATGCTGCAGAAGCATTTTCTCTTCTCAATCTCCTATCATCTCTTTCCCAAAGATTCTGTGACTTTAGGCTGTTGCAATCAGAGTGGCAATAGCACACTCCATGTTGAAGACTACTTCTGTTGACAGCAGAAAAAGTTAAATGTTTAAGCTGTCATTGGGCTCACTTGAGGACTGGGTAGTCATAAACGTTTAGGGCAGTTTTTGTGAAATCTTTTCCTTGCCCAGTGCAATGTGGTGTTTATGATATAGTATGGCAAAAAGAAATGGACTAAATTCTGCTTTACACCTGTAAATATTAATACTCAGCTACACTTTCCATTATACAAATAAATGTAGTATCAAGAACATTCCCAGTATAATCATGCCTGAGAGCTGGTTCATGCAGACATTTTTTCCCCCAGGAGGCATGCATACTGAGGCTTTTTTCAATCTTGATTTGGGCATGTTGATTTTGTGCATGTTTGTTTTGATTTGCTGCATCTTGAAATATCTTCTCAGAGGAAGTTTAATCACAGCACACTCTGTTTGATCTGGAAAACATTGGTGCTCTCTGAAGACTGGCTCAACAAACTAGCTGAGGACACAACTCTTCATCCTTTTCTAACCAAGTTTAAATCCTGTCAGATGCTGGGGAACCTTTGGGCGAGTCATTCTAAAGTAGAGCTTGACATACAACAGACAGCAAGCTGTATTGGCAGCAACAAGATATTAAATCTCAGAAAAATGATTTAGGCTGCGGTCATATGCCCATGTAATCCACTGGGATTAAGTGGGATTAAATTCAGTGGGATTTACTTCAGAGTAGACATGTAGATTATTGTGCTGTTACAAATTAACTGATTAGTCAGATAACACAGAATTTAGGATAGAAGGGATTGATATTGAGCATATTCAAAACTCATATCCTTAGAATACCAATTAGGACCTAGGAACATTTGGTTGCAAATCCTATAGGAATTTGTTCTCTTCAGCCTTTCCACTTTTTATGAGAATACGGGCCTTTAATCACTTCAATCACAAAAGCTCAAGGTATAGATAATTATAGATAATTGAGGTGTGATTGATGTATATTGTGTTCCAGGACCCATTTAGAAGTGCTGCAGTGTTCCCCAGGCTTGTGAGTAGGTTGTGCCTTGTGTACTTTATGTAAACACATTTTTTTTGTTTATGGATTTTTCAGTTTTCTATTTACACATCATACTGTTTCCATCATACATCACACAGTAGTGAGGGTCCCCTCTTCTTTGTGGCTTATGATGAGAACATGCTCTGGCTTGTGGGCTGGATCCTGACATCCCACGCGAGCCATTTTGACTGGGTAGGGCTGCTGATCAGCAAGTCGCAAGCTGTCATATTGATGACAGGTGATCCAGTGTAAAGAAAACCCCAACAATTTTGCAGGAACCAGTGATGCAAAAGCATTTACAGTTTGGGGTAAAGCAACTAATGAACCCAATTGGCACCCACGTCAGATCTAATTTAGCCTATGGGCTGAAGGATCAGCACTCATAGTTTAGGACAGGCACAGGCGAACTTGGCCCTCCAGTTTCAGGACTACAACTCCCATCATTCCTAGCTAACAGGACCAGTGTTCAAGGATGATGGGAATTGTAGTCCCAAAACATCTGGAGGGTCGCGTTTGCCTGTGCCTGGCTTAGGATATGGAAGAATGGTAAGATGGGGTTTTTCCCCCCAGAGGTGGTGGGTAGGTTTGATTGAAATGCCTCATATAGAGATATTGTATTTTGAACCAGAGTAGGACCCTGGTGAGGCTTCATCCTTAGAGAGATAAGAGCTGTGCCTGTGCATTGGAGTTAGCATAGTTTAATGTGGCTTGTGTGAGGGGCTACAGCTGAGGGGGGTTTTTGCTGCTAATTCTGGACAGGTGGTTGTATTTTATTGTTCAGCTCTATTAATGTGCTTTGTTAGTAGGCTGTTTAATATTTAGTGCGATTTTGAATTCATTGGAATGAGAGGCTTTTGATGGTTTGATTGTAGACTTATTTAAACTTTACTGAATTGTTCAAAATGAAGTGTTAGAAATGAGATTTTATCTTTTTGCTCCATACTGCATTCTTATTAATGTATTATTTGGCTGTGTGTCTAGATTCAGTCTCAGTATTTTATTTTATTTTGCTGAGCTTTAGTATCAATTGTTAGTGGATTGTCTAGCCTTAGTGTTGTTAGTGTCTATCTTGAAAGACAATGAAGTGCATCAGTGGTGTTGGTGGAGTCAAACTGCTACATTAGCAGCACTGAAGTGACCTTCCTGATGTGCAAGTCTGGGCAGTGTGTATGGAGGTCCTGGGTTGCCCAGATGACAAGACCCCCCAACCCCCAGCCTCGCTGATGTGATCCAAAGGAAATCAGAACAATATGTTTGGCACTAGCATGGCTGCAGGAGTCACCACAAGGAGCCACCCAACCATCTTAGGGACTCCACTCCAGATTTGTGGTGTGATTTACCAAGAAAAGTTGGCATACAAATAAACTTTGTATATAGTATGTTAATTGATTTTTAAAATGTGGCACAACAACATTCAACAGACATATTCTCAATTCCAAAGGGAATCCCTGTTCTGGACCTTGTGCTAAGTAGAAATAAATTTGCTCTCCACCACAAGAATGAGTTTCAAAGCTTTACTGGAAATGGGGAAGAAAGAAATGGGTAGAATGAGAGTGCATATACTTTGGAGGATAAGCCTTTGCCCATCACAGGATCAAGACTATAAATTGTTTATGTGCTAAAATACTAAGTGACTGGTAGGTGCACTTTCTGTAGAAGAAAAGTTCCTCCTTCATCATCAACTTATTGTGACTGCCGGGAGGAATGTGTATGTCACTAGCTCTTATATGCCATGGGTAGCTGGTAACAAAACCCTGAAAAGATAGCAAGGTTTAACAGGACTCAGTTTTTAAATGAAAAAAAACTTATTCAGGCATTATTAAAATAGTATCTGACAAGCTATCTTGTGCCCCCCGAAAGTTACTTTAAGCAGTATTGATGGCAAACTTTGATTTATGGTTAAATTCTTATTTTAGGAATAGAGAGAAAAGCTTGATATCAGTACTTTGGAGGCTCAAAGTAACTAGCAAATAATACATTATTTTTATTGTAATAACTGACATTTGGAAATAAAATGTTTATGCACCAAAAATTCTTGCAGTCTAAACCTTTTTGTGTTTCATTTCAATGTTGAAAAAATGTTAAGCTGGAAAGTTTTAACATTACAATGTCCAAGTACATGTCTGATGGCATGGGGCAGTGTTTCTCAACTTTTAAAAAGCCATGCCCCCTTTTAGCAAACATAAAATCCCATGCTCCCCCTAATTCTTTTCGTTGACTTTTGAAACAGATTCCAATATGGTGACTTTACATTGTAAACAAAAATTGGGTGTAATAATCAAAATGAATCAAAGTGCTCAATGGCTTTGAGGCAGAAGGTCATTTTTCCCCCCAGAGCTGTCAAATTATCAGAACACTACTTTGATCCCAGGGACGTGGGTGGCGCTGTGGTCTAAACCACTGTGCCTCTTGGGCTTGCCGATCAGAAGGCCAGTGGTTCGAATCCCTGCGACAGGGTGAGCTCCCGTTGCTTGGTCCCAGCTCCTGCCAACCTAGCAGTTTGAAAGCACGCCAAAAAGTGCAAGTAGATAAATAGGTACCACTCCAGTGGAAAGGTAAATGGCGTTTCCGTGCGCTGCTCTGGTTTTGCCAGAAGTGGCTTAGTCATGCTGGCCACATGACCCGGAAAAACTCTGCAGACAAATGCCGGCTCCTTTGGCCTATAAAGCGAGAAGAGCACCGCAACCCCAGAGTCATCTGCGACTGGACTTAACTGTCAGGGGTCCCTTTACCTTACTTTTCCTTTGATCCCAGGCCACCTACTCACTGGCATGCCCCATAGTGACAAAGTCAAGAGGCTCATAACTACAAGTGTTGTGTTCAGATGGAAAAACAGGGCCCAACTGTCTGTGGAATTATAATATGACATCAAAGGCTGAATGGAGCCCAAGACTGGCTTTTTGGTGTCGGCTGCAAAAGGAGGAACACAGGTTAAGTGGAAAGGAACAAAAATGTGGCCATCTTTTGCTGTGATTCTGTTTTGTAAATTAATGAAAGTAAATACTAATAAAAGAAAGTGGTATTTTAAATTTTTTATAGAAAATTGAATGTGTTCTAAGGGGAAGGTAGAAGTCTAGCTCTTCTCAAAATGTCAAGGAATCCTTATAACAATAACTGTCGATTTCACTCTGCTTTTCATCTTCACACACACACATCTCTAAACTAGGGCAAACACACAATGTTTGATAAAGATTGTGCAGCAATTGAACATATTTTTAATTACCTTCATAAGTAATAATGGAACACACAATACTTTACTTCTTTTCAAACTCCGCATTCCTTAAATAAAAGTGCAAAATTTGTTCATAGGTTTGCTGCTGTTGCTAAAGAAATGTCCTTTGCATATTTGACGCTCCCTTGTTAGAAGCAAACAGCTATCATATCCAACTGATTATAATGGCAAGAGAAACACCACCATAATGGGTTGGGTTTGTTCACTACTGGATAATGAAATAATGAGAGTTAAAATTATGGCTGTTGAGGGCTGCAGCTATTGCTGTTTGAAGCACAGTGGAATGTATAGGACGAATAGGCATTCCTGTAAACTTTGTTTGACTAAGAGTTAATTAAAAGAGAAATGCTTTGAGCTGTGGGCTCCTTTCCTGATAAAAAGCATTTCATAAAACTCTTTCCCACTCCAATAATTTCTGAAGTCTTTGAAAGACATGCATGGGAAAATGTTTTTCATTCAGGCTTTTCAATTGAGGCTTGCTTCCAAAAATAAGACTTAAAGCTTCATTCTGAAAACTGTAGCCTTTATATGTACAGTAAAAATAAAATTGTGACAACACTTCTTACAGTAGGAAAATCTGTAAAACCAGGTATGAAAGGCTTTGCCTAATTTGGAAAATAAGGTACAAGGGATTTCAAAGTTGGCTTTTCTGTGTGGTATTGAAGTGAAAGCAGCTCCTTGCATATTCAGTCCTCTGGTGAAATTCAAGTCTGTGCAAAGCTGCAGTGTGTCACTTAAACCTTGTTTTCCTGGTCCAAGTTGTGTTTTAGGACAGGCCACTAGGATTGGAATGAAATTCTCATCCTTGTTAACATTGTCAGGGCTTGGAGAAGATTTAGCTCCAAGGTTAGTCATATAGCATGTTCTCATGCTAAAAATCAATATGGAAAAAATGTGTATCCTGCTGAAAAGTCAAAACTTTCTTTTGAATATAAAATAAGATAATTAATATGGACCATATTGCAGGAATGATACAGGAATGACCATTATCTAATCTCATTTATATATCTCTGTAATTGAGTTATGACTGTCTGAGCTAAACTGTGCACTCTTTTATGCAAAAGTTTATGTAGACGTTTAAATCGCAGAAGACTGTTTCCTCAGGAGAGTGAGGAAAATCCTTAGGGATGATTCACACCCTTCCCCGCACTTTTTTGATCTCTTGCCCTTGGGTAGAAGATATTGTTGTTGTTGTTAGAAGCATGATTAGTCGCACCAACAGGCTAAAGAACAGCTTCTATTCGTGGGCTGTTAGGCTGCTGAATGAAAAGATAACAACAGGGCAACTGATTTTCGGGTTTGGTGTGTGTCAGTAAACGAGGGGAATTAAGACTAAGAGAGCTGACTGGGGGGGGGTGCTTGGGTAATCTCACTGTATACAAGTTGTACAAGTGACAATAAAGTATTTCAATTCAATTGGAATGTTACTGTTAATTGCAATATTGTAGGGCATTGAAATGGATGTGCAACATATGTATTTAATGATAGGATGCCATGAGATTTTCTCATCAGGAAACCACATTGTTAATTGTAAAGCACAATGTTTGCATAAGAAAACAATTTCTTCATAAATTTGAAGACACAGATGTGCACCATAAATTGACCTTTCAATGGCCTAGTGAACATTTGGCTGTTGCAATCTTCTCGTTGTCAATTTTCCTTGCTATTCAGGTTCATTGGTAAAGGCTTGGAAGTAGAGTAATTAATTGCCACAAAATTATGTTTGTTGAAGATGTGATTGCAAGTCCTGGTACCACCTGCTATGTGTATTACATAATTTCCCACCCCACACGTGGTTTTTATTCATTTCATTTTATTAGATATTAAAAATCAGTGAGATTACTTTGAGAGTCATCTGTCCAAACTAGTCTCTCTCTCATATCTTATTAATGAGAATCAGGGCCAATATCAGTAATGTGGCATGAAGCCCCACATGCTGTTACAAGCTTTAATTTTACACATAGCCTAAACCGCAAAGTGATTTTGCCTTCGTTTCATGTTAGAAATAACAAGCTTTTTGAGAATCTCTTTCTCCTCTCTTCTGGAAAAAAAGATACTTCTGAAATAAAAACCACTGACATCTAATGATATCATCGTAGCTTAGAAGGAATGTGTATCTTGGAGGCTTTTGTGGAAATTAGCAGAGGAAGGGAGAAATAATTTAAAGCAACACTGTAACTTATACTATGTTTCTACCGGGTGACCTGGTGCTTTTATTTTTGAGAGAAAATTAAAATAAAGGTTTTATTAATATGTTTGGATTATGTATGTTGCTTTGAGGGGAGAACAGAATTCCTTAATTTCAAAAAGTATTGTACTGATTGCTTTAAAATAAGGCAGTTGTGAAGAATTTGCATCAGATAGACTCTGGCTTAGACCCTGACTGGGCTTCCACTGACAGGAGTGTTCCATGAGTGGAATTGTGGTCATGCTCATAAGTCTGGTTCCCCTTGTGACCCACCAAAATCTGTTCTGAAGGGTTGTTGCCAGCAGAAGAGGCTCTGCAAGGGAAAGTGGGAAAGTGGGAATTGCTGATACGGTAGTTGGTTCCTCCTCCTGCCACAGGGATCCTTCATGTCCAGAGATGCCCAGTTAGGATGCAAGCCTATACAGTATATGCAATGAATGAAGAGAAGCAGGGTACTTTTAGACATGGGGATTTTTGTTCTAGTCATCCTAGTGATGGTACTAGCACAATTTGACTAGGCAGCCACCCTCCAACACATGGAAGAGAATGGGAGCAGAGCTAGCTTTAAGTACAGGTAATATTCCACTCTTGACTGTTGACCTGAGGAAACCTGATGTGTAAATGGTAGCGCTTGTTTGCAGAGGACTTGTGCAGCTTCAATGAACAGAGCATTTTCTTAGCGTTTTTGCTTCTTTACCCACAAACATCTGTCGCTATGTGGCTTAGTTGAGTATCACTACTTGTCATTTTGGCCTGAACAGAGAACCTTGGAGACTAAAAGTGTATTGCAGGCTTCAATAATTTCACTAATACTGATTATTTAACAGAAAGGTAGAAACCATTTGAAGAGAAAAGCTTGGTGTAGGCAGTCATAATGCTGCAAGGTCTCTGATCATGGTACCTCTCAGAGGTGCCAACTTGCATAAAATTTTGCCCCCTAATTATTTCATGGGGGTGGGGGCAAAGGGCCCCATAGAGTTGGCACCTATGGTACCTCTAATCCTAAAGGTAGTACATAACCATCATGACCAGTGCCCATTGTTGAAGTCACTACTACACATGTTCTCACTTAACATGTCTTATGCTGTGATCATGGTAACACACTCACACCCAAGTCAGAATTGGAGATGTCTGGACTAATCATAAAACTTTTAAAGCAAATTTAAACCACTTCTTATCCCACATGCTTAGCAACAATTATAAGGGTGCTTGTTGAGTGGTGTTCCATAACCTCCCTTCTTTATTTTTTTAAATGTTCAACTTACAATGCTATCAGGGCATATACCGTATTGGCCTCACTTTCCCTCCAAATTCCGACTGTGAAAAGTTAAAGTGCAGCTTATATTCACAACCTTAGAGTATGCGGCCAGGAGCACGGCAAAGCAGCACCTGCCCCATGCATATTTCCCCATCCTCTCTCCAAAGCCGGGAAGGGAGGGAGCGAGGAAGGGGAAAGGCCGTCGGCAAGGCAGCGCGGCTTCCTTCCTCTAGTTTGCAGCCAGGAGCAGTGTGGAATGGAACGGCTTATATTCAGGCCAATCCTGAATTTTAAAAGTGCAGCTTATATTCGGTTGTGGCTTATATTCGGGCCAATCCATGTTGAAAGAATGGTAAGATTAAACTACCAAATGTCTGAACTCATTAGGACCATTCTGTCCCCATAAACCTCTGAAAATAGGAATGGAAAAATAATTTAGCACTTCATTGGCATAAACTCCATTTTTTTATTGTTATTACACCACTTGAAGAACACTAGGGTGTGTCTGAGAAAGTGTCCAGCCTGGAAACAACAGAAAGAAAGAAAGAAAGAAAGAAAGAAAGAAAGAAAGAAAGAAAGAAAGAAAGAAAGAAAGAAAGAAAGAAAGTCTTCTGACCACCAATACACAGAAACACTGGGCAAGACAAGATAACAACTATAAATCTTACATGTGCAAAAAATGTAATAATGAATTAAAACAATACAACTACAATAATAAAACACTACTTGCATAAAAGACAAACTTTTCAGTAGTCAATTACAAGTGACAATCAACTAGTACTGTACATATAATGTTCTCACAAAGTATTGGTGCATAGAATAAATATAGTTTATTGATAATGGCTGTGACTAGTCATAAGCATTCTAATGAAAATAACTACTGAAAAAAGCTAGATTTAGCTGAAAAGTTTTCTTCAGTGACATTTCTTAACATTGAGAATGACTGCATAAAAATAAATCCAGAAGTTGCAGTTGTTCAGACTTATTTTTGTTAAATTGCATATAGTTTTAAATCATACTTCTAAGATTGCTTTTCATTGTACTGTATTCTTCCTTAATTAATAAAAACCCTTAATCATTCAGACTGAAAATGGCATTTACCATTTACTACTTTGGTGTAGTTTAGATAATCACCTAACAAGCAAATATCTGTTCAAAAACAGAATGATTCAATTTAAAATAACCCTTAAGCTGTCCCCATATATAAATAAATGAATTAATGTTCATAAAAGCCAGTTTTTCATTATAAAAGGAGCACACCATATAATACAAAAAATGCAGTGATCATATATATATATATATATGTGTGTGTGTGTGTGTGTGTGTGCAAGCCAAGGGACCCTCTCATTTCAGCCTGTGAACAAAGCCTGCTTCTCTCTGGTTCTGAGAAGAGCAATGACCATCTGTCCTGGGCAGGGAGGGGAAACTGATGTTAGGGACTCTGCTCATCCCAGCTGCTTCCCCAAGTCTTGTCCTTATAGCCTTGAGGATAAATATTTGAGCTTACATAAGGTGATAGTTAAACAGGGATTTTGATTTGCATATCAAGCAATATCATTCTGTGGTGTCTGAATTCCACACTTTTCAGAAATTGGTTCAAAGAGATTTGAATGCTGCCTTTGGCACTTTCCATGTAAGTATGACTTGAAGCAAGGTTCCATTAACTAATTGTTGGCAGTTTGGCGGAAGTAGGTCACTGGAGTTCTTGATACATTGCACTTGGATTCTGATCTGTTGCTTTTTTCCCCTTTTGCTTTTTTTTTTAACTGAGGCACAAACTGAATACATTATATGTGCCAATTGGTGGAAAGTATCACCAATTGCCTCATAGGAATGCCTTGGTTTCATTCCAGTTGTATAAATAAAGAAAGCATTGCACTGGTTTTTCACGCAGCAGGGCTGATATTGGCAGTGGCACCTTGTTAAAATGAAGGACTGTCTATCTTATTACAGATAATGCGAGACAAACTACATTTTCTGCTTTCTGACAATACACTCTGCAGAAGATAAGGCCCTGAGAGAGTTATGTGTGAGTTTACAGTCCCTTTAATACAGCCACTCGAAAACGGCAATATTTTAAAGAGTATTTTTGTTTGGAAAGGAGGGAATTGGAAAATGGACCTGCAATAGTGAAACTGCAATAGGAGAGTTATTTCATATGATAAACATGCCAAGCAGAGAAGAAAGTTCAGTGAAATCTGTGTTCATAGGGAACAATATCGTCAAAGTGATTTGCACTGTGAGGATGCCTAAGAATCTCTTTTACTAAAGCATTGTTACTTTTTCAGATGGCTGTTGCAAGGCTTTCTTTATCTTTTATAGTAAACTGGCAGTAGCCACATGAGCCAGTTAGTCAAAAGATGACCCCGACTGTGACTGCCCTGAGGGTAGAGACACCATACCCTGAAGCATCCTTTATGACACCAAAATTAAACTTCATTATGCAGAAACAACTTTGCTGTGGAAGCAACTCCACAGGATGGCTTCACATGTTCCTTTTTCATAGAATCATAGAATTAGAAGAGATTTTGAGGGTCATCTAGTCCAATCCCCTGCAATACAGGAATATGCAGTTGGCCTGTTTGGGTTGGAACCAGCAGCCATGGTGTTATCAGCACCACACTCTAAACCAGGGATGGCCAAGAGACTGCAATCTACTCACAGAGTTAAAAACTGGCAGAGATCTACCCCCCTTTTTAGGGTTCAGGTCAAAGTTGTTGAGCTTTTTTAGGGGAGCCACAGTTCAGCTTTTTTGGGGGAGCCAATGATCTACCAGTGATCTACCACAAACGTCCATCTACCGGTAGATCATTATCTACCTGTTAGACATGCCTGCTCTAAACAATTGAGCTAACTCCTTGGAATTTCCCAAGTGATTAGTTTGGGAATTAGCGCTGCTCAGGCAAACAGCAATACAGCCAAGAGCATGGGCCGGCAAACTAAGGCCCCACAGGCTGGATCAGGCCCAATTGTCTTTTAAATCTGGCCCACGGATGGTCCGGGAATCACCACATGGATCGCCAACATGTGGATGCCAGTGCACACGTTCTTTCCCTCTCCCTCACATGATGGCGCCTCCTCCTCCCTCCCGCCTCCTGGCTTCTCCCCACCCTGCCTAGAGGAGGAAGGGGGCTAGGCTTTGTTGCTGCCAGCCCCTCTCTGGAGCCCTTTTGTGTACCACTCACCATCCTGCTGCCGCCGCCACCAGCCCCTACCGCTTGCAAGACACAGGAGCCCTGGTTGGCTGAGTGCCCCTCTCAAGTGGCCACCATTTAAAGCAGCCCCTCTCCGGAGTCCTTTTGTGTGCGCTCATCGTCCCTCCGTCTCCGTTCATCCCCCCCCAAATATAGTCTGCCCCCCCAAGGTCTGAGGGATAGTGGACCAGCCCCCTGCTGAAAATGTTTGAGGACCCCTGGCCAAGAGTCAGGCTGTCCACCTCAGCTGGTCGCACCTCTTCCGCCTGTGCTTTGAGTGAGGTTTGATGCCTGATTCTGCTGCTGCTGTTCCACCCTGCTCCTGAAACACCCCAGACTGAAGATTTGCTCTGACTTTCTATGCACTCCTTTCAAAGGGCTTATTCTGCTATCACCTCAAGGGCAGAGGTTCTCTTTTTACTCTTTTCCTGCAAGCAATGAATTATTTTGTTGCAGATGTGTTTTTGTTAGGTTTCTATTATGAAACAGTTTTGTACTGTACTGTCTTCTGTAGAGGGATAGTGCGGATAGCAATGTATTGTTGATGTTTAATGTATTTGTTTTGTTGCCTTTGTTAAGTGCCTTGAACATCAGAAAGTAGCATAGGAATAAAGTGACTGACAGACCAAAACTAGCAGTAGACCGGAAGAATTCCGAGGCTGTGAAAAGAAGATAGAAGGATAACAACAGAATTATTGGAAATGACTTTGGTTATATTGATTAGAAATGCAGTAAACTATGATCAGATCCTCCTAATCTGAAGCATGGGAAGTCCGGATAATTTTTTTACAATTTGACAGAATATTTGGATTAATTGATATTTGTATAATTTGGAATATGATTGGATGGTTAAAGTGGAAATTTTAATAAAAATGATTTATAAAAACAAAACAAAACTAGCAATAGACCAGATTCAGCTTGTGGGCTGCCAGGTGACCACTGCTGCTTTAAAATATTTTAAAATATCCAGTGTGCTTTACACCTGTCCTTTTCTTCCTCGTTTATTTAGAAACTCACTGTTTCTCAGGTTAGCAGCCTTGTAATTTCCTCTTTTATAATTGTGGCACAAGCTGTCCAAATGACATCTTACCTTATAACCGAAGTTTTGCTATTGCTAGTTGGAGTATTATTATTGATGCCGGCTCAGATGGTGCTCCCTCTTGATTTACATAGCAACAGGAAATCTGAACAATGTTTGGGTTGAAGAATGTGTATATGTTTAGTAACTTGAAGAAGCCACTTTGAAGGAAATGTGAGAGGACGCCTCATATATGCTGAATCCAAGGACATGTCTTCTTTATCCCGTTGTGCACAATATAGGCTAGAGATCATTGGATATTGGAAGACTTTTTGTTTCCAAGTTTGCTTTATTGCTTTTTTTGTGTAGATCTGGAGATATGATCTTGATGAAATACGTCTGTTTTTCAAAACAAAGAACCTCATGTTGAGATTGAAATCTTTTTCCTGTTCCTGAGCATACCTTCATCATCCTGAGATGTTAGCTTAGGAGTTGTCATATTGAATTAATTTTTCTGGAGGTTTAAATTAGTAAGTCAAGCATGGGCATAGCCAGGATTTATGTTGGGAGGGGGCATGACTTTTGTTGAGGGGGGCAGAATTGAGCTATTTGTGATGCAATTGGTCAGTTAGTTAAGTATATTTATTTACTTGATGGGGGGCAGCTGCCCCCCTGCCTCCCTCTGGCTACGCCCATGAAGTAAAAAGTGGGGGGGGGGCAGAAGAAAGAACCTGTCGCTTCCACTGCTGTACATAATGTAACAATGGTGAATCACAGCTTTGCTGCAGAGCTAGGTTAAACCCAACACACAGAAGGGCTGTGTCTAGGAATTCACAGTGTTGAGGAGGGCACAGGGAATGCATTCCCTGTTGAAGAAACTACTTTAGAAGTCACTTATATTTGGTTACCTACCCCATCTTATACATAGCTGCCAAGTTATCCCTTTTTAACAGGGATTTTCCCTTAATGCTGAATAGGTTTCCTCGCGAGAAAAGCAAAAACTTGGCAGCTATGATCTTATATCCTTCTCAGAAATATTGTGTAAAGTATGCAGAGCAGTGGTTCTTAAAGGTAAAGGTACCCCTGACCATTCGGTCCAGTCGTGACTGACTCTGGGGTTGCAGTGCTCATCTTGTACTATTGGCCAAGGGAGCCGGTGTACAGCTTCCAGGTCATGTGGCCAGCATGACAAAGCCGCTTCTGGCGAGCCAGAGCAGCACACGGAAACGGCATTTACCTTCCCACCGTAGTGGTACCTATTTATCTACTTGCACTTTGATGTGCTTTTGAACTGCTAGGTTGGCAGGAGCAGGGACCGAGCAACAAGATCTCACCCCATCGAGGTGATTCGAACCACCAACCTTCTGATCGGCAAGCCTTAGGCTCAGTGGTTTAACCCACAGCGCCACCCGCGTACCCCCCCCCGCAGTGGTTCTTAGCGAGGCCCATTTGCAGATTTCTCCAGGGGTTCTTGTCCAGGGGATTAACTGAAGGTCAAATCTAAACTGCTGCAAAAGCTCCCTATTGGGCTTGAGTTTGGTGCTGACTGGGTGAAATTTTATGTCTTGCCTGAATTCTGCTGGGATAAATTTGGTTTAACCATCTACCCAGAGTGGTAGTTGTGGTGCATTCTGAAAGTTTATAAATATATTAAGATGGCGATAGCCTGTGAACTAGATGGAAGGCTGTGGACTCCCCTTCCTAAGAGGTTTTTAAACAGAGGTTGGATGGTCATCTGACATGGATGCTTTAGCTGAGATTCCTGCATTGCAGGGGATTGGACTAGAGGACTCTTGGGGTCCCTTCCAACTCTACAATTCTATGATTTAAATTGACATTTATTGTAAGCCTTTTTGTCATATATGTGGGATGTAAATGAGTCATCTGAATATTTTTAAACACATTCATAGGAGACTCTATTAAACAATTGTTCTTGAAACCAGAAAAAAAATCCTAGTATATTATATAATTTAAAGAATAAGATGAACACATCCTTAGATTATTTCCCATTGATGCTATTTTTATTTGTGTTTATTACTTTTCTCTGATTCTTTCTGTCAGGCCAACCATGGCTATTCCCCAGTGATGCCTTTCCCATCTCTGTGCTGATGGGAACATACTTCAAAAAGAGTTTGTTTAATTTTGGATATTTTTGTTAGTGTTACATCAGTGTTCTGATGGCTTTTTGAGATAGCAGCAAATACAGATGGGTCTTTAACATCAAGATTCAGATCAAACACATCATATTAGAGAAATCATGAAGGATGTCACATTGTTGCTGTTTCTTTATGCTTGCAGGTGATAGCACATTCCTGGAGAACGAATTCCTGTGGAGTTGCATGTTAATAAAGTGATGTCTTTATTATGTTTTTTATTATGATCAGTTTATTAAGTAATGGAGGACACCTGGCTTGCCAGTAGCACATTCATAAAGGATCTAGGGGTCTTAGTGGTCCACAAACTTAACGTGAGTCAATAGTGTGATACAGCAGCAAAAAAAGCTAATGCTACCCTAGTCTGCATCAACAGAAGTATAGTGCCCCAATCAAGGGAAGTAATAGCACTGCTCTATTCTGCCTCCATCATACCACACCTGGAATACTGTGTCCAGTTCTGGGTGCCACAATTTAAGAAGGATATTGACAAGCTGGATCTGGATGATTGAGGATCTGGAAACTTAGCCTTATGAGGAATGGTTGAAGGAACTGGGTATGTTTAGCCTGGAGAAGAGGAGACTGAGAGGAGATATGATAACCATCTTCAAATATCTAAAGGGCTGACACATTGTTTTCTCCTGCTCCGGAGGGTAGGACTCAAACCAATGGCTTCAAGTTACAAGAAAGGAGATTCTGATTAAACATCAGGAAGAACTTTCTGACAGGAAGAACTGTTAGACAGTGGAACAGACTCCCATGAGAGGTGGTGGACTCTCCTCCCTTGGAGGTTTTTAATCACAGGTTGGATGGCCATCTGCCATGTATCTAGTTGAGACTCCTGCATTGCAGGGGGTAGGACTAGATGACCCCTGGGACCTGTTCCAACTCTATGATTCTATGGGCAGGTGTCAACAGTGGACATGGACAGCAGAGGTGGGTGATGGGACAACTCCAGATAACTGGTTGATAGCTGAGCAGTTCTAGATGAGGGAGCCTTAGAATACATCTGGGTCCCTAAATGGTGTACATTGAGAGTGGGTCCCAGAGGCATTGAGGTAATGAAGATGGCAACTGGTACCTGGATAAGTAGCACCTGGCACCTCATGACAATGAACTAGTCATGCTGTGTGCTGATGCTGGGTCTGACTCTGATCTCTATGATGTTTCATGTGCATTTTCTGTTGCAGCAGACTGACAAGTCAGGTGATAATTACTTTATCTGAATTGAACCAGCATAGTTACAAATTATTCAAAACATCTGTAGGATGTAATTAGCATATAAGCGTGTGTTTTTTAAAAAAAATGCGCTGAATATTTGATAAAACATTGTGACAAGCTGTCAGTGAATTGTACATCACTTATAATCTAGAAGTGTGATGAGCTGCTACCTTTACGTTCATTCCAATCACTTCTGATTCATCTTCAGCCCTCATGAACTTTAATATTTTTCAGGATATAGTTTATGAACTGTCCTGTTATCACCATTCAGTTATTGCCAGTCCTACAGTATTGGATTTTATATTTCCATACTCCATTGAGTCTACCATGCTAGGTAACTGTTTGTTCATGTAACACAGGCATCCCCAAACTTCGGCCCTCCAGATGTTTTGGACTACAATTCCCATCTTCCCCGACCACTGGTCCTGTTAGCTAGGGATCATGGGAGTTGTAGGCCAAACCATCTGGAGGGCCGCAGTTTGGGGGTGCCTGGTGTAACATATCAAAAAGATTTTTCTTGTCCCAGGTTAAGCCAGCAGAAGGTGATTTGTGTTTGAAGTGGGCACCTACTATTACAATGTAACCATTTTACTGTCGATGCTGAGATGTTTCACCTGCTAGAGAGCCTGTGAGCTTCTTAATCTCTTCACCTTCCTCAACTATCAGGATCAATCCACATACAGTACCGTTCTTTTCTACCAGGCAATTTCCCCCCCAGACAAGGCAAATGGTTTGATTAATGGCAGTTCTGAATGCTTTTCTCCTTCATTGCTCCTCCTGAGAACTCAATTAAAATTATGTTGTTCTACTCTGTTTAAACAGAATGTGTAACCAGCTGAACCACCTACCAGTAGCTTGTGTTTTCACTATGAGTTCGTCAGATGTGGAAAGATACTGCATTAGTTTCCTAGGACCTCCATACACACCAGGTCAAAGAGGTTGCTTTTGGTGCTGCTAACACAGCCAAAACAATGCAGGATGCAGCAGTTATGAGATACAGTTCTCTGCAGCCACAGCAGGCACTGTGGTTCTCTAGTAGTGGTTTGACTTCACTCCCGGAGGCACACTGCATTGTCTCTCAGGACAGATGGATGCCATAAAAAATAAAAATAAATGCCCTTCTGTCACATTTTCTACTGTGCCTTTCACACTGCAGCACCTGTTGCATCATGGAATTGTGATTTTTTTTTTAACCTATATAGTAGCATGTCACATCATCACCTGTGGGCACTTCAGAGCACAGCAATGAATGTCATTTGACAATGTCACTACTCCCCTACCCTTTCTGCACACGTGTGTTCTCTTCCACCAAGAAAACAGCAGTAAACAATTATACGCTAGTTCATCACTTTACTCCAGCAATTTTCCTGGTGAAGGGGACTGCAAACAGTTTTTTGTTTTTTTCCGGAGTCAAGTAACCTGGAAATGAGCATGAAAGAGGTGCTTTATTCCGTTGGTTTTCTGGAAGTGACTTTGATGTCATGTGAAAGCTCAGATTCAGTGTGGAAGCAGCAGAGAAATGGGATAAATTGATGTGTGAACACAGCCTATGCCATCAAGGATCTTACTGGCTCTGTATTCCAAAGAGCTGAAGCTATATGATCAGTTCTGTCACTGAAGAGACTATGAGTGAATAGAGGCAACCATTTGCTAAGTGGTTATGAACTGGTAAGCCAGTGGTTATAACTGCTAAGGCAGACATCTCTGTAATCCTACCAGGGGATGTGGAAAATCTTGTCTCACACAGCACCCCAATGCAGAATGATGTAAGATCACTTGAAAGGAAACTACACATGACCAGTCTGTCATATCTATTGTAGTGGGTTTCCACAAGTAAAC